>NC_051334.1:94063225-95263225 GCF_015220235.1 Choloepus didactylus | reverse complement strand
CACGGCCTGGAAGAGGGGCCCACTTGCAAGTCTCAGGAGCCATACGCCAATACCAAGGACTTGTGGGTCAGTGGCAGAGACAAACTGTGGCAGGACTGAACTGAAGGATTAGACTATTGCAGCAACTTTAAAACTCTAGGATCACCAGGGAGATTTGATTGTTAGAGCCACCCCCCCCCCTCCCTGACTGCCCAGAAACACGCCCCATATACAGGGCAGGCAACACCAACTACCAGGCAAGCTTGGTACACCAATTGGACCCCACAAGACTCACTCCCCCACTCACCAAAAAGGCTAAGCAGGGGAGAACTGGCTTGTGGAGAACAAGTGGCTCGTGGATGCCACCTGCTGGTTAGTTAGAGAAAGTGTACTCCACGAAGCTGTAGATCTGATAAATTAGAGATAAGGACTTCAATTGGTCTACAAATCCTAAAAGAACCCTATCAAGATCAGCAAATGCCACGAGGCCAAAAACAACAGAAAATTATGAAGCATATGAAAAAACCAGACGATATGGATAACCCAAGCCCAAGCACCCAAACCAAAAGACCAGAAGAGACACAGCACCTAGAGCAGCTACTCAAAGAACTAAAGATGAACAATGAGACCATAGTATGGGAGATAAAGGAAATCAAGAAGACCCTAGAAGAGCATAAAGAAGACATTGCAAGACTAAATAAAAAAATGGATGATCTTATGGAAATTAAAGAAACTGTTGACCAAATTAAAAAGATTCTGGACACTCATAGTACAAGACTAGAGGAAGTTGAACAATGAATCAGTGACCTCGAAGATGACAGAATGGAAAATGAAAACATAAAAGAAAGAATGGGGAAAAAAATTGAAAAAATCGAAATGGACCGCAGGGATATGATAGATAATATGAAACGTCCAAATATAAGACTCATTGGTGTCCGAGAAGGAGAAGAAAAGGGTAAAGGTCTAGGAAGAGTATTCAAAGAAATTGTTGGGGAAAACTTCCCAAATCTTCTAAACAACATAAATACACAAATCATAAATGCTCAGCGAACTCCAAATAGAATAAATCCAAATAAACACACTCCGAGACATATACTGATCACACTATCAAACACAGAAGAGAAGGAGCAAGTTCTGAAAGCAGCAAGAGAAAAGCAATTCACCACATACAAAGGAAACAGCATAAGACTAAGTAGTGACTACTCAGCAGCCACCATGGAGGCGAGAAGGCAGTGGCACGATATATTTAAAATTCTGAGTGAGAAAAATTTCCAGCCAAGAATAGTTTATCCAGCAAAGCTCTCCTTCAAATTTGAGGGAGAGCTTAAATTTTTCACAGACAAACAAATGCTGAGAGAATTTGCTAACAAGAGACCTGCCCTACTGGAGATACTAAAGGGAGCCCTACAGACAGAGAAACAAAGAAAGGACAGAGAGACTTGGAGAAAGGTTCAGTACCAAAGAGATTCGGTATGGGTACAATAAAGGATATTAATAGACAGAGGGGAAAAATTATGACAAACATAAACCAAAGGATAAGATGGCTGATTCAAGAAATGCCTTCACGGTTGTAACGTTGAATGTAAATGGATTAAACTCCCCAATTAAAAGATATAGATTTGCAGAATGGATCAAAAAAAATGAACCATCAATATGTTGCATACAAGAGACTCATCTTAGACACAGGGAAACAAAGAAACTGAAAGTGAAAGGATGGAAAAAAATATTTCATGCAAGCTACAGCCAAAAGAAAGCAGGTGTAGCAATATTAATCTCTGATAAAATAGACTTCAAATGCAGGGATGTTTTGAGAGACAAAGAAGGCCACTACGTACTAATAAAAGGGGCAATTCAGCAAGAAGAAATAACAATCGTAAATGTCTATGCACCCAACCAAGGTGCCACAAAATACATGAGAGAAACACTGGCAAAACTAAAGGAAGCAATTGATGTTTCCACAATAATTGTGGGAGACTTCAACACATCACTCTCTCCTATAGATAGATCAACCAGACAGAAGACCAATAAGGAAATTGAAAACCTAAACAATCTGATAAATGAATTAGATTTAACAGACATATACAGGACATTACATCCCAAACCACCAGGATACACATACTTTTCTAGTGCTCATGGAACTTTCTCCAGAATAGATCATATGCTGGGACATAAAACAAGCCTCAATAAATTTAAAAAGATTGAAATTATTCAAAGCACATTCTCTGACCACAATGGAATACAATTAGAAGTCAATAACCATCAGAGACTTAGAAAATTCACAAATACCTGGAGGTTAAACAACACACTCCTAAACAATCAGTGGGTTAAAGAAGAAATAGCAAGAGAAATTGCTAAATATATAGAGACGAATGAAAATGAGAACACAACATACCAAAACCTATGGGATGCAGCAAAAGCAGTGCTAAGGGGGAAATTTATAGCACTAAATGCATATATTAAAAAGGAAGAAAGAGCCAAAATCAAAGAACTAATGGATCAACTGAAGAAGCTAGAAAATGAACAGCAAACCAATCCTAAACCAAGTACAAGAAAAGAAATAACAAGGATTAAAGCAGAAATAAATGACATAGAGAACAAAAAAACAATAGAGAGGATAAATATCACCAAAAGTTGGTTCTTTGAGAAGATCAACAAGATTGACAAGCCCCTAGCTAGACTGACAAAATCAAAAAGAGAGAAGACCCATATAAACAAAATAATGAATGAAAAAGGTGACATAACTGCAGATCCTGAAGAAATTAAAAAAATTATAAGAGGATACTATGAACAACTGTATGGCAACAAACTGGATAATGTAGAGGAAATGGACAATTTCCTGGAAACATATGAACAACCTAGACTGACCAGAGAAGAAATAGAAGACCTCAACCAACCCATCACAAGCAAAGAGATCCAATCAGTCATCAAAAATCTTCCCACAAATAAATGCCCAGGGCCAGATGGCTTCACAGGGGAATTCTACCAAACTTTCCAGAAAGAACTGACACCAATCTTACTCAAACTCTTTCAAAACATTGAAGAAAATGGAACTCTACCTAACTCATTTTATGAAGCTAACATCAATCTAATACCAAAACCAGGCAAAGATGTTACAAAAAGGAAAACTACCGGCCAATCTCCCTAATGAATATAGATGCAAAAATCCTCAACAAAATACTTGCAAATCGAATCCAAAGACACATTAAAAAAATCATACACCATGACCAAGTGGGGTTCATTCCAGGCATGCAAGGATGGTTCAACATAAGAAAATCAATCAATGTATTACAACACATTAACAAGTCAAAAGGGAAAAATCAATTGATCATCTCAATAGATGCTGAAAAAGCATTTGACAAAATCCAACATCCGTTTTTGATAAAAACACTTCAAAAGGTAGGAATTGAGGGAAACTTCCTCAACATGATAAAGAGCATATATGAAAAACCCACAGCCAGCATAGTACTCAATGGTGAGAGACTGAAAGACTTCCCTCTAAGATCAGGAACAAGACAAGGATGCCCGCTGTCACCACTGTTATTCAACATTGTGCTGGAAGTGCTAGCCAGGGCAATCCGGCAAGACAAAGAAATAAAAGGCATCCAAATTGGAAAAGAAGAAGTAAAACTGTCATTGTTTGCAGATGATATGATCTTATATCTAGAAAACCCTGAGAAATCGACGATACAGCTACTAGAGCTAATAAACAAATTTAGCAAAGTAGCGGGATACAAGGTTAATGCACATAAGTCCGTAATGTTTCTATATGCTAGAAATGAACAAACTGAAGAGACACTCAGGAAAAAGATACCATTTTCAATAGCAACTAAAAAAATCAAGTACCTAGGAATAAACTTAACCAAAGATGTAAAAGACCTATACAAAGAAAACTACATAACTCTACTAAAAGAAATAGAAGGGGACCTTAAAAGATGGAAAAATATTCCATGTTCATGGATAGGAAGACTAAATGTCATTAAGATGTCAATTCTACCCAAACTCATCTACAGATTCAATGCAATCCCAATCAAAATTCCAGCAACCTACTTTGCAGACTTGGAAAAGCTAGTTATCAAATTTATTTGGGAAGGGAAGATGCCTCGAATTGCTAAAGCCACTCTAAAAAAGAAAAACGAAGTGGGAGGACTTACCCTCCCTGACTTTGAAGCTTATTATAAAGCCACAGTTGCCAAAACAGCATGGTACTGGCACAAAGATAGACATATAGATCAATGGAATCGAATTGAGAATTCGGAGATAGACCCTCAGATCTATGGCCGACTGATCTTTGATAAGGCCCCCAAAGTCACTGAACTGAGTCATAATGGTCTTTTCAACAAATGTGGCTGGGAGAGTTGGATATCCATATCCAAAAGAATGAAAGAGGACCCCTACCTCACCCCCTACACAAAAATTAACTCAAAATGGACCAAAGATCTCAATATAAAAGAAAGTACCATAAAACTCCTAGAAGATAATGTAGGAAAACATCTTCAAGACCTTGTATTAGGCGGCCACTTCCTAGACTTTACACCCAAAGCACAAGCAACAAAAGAGAAAATAGATAAATGGGAACTCCTCAAGCTTAGAAGTTTCTGCACCTCAAAGGAATTTCTCAAAAAGGTAAAGAGGCAGCCAACTCAATGGGAAAAAATTTTTGGAAACCATGTATCTGACAAAAGACTGATATCTTGCATATATAAAGAAATCCTACAACTCAATGACAATAGTACAGTCGGCCCAATTATAAAATGGGCAAAAGATATGAAAAGACAGTTCTCTGAAGAGGAAATACAAATGGCCAAGAAACACATGAAAAAATGTTCAGCTTCACTAGCTATTAGAGAGATGCAAATTAAGACCACAATGTGATACCACCTAACACCGGTTAGAATGGCTGCCATTAAACAAACAGGAAACTACAAATGCTGGAGGGGATGTGGAGAAATTGGGACTCTTATTCACTGTTGGTGGGACTGTATAATGGTTCAGCCACTCTGGAAGTCAGTCTGGCAGTTCCTTAGAAAACTAGATATAGAGTTACCATTCGATCCAGCGATTGCACTTCTCGGTATATACCCGGAAGATCGGAAAGCAGTGACACGAACAGATATCTGCACGCCAATGTTCATAGCAGCATTATTCACAATTGCCAAAAGATGGAAACAACCCAAATGTCCTTCAACAGATGAGTGGATAAATAAAATGTGGTATATACACACGATGGAATACTACGCAGCAGTAAGAAGGAACGATCTCGTGAAACATATGACAACATGGATGAACCTTGAAGACATAATGCTAAGCGAAATAAGCCAGGCACAAAAAGAGAAATATTATATGCTACCACTAATGTGAACTTTGAAAAATGTAAAACAAATGGCTTATAATGTAGAATGTAGGGGAACTAGCAGTAGAGAGCAATTAAGGAAGGGGGAACAATAATCCAAGAAGAACAGATAAGCTATTTAACGTTCTGGGGATGCCCAGGAATGACTATGGTCTGTGAATTTCTGATGGATATAGTAGGAGCAAGTTCACAGAAATGTTGCTATATTAGGTAACTTTCTTGGGGTAAAGTAGGAACATGTTGGAAGTTAAGCAGTTATCTTAGGTTAGTTGTCTTTTTCTTACCCCCTTGTTATGGTCTCTTTGAAATGTTCTTTTATTGTATGTTTGTTTTCTTTTTAACTTTTTTTTCATACAGTTGATTTAAAAAAGAAGGGAAAGTTAAAAAAAAAAAAAAAAAAGGAAAAAAAAAAAAAAAGATGTAGTGCCCCCTTGAGGAGCCTGTGGAGAATGCAGGGGTATTCGCCTACCCCACCTCCATGGTTGCTAACATGACCACAGACATAGGGGACTGGTGGTTTGATGGGTTCAGCCCTCTACCACAGGTTTTACCATTGGGAAGACGGTTGCTGCAAAGGAGAGGCTAGGCCTCCCTATGGTTGTGCCTAAGAGCCTCCTCCCGAATGCCTCTTTGTTGCTCAGATGTGGCCCTGTCTCTCTAGCTAAGCCAACTTGAAAGGTGAAATCACTGCCCTCCCCCCTACGTGGGATCAGACACCCAGGGGAGTGAATCTCCCTGGCAACGTGGAATATGACTCCCGGGGAGGAATGTAGACCTGGCATCGTGGGACGGAGAACATCTTCTTGACCAAAAGGGGGATGTGAAAGGAAATGAAATAAGCTTCAGTGGCAGAGAGAATCCAAAAGGAGCCAAGAGGTCACTCTGGTGGGCACTCTTACGCACACTTTAGACAACCCTTTTTAGGTTCTAAAGAATTGGGGTAGCTGGTGGTGGATACCTGAAACTATCAAACTACAACCCAGAACCCATGAATCTCGAAGACAGTTGTATAAAAATGTAGCTTATGAGGGGTGACAAGGGGATTGGAAAAGCCATAAGGACCACACTCCACTTTGTCTAGTTTATGGATGGATGAGTAGAAAAATAGGGGAAGGAAACAAACAGACAAAGGTACCCAGTGTTCTTTTTTACTTCAATTGCTCTTTTTCACTCTAATTATTATTCTTGTTATTCTTGTGTGTGTGCTAATGAAGGTGTCAGGGATTGATTTGGGTGATGAATGTACAACTATGTAATGGTACTGTGAACAATCGAAAGTACGATTTGTTTTGTATGACTGCGTGGTATACGAATATATCTCAATAAAATGAAGATAAAAAAAAAAAAAAAAAAAAGACATAATGCTGAGCAAAATAAGCCAGGCACAAAAAGAGAGATATTGTATGTTACCACTAATGTGAATTCTGTGAAAAATGTACAATGTTTTATACTGTAGAATGTAGGGGACCTAGAGATACCAATTAGTGGAGGGGGAATGATAATCTAATAAGAACAGATAAACTATGGAGGGTAATCTCAATGTTATGGGAATGCTCAGGAATGATTATGGTTTGTAAACTTTCTTGGATATAGTAAGATCAAGTTGGAAGCAATAGAGTTATTTTAGGTTTTTTTTTCTCTTATTCCTTTGTTTTCTTAGGGGTTGTTAATTTTCTTGGGGTATGGAAGGAACATGTTGGAAGCAATGTAGTTATTTTAGATTAT
The DNA here is from genome assembly GCF_015220235.1 of Choloepus didactylus. Taxonomy (NCBI): domain Eukaryota; kingdom Metazoa; phylum Chordata; class Mammalia; order Pilosa; family Megalonychidae; genus Choloepus; species Choloepus didactylus. The sequence goes on along the minus strand of NC_051334.1, from coordinate 95,256,171 downwards.
TTGTTTTTCTTACTCCTCTGTTTGGACATGGTTTATTAATTTTCTTGGGGTATGGTAGGAACATATTGGAAGCAAAGTAGTTATTTTAGGTTATTTGTTTTCCTTAATCCATTGCTTTGTTTGAAATGTTGTGGGGGTTTTTTGGTTGTTGTTTGCCTGTTTGTTTTTAATTTTTTGATAAACAAAGTTAAAAAATTGAAAAAAAATCAGTAGAAAAATGGGAGTAAAAACTAAATGACAAATAGGGTGGGATGGGGGATGGTTTGGGTATTCTTTTTTCACTTTTATTTTTTATTCTTATTCTGATTCTTTCTGATGTAAGTAAAATGTTCAGAAATAGATTGTGGTGATGAACGCATAACTATATGATCATACTGTGAACAGTTGATTGTATACCATGGATGACTGTATGGTTTGTGAATATATTTCAATAAAACTGAATTAAAAAAAAAAAAAGATGAATGAAAGTGAGAACACAACATATCAAAACTTATGGAATGCAGCAAAGGTCATGCCAAGAGAAATTTTCTAGCTCTAAATACATACATTAAAAAGGAAGAAAGAGGTAAAACCCAACAGCTAACTGAAAAACTGAAGAAGCTAGAGAATGTTCAGCAACTAAACCTAAAGCAGGTACAAGAAAATAAATAACAAAAATTAAACCAGAATTAAATGAGCTGTGGAACAAAGACAACAGAGAGAATAAATAAAACCAAATGTTGGTTCTTGGAGAAGATCAACAAAATTCACAAGCCCTTAGCTAAACTGACAAAGTTAAAAAGAGAGAAGACCAAAATAAAATCAGAAATGAGAGTGGGGTCATTACTATGGATCTCAAGAAATGTGTATATGTGTGTGTATATATATATATATATATATATATATATATATATATATATATGGATGCTATGAACAACTATATGCCATAAAACTAGACAATGTAGAGGAAATGGACAATTTTTATGGAAACACATGAACAACCTAGACTGACCAAGAAGAAACAGAAGACCTCAACAAACCAATCACAAGTAAAGAGATTCAAACAGTCATCAAAAATTTTCCTACAAAGAAAAACCAAGGGCCACATGGCTACACAGGGGAATTTTACCAAACAATCCAAGAAGAACTGACACCATTCCTGCTCAAACCCTTTCAGACAATTGAGGAAAAAGGAACACTACCTAACTCATTTTATGAAGCTAACATCACTCTAATACCAAAACCAGATAAAGATACTAAAAGAAAGGAAAACTACAGGCCAATCTTCCTAATAAATATAGTTGAAAAAATTCTCAACAAAATACTTGCAAATTGAATCCAAAGACACATTAAAAGAATTATAGAGCATTACCAAATGGGGTTCATTCCAGGCATGCAAGGGTGTTCAACATAAGGAAATCAATGTAATAAAACGCATCAACACATCAAAAGGGAAAAAATCAAGTGATCTTCTCAATTGACACAGAAAAGGTATTTGACAAAATTAAGCATCTTTTTTTGATAAAAACACTTCAAAAGGTACGAATTGAAGAAAATTTTCTCTATATGATAAAAGGCATATTAAAAAAAAAAACAGCCAGCATAGTATTTAATTGTGAGAGACTGAAAGCCTTTCCCTTATAGTTGGGACAAAGATAAGGAAGACCACTGCCACCAATATTATTCAACATTGGGTTAGATATTCTAGCCAGAACAATTAGGCAAGAAAAAGAAATAAAAGTCATCTGTTCTGGTTTGCTAATGCTGCCAGAATGCAAAACACCTGAAATGGACTGGCTTTTATAGAGGGGGTTATTTGGTTACAAAGTTACAGTCTTAAGGCCATAAAGTGTCCAAGGTAAGTCATCAACAATTGGTTACTTTCACTGGAGGATGGCCAATGGTGTCCACAAAACCTCTGTTTAGCTGGGAAGGCACATGGCTGCCATCTGCTCTGTAGTCCTGGTTTCAAAATGGCTTTCTCCCAGGACATTCCTCTCTAGGTTGGAGTTCCACAAAAATGTCACTCTTAGTGGCTCTTGGGGCATTTTTCCTCTCTTACCTTCTCCAGAGCAAAAGTCTGCTTTCAATGGCTGTCTTCAAACTGTCTCTCATCTGCAGCTCCTCTCTCAGCTCCTTTACATTCTTCAAACTGTCCCTCCTGGCTGTAGCAAGCTTGCTCCTTCTGTCTAAGCTTATATAGTGCTCCAGTAAACTAATCAAGGCCCATGCTGAATGGGAGCAGCCACACCTCCATGAAATTATCCAATGAAAGATCTCACCCACAGTTGAGTGGTCACATCTCCATGGAAACATTCAATGAGAATTCTCCAACCCAATCAACACCAATATGTTTCCTGCCCACGCAAGACTGCATCAAAGATAATGGCGTTTTGGGGGACATTATACATCCAAACCAGCACAGCATCCAAATTGGAAAGGAAGAAGTAAAATTATCATTATTTGCAGACAATGTGATTGTATATTTGGAAAATCCTGAGAAACTGATGACAAAGCTGGTTTAGCTAATAAACAAATTCAGCAAAGTGGTGGGATACAGGATTAATGTGCAAAAGTCAGTAATGTGCCTATACACTAGTAATGACCTAACAGTAATGACCTAGAATTAAGAATATAGGAATAAACTTAACCTAGGATGTAAAGGACCTCTACACAGAAAATTTCAAAACTTTGCTAAAATAAATCATAAAGGACCTAAATAAGGGGAAAGATATTCTGTGATCATGGATAGGAAGGCTACATGTCATTAAGATGTCAGTTCTACCCAAACTGATCTAGATATTCAATGCAATTCCAATCAACATTCAAACAACCTACTATGCAGACTTGGAAAAGCTAATTATCAAATTTATTTGGAAGGAAAAGGGCCTAAAATTGCTAAAATATTCTAAAAAAGAAGAACAATGTGGGAGGAATTACACTTCCTGACTACTTATAGCCTAGTATAAAGCAACAGTGGAATAAAAGCATGGTACTGGCACAAAGATAGACATATTGATCAATGGAGTCAAATTGAAAGTACAGAAATAGACCCCAAGATTTATGGTCAACTGACTTTTGATGAGGCCCCTAAATCCACTGACCTGGGACAGAATGCTCTCTTCAACAAATAGGGCTCAAAGAACTGGATAGCCATATCAAAACGAATGAAAGAGGACCCCTAACTCACACCCTACACAAAAATTAACATAAAGTGGATCAAAGGCCTCAAAATAAGAGACAGTACCATAAAACTCCTAGAAGATAATATAGGGAAACATCTTCAAGACCTAGTAATAGGAGGTGTCTTCTTACACCTTACACCCAAAGCACAAGCTACATAAGAATAAATAGATAAATGGGAACTCCTCACAACTGAAGACTTCTGTGCCTCAAAGTACTTTGTCAAAAAGGTGAAGAGGCAGCCAACTCAATGGTAGAAAATATTTGGAAACCCTGCATCTGATAAGAGACTGACATTCAGCACATATAAAGAAACCTTATAACTCAACCACAGTAGTACAAAGAAACCAATAGAAAAAGTAAAAAAAAAAATATGAAAAGACATTTTTCCAAAGAAGAAATACAAATGGATAAAAAAACCATGAAAAATGTTCATCTTCACTAGTTATTAAGGAAATGCAAATCAATACCACGATGAGGTATTATCTCATACCAATAAGAATGGCTGCCATTAATCAAACAGGAAACTACAAATGCTGGAGTGGATGTGGAGAAACTGGAACTCTTATTCATTGCTTGTCAGAATGTTTAACGGTACAGCCACTGGGGAAGACAGTTTGTTGGTTCCTCAGAAATTAAATATTGAGTTGCCCTATGACCTAGCAATTCCACTGCTTGGTACATACCCAGAATATCTCAAAGCAGTGACACAAACAGACATTTGCACACCAATGTTCATAGCAGCATAATTCACAATTGCCAAAAAATGGAAATAATTCAAGTGTCCTTCAACAGATGAGTGGAAAAATAAATGTGGTATATACATATGATGGAATACTATGCAGCAGTAAGAAGGAATGAGGTCCTGAAACATGTGACAACCTGGATGAACCTTGAGGGCATAATGCTGAGTGAAGTAAGTCATACACAAAAGGAGAGATATTGTATGTATTACTAATATGAACTTCCTGAATAATGTAAAATCAGTGTCTTCAAATGTAGAATATAGGGGACTTAGAGATAGAAGAATGATTACCTAATAAGTACAAATATGTTAATGAGGTTCAACTTAAGGGTATAGAAATGGACAAGGGTGATGATGGTTCATTAATGGGATTATAAGTATCAGTGCCACATTGAAGTTGAACATGATTAAAAAGGTTTGTTTAAAGGTGTGTATCCCACAGATTATCATTACAAGTATAAATAAGTGCTTCCGCAATCTACTTCTAAGGTATGACACTGGTAGAAAGAGTTAACAACAGAGTGGTATAAGGGAAAAAAACTACCAATTGCATACTATGTACTATATTTAATAGGGATACCTTACTGGTACCACTTTAATACTATGGATAAATAATTAGGGTGTGATAAGAGCTTAAGGGTGTTTGGGGTTATGATATTTGTTTAAAATTGAGTGATGATGATAGTACAGCTAAGTTAAGATGGTTTGAGACTTTGGAAAGAATACTATGTGAAATTAAGAATCTCCTACCTAGTAAGTCAGACCCTCAATCTTGAGGCTTGCTTTTGTGAAGCTTATGGTTGTGAAGGGGAGGATAAGCCTTCCTATAATTATGCCTGAGTCACTGTCATAGAACATCTTTTGTTGCTCAGATGTGGCCTTTCTCTCTATAAGCCCAACTCTGCAAATACATTCATTACTCTCCCACCTATCTGTGACATGACTCCCTGGAGAGTGATTCTCCCTGGCAATGTGGGACATGGCTCCCAGAAATAGCCTGGCCTAGGCATTGAGGGGTTGAGAATGCCTTCTTGACCCAAGGAGGAAATAAAGGTAACAAAATAAGGTTTCATGGGCTAAGAAATTTTGAATATAATAAAGAGGCTACCCTGGAGTTTACTGTTATGCAGGCTTCAGCTAGATATTCCAAAGGGTCACAGTATGCCAAGCCCAAATCAACAATAATCCCCCAAATCCTAAAGAATACCCAGGTTCTTGTCTGAGACTATAAATGTTTCATTCACTAAATTTATTTCTCAGAAACTTAAATCCTCTAGAGTGTTCCTATGCCAAATAAGTCCCCAAACCCTGAGGCAACAGCCTCTTCAAGGACATCAACCAGATGCATCCCCTCCCCCATAATGTCAACACCCCTTCTCAATATGAAAAATTCAGGGTGATCACTGCCCAGATATCCCTGAAGATTGAGATAGTGATAAAAAAAAAATGGAGGAGTAGCAACAGACAAGATAGGATTTAACAAAGGGTTATGAACACTGAATCTTTATACAAATATTTTTTAATCTTGGGTTATAGAACAGCTAGAAGAAAATAACTGAAATGGTGGAACTGAAACCCATAAACTTGTTTAAAATTTTTTCTGTAACTGCTTGTTAAATCATACTTGAAAGTATCACTTTTCTGTGTATTGTATTTCACATAAAAATATTAAGAAAAACAGCTGCAAGAGACAAACTCATTATATGCTGATAAAGGGACAATTCAGTAGAAAGATGTAATAATTATAAATATATATACACTTGACAGCAGAGCCCCAAAATACATGAAGCAAATACTGACAGATTTGACAGGAGAAATTGACAGTTCTCCATAAATAGGCAGAGACTTTAATACTCAACTCTGAATAATGGAAAGAACATCTAGCCAGATCAATAAGGATGTACAAGACTTGAATGATACTCTAAACCAGGTAGACCTAATGGAGATATATAGGCAACTTAAAAAACAAAAACCAAATACACATTCTTCTCAAGTGCACTTGGGTCATTCTTCAGTATAGACCAATTTAAAAATGGGCAAAAGAGATGAACAGACATCTCTGTACAGAAGATATACAAATGACCGGGAAGCACAAGAAAATATGCACATTTTTAGCCATAAAGGAAATATAAATCAAAACCACAATGAAATACCATTACACACCCATTAGAATGGCTGCTATTAGAGGAATGGAAAGTAACAAGTGTTGGGGAGGATGCAGAGAAATAGGAACACTGATTAAATGCTGGTGGCAATGTAAAATGGTGCAACCACTGTGGAAGACATTTTGACCATTCCTAATAAAGCTAAGTACAGAACTGCTATAAGACCCAGCAATCCTACTACTAGTTATATACTCAAAAGAAAGAGACTCAGAGATATTTTCACACTGATAATCATAGCAGCATTATTCACTGTTGCCAAAAGATGGAAGCAACCCGTGTCCAACAACTGATGAATTGAAAAATAATATGTGATATATGCATAAAATAGAATATCATTCACCTATAAAAAGGAATGAAGTTGTGATACATGCAGAACATGAATGAACCTTGAAAGTATATGGAGTGAAATAAGCCCAACACAAAAGGACAAATATTGTATCATCTCATTGATTTGAAACAATTTTAATAAGCAAAGTTGTAGAGTCAGGAGCTAGACTATAGGTTACCAGGGTATGGGCTGGTGATAGAGAATGGGAAGTTAAGGTTTAAAATGTACAGGAATGATGGAAATATTTTGGTATTGGATGTTGTTGATGATAGCACAACATTGTAATCACACTTAACAGCACTGAAATATATATCTGAATATGATTAAAAGGTAAAATCTTAGATTATATATATGGGACCAGAATAAATTTTATAAAATTCATGGAACTACAGTACATAGTGAACCCTAAATTGGCCATTAGACTTAATGCTTAATAGCTCAATTATAAAAGTGTGCTATCACAATAGTAATAAATGCTCCACACCAATGCAACATGTTGGTGGTGGGCTGGTGTGTGGGATTCCCTTATTGTTCCATTGATTGTATACTTATTTTGGATTGTATGGTGTGTGAATAAAACTGTTAAACAAATAAATAGAAAACTGCAAGTGTTGGAGAGGATATGGAGAAATAGGTACACTTATTCAGTGTTGGTGGGGATGAAGAATGGTGCAGCCACTCTGGAGGGCAGTTTGGCAGTTCCTCAGGAAGCTAAGTATAAAATTGCCATATGATCAAGCAATCCTGTTACTAGTTATATACTTGGAAGAACTGAAAGCAGGGACACGAATAGACATTTTCACACCAGTATTTATGATGGCATTATTCATGATTGCCAAGGGATGGAGGTGGCTCAAGTGTCCATCAACTGAGAAATGGATGGGTGAACTGTGGTGTATACATACAGTGGAATATTGTGCAACTTGGGGAAGGAAGTCATGCTGCATGCAATGATGTGGATGAACCTTGAGGGGATTATGTTGAGCAAAATAAGCCAGAAACAAAAGGACAAATATTGTATGGTCTCACTGATATTAATTAACTATAATGAGCAAATTCTGGGAGATAAATTTGAGAGCATAAGCTATCAGGAGATAGAAAGGGTAGAGATTAGGCAATTGATGCTTAAGGAGTACAGAATGTTTAATAAGGTTTATTGTAAAGGTTCAGAAATGGATAGCACAATACTGTGTGATGGTAGCAAAATATTTTAAGTGTAATTAACAATGATGAGTGTGAGTTTGGTTGAAAGAAGACTAGGGTCATGTATCTCACCAGAAGGAAAGCTAGAGGATAAAACCTGGAACCGTATACCTTAGCAAAACCTAGAGTTGTTGATGACTGTGGTTAATTATACAAATATAAGAAAGTTTTCACATGAGCTAGAACAGGTGCCTGTCACCATTACAAGGTGTTGATAATAAGGTGGTATATGGGAAAAATACAATTAATGCAAACTGGGGTCTATGATTAGTAACACTGTAATATTCTTTCATTAATTGTAACAAAGGCACTACACCAAAGCTGATTGTCAATAACGGGGATATAAAGGGTATGGGATTTTTTTTAAGAAATGGGAATATTCTTACATCAACTGTGGTGGTGAATGTATAACTATGTGATTACACCAACTGCCACTAATAGTACACTTAGGATGGATTACATGGTGTGTAAATAAAACTGTCTAAATAAAAAAATAAAAAGAAGTCTATGGATCTACACTACACAGTGAACCCTAAGTTAAACCATTGAATTTTAATTAATAGTACAATTACAAAAATGTGCTATCCCAATAGTAACAAATGTTCCATACCAAAGCAAGATATTGGTTGCAGGCTGTTTGTGGGATTCCTGTATTTTATGCATGATTGTGCTGTAAGCCAACAACTTCTCTAATAAAGAAGAAAATCAATTAAAATCACATTAAAATTTTCTATAAAAATCTGTATAAGCAAAACCAAGGATTCTTTTTTAAAACACAGTAAAAAGCAGGTTTAGACAAAGTCACCCAAAATTGGTGCAGATCTTTTAGAAGTTTCTATTCCTTTTATTCCCTTTGAGAGGGAATAAACACTGACCTGGTACAGAGCTCCTGACTTATCCTTCACCTTCCAGCTCCCATGTTCCTCACTTTCATCCCCTTCCCTTTCCTTATTCAAAAGGGAATGTGATGGTGAAGGGGAAGGAGGTGTGGTTGTGATTGGTAAAGAAAATATCCTTGGATTCCCTCATCCCCCAGCTTCAAACTCTAGCTAAAGTAATATTTGAATGGCTAGGCTCCTCAATGTCAAGTTCAGTGTCTACCAAAATATATTAATCATTGAGCAATTTTAAAGATTTTTACCATCCTGAGAAGCTAATTGTTTAAAGTATGGGAAAATTAACATCTATAACATTAAGTTCTACAGAAAAGCCTCTTTTTCATCTCTGTCTATTCTGTAGGTTTGCACATGAAAAAAATCTGCATGCAGTTACTCAGTGTGAGCATATGGCCACCATATAGGGTACCCTATGAAGTTTTTGCTAATTAGCAGTCCTACTTTTTATTTTCCAATTAGCAGAGCTATATTTTAAAGTAATAACTAAACACAGTGACAATGTTTAGCTTTCAAACTTCCACTAATATTGAAGCTATCTGTAAGCAATAGAAGACATTCCTTGTTCAGTTGTATCACTTCACACCAGTTTATTTTAAAAATCTAAAAAATAGCTTCTATGTAAATCTTTTACAATTATCAGACAATACATGAATATGTTGCTGGTAAAACAGAACTGTATACTAAGTTATGACCAAGTGAGAGCAGAAATATGTCAAACCTATAAGGAATAGTACTAATAATTATGTTGATGCTGAGCAATGTAACCCATATTCTGAGACTACCAGAGCTAATACCAGCTTAATAACTAAATATGATGACAATTTTCTCTCCATTTTATTTAGTTGTTTATTACATAGGACTTGAAATGTCTGTGATTTGAAATGTATGGATAATGAATAGTTTCCCCTGTCTAGGAAAAACTTTTATAAACATTTAAATTGAATATATAGTGGAATTTGCATTAAAATTTTGGTATATTTACTCTGAATATCTTAAACTCTATTCTCTCATGTGTTCAGCTCTGTTTTCTGTATCAGCTGTTTTCCTCCTAATCATCTTCCATTCTCATACAGGGTCTCCTATGTGTCTTCCCATGAGAAGGAATGGACTTGGAAAAATATTGGGAAGGCTGATACATATTTTTGTTTTGTTTTATAAAGTAAAATAAAATGTGGGTTACCAAGGGACTGAGAACTTCCACTAGTATTTATCCAAATAATCTCCATAGCATGGCTGTGCAAAATGAAAACAGAAAAACACTGTGGCTTTTTCTTTCTAAGGGAAATCTAAAACAGGGTATTATGCATACAGACACCCTGTGCTGTGAAATACCAATTCTCCTAGCTCAGCATGGAGAGTTTTTAGTAGATTTTTTCTCTGAATTAATTTATTTCTTTCTTTTAATTTCTTTCTCCTTTATAGAATTTTGAATTTTTATCATAAGGGTAATGCATGTTTGCTGTAGAAAATATTGAAAAATAAAGCGAAAAAAATAAACATAATCCTACCATCCAATGCTAACCATTCTTAAAATAGGGTTGGGATGGTATTACTGCCAGTGTTTTTTTTAATCTCTTGGCATGTATATACTTGTGTATGCTTACAAAATTGGAAATATACTATATTGATAGTTTTAAATCCTATTCTTGAAAAATATATTTATTGCTATTTTCTTATTAAAATGAGAAATACATGTTTATTGTAGAAAATATTTAATTATACAAAAGCAAAATGAAGAAATATGACTAACCAAAAACAAGTAAAAATACAATAAACAAGATGTGGTATATACATACAATGTGATATTCTGCCATAAAAAGGAAGGAAATACTGACACAGTACAACATGGATGAACCTTGAAAACTTTATGCTAAGTAAAATAAACCAGACACTAAAGGACAAATACTGTATGATTCCAATTATATGAAATATCTGGAATAAGCAAGTTCAGAAAGTAGATTAGAGGTTACCAAGGGCTTTGGAGAGAGGGAATAGGGAGTCTTTGCTTAATGGGTATACAGTTTCTGTTTGGAATGATGAAGAAGTTTTGTTTGGATAGTGTTCATGATAGCTATCTTTCTAAATGTAATTAATGCCACTGAATTGTACATATAAAAATGGTTTAAATGGCAAATTTTGTTATACATTTGTTGCCACACTTAATAGTTAAAAAGTCTAAAATGCAAAAAGATAAGATTAAATTGCTATACTTTTCAGATAGTCTTCACCCCTCCTCTGTTAATTTGCATATATTTCCATTACTCTTTATGAATAAGTGTTGGAAAATTTCTTGATGATTTGCAAAGTTTTTGTTCAATATATGAATTTCTCAATAAAACCATCAGTTATAGATAAAAATAAATAACCAAAAGGGAGAAAAATTTTTTTAAAAATTTTAATTTTACCCAGAGAAAATAATGTGAACATTTAGATGTAATTACTGCCAGCCTTTTTTTTTTACCTCCATGAAAATTTACAGTTTATTTTCTTTTAGAAAATTACTATCATATTGTATCTAAATAGTAGGATTTGTAAATTTTTGTTTCATTTTCCAATACATCATGAACATTTTCCTTGTTATTAACTATCCTTTTACTGCATTTTTAGTGGCTTCATAATTTTTTTTTCATTTTTTTCATTGTTTTTTTAATTAACCCTTTTTTTAAATTAACTATGTCAAAAAAATTTTTTAAAAAAGATATACAATAAATAAACATTTCAAACAAGCCATAACAAAGGAGTAAGAAAAAGACAACTAACCTAAAATAACTACTTTACTTCCAACATGTTCCTACTCTACCCCAGGAAAATAACCTAATATAGAAACATTTCTGTCAATGTGTTCCTACCATACCCATCAGAAATTAACAAACCATAGTCATTCTTGGGCATTCCCAGAACATTAAATTTACACATGATAGCTTATCTGTCCTTATTGGGTTATCATTGCCCTTTCATTAATTGCTATCACTAGTTCCCCTACATTCTACATGATAAACAACATAATATTTTTTATTAGAAAAGTTGTGAGTTTACAAAACAATGATTGATAAACTACAGGATTCCTGTGCAACTCCCCAACAGCAATACCTTGCCTAGGTATGGAACACTTGGTGCATATGATGATAGCATATTTTTTTTCAAATTTTACTGTTTTTAACCCTAGTTACCTTTGTTACAAATGATGGAAGATTATTAAAATAGTTCTATCATCCATTATTTACACTAGCTATATTTTTCCATATACCGTGCTATTATTACCACCTTGTATTATTATGATACATTTGACATAATTCAAGAAAGAAAGTAGTTATACTTGTACTATTAAGTATAGTCCATCTTCTACAAAAGGGTTCAGTGTGTTGTACAATGCTATGTTTTATCTTTTAATTTTTATTCTAGTAATATATACAATCTAAAGTTGACCCTTTTAACCACATTCATCTATTTATTTTAGTGCTGTTGATTATGCTCACAATAATGTGCTAACATCAACACCATCCATTTCCAACCCTATACAATCAACCTAAGTAGAAATTCTGTAAAAGTTGAGCATCAACATAGAATTTTCTAATCACAATCTATCTCCTAGTAACCTATATTCTATATTTTAATGCTATGAATTTGCTTATTATAATTAGTTCATAACAGTGAGATCATGCAGTATTTGCCCTTTTGTATCTGGCTTCTTTCACTCAACATAATGTCCTCAAGGTTCATCCATGTTGTTACATGCATCAGGACTTTATTCTTTTTAAGGCTGAATAATATTCTGTTGTATGTATATACCACATTTATGTATCCATTCATCAGCTGATGGACACTTGGATTCATTCAATATTTTGGCATTTGTGAATAATGATACTATGAGCATCAGTGTACAAACATATATTCAGGTCCCTGCTTTCAGTTCTTTGTGGTATATACCTAGTAGCAGAATTCCAGGTCATATGAGAACTCTATACTTAGTTTCCTAAGGAAATGGCAAACTATCTTCCACAGAGGCTGTACCATTTTATATTCTCAAAAGCAGTGAAAGAGTATCCCCATTTCTCCACATCCTCTCCAACACTTGCAGTTTTCTGTTTTTTTAATAGTGGGCATTATATTAGGTGTGACATATCTCACTGTAATTTTTATTTGCATTTCCATAATAGCTAGTGATGTTGAACATAATTATGTATGCTTTCTGGCCATTTGTATTTCCTCTTTTGATAAATATTTATTCAAATCTTTTGCCCATTTTTAATTCAGTTGCATTTTTATTGTTGACTTGTAGGATTTCTTTGTATATTCTGGATATTAAACCCTTATGGGATTTGTGGTTTCCAAATATTTTCTCCAATTGAGTAGGTTGTCTTTTCACTTTCTTGGCAAAGTCCTTTGGTGCACAATTTTTTTTAATTTTGAGTAAGTCACATTTAACTTTTTTTCTTTCATTGCTTGTGCATTGAGTGTAATAGCTAAGAAAAAAGCTCCTACCACCAGATCTTGAAAATGCTTCCTTACATTTTCTTCAAGGAGTTTCAGAGTCCTGGTTCTTATATTTAGATCTTAGATGCATTTTTAGTTAATTTTTATAAGTGGTCTTTTGCATATAGATATCCAGATTTCCATGCACCACTTATTGAAGAGATTATTCTTTACCAGTTGAGTGGAATTGGAAGCCTTGTCAAAATTAATTGCAGAGGATCCAAGATGGCTGATTAGAGAGAGGAAGGGCTTACTTCTTTCCCAGTAAAACAACTAGGGAGCAGGCAGACACTGTCTGAAGCAATGGTTTTGGAGTTCTGAAGCTATGGGAAGTGCTTTGCAACACCCAGAAAATTGCATGGCAAAGAAACAGAGAAGCTGCAGTGAGAGATTGTGAGTAAACCCCCACAGCACTAGATCCTGATGCTTGCCCCCACCCACAGGGTAGTAAACATCAGGGCTTATGATCCCTTCTGGGCAGACAGCAGCAAACTGAAAAGGCAGCAGAGGCCCACTCTCCCAGTAACAGGGCAGGATGCAGTCTAGAACTATTCCAAATTTTGGCCAGTAAATTTGGACTGTGGAGAAAGGCATGTTCAACCTGCCTGACCTAACCTTGCTCTGCAATTATGTGGAGCCCACAGTTAAGAATAGCCTGCCTTCAGATGGCTGAGGAAAACACATATCTGAACATTGCCATCCACTGGCAGATGAGGAAAGCACACATCCAGGAAGACATCTAAAAGGCTTTTGAGTCATGAGGGTCATATGCTACAGAGGCCAGGAAGGCACACCCTTGGGGAGTGGAATTAAAGTCTTTTTTGGTATCTTTACCTTACCCTGTCCATGGGGACCTATGAAACTGGTGTGTGCTCCCTTTGTGGGTCCCTGGCTCAGCACTGGTTGGGTAATACTGATGAACCAATTGTGAAAGTAGAGCATTAACAAAAACCCAAACAATAACAAAAGTTTGACAAGAAAGAGAATCTGACATTCAGGGTAAACTGACCAAAATAATCCAATTCCCAGGCATCAGCAAAAAATAAAAAGCCATATTAAGAAAGAGGAACATGTGGCCCAGTAAAAGGAGCAAATAAAAAAGATGGAGAAGATACAGAATCTGAATCGGTTAATCAAAGTTATTCAAACATATTTCCTAATCCAATTCAAGGAGATAGCTAATCAAATAAAGGATATAAAGAAGGCAATGGGTGAGCATAAAGAAGAATTCAAAAGCGTGAAAATTCCCATAACATATATTATGGGAATGAAAGGCACAATATATGAAATTAAAAATATACTACAGACAAAGAACAGATTTAAAGAGGCAGAAGAAAAGATCAGTGAGGTAAAAGGCAGAGCATCCAAATTCAGACAAAAGAACAGAAAAAGAACAGAATGGGGAAAGTTGAGCAAGGTCTCAGAGAAAGGATTGAAAACAAAACACAAAAATTTGCATCACAGTTGTCTCAGAAGAAGAATCGGGAAAAAGGGTGGAAGGAATATTTGAGTAAATAATGGCCCCAAAATTCCAAACTCTTAAGGCATTGGTATCCTTATCCAAAAAGTAAAACATACTCCAAACAGAATAAATCCAAACAAACCTACTTCAAGACACATAAAAATCAGAATGTCAAATGCTAAAGATAAAGACAGAATTCTGAAAGCAGTGAGAGAAAAAAAATTCATTACATACAAGGGATGGCCCATAATACTAAGCATGGATTTCTCATCAGATACCATGGGGGCAAGAAGACAGTGATGCGATACACTCAACATAATGAAAGGGAAAAGCTGTCAGCCAAGAATTCTTTTTCCAGCAATACTGCCCTTCAAAAATGAGAGAGAATAAAGAATACCCAAGAAGTTGGCATATGGAAGTGTGTGGAATTTAGTTAGTCCTCTAGAACAGCTGGTAATTAGCCAGGAACAGTCTGGAACAACTTTTTGGGGGATATCTATGATGAGACACACATCATACACCAGTCTGGAATGGATGAAGGGCCAAGATCACAGCATGGAACTGTAAGTAAATGCAAAGACTGAAGTTTCCTCTAATGAACTATTTAGAATAATTTAAAATGTAGGTACTGGTGCCCCCCCCCTCCACAGCACAGTAGGCTGACTTGAAACATGGGAAAAATAAGCAGTCTCTACTAGGAGTAAGGGAAGGTAGCTCAACAAATCTCCAATTGTGGTTTCAATTAACAAATTTGGAGTACTGAATACAAGCTACAAGCACAAATAAGCAAGTAGCAAGGAGGAAAGGAACTTTGAGTTCTCCCTCAGCAGAGAGGGGGTGGGGCTGATGGAAAAAATAAATTAAATAAATAAAAACAGAGGCTTTTGGAGTCAGCCAAGCTCAAAATACTGGAAAAAGATTGTGCCCCAAGAAAAGGGGCAAATAAAGCCAGGTATAAATTCTGCATCCTGACTGTTGAAATGTGGGGGCAGGGACTGTGTCTGAAAAGGGGATTTCTTTTTTTAAATTATTCTAAGTAGTTCATTAGAGGAAAACTCAGGCATTTTCAATTGTCAGGACTGACCCAATCAAGGGTGGAGTTAAGATGGTTTTGAGAGAAAAAGTAAGGAGGAAAGTGAAGAAGATAATTCCTTAAAGGGCGTATTTTCCCCAAGAAAAGTGGGCAGGGCCCAGCTCAAGTGTCAGCCCTCCTTCAGAGAATTGACACCAGGCACCAGAAAACAGAAACAGCTTAAGCCCACACTCTACCTCAGTCTCTGTATCAACAATGCTGCTGGCAGGAACAGGTTCTGCGGAGAATTAAAGGCACCATACTTTTTACACTAGTGAGGAGTAATGGGTTGACAAGCGCCACCTGCTGGGCAGGATAGGAAAAACAAAGTCCAGAGGACTCACAGGAAAGTCTGATATACTGCTGGGTCTCATCCCCAGAGAAACTTGATACTAATTATACTCTGTTCCTGAGACCTGAGTATGTCTGGCCTGGGAAAAGCTGAATGGGTTTGCTCATATCTAAGGAGACCCTCACATAAAAAGGTTACCTATAGGCAGGGAAATAACCAGGAAAACAGGAACAGAAAAATTCTGATCAGTTAAACAGAAGCTATGCTAGAGGTCTAGAATAACTTGAACTGAATGCCAAAGTACAGATAGAGAACAAAGCCAACCAACAAGAAAACCATAGGTAAAAGATTAAAAATGATCTCTAGAATATACTAATCAAGGAAACCAGATGCCTGGACACCAACAAAAAGTTACGAATCACACTAGGAAAAACAAATATATGACCCAGTCAAAGAAACAAACATGCACATCAAAGGAGACACAGAAATTGAAACAACAAATTAAAGAAGTTCAAAAAACATTCTAAATCAATTCGTAAATAAAACCAACAAGCTGAGGAAGCATATGACAAAAGAGATGAAAGATATAAAGATGACACTGGGTGAACATAAGGAAGAACTCAAAAGTTTGAAAAAAACAAATGGCAGAAATTATGGAAATGAAAGGCACAATAGAGGAGACAAAGAACACAGTGGAGGAGGCTATCCAAGACAGCAGTTTAGGAGAGACAGAGCAAAATTCTCCTCCATGAAGAACACTAGATAAAGGACAGAAAGTGCTCCAGAATAATGTCTCCAGGGTTCCACTGACTGGGCAGGGATTTCTTCACCGATAGTACAGTGTACTTGGAGAAACTGAAAGACTGGAGATGTGTGAGTGTTTGGCCCAGAAAGCCACTGGGGAAATGGCAGCCAGAGCCACAGCTGGGCATGATGGGGAGAAACTGAGAGACTTTGTTAGGAGATGGGTGAGTTTTCAGCCTGGGAAGCCCCTGGGGAATGGACAGCCAGAGCCACAGTCGACTGCAGTGGGGAGAAACTGAGAGACTATGTTTGATGATGGGTGAGTGTTTGGCCCAGAAAGCCACTAGGGAATGGGCAACCAGAGATGCAGTTGAGTGTGGTGGGGAGTACCTTCCATACCCCAGGCACCCACAATTCCTGGTGTGGCTGATAACCCTTTGCAGACTCAGCCAAGAGCCTCCACAACAGGGACTGGCCATTGCAGCAGGTGGGTGGACACAGAAGGGAGTAACTTTCCACAACCCAAGCAGCCATCTTTGCAGCTAGCTGGGAGACACCCCTTTGCAGCACCATGGCCAAGGGCTTCCTTGAGGGAATTCAGCTGGTTTATGACAGAACCCACCCTTCCTCCACAGAAGCCTGTGGTGTGCACAGCCTAGAGACAGGGGTGTCACAAGGAAGTTCCATGAACCTTCCCCCAATCCCAGGATTCATGGGCCCACATCAGAAAAGGACTGGGGAATCAGAACTGAGGGGGTAGATGTGTTCTGCAGCCCCAAGGTACTCCACCTGCAGGCCTGGGAATGACTTGGACTACTGTGCCCTGGAATGAACTCCCTGCCAAACTGCACAGGGCACACCCCCCACCCACAGGGTTGGTGTTTCCAACTGCACACAAAAATTTGGTGCACTGATTAGACCTCCACATGGTTTCAGCTCTCACTCAGTGCATAGACAAAGTTAGGGAGAAATGGCTTGAGCGTAAAAGGTGGCTCAGGAGCACCATCTGCTGGTAGGTCATGGAAAGTGCACTCCACCAAGCTATAGCTCTGTCAAATTATAGATAATTGTTTAAATAAGTCCGTATCCAAAAAGAACCCTATCAGGATAAGCAAATGCCAAGAGGTCAAAAGCAACAGAAACTTATAAAGAATAAAAAGAAACAAGAAGATATGGAATACCCAAATGCCCAAACTAAAAAACCAGAGGAGACACAGAACTTGGAGCAATTAATCAAAGAGGTACTCACAAGCACCAATATCATGGCTCAGGATATAAAGGACATCAAGAAGACCCTAGAAGAGCATAAAGAAGAATTTGCAAGAGTAAATAAAAAGTAGCAGATCTTATGGAAGTAAAAGACACTTGATCAAATTAAAAAGATTATTGAGACATTTAACACCAGATTTGAAGAAGTAGAGGAACAAATAAGCAAGTTCAAAGACAGTGTGTTGGAAAGTGGAAGCAAAAAAAAAAAATGAATGGTGGAAAAGAATCAAAAAATATGAAACGGATCTTAGGGAAATGATGGACAACATGAAGCAGGAAAATATAGGAATCATTGGTGTTCCAGAAGGGGAAGAGAAGGATAAAGAACTAGGAAGAGTATTCAAAGAAATTCTTGGGGAAAACTTCCCAACCCTGCTAAATGATATAGATATGAAAATCAATGATGCCCAACTAATGCCAAGTAGAATGAATCTAAATAAACCAACTCCTGGTCATATTCTGATCAGATTATCAAATGCTGAAGAAAAGGAGAAAGCTCTGAAAGCAGCAAGAAAAAAGCAATTCATCAGATACAAGACAAAGAACACAAGACTAAGTGGTGACTATTCAATGGGCACCATGGAGTTGAGAAGGCAGTGGTATGACATATTTAAAATTCTGAAAGAGAAAAATTGCCAGCCAAGAATTCTTTATCCAGCAAAGCACTCCTTCAAAATTGAGGGAGAGCTTAAAATTTTCACAGATAAACAAATGCTGAGAGAATTTGCTAACAAGAGACCTGCCCTACAAGAAATACTAATGAGACCTCTACTGGCTGAGAAAAAATGAAAGGAGAGACAGTTCTGGAGAAGGATAAAATGGATGATTCAAGAACTGCCATCACAGTAATAACATTGATTGTGAATGGATTAAACTCCCCAATTAAAAGATACAGATTGGCAGAATGGATTTAAAAATATGAACCATAACTATGTTGCTTACAAAAGACTCATCTTAGACCCAGCAATGCAAAGAAATTGAAAATGAAAGGATGGAAAAAATATTCCATGGAAGCTACAGCCAAAAGAAAGCAGGGTTAACAATATAAATTTCAGATGAAATGGATTTTAAATGCAAGAATGTCATAAGTGACAAACAAAGACATTATATACTAATAAAAGTGACAATTCACCAAGAAGAAATAATGATGATATGTGTTTATGCACACTATCAAAGTGCTCCAAAGTACATGAGACAAACATTGGGAAAACTGAAGGAAGCAATAGATGTTTCCACAATACTGTGGGAGACTTCAATACATGACTTTCTCCTATAGATAGATGAACCAGACAGAGGACAAATATGGAAATTGAAAACCTAAACAATCTGATAAATGAATTTGAATTAACAGACATATCTAGAACATTACATCCCAAATCACCAGGATGCACATTCTTCTCTAGGTATCATGGAACTTTATCTTGGATAGATCATATGCTGGGACATAAAACAAGTCTCAATATATTTAGAAAGATTGAAATTTTTGAAAGCATATTCTCTGATCACAGTGGAATACAACTAGAAGTCAATAACCATCAAAGATCTAGAACATTCACAAATGTCTGGAGGTTAAACAACACTCTTCTCAACAACCAGTGGGTCAAAGGAGAAATTGCTGAATATCTAGAGACTAATGAAAATGAGAGCACAACATATCAAAACTTATGGAATGCAGCAAAGGCAATATTGATGTGGAAATTTATAGCTCTAAATGCATACATTATGAAGGAAGAAAGAGCTAAAATCAAAGAACTAACGGAACAACTGAAGAAGCTGGAAAATGAACAGGAAACTAATCCTAAAGCAGGCAGAAGAAAATAAATAACAAGGATTAAACAAGAAATAAATGCTATGGAGAAAAAAACGAAAACAATAGAGAGAATGAATGAAACCAAAAATTGGTTCTTTGAGAAGATCAACAAGATTGTCAAGCCCTTAGCTAAACTGACAATGTCAAAAAGAGAGAAGACCCAAATAAACAAAATAATAAATGAGAGAATGGACAATACTGTGGATCCTAAAGAAATTAAAAAAGCATAAGAGGATACGATGAACAACTGTATGCCAACAAACTAGATAATTTAGAAGAAATGGATAATTTCCTGGAAACACATGAGCAACCTAGGCTGACTTGAGAAGAAATAGAAAACATGATCAAACCAATCACAAGCAAAGAGACCCAATCAGTAATCAAAAAGCTTCCTACAAATAAAATCCAAGGGCCAGATAGTTTCACAGGGGAATTCTACCAAACTTTCCAAAAAGAACTGACGCCAATCCTAATTAAACTCTCAAAAAAATTGAAAACAATGGAACACTACATAACTCAATTTGTGAAGCCAACATCACTCTAACACCAAACCCAGAAAAAGATGCTACAAGAAAGGAAAATGACAAACCAATCTCCCTAATGAATATAGATGCAAAAATTCCCCAAAAAATACTTGCAAAACAAACCCAAAGACACACTAAAAAATCATATACCATGACCAAGTTGGCTTCATTCCAGGCATGCAAGGATGGTGAAACATAAGAAAATCAGTCAATGTAATACAATGCATTAATAAATCAAAAGGAAAAAATCAAATTATCAACTCAATAGATGCTGAAAAAGCATTCAACAAAATTCAGCATCTTTTTTTGATAAAAACACTTCAAAAGGTAGGAATTGAAGGAAAATTCCTCCATATGATAAAGGGCATATATGAAAAACCCAAAGCCAGCATAGTTCTCAATGGTGAGTGACTGAAAGCCTTCCCACTAAGATCAGGAATGAGACAAGGATGCTTGCTGTTACCACTACTATTCAACACTGTGCTAGAAGTTCTAGCCAGAGCAATCTGGCAAGACAAATAAAAGTTATCCAAATTTGAAAGGAAGGAGTAAAACTGTCATTATTTGCAGACATGATCTTATGTTTGGAATACCCTGAGAAATTGATGACAGAGCTACTTGAGCTAATAAACAAATTTAGAAATGTGGCAGGATGCAAGATTAATGCACAAAGTCAATAATGTTCCTATACACTAGAAATGATCTATCTGAAGAGTCACTCAAGAAATAGATTCCATTCTCATTAGCAACAAAAAAATCATGTACCTAGGAATAAACTTAACCAAGGATGTAAAAGACCTTTACACAGAAAATTACACAATGTTGCTAAAAGAAATATAAAGGAACCTAAAAAGATGGAAAGATATTCCGTGTTTCTGGATAGGAAGGCTAAATGTCACTAAGGTGTCAATCCTACCAAAACTGATCTCCAGATTCAATTTAATTCCAACAAAAATTCTGACAACTTACTTTGCAGAATTGGAAAAGCTAATTATTGTATTTATTTGGAAGGGAAAGAACCCTCAAATTGCTAAAAAAAAAATTCTAAAATATAAATACAAAGTGGGAGGTCTTACTCTCCTTGACTTTGACGCTTACCATAAAGCCACAGAAGTGAAAACAGCATGGTATTGGAACAAAGATAGAAATATTGATCAAGGAAATAGACTTAAGAATTTGGAATTAGACCCCCTGGTGTATGATTGACTGATTTTTGATAAGGCCCACAAATACACTGAACTGAAACATAGCAGGCTCTTCAACAAATGAGGCTGGGAGAACTGGGTATCCATATCCAAAAGAATGAAAGAAGACCCCTACCTCACACCCTACACAAAAATCAACTCAAAGTGGATCAAAGGTCTCAATATAAGATACAGTACCATAAAACTCCTAGAAGATAATGTGTGGAATCATGTTCAAGACCTTGTATTAGAAGCTCACATCTTACACCTTATACCCAAAGCACAAGCAATGAAGAAAAAATAGATAAATAGTAACTCCTCAAAATTAAAATCTTCTGTACTTTAAAAAATTTGTCAAAAAAGGTAAAGATGCAATCAATTCAATGGGAAAAATTATTTCAAAATCATGTATCTCATAAGAGACTGATATCTTGCACATATAAAGAAATCCTACAACTCAAGGACAATAGTACAAACAGCCCAACTATAAAATGGGCAAAAGATATAAAAAGACATTTCTGTGAAGAGGAAATGCAAATGGCTAAAAAACACATGAAAAAATGTTTATATTCACTAGCTGTTAGGGAGATGCAAATCAAGACCACAGTGTGATATCTCAGAAAACTAGATATAGTGTTACCCTATGATCCAGCAATTTCACTTCTTTGTATATATCCAGAAAATCTGAAATCAGTAACATGAACAAATATTTGCATGTCAATGTTTATTGTGGCATTGTTCACAATTCCCAAGAGATTGAAACAATCCCAGTGTCCTTCAACTGATGAGTGGATAAACAAAATGTGATATATATATATAAATATATATATGATGGAATACTGCATGACATTAGAAGGAATGAGGTCATGAAACATATGACAGCATGGATGAAGCTTGAAGACAATGCTGAGTGAAAGAGTGAAATAAGCCTGACACAGAAGGATATTGTTTGTTACCACTAATGTGAACTCTGTGAAAATGTAAAATATGTGTCTTAAAAAGTAGAATAGAGGGGACATAGAGATAGAAAATAGTTAAGGGGGAACAATAATCTAATACATACAGATGTGATAATGAGGTTGGTCTTAATGGTATGGGAATGGTCAGGAGTGACTATGGTCCATTAATGGGATTATAAGTATCAGTGACGCATTGAAGGTGAACGCATTCATAAATGGTTGTATATTTTGTTTTTTTTTACTGAATTCAGTTTTATTGAGATATATTCGCATACCATACAATCATACATGGTGTGCAATCAACTGTTCATAGCACCATCATATATAAAAGTAAAAAAGAACATCCAAATCATCTCTCATCTCACCCTATTTTTCATTCAGTTTTTGTCACCATTTTTCTACTCATCCTTCCATACACTGGATAAAGGGGGTGTGATCCACAAGGTTTTCACAATCACACTGTCACCCCTTATAAGCTACATTGTTATACAATCATCTTCAACAGTCAGGGTTACTGGGTTGGATTTTGATAGTTTCAGGTATTTACTTCTAGCTATTCCAATACATTAAAACCTAAAAAGGGTTATCTATATAGTGCATAAGAATGTCGACCAGAGTGACCTCTCAATTCCATTTGAAATCTCTCAGCCAGTGAAACTTTATTTCATTTCATTTTGCATCCCCCTTTTGGTCTAGAAGATGTTCTCAATCCCATGATGCCAGGTCCAGATTCATTCCCAGGAGTCATGTCCTGTGTTGCCAGGGAGATTTACACCCTTGGGATTCAGGTCCCACATAGGGGGGATGGCAGTGAGTTCACCTGCTGAATTGGCTTAGCTAGAGAGGGCCACATCTGAGCAAGAGAGACATACTTGGGGAGACACTTAGGCACAATTATAAGCAGGTTTAGCCTCTCCTTTGCAGTAATGAGCTTCATAAGGGCAAGCCCCAAGAGAGTGCTCAGCATACCAAACCATCAGTCTTCAATGCCCGTGAGAACATCAGCAACAATCCAGGTGAGGAAGTCCAACACTTCTGCATTTTCTCCCAGTTCCTTGTGGGGGAGGGCTGCATATATATTACTATTCTCTGCCCAAATTATTTTTGGGTGTGTTGCTATTTCCCACTAATCTATACAAACCTACCAGATTGCATTTCTTATTCAAAGTTCCATGCAATTATGGTGTTTGAACAAACTGTGCAAGTTATATTGTTTAGAAATTATAGACCCTGCACAAAATAAACATCTCTTCCCTTGGTCTCACATGGAAGTTGAAGTTCCAAAACACAGTCATTTACGACCTTTACCCTTTACCCTGATTTGCCCTGGTCTTTACCAGATCTGCTTCATTCATGTCTCTAATTGAAGTCTGGGCTCTTTTTCAGCTTTTTTTTTTTAAACAGTTGCTGTATGTGCTAATACTGACATTCCTATATGCTGAACTCTTGCTCTGAGTTTCAGTTGTTACACAGATATCCAATGTTCCAGAGACTGATCGGGTTATACACAAGAGGATCAGCATCTCAGAGTTTGGAGATAGCCATTACAATTCAGGAATAGATGTGCCTGTTGTAAGAGCTTACAATCTAGGGACCATTACAATAATCATTTCCCTGTTAGCTGTGCTCTAAGGTTCAATTCTGAGTTTACACACTGTAATTAGTCCATATTGGTGAGACATTATAGTGTTTGCTTTTGTTTCTGGCATACTTCACTCAAAATGCTGTCTACAGGATCCATTAACTGTGTTGTGTGTCTCACAGCTTCACTCAATATTCCATTGTATGCATGCACCACAGTTCACCATTCTGTTCCTCAGTTGATGTACCCTTAGGCCACCTCCACCCACTGCAAACCATGAATACTGCCTCCATAAAAAACAGTGTGCAAATGTCCATTCATGTCTCTGCTTTCAGATCTTTCAAGTGTATATCCCATAATGAAGTTGTAGGAACTTATGGTACCCACATACTTAGCATCTTGTAGAAACACCACACTGACCTCCAGAAAGGCTACATAATTCTGCCTCCTCATCAACAGCAAATAGGTACATCCCTCTCTCCATGTTTTCTCCAGCACTTTTATCTGTATTTATATTTTTCCTACAATTTTATAGAGATATATTCACATACCATACAATTATCCACAGTGTACAATCAGTTCACAGTTTCATCATATAGCTGTGCATTTATCACCACAGTCAGCACTTGAACATATTGATTACTATGAAAAACAAGTTTTTTTCTTAGTGAATAACAAAAAAGAATAAAAAGAAAAATAAAATTTCATACAATATAATACTAAGGTCAGACAATAACACCATTACCAAGAATCCCATATCTTTCACTTATATCCCCCTCTCATGCACATTTAACTTTGGTATATTTCCTTTGCTACATTTAATGGAAGCATATTACAATGTTACAGTTGACCATAGACTTTAGTTTGCTTTGATTACATTTTCCCCAATACCATCCCTTTTTCAACACTCTGCATGGTTGACATTCTTTTGTTCTCCCACATGTAAAAACATCTTTGTATTTGTGCATTTAGTCACAGTCATTGACCACTCCAGTTTTTGCTAAGTTATACAGTCCCCATAAATATTGTTTAAAGACAAGTAACACACAGAGTAACACCACAAACCTAAATAAATGGTAGCATGATATACTTATAAGGTATGACACTGCTGCAGAGGGTTAACAATAGAATGGTATGGAAAAACTACCCATTACATAGTGACGACTATTTAATAGGAATATCTTACCAACTATACACTAATACTAGGGATGAATAATATCAGATAAGAGCTCTGGGATGCATTTTGTTATGATAATTGTTTAAAGTTGAGAGTGATGATTGTACAACTAAATGAAGATAATGTAAGAAACTATCTTGGGATAGAATATATATGAAGTCAAGATAGGAACCCCCTCCTAATAAATCAAGCCCTTGACTTGAGACTTGCTCTTGTGAAATTTAGGGTTGTAAATAGGAGGCTAAGCCCTCCTATAATTATACTTAAGAGGTACCTCCAGGCAACCTCCTTGTTGCTCAGATGTGGCCTTTATCTCTCTAAGCTCAAGTCAGCAAATAAATTCATTAATTCCCCCCCCCATGAGGGGCATGACTCACAGGGGATGAATCTTCCTGCTGATGTGTGACATGGTTCCCAGGAATGAGCCTGGCCCTGGCAGTGAGAGATTGAAAATGCCTACTTGACCACAAGGAGGAAAAAAAGAAATGTAACAAGCTGTGGTCACAGTGACTGAGAGATCCCAAGTAGAGTTGAGAGGCTATCCTGGAAGTTTGTCTTATGCAAGCTCCAGCTAGACATCCCAACTGGCCACAGGATGCTATGCCCTTACCAAAATTAGTCTCTAAATACCTAGGTCCCACCTGATATTCTAAAAAAGATGCACTTGCTATGTTTTATCTTTCAGAAACTTAAATCCTCTAGAGTGTTCCTATGAAGTCCTAAAACCCAGAGGCAACAGATGTGGCCCCCTCCCCCATGCTGTTGACACCCCCTTTCAGTATTAACAAGTTAGAGTGTTCACTGCCTAGACACCCCTGAAGATGGAGAAAGAGTTTAGTGAGGAAGGAGTAGCAACAAACAAAATAAGATTGAACAAAGTCTATGAATACTGAAACTTTAAATAATTATATATATATATGTATATATATATATATATATATATATATATATATATTTATGCTGGGGTTTTGGAATGTCTGGAAGAAGGTAAATGACAGTTTGGAATTGTATCCTATAGCATACTTTGGGATTTGGTCTATAGCTGCTCATTGAATTGTGCCTTGAAGGTCTTCACCCTTCTACATATACCTTGTATTGCATAATAAGGAATGAACTGAAATTGTGGAAGTGTAACCCATAACAATTCTTGAAATCACTTTTTGAGCTGTACATTGAGAGATGATACCTTTCTGTATGTATGTTATATTTTATAATAATGGAAATGGCTGAAGTTGTGGAACTGTGACCCATGACATTCTTTGAGATTTGCTCTCTACTTGTGAAATTGTACATTGAAATTATGTGTTATGTATATATGTTGAAGTTCACAAAAAAGAAGAAAAAAGGAACACAGGGGAGACTTACAATAGCATATATGAAGAGGCAGAAGAAAGGATTAGTGAATGATTGACAGGATATCTGAACTCCTACACTAAAGAACAGATAGGGAAAACAATGGAAAAATATGAGCAGGGTCTCAGGTAACTGAATGACAACAGGAAGCACATGAATATACAAGTTTTGGGTTTCCCAGAAGGAGAAGAGAAAGGATAAGGGGCTGAAAGAATAATGGAGGAAATAATCATTGAACATTTCACATCTCTTATGAAATACATACAATTACAGATCCAAGAAGTGCAGCATACCCCAAACAGAATATATCTGAATAGATCTACTCCAAGCCACTTACTAATCAAATTGTCAAACATCAAAGAAAAGAGAGAATTCTGAAAACAGCAATAGAAAAGGGATCCATCACATACATGGGAAGCTTGATAAGACTACAGATTTCTCTGTAGAAACTAAGGAGGCAAGAAGGCAGTGGTATCATATATTTAAGATAATGAAAGAGAAAAATTGCCAACCAAGAATTCTATATACAGCAATATTGTACTTCAAAAATGAGAGATAAGTTAAAATATTCCAAACAGACACTGAGAGAGTTTATGAACAAGAGACCTTCTCTACAAGGAATACTAAAGGGAGCACTACAAGCAGATAGGAAAAAAACAGGAGAGGTTTGGAGAAGATTGTATAAATTAAGATTATCAGTTAGGGTAAAAAGAGAGAAAAAGAGAAAATAAGATATGACATATAAAATCCAAAAGACAAAATGGTTGATGAAATTACTGCCTTTATAGAAATAACATGACATATTAATAGATTAAACTCCCCAATCAAAAAACATAAGAATGGATTAAAAAACAGGACCCATCTATGTGCTATCTAAAAGAGATTCACTATGGATGCAAGGATAAAATTAAGTTGAAAGTGAAAGGTTGGAAAAAAGGTATTTCATGCAAATAAGAACCAGAAAAGAGCAGGGCTATCTATACTAATATCTGACAAGTTAGACTCCAAATATAAAACAATTAAGAGTCAAAGAAGGACACTATATGTATAAAAGGGAAAATTAATCAAGAAGACATAAAAAACATAAATATCTATGCACCAAACTAGAATGTCCCAAAATGCAACAGGCACACACTGACAACACTGAATGGAGAAGCAGAGAACGCTACAATAATATTTGAAGACTTCAGTACACTACTTTCATCAATGGATAGAATATCTACGTGGAAGATCAATAAGGAAATGTTTTGAATAATATAACACATGAACTAGACTTAAGAGAAATTTACATAACATTACACTCTACAACAGCAGGAAACACATTTTTGACAGGAGCTTATGGTTCATTCTCCAGGATAGACCACAGGTTGGGTTGCAGTGCAAATCTCAGTAAATTTAAAAATATTGAAATTGTACAAAACACTTTCTCAGATCATAATGGAATGAGATTGGAAATCAAAAGGTGGAAGGACAGAAAATTCACAAATATATGGAGGTTAAACAACACACCCTAAAACCCACCAGTGTATCAAAGAAAAAATTACAAGATTAATCAGTAAATATCTTGAGGCAAATGAGAATGAAAACACAACTTATCAAAAGTTATGGGATGAACAAAAGTGTTGCTGAGAGGGAAATTAATTGACCTAAATCCCTGTATTAAAAAAGAAGAAAGAGCAAAAATCTAGGACTTCACAGTTTTCCCTGGGGGAACTGGAGAAAGAACATCAAACTAACTCCAGGGTAAAAAGGAGAGAAATAACAAAGATTAGAGCAGAAATAAATGAAATTGAGAACATGAAAACAATAGAATCAGCAAAACCAGAAGTTGTTTCTTTCAGAAAATCAGTAAAATAGATGAACCCTCTTCTGGTTTGCTAAAGCTGCCATTATGCAAAATACCAGAAATGGATTGGCTTTTATAAAGGGGATTTATTAGGTTGCAAATTTACAGTTCTAAGGCCATAAAAGTGTCCAAACTAAGGCATCAGCAAGAGGATATCTTCACAGAATAAAGGCTGATGGCATCAATAACACCTCTGTCAGCTGGGGAGTCACATGGCTGGTGTCTACCGGTCCTTTGCTCCCAAGTTGGATTTCAAAATGGCTTTCTCCAAAATATCTCTGGACTTCTGTCTCTCTCAGCTTCTCTCAGCTCTCTGCTTGTTCTCCTGGGCATTTCTCTCTAAACATCTGGGAGTCCTCTCTTAGCTTCCCTGGGGAATACTCTGGGCTTCATCTCTTAGCATCCCCAAATGTCCTACTGTCTGCATTTCCCAGCATCTCCAAGCATCTGAGTCTGCATAGGCTCTTACCTTCTCCCAGGGCTAACTCTGGAGTATATATCTTAGCTTCTCCTCAAAATGTCTCTCTCAGCTTTTCCTCTTCTTGAGCCCTCATAAAATACTCCAGTGAATGAATTACTGGATGGGTGGGGTCACATCTCCATGGAAAATTATCTAATCAAAAGGTCTCACCTACCATTGGGTGGGTCTCTTCTCTGTGGAAACAACCAAATCAAACATCTCATCCTAATCAAAAGACATGTCTGCCCCCACAAGATTGTGTTAAAAAACATGGCTTTTCTGGGGGACATAATATATTCAAACTGGCACAGAACTTTAGGTAGGCTGACATAAACAAGAGAGAGGATGCAAATAATAAAATCAGAAATGGGAGTGGGGACATAACTATGGACCATGCAGAACTAAAGGAGATAATGAAAGGATACTATGACAACTACATGCTAATAAACTAGACAACAAAGATGAAATGGACAAATTCCTAAAAAAGCATGAACAGCCAACTTTGACTCAAGAAGAAATAGACAACCTCACCAAACCAATCAAAAGTAAAGAGATTGAATCGATCATTAAAAAGCTCCCCAAAAATAAAGTCAAGGAACAGATGACTTCACATGTGAATTCTATGAATCATCCAAGAAGGAATTAGTACCAATCCTGCTCAAACTCTTCAAAACAATTGAAGAGGAGGGAAAGCTACTTATCTCATTCTATGACATGAACATCACCCTAATACCAAAGTCAGGCAAAGGTACTACAAAAAAAAATTACTCACCAATTGACTGAATGAATACAGATGCAAAAATCCTCAATAAACTACTTGCAAATCAAATCCAGAAGCACATTAAAGAATTATACACCATGACCAAGTGGGATTTACTTCAGGTATACAAGGCTGGTTCAACACCAGAAAATCAATTAATGTAAAATACCACATCAATAAATCAAAAGGAAAAAATCACATGATCATCCCAATTGATGCAGAAAAAGCATTTGCCAAAATTCTACCTCCTTTCTCAATGAAAGCACTTCAAAGCACAGGAATAGAAGGAAACATCCTTAAAATGATGAAGGGAATCTATGAAAAACCCACATCTAATATACTCATGGGAAAAGATTGAAAATTTTCCCTCTAAGGTTAGGAAAAAGAAAAAGATGACCACTGTCACCATTGGTATTCAACATTGTGCTGGAGGTTCTAGTTAGAGCAATTAGGCAAAAAAAAAAAAAAAAAAAGAAAAAGAAAGAAATTTAAAAAGCATCCAAATTGGAAAAGAACTAGTGAAACTTTTACTGTTTACAGATGACATACTACTATATGTAGAAAATCCTGAAAAAATCTACTGCAAAGCTCAGAGCTAATAAATGAGTACAGCAAAGTGGCAGGGTACAAGATCAACATGGAAAAATCAGTAGTGTTTGAGCAATCTGAGGAGGAAGTAAAGAAAAAATTCCATTTACAATAACAACCAAAAATCAAATATTTAGTAATAAATTTAACCAAGGCCACAAAAGACCTATACACAGAAAACTAAAATAAATTGCTAAAGGAAATCAAACAGGACCTAAAACAATGGAAGAACATATCATGTTCATGGACTCAAAGACTAAATATAGTTAACATGTCAATTCTACCTAAACTGATTTATAGATTAATGCAATACCAATTAAAATCCCAACAGCTTGCTTTGCTGAAATAGAAAAACCAATAACCAAATTTATTTGGAAGGGGATGGTCCCCAAATAGCTGAAAATATCTTGAGAAAGAGAAATGAAGTGGGAGGTCTCTCACTACCTGACATTGAACCATATTACAAAGGTACAGTGGTCCAAACAGCATGGTACTGGTGTAAAGATAGACATATTGACCAATGGAATCAAATTGAGTGTTCAGAAATAGACCCTCTCAGCTACGGACAATTGATCATTGTTAAGGCAGTCAAATCAAATCAACTGGGACAGAGCAGCCTCTTCAAAAAAAAATGGTGACTGGCAACTGGGTATCCATATCCAAAAGAATGAAAGAGGACCTCTATATCACACCTTACCCAAAAATTAACTCAAAATGGACCAAAGAACTAAACATTAGAGCTAAGAACATAAAAATTTTATAAGAAAATGAAGGGAAATATCTTAAAGATCTTGTGATGAGAGGTTGTTTCCTATATCATACACTCATAGTGCAAGCTATGAAAGAAGAAATAGATAAATTAGCTCCCCCAAATTGAACACTTTTTTGCATAAAGGACTTTGTTAGAAAAGTAAAAAGTCAGCCTATGCAATGGGAGACAATATTTAGAAACCACATATCAGATAAAGGTTTAATACCCAGAATATATAAGGAAATCCTACAACTCAACAACAAAAAGACAAAGGACTCAATTAAAAACAGACAAAAGACATGGACAGGAATGTTCTGAGCAAAGAGGGAATAAAATGGCTCAAAAACTTATGAAAATATGTTCAACTTCATTAGCAATTAGGGAAATCCAAATCAAAACCAGGTAAGATATCTTCTAACACTTACTAGAGTGGCCATTATTAAAAAAAAAAAAAAAAAAAAAAAAAAAAAGCAGAAAACTGCAAGCATTGAAGAGGATTTGGAGAAAGAGGCATTCTTATAAACTGTTGGTGGTAATGTGGAATGGCACAACAATGCTGGCAGGCAGTGTGGCGGTTCCTCAGGAAGCTAAGTATAGAATTGCCGTATGATCCAGCAATCCCATTACTAGGTTATATATTTGGAAGAACTGAAGGCAGTGACCCAAAAGAAACTCGCATACAGATGTTTATAGCAGCATTACTCACAATTGCCAAGAGATGGAAACAGTCCAAAGATCCATCAACAGAGGAGTGGATTGAAAAAACTGTGACATATACATACAATGGAATATTATGCAGCTGTAAGATTGAATAAAGAATGTATTCTATATGCAATGTGATATACAAAAACATGGATGAACCTTGAGGACATTATGTTGAGCAAAATTAGCAAGGAAAATAAGGACAAATACTTTATGGTATCACTAATATGAACTAATATTTAAGAGCTAACTTTGAGAGCTAAAGTTGAGAACACAGGTTATCAGGAGTTAGAAAGAGTGTAGAGATTGGGCATTGATGCTGAAGGAGAACAAAATGTTCAGCAGGATTGAAAAGATACAGAAATGGATAGCACAATACTATCTGACAGTAGTGCAATATTGTAAGTGCACTGAAAAAAGCTGAGTGAGTTGTGGTTGAAAGAGGAAGGCTAGGGACATGTATGACACCAGAAGGAATGATAGAAGATAAAGACTGGGAGTGCATACCTTAGCAAAACCTAGAATTGGCTATGATGGTGATTCAATGTACAAATATAAGAATGTTTTTACAGGAAGGAGAATAAATGAATGTTAATATTGCAAGATGTTCAAAATGGAAAAATAAAGTCATTGCAATTAAGATTCTATAGTTAACAGTAACATTGTAGTATACATCCATGAAATGTAACAAAGTCAATACACAAAAGCTAAAAGTCAATAAGAAGGTGATATAAGTGAAGGGTATGGTATTCTTGGTGTTATTGTTGTTTCTCCTTTTTATTTTACATTTTAAGTTTTTTTTATTCTTTATTCTTTTTTACACTCTTCTTTCTTTGTAGAAGAAATGGAAATGTCATATAAATTGTGGTGTTGTATGTATAACAATGTGATTATACCAGGAACCATTGATTGTTTACTTTGGATGGATTGTATGGTGTGTGAGTAAAACTGTTTCAAAAATAAACAGAAATATACAAGGGCTGGGGAAAATGTGGAAAGACAGATGTACCTATTCACTTTGGTAGGGAAGTAGAATGGAGCAGCCCCTCTAGAGGGCAATTTGGTGGTTGCACAGGAGGCTAAGTATAGGGTTGCCATATGATCCTGAAACCCTGTTATTAGGTATATAGTTGGAAGAACTGAAAGCAGGGACATGAATAGACATTTGTACATGGGTGTTTATGGTAGTAGTAGTCAATTTGTAATGAATAGAGTTGGCATAAGGGTAAATTGATGAGTGGAAAAGAAAACTATGGAGTATACATACAATGTAATATTGAGTGGCTGTAAGAAGGAATGAAGTTGTGAGGCATGCAACTACTTGATTGAACTTTAAGGTCTGTATGTTTAGTGAAATAAGACAGAAACCAAAAGAAAAATATAATGCCTCACTAATATGGATGAAATATAATGTGCAAACACTGAGAATGGAATTCGAGATCATAGGTTATCGGGGGAGGCTTACTGTATAAGTCCCTAGATTGTAAGCTCTTACAGCAGTCACATCTATTCCTGAGTTGTTACAGTTATTTCTAAATTCTGATATACTGAGCTCTTTGTGTATAACCTGGTCATTCCCTGGAACCATGGGTATCTCTGTGAAACCTAAGACTCAGAGCTAGAATTGTGCAGCTATGAAAGTCAGCATTACCCCATACAACAACTATTTAAAAAGATGAAAAAGAAATCAGACTTCAATTAGAGGTATGAATGATGCTGATCTGGTTAGGACTAAGGCAAATCAGACTAAAGGGTAAAGGATGATATTGAGTGTGTTTTGAATCTTCAACTTCTGTGTGATACCAAATGAAGAGATGTTTATTTGGTGCATAATTCATATTTTCTGTAGCACACTATCTAATTTATCCTGCCTGGTCAGTTTATTTATACAACCTAATTACATGGAACCTAGAATAGGGGATGCGATCTTATTCTGTGCAGGTTAATTTAATATGCTGATACATTACAGAGTAATTTGAGCAGAAAGTAAAAAAAAGTATTTATTAAGCCCCATTGAGGGACTGGGAGAAAATGTGGAAATATTAAACTTCCCCACCTGGGAAATACCTGATATTCTCACAAGCATTGGTGACTACTAATTTAATAGGCCAAGCCCTCAATGTTGGAACTTGCCCTTATGAAGCTTATTCCTGAAAAGGAGGAGCTAAGCCTACTTATTATTCCTAAAAGTTACCCCCAGGGAACCTCTTTTGTTGCTCAGATGTGGCTGGTCTCTCTAAGCCACCTCTTTAAGTAAACTCACTTCCTTCCCCCCTATGTGGGACATGACTCCCAGGGACATAAATCTCCCTAGCAACATGGGACAGGACTCCCAGGAATAAGCCTAGCCCTTGCATTGTTGGATTGAGAAAGCTTTCTTGGACAAAAAGGGGGAAGAGTAATGAAAGAAAATCGAGTTTCATTGACTGAGATATTTCAAATGGATTCAAGAGTTTATTCTGGAGGTTATTTTTATGCATTATATAGATATCCCTTTGTATTTTTAAATATTGGAATAGCTCGACAGAAATATCTGAAACTGTTGATCTGTAATCCAGTAGCCTTTATTCTTGTAGATGACTGAATAACTATATAGCTTTTATGGTTGACTGTGTAATTGTGAAATCTTGTGACTGACACTCCCTTTATCCAGAGTATGGACAGATGAGTAAGAAAATAAAGGCAAAAAATAAAAAAAAAAATTATAGGGGCAATAAGGGTTAAGGGATGTTTTGATTGTTCTTTTTTATTTTTACTTTATTCTTATTTTTATTATTTTTGGAGTAATTTAAATGCTCAAAAATTGATAGTATTGATGAATGCACATCTATACAATGACACCATGAATCATTGATTGTACACTTTGAACGATTACCTGGTATGTGAGTACATCTCAATAAAATTGCATGAAAAGAGAATACCCAGTTTGGCAGACATGTAGAGAAATGGAGAATCACTGCTATAAGTAGAAGTAGAAATGAATACAATCTTTTAGAGGGCAATCTGGCAATATGTATCAAAGTTTAAATGTATTTTCCTTTTGATCCAGCCAATTCATTTCTAGGAATCTCTCATAAATATATTCACACAAATGTGCCATAATATGCATATAGTGAGGTTAATTCAGGACAATATATTATAGCAAAACAATGGAAACATTTCAAATGTTCATCAATAAGAGAATGATTAACTAAATTAAGGTACCTCAATAAAATTGTAAACTATGCAGCTATTAAATGAAGATAGATATACATATACTATCATGGAGAGATGTCTAAGTGAAAAAAGGAAATTGTTGAACTATGCTTTCATTACTGCAAGAAAAAGCATATTTGTAAAGATATAAATTTATTTATGTAGATATGATGTAGTTATAGATAGAGATGGATATGCAAAAGTATCTAGAAACATCACACCAAACTGTTAAATGTGGTTACTTCTGGTGAATGGAGTTGGCAATGTAAACTCTTGGGCAATGTGTTAATATTAAGATTGTTGTGTTAAATGAAGTAATGATTGTACAGTTTTAACATAGTATGTGGCACATAGTATTAAAAATGCCATTGTCATTTAAAAATATTATCAAAACATTAAAAACAAATATTCTGGTATCAAGAGTATGGGCTTCAGGTAGAGGGTATATTTCTAATAGGTGTCCTTAGATTCTGAGACTATGATTTTAAGCTTTTATTCTGTGGCTAAGTAGGATCATGTCCTAAACATTATTGTTTCATGAGACATTTGACATTGCTGAATGTATTTTGTCTGGAGCCATAGACCTCTGCCCTCTTTGCACTATTTCTTTAGAATTATTTCTTTTCCTGTAGTTACACCTAAAACTCAAAATCTGAAGACATGCTGCCCCCTGAGCTTAGGTCCCTGGATTAATTTTTGTCTCTGAAACTTCGCTGCACCAGTCCTCATTGTATAAGAGCTTGAAAGAAAGTAGAACTAATGTTTTAGGATCAATATCTGCAATAAATTACCTGCACAACCAACAAGTGAGAATATTACATGAGAATACCATCCCCCTTCTGAAATAGTCAGGAATCTTGCCTACCACTCACCAGATATCAAAATACTGCATTGAATTCTCTGTTGCTGGCTTGCAGATATCTCTCCAGTTATTTAAAAAAAAAGGCAAAGAGAAATGATGAGAAGGATGCCCCACTGTAAATCAGACTGGGATACTGGCTGCTGAAGAAGATTTTAATATATCCTCACAGCTTTTTGTTGGGGATATCTGTCTACAAATGGGATTTTGTTTTCTATAGTCAAAGAATCAAGAAATACAATAAAAATGGAAATCCCACCCCAAAAAATGAGGGAGAGTTTAAGATATTTGCAGATAAGCAAAAGCTGAGAGATTTTGTTAACAAGAGAACTGCCCTACAAGAAATATTAAAGAGTCCTGCAGGTTGAAAGAAAGGACAGGAGAAAGAGGATGGAGGACAGTGTAGAAATAAACACTATGAGTAAAGATAAGTAAAATGGTATAAAAGGAGACAAAAGAGATACAACATAAAAAATCCAAAGGATAAAATATTGAAGGAAGTACTCCCATTACAGTAATAACATTGAATATTAATGGATTAAACTACCCCATCAAAAAACACAGACTGCCATAATGGATTAAAAAACTGTAAGCCATCTATATGCTGCCTAGAAGAGACTCACCTTAGAACCAAGGATACAAGTAGATTGAAATTGAAAGGCTGAAAAATAGATATTCCATGCAAAGAATATGTAAGAGAAATGTAGGTTAACTGTACTAATATAAGAAAAAATAGGCTTTAAATTCATAGTTTATATAAGAGACAAAGAAAGATATTATATATTAATAAATTGGCAATTCACCAAGAAGAAATAACAATCATAAATACATGTGTACCTAACCAGGGTGCCCCAAAATACATGAGGCTAGCACTAGCAAAATGGAAGGGAGAAATAGATCTACAATAATAACAGATGGAGACTTCAATACACCACTCACATAAATAGATAGAACATTTAGTCAAAAAATAAATAAGGAAACAGAGAACTTGATTAATTTGATAAATGACCTAGACCTAACAGACTTATACAGAAAAATATACCCCTAAGCAGAAGGATATACATTCTTAAGTGCACATGGGTCATTCCCCAGGATAGTCTAAAACAGTACTTAATAAATGTTGGGTCACAAAATAGTACTTAATAAATTTTAAAAGATTGAAATTATAAAAAGCACTCTCTTTAATCATAATGGAATGAGCTAGAAACCAGTAAAATGCAGAGGACTGGAAATGCACAAATTTATGGAGATTAAACAACACGCTCTTAAACAGTGATTCAGAGAAGAAATTGCAAGAGAAATCAGTAAACATATCAAGATGAATGAAAATGAAAGCAGGACATATCAAAACTTATAGGAGAGTGATGTCATCAACATGGCAACATACACAGCTACTGAAAATCTCTCCCAAGAGATTCAGTAAAAAATAGGACAATTCTCAGTTGCTCAGAACACTGGAGGAAGTTATAGACTGGAGAAGGATCCCACAAATACTGAATCAAAGAGAGAGAAAAATATCAGGCAGGAAACTTCGGTCATGGAACTCTTGGTCCTCTCCTCTCCCCATTATTTGGTCCCACCCAGCTCAAGAAGTGCCCAGAGACAGCAATGAGGATCCCTCCCACCTCCCACTGGGGACACAGACTATAAAACCTCTCACAGCAGTGAGATAGTTCCCCACCTGTATCTAGACACAGAGATCCAAACCCACAGGGACCCATGGCAGGACTTAAACCGTGGGGGCAGGGTGGAATACAAAAGTGCAGAAAGGAAGAGCTTCCAAAATGGAGGTTCAGGGAGTGAACCACAAAAGCTTCCCTAAAAGTCTAAAAGTAGCAAGTAATCATGAGGAAACTATGCAAATCAACTGTTTGGCACACAGGGGACAGGGGAGGACATTTCAAGGCACAGGTGTGTGAGTGATGAAGAGTCTGAGAAAATGTGGACAGATACTGTCTCCAGCCATTGGTCCCGGTGCCCATCCCACATCCTTGAGGGAAAAAGCAGCTGGTGGTGTGATTCTTGCCTGGGTGATGGCTGCAGACTGGGGCAGCTTTGGGAATCCTCTGCCACAAGTAAAGTGGGGGACACAACCCCACATTTAGCCAGATTTGTGCTGGTGAAGTGAGGGCACAGGAACTGCACAGTTTCAGCCCTTTCTGGTCAGACATTGTGGGGCTCCAGGGGGTAAACAGCTTCTGAGGATGATTATGTCACCATACAGTGCCATCTTTGGGGCAGCCAGAAACTGCAGGGAAATTAAAGGGCTCTTCAGTACCTCTTTAGACCCAACCCTGTCTCTTTGCAGCTGGTCTACACCCCTGCATGAGTACGCAGCCCTGTTTGGGCTGAGAAATATGGATGAACCAACTGTCAAGGCAGGGCCATAGTAGAAACCCAGGAAACAACTAAACCCTAGACAAGAGAGAAAAATTGAACTTCAGAATAGAAACATCAAGATAATCAGATGAACAAATGTCAGCAAAAACTCACAAAGCATAATAAAACTCAAGAAGAAATGGCTCAGTATAAGGAACTGATCAAAAAATCTGAGGACAACTAATCAAATATGTGCAAACAAATCTCCTGAATCAATTCAAATAAATGGAGGAAAACATGTATAAATAAATGAAGGATATTAAGAAGACACTAGATGAGCATAAAGAAGAATTTGAAAGAAAACATAGAAAAATAACAGATATTATGGAAATAAAAGACATTGTAGATGAAACTCAAAATATACTGGAGACACAGCAGCAGAATTGAGGAGGCAGAAGAAAGAATCAGTGAGATAGAAGACAGATCAATCAAATTTGAACAGACAAAAGAACAAATGGAGAAAAAATGGAAAAAATTTGAGCAGGGTCTGAGGGAAATGATTGACAACACAAAGCACACAAATGTGTGCATAATGGCTGTCCCAGAATGAGAAGAGAAGGGGACATGGCCAGGAAGAATATTCAAAGAAATAATGCCTGAAAATTTAAAAGACATAAATATGCAAATCCAAGAAGTCCAATGTACTGCAAATAGAATAAATCCAAATAGATGCAGTACAAGACACATAGTAATCAGACTGTAAAATGCCAAAAAGAAGGAGAAAATTCTGAAAGCAGCAAGAGAAAAGTGGTCACCACATACAAGAAAAGCCAAACAAGACTAAGTGCTGATGTCTCATCAGACACCATGGAAGTGAGAAGACAGTGGTATGATATATTTAAGAAACTTAAAGAGAAAAATTGCCAGCCAAGAATTCTCTATCCAGCAAAGCTGTCCTTCAAAATGAGGGAAGGTTTAAAATATTTACAGATAAACAGAAGCTGAGTGAGTTTGTTAATAAGAAACTGGCCCTATGAGAACTACTAAATGGAGTCCTGCTGGATGAAAAAACATGAGAGAGGTCTGAAGGATGGTAGAGAATAGAAGAATATTAGTAAGAGAAACTTAACAGACAAAGGAGAGATAAAAATAGATGTGACAAATAAAAACCACAGAATAATATGGTTAATCAAGAAATGCCTTTACAATAATGACTTTGAATGTTAATGGAATAAACTCCCAATCAAAAGACACAGACAGGCAGAATGGATTAAAAAATATGATTCCTCTATATGCTGTTTACAAGACACTCATCTTAGACACAGAGATGCAAAAAGGTTGAAAGTGAAAGGATGGGAAGATATTCCACAAAAGTAGCAACCAAAAGAAAACTAAGGTAGCTGTACTAACATCAGAAAGAAATAGTTTTTAAATGCAAAAATGTTATGAGATAAAGAAGGACACTATATAGTAATAAAAGGGGCAATTAAACAAGAAGAAATAGCAACCATAATGTTTATGGCTCCTAATCAACATGACCCACCTTGAACCAGACATAACAGACATATATAGAACATTGCATCCCAAAACATCAAGATACACATTCTTCTCAAGTGTTCATTGTACATTCTCAATAGGAGACCATATGCTGGAACCCAAAACAGGTCTTAATAAATTTATAAAGATTGAAATTATACAAAGTACTTTCTCTGATCATAATGGAATGAAGCTGAAAATCAATAACAAATGGAGAACTGGGAAATACACAAATATATGGAGGATAAACAACATGCTCTCAATCAGTGGGTCAAAGAAGAAATTGCAAGAGAAATCAGTAAGTATCTCAATAAGAATGAAAATGAGAACACAATGTATCAAAATTTATGGGATGCAGTGAAGGCAGTGCTGAGAGGGAAATTTACAGCCCTAAACAACTACATTTAAAAGGAAGAAATAGTTAAAATTAAAGAGCTCTAGAAACTGGAGAAAGAAGAGTAAACTAAATCCTAAGCAAGCAGAAGGAATGAAATAAAGATTAGAGCAGAAATTTATGAAATGGAGAATAAAAACATTATATAGAATCAATAAAACCAAAAGTTGGCTCTTTGAGAAGATCAATAAAATTAACAAACCCTTAGCAAGACTAACAAAGACAAGAGAAAAGCTAAAAAAAAATCAGAAAAGAGAGGGAGGACATTATCACAGACACAAAAGAATAAGAAAGATCATAAGTGGTTACTATGAACAACTGTATGCCAACAACCTAGACAATGTAGATGGAATGGACAACTTCCTACAAACACACAAACAACATACACTGACTCAAGAAGAAATATAATATCTCAACAAACCAATCAGAAGTAAAGAACTCAAATAAGCCATCAAAAACCTATCAATAAATAAAAACCCAAGACCAGATGGCTTCACAAGTAAGATTTACCAAGCATTCCAAGAAGAATTAATACCACTCCTGTTAAAACTCTTCCAAAAAATTGAAGAAGTGGGAATACTACCTAACTTATTCTATGAAGCCAACATTACCCTAAAACCAAAGCCAGATAAAGATATTTCAAGAAAAAAAAATTCAGAACAATCTCTTTAATGAATACAGATGCAAAACTCCTCAACAAAATACTTGCAAATAGAATCTACCAGCATATTAAAATAGTTATACACCATAACCTAATGGGTTTATTCCAGGTATGCAAGGGTGATTCAACACAAGAAAATCAGTTACTGTAATACACCACATTAAAAAAATTAAAAGGAAAAAACCATATGACCATCTCAATTGGTCAGAAAAGGCATTTGACAAAATTCAGCATCCCTTCATGATAAAAATACTTCATAAGGTAGGAATCAAAGGA
This sequence comes from Choloepus didactylus, assembly GCF_015220235.1. Lineage (NCBI taxonomy): Eukaryota > Metazoa > Chordata > Mammalia > Pilosa > Megalonychidae > Choloepus > Choloepus didactylus. The sequence continues at coordinate 95,215,424 of NC_051334.1, read as the reverse complement.
AACTTCCTCAAAAATACAGGGCATATATGAAAAGCCCATATCTAACATCATACACAATGTTGAAAGACAAAAAGTTTTCTCTGTAAGATCTAGAACAAAACAAGGATGCCCACTGTCATCATTGCTATTCAACACTGTGCTAGTAGTTCTAGCTAGAGCAATTGGGCAAAAAAAGGAATAAAAGGCAACAAAATTGGAAAGGAAGAAGTAAAACCATTGTTATTTGCAGATGACTTGATTCTATATTTAGAAAATCAAGAAAAAATTGACAGCAAAGCTACTTGAACTAATAAGCAAGTTCAGCAAAGTGGTTGATACAAGACTAACTTGCAAAAATCAGTGGTGTTTCTATATACAAGTAATGAACCATCCAAGGATGTAATCAAGAAAAAATTTCATTTACAATAGCACCTAAAATAATCAAATATCTAGGAATAAACCTAACCAAGGATGTAAAGCACTTGTACACAGAAAACTACAAAACTGCTAAAAGAGATCAAAGAAGACATAGACAAGTGGAAAGACAGTCTGTGTTCATGCTTGGAAAGATAAATGTTAAAATGTCAATTCTACCCAAACTGATCTACATATTCAATTCAATACCAAAAAAATTCCAACAGACTGCTTTTCAAAATGGAGAAACCAATTATCAACTTTATTTGGAAGGGTAAGGGCCATTGAACAGACAAAAACATCTGGAAAAGAAGAATGAAGGGGGAGGTATGATGCTTCCTGACTTTAAAGTATATTATAAAGCCACAATTGTCAAAACAACATGGTACTAGTTTAAAGATAGACATACTGATCAAAGAAATAGAATTGAGAGCTCATAAATAGACACTCAGACCTATGGTCAACTGTTTTTTAATGTGATTATATTGAGAAATATTCACATACCACATAATCACCCAAAGTGTACAATGAGTCAGAGTACCATAATATAGTTGTGCATTCATCACAAGAATAAATTTTTGAATTGTTTCAAAATCTTCAAAAATCCCCAGACCAAGAGGAGGGGGCAAGATGGCAGCATAGAGAGGAGTGGAATTTAGTTAGTCCCCTGGAGCAACTAATGAACAACCAGGAACAACTAGTAAGTAATTTGGAATAACTGCTGGGTGATAACCATGACTGTCCACAGATTGTACACCAACCTGGATTGGAAGGAATGCCTGAGACTGCAGCATAAAATCTGTAAATAAAACTGTGGACCTGTGCAAGAAGCCCCCTCTCCCCATGGCAGGCTGAGCTGCAAAACCTCACTGTGGTAGAGACCAGCACTCTCCCAGCAAGTGAATATAGCTCAACTGAGCTCCAACTGGGGTTTCAATTAACAAATGTGGACTGCTGAATATAAGCTACAACCCCCCAACAAGCAGACAGAGGCTTTTAGTGATGACTCACCTTAAAGAACCAGAAAACCCATCTGTTCCAGGAGAGGGAGCCCAGAAGACCAGGTGTTACCTCTGGCCAATAAGTGAAACTGGGGCACTGTGTACTGGCTCTAAAAGGAGGCTTTCTGTCTCTTTTTCTCTCAACCTGAGGGGCTCAGAGGAGAAAGCTGCAGGCATTTTCAGTTCACAGCACTCTGACCCAGACAGGGGTGGAGATAACAGAGTCAGAGAGACTATACAAATGCATATGATAACTCCCTAGGGGGTGTATCTTCCCTAAGAGTAAGGAGGTGAATGAATGTATGTATAATGCATGTGCCAGAAGGAGAAGAGAAGGGAAAAGGGGCAGAAGCAATAATAGAGGAAATAATCAATGAAACTTTCCAATCTGTTATGAAAGACATATAATTACAGATCCAAGAACCACAACATACCCCAAACAGAATAGATCTGAATAGACCTACACCAAGACACTTAATAATCAGATTATCAAATGTCAAAAACAAAGAGAATCCTGACAGCAGCAAGAGAATAGCAGTCTATCACATACAAAGGAAGCTTGATAAGACTATGTGTGGATTTCTCAGCAGAAACCATAGAGGCAAGAAGGAAGTGGGGTGATATATTTAAGATATGGAAAGAGAAAAACCACCGAGAATCCTATATCCAGCAAAACTGTCCTTCAAATTTGTGTGAGAGTTTAAAATATTCTCTGGCAAACAGACAATGATAGAGTTTGTGAACAAGATACCTTTGCTACAGGAAATACTAAAGGGAGCACTACAGACAGGAAAAGACAGGAGTGAGAGGTTTGGAACACAATTTTTGGTGATGGTAGCCCAGCAATGTAAGTACACTGAACAAGTATGACTGGGAGTATGGTTGAAAGAGGAAGGGTAGGAGCATGTGGGACACCAGAAGGAAAGAGGAAAGATAAAGACTGGGACTGTATAACTCAGTGAAACCTAGAGTGCCCAACAATTGTGATCAAATGTATAAATATGTTTTCACATGAGGGAGAAAAAAACGAATGTCAACCTTGCAAGGTGTTAAAAATAGGGTGGTATTGGGGAACAAAATACAATCAATGCAAACTAGAGACTATAGTTAACAGAAACATTGTATTATGCTTCCCTTAATATGACAAAGATAATATACCAAAGCTAAATACCTTTAAGATGCAGACATAAGGGATGGGTATGGGACTCTTGGCATTGGTGATGCTGTCTGCCTCTTTTATTCTACTTTAGGTTAACTCTATATTTGCTTTTCTTGCTTTTTAGCTGTCATGATTTTTTCTTTCTTTATATTTTTCTTTTGTCTCTCTACCTTCTTTGACTTCTTCTTTGTGGAAGAAAAGGAGATGTCCTTATATAGAAAGTGGTGACAGTGGTGAATACATAAATATATGACTATACAGGGAATTATCAATTATTTACTTAGGACAGAAAGTATGATGGGTGAAAAAAACTGTCTTTAAAGAAAATGGGTTGATGAAGAAACTTTGACGGCACTACACTAAGTGAAATAAGTCAGACATATAAGCACAAATATTGCATGGTCTCACTTATATGAACCAATTATAATATGTTAACTCAGACATGAAATATAAGTTACCAGGATATAGAATGAGGTTAAAGACTGGGGAACAGTTGCTTATTATGAGTAGAATGTTCAAGTAGGTTGAACTTAAGTGTTTGGAAATGGACAGAGGTGACAGTAGCACATTATTGTGAGAATACATAACAGTGCTGAATGGTATGTGAATGTGGTGGAAAGGGGAAGCTTAGAGTCATGTATGTCACCAGAAGGAAAGTTGGAAGTTATTCACAAGATGGGACTGTATAAAACAGTGAATCTTGTTGTGGACAATCTCCATGATTAACTGTACAAATATTAGAATTCTCTTTCATGAACTAGAACAAATGTATGACACTATAACTAGAAGTTAATAATAGAGGGGAATATAGGGAAAAATATACCTATTGCAAACTACATACTACAGTTAGTAGTATTTTAACATTCTTTCATCAATAGTAACAAATGTACTATACCAATACTATGAGTCAATAACAGAGGGGGATGGTTAAGGATATGGGAGAATTTGAGTTTTCTTTTTTTTCTTTACTTCTTTTCTGGAGTAATGAAAATTTTTTAAAATTGAAAAAAATAATTGTGGTGATGGATGCACAGCTGTATGATGATACCATGGGCAATTGATTGTGCACTTTGGATCTTTGGGTAATTGTATGCTATTTGAACAATCTCAATAAAATTAAATTTAAAAAAATCCCCACACCCGTCTGTTCTGGGAAAATCTACTTGGGCCCAATCATAAGTAGGTATACCCTCCTCAAAAAACAAAAAGTTTCCATACAGGCAAGGGAAAAATAACAGAATAAAAAGAGCTGAAAAACTCAGATCAGTTTAATAGAAGCTATGCTGGAGGTCTAGAATAAGTTGAACTGAATGCCAAAATACAGGTAGAAAACAAAGCCAAACAACTGGAAAGCCCTATGTAATAGAGTGAAAACAACATCTAGAATAAACTAATCAAGGAATCCTAATGCCTACATACCTAAAAATATTACAAGCCACACTAGGATAAATGAAGATATGGCCCAGTCAAAGGAAAAAACCTACATGTCAAACGAGATACAGGAGTTGAAACAACTAATTAAAGATGTTCAAAAAAACATGCTAAGTCAATACAAAAAACAAATCAACTAGTTGAGTGAAGATTTGGCAAAAGAGATGAAGGATATAAAGAAGACATAAGATGAACATAAGGAAGAACTCAAAAGTTGGAAGAAAAGAAGTGGCTGAATTTATGGTAATGAAAAGCACCATAGAAGAGACTTATCACAGCTGACTTGAAAAGGCAGAAGAAAGGGTTAGTGAACTAGAGGATGAGCATCTGAAATTGTACACATGAAAGAAGTGGACAGGGAAAAGAATGGAAAAATATTAGCAGGGTCTCAGGGAATTGAATGACAATATGACGCATGCAAATACACATGTCATGGGTTTTCCAGAAGGAGAAGAGAAGGGAAAAGGGGTGGAAAGAATAATGGAAGAAATAACCACTGAAAATTTCCTATCTCTTATGAAAGACATAAAATTACAGAACCAAGAATAGTGTGCCCAAAACAGAATAGACCTGAATAGAACTACTCCAAGACATTTACTAATCAGATCATTAAATGTCAAAAACTAAGAATCTGAGAGCAACCAGAAAAAAGTGATCCATCACATACAAGAGAAGTTCAATAAGACTACATGTGAATTTCACAGCAGAAACCATGGAGGCAAAAAGGCAGTGGTATGATATATTTAAGATACTAAAAGAGAAAGCTCTCAACCAAGAATTCTATATCAGCAATTGATTTTTGATAAGGCTCCCAAACCCACTCAACTAGGACAGGACAGTCTCATCAAGAAATGGTGTTGGGAGAATTGAATAGCCATAAACAAAAGAATGAAAGAGGACCCCTATCTCACACTCTATTCTCAAATTAATACAAAATGAATCAAAGATCTAAATATAAGATCCAGTATCATGAAACTCCTAGAAAAAAAATGTAGGAAAACATCTTCAAGATCTAATAATAGGCAGTACTTTCTTAGACTTTACACCCAAAGCATAAGCAACAAAAGAAAAAATAGATACATGGGAGCTTCTCAAAATTGAATACGTCAGTGCTTCAAAGGACTTTGTCAAAAGGGTGAAAAGGCAAGTGACTCAGTTGGGAGAAAATATTTGGAAAGTACATATCTGATAAGGGTTTCATATCCAGTATATATAAAGAAATTGTACAACTCAACAATAGAAGGACCAAGAGCCCAATTAAAAAATGGCCAAAGGACAAGAATAGACATTTCTCCAAAGCAGAAGTGCAGATGGTTAACAGGCACATGGAAAGATGCTCAGCTTCCCTAGCTATTATGGAAATATAAATTAAAACCACAATGAGATATCATCTTACACCTACTACAGTTGCTGCTATTAAACAAACAGCCAGCTACAAGTGATGGAGAGGATGTGGAGAAACTGAAATACTTATTCCCTGCTGGCAGGGATGTAAAATGGTACATCCACTTTGAAGAACAGTTTGGCAGCTTCTCAGGAACCAAAGTATAGAGTTGCCTTATGGCCCAGCAATCCCACTACTTGGGATATACCAGGAAGATCTGAAAGTGTGGACATAAGCAGACATTTTCACACTGATGTTCATAGCAGCATTATTCACAGTTGCCAAAAGATGGAAACAACCATCAACATGGTGATGTAAACAGCTACTGAAAATTTCTCACCAAAGATTCAGCAGAAAGAAAAGGGCTAGTCTCACTTGTTCAGAATGTTGGAGAAAGGTAAAGACTGGAGGATTCTATAAATGCTGAAAAAAGAAAGAGAAAAATATCAGGTAGAAAACTTCTATCCTGGGCCAGCTTTTCCTCTCCCCTGCCATTCAATCAGTCCCACACAGAGGTGGCACAGAGGTGGCAGCCATGATCCATCCCCACCTCCCACCTCCCACTGGGGACATGGACTATAAAATCTCTTACAGCAGTGAGACAGATCCCCTACCTATATCCGGACACAGAGAACCAAGCCCACAAGGACCCACAGCAGGACTTAAGCCACTGGGAAGGGTGGAATAAAAAAGGGAAGGAAGGAGGATTTTCTAAAATGAAGGAATAGAAAGAGAACCACAAAAGCATCCCTAAAAGCAGCAAGCACCCAGAGACTACCCAAATAAACTGTTTGGGGACCCTGGGACAGAGAAGGACATTTCAAGGCCCAAATCAGTGAGGGATGAAGAGACTGAGGAAACATAGAGTGAGACTGTGTTTCCAGCCATGGTTCCTGGTGCCTGTCCCCTGTCTTGGCAGGAATCTGGACCCTTGCCTGGGAGATGGCTGCAGACTGGGGCAGCTGGAGGAATCCTCTGCTACAAGTAAAGTGGGGGACAGAGCCCCACATTGAGCCAGATTTTGGCTGGCTAAGTGAGAGTAAAGTAACCCTGCAGTTTTAGCCCTACCCTGTCAGATGCTGCCAGGGCTAAGAAGTATACAGCTTCTGAGGAAGATTAAGACACTGAAAAGCACCACCTTCTGGGCAGGTCAGAAAGTACAGGGGAATTACAGACCTTTTCAGAGCCTCTCCAGACTGTGTCCCAGGCCTGTCAGAGCTGGTCTACACCCCCTGCAAAGGAACCCAGCCCTGTTTTGACTGATAAATATGGACAACCCAATTGTCAAAGCATTGCCTTAATACAAACCCAGCTCTTGCTGCACAGCAAAAATTAGAGTACTCCTGGGCTGGCTGTTGGCTGGGGAAGTAGTACCTCTCAGTCTCACAGACAGAGGCCTTTCCAAATGGGAGCCCTGAAATTCCCAGACACATTGTGCCCACAGGTGAGGCTTCACCCAAGGTGCACAGTGCCCACCCCCTACCCACAGATTTAGCAGCTTCCAGTGCACATGGAGAACAGTGACTTTGGCTGGATTGTTGCCTGATTGTGGCCTAGCCTAGTTCACTGCCATAGTTGGGAAGATGCAGATTTGTGGGGAACAGGTAGCCCAGGTGTGACATCTTCTGGGAAGACAGGAAAAGTGCACTCTGGCAAACTGCTTTTCTGACCTTTAACACAAACACAAGCAACTACAAAATCTTAGATGAGCAAGGGAAATCAGCTTTCAAAATAACCTTAACAAGATAATCAAATGCCTAGAAATCAATGAAAAAATAACTAAGCATACTAAGAAGAAAGAAGATATGGCCAAGCCAAATGACCAAATAAAAAGCCAGAGGAGGCACAGAATTTGGAACAACTAATCAAAGATGCTCATACAAATCTCCTAAATAACTAAATGGGTTGGCTAAAGACATAAGTATATCAAGAGATCACTAAAAGGGCATAAAGAATAATTTGAAAGAATAAATATAAAAATAGCCAATTTTATGGAAATGAAAGATACTGTAGATCAAACTAAAAATTTACTACAGATGTACAACAGCAGATTTGAGGAGGCAGAAGAAAGAATAAGGAAACTAGAGGGCAAGGCAACTGAATTTGAATGCACAAAAGAAAAAATGGTGAAAAAGGTGGAAAAACTGGAATTGGAGCTCAGGGAAATGATGGACAACATGAAGTGCACAAATATGAGGATAATTTATGTCACACAAAGAAAAGAGGAGAGTAAGGGCTAGGAAGGTTATGTGAGGAGATAATTGGGGACAACTTCCCAACCCTTATAGAAGGCATAAATATGCAAGTCAAAGAAGCCCAATGAATTGCAAATAGAATAAATCCAAATAGACCCACACATACTTATAAGATTGTCAAATCCTGAAGAGAAGGAGAAAGTCATGACAGCAGAACCAGGAAATTTATTCACCACATACAAGGGAAGCTACAAATGACTAAGTTATGTCTATTCAATAGGCATCATGGAGTTGAGAAGGAAGTGGTGTGACATATTCAAGATTCTTAAAGAGAAAAGTTACAGATTGGCAGAGTGGATTAAAAAATATGATCCATGTATATGCTCTTTATGAAAGCCTCATCTTAGACCCAAAGATACAAATAGACTGAAAGTGAAAGGATGGAAAAAGATATTCCATGCCAGCTGTAACCAAAAGAAAGCAGGTGTAGCTATACTAATATCAGACAAAATAGAATTTAAATACAAGAATGTCATAAGAGACAAGGAAAAACACTGCATATTAATAAAAGGGACAATTCACCAAGAAGAAATAACAATCATAAATGCTTAAACACCCAACCAAGGCACTCCAAAATAGATGAGACAAACACTGGCAAAACTGAAGGCAGCAATAGACATTTCTACAATAATATACCACTCTCCTCTATAGATAGTAAAAAGAGATAGAGGATCAATAAGGAAATAAGGAACCTAAACAATGTGATAAATGAATTAGACCTAACAGACATATATAGATTGTTACATCCCAAAACACCAGGGTACACATTCTTCTCTAGTGCTTATGGAATGTTCTCCAGGATAGATCATATGCTGAGGCATGAAAAAAGTCTTAATAAATTTACAAAGATTGAAATTTTCAGAGCCCTTTTTCTGCCACAATAGAATAAAACTGGCAATCAATAACCACCAGAGAACCAGAACTTTCACAAATATATGGAGGTTAAATAGCACATTCTTAATCAGTGGATTAGAGAAGAATCTGCAAGAGAAATCAGTAAATATCTGGAGAAGAATGCAAATGAGAATACAACATAACAAAACTTTGGGGATGCAGCAAAGGCAGTCCTGAGAGGGAAATTTATTGCCCTAAAATGCCTATATTAAAAAAGACAGAGCAAAATCAAGGACTTCATTGCTTACCCAGATGAACTAGAGAAAGAACAGCAAACTAACCATAAATCAGAAGAAAATTAATGAAGACTAAAGCAGAAATAAATTAATTGGAGTACAAAAACAATAGAGAGAATCAATAAAACCAAAAGATTTTTTTTGAGAAAATCAATAAAATTGATGGTCCCTTAGCTAGGCTGACAAAGAAAAAAGAGAGAGGATGCAAATAAATAAAATCAGAAATGAGAGATTGGCATTACCATGGACACTGAAGTAATAAAATTTGCCATAAAAGGATACTATGAACAAATATGTGCAAACAAACTAGACAACTTAGATGAAATGGATGGTTTCCTAAAAACAAACAACCTATACTAACTTGAGAAGAAATAGAAGACCTTAAAAAACCAACCACAAGTATCAAGATCCAATCAGAAGTATCAAAAACCTCCCTATAAAGAAAAACCCAGGGGCAGATGGCTTCACAGGGGAATTTTACCAAACATTTCAAAAGGAACTAACACCAATCCTGCTCAAACTCTTTCAAACAACTGAAGAAAAAGGAACATTACCTAACTCATTTTGTGAAGCTAATATCACTCTAATACCAAAACCAGAAAAAGATACTATAAGAAAGGAAAACTACAGGCCAGTCTCCCTAATGAATATATTTTCAAAGATATGCAAAACAAAATTCTTGCAAATTGAATCCAACAGCACATTAAAAGAATTATACAGCACAGCCAAATGGGGTTCATTCCAGGCAGGCAAGTGTGGTTCAATGCAAGAAAATCAATCAATGTAATACAACACATTAACAACTTGAAAGGGAAAATCACATGACCATCTTGATTGATGCTGAGAAAGCATTCAACCAATTTCAGCATCCTTTTCTGATTAAAAAAAAGACTTCAAAAGGTAGGAATAGTGGCAGAGAGATTCCAAAAGGAGCCGAGAGGTCACTCTGGTGGGCACTCTTATGCACACTTTAGACAACCATTTTTAGGTTCTAAAGAATTGGGGTAGCTGGTGGTGGATACCTGAAACTATCAAACTACAACCCAGAACCCATGAATCTCGAAGACAGTTGTATAAAAATGTAGCTTATGAGGGGTGACAATGGGATTGGGAAAGCCATAAGGACCAAACACCACTTTGTCTAGTTTATGGATGGATGTGTAGAAAAGTAGGGGAAGGAAACAGACAGACAAAGGTACCCAGTGTTCTTTTTTACTTCAATTGCTCTTTTTCACTCTAATTATTATTCTTGTTATTTTTGTGTGTGTGCTAATGAAGGTGTCAGGGATTGATTTAGGTGATGAATGTACAACTATGTAATGGTACTGTAAACAATCGAAAGTACAATTTGTTTTGTAAAAAAAAAAAAAAAATAAAAAATAAAATAAAAGTTCAAAAAAAAAAAAAAAAAGGTAGGAATAGAAAGAAACTTCCTCAATATGATAAAGGGCATATGTGAAAAAACCACAGCAAGCATAGTACTCAATGGTGAGAGACTGAAAGCCTTTCCCCTAAGATTAGGAATGAGACAAGGATGCCCACTGTCACCAATATGCAGCATTGTGCTCAAAGTTCTAGCCAGCACAATTAGGCAAGAAAAAGAAATAAAACTCACCCACATAGGAAATGAAGAAGTAAAATTCTCATTATTTGCATACTACATGATCCCATACTTGGAATATCCTGAGAAATCTATGACAAAGCTACTTGAGCTTATAAACAATTTCATCAAAGTGACAGGATATATGATTATTGTGAAAAATCAGTAATGTTTTTACACTAGTCATGACCTAACTGAGCAGGAAATTAAAAAATATTCCATTCACAATAGCAACTAAAAGAATCAAGTATCTAGGAATAATCTTAACCAAGGATGTACAAGACCTGTGCACAGAAAACTGCAAAACATTGCTAAAACAAATCAAAGAAGACCTAAATATGTGGAAAGACATTCCATGTTCATAGATAGGAAGGCTAGATGTCATTAAAATGTCAATTCTACCCAAATTGTTCTACAGATTCAATGCAATACAAATCCAAATTCCAACAACCTAGTTTGCATACTTGGAAAATCTAGTTATCAAATTTATTTGATAGTCAAAGTTGACTGGAATAGCCATACACATCCTAAAAAAGAAGAATGAAGTGGGAGGACTTATATTTCCTGACTTTAAAGCTTATTATAAAGACACAGTGATCAAAAACAGCATAGTACTGGCACAAAGACAGAAATATTGATCAATGGAATTGAATTGAGAGTTCAGAAATAAGCCCTCACATCTATGGAAAATTGATATTTGACAAGGCTGCTATGTCCACTCAATTGGGACAAAATAATCTCTTCAACAGATGGTGCAGGGAGAAGTGGATAGCCACATGCAAAATAATGAAAGAGGACCCCTTTTTCAAACTTTATAAACACCTATGGTAAATTGATTTTTGACAAGTGCCCCAAATTCCAAGAAAATGAACTGGGACAGAATAGTCTTTTCAATAAATGGGGCCAGGAGAACTGGACATCCATATCCAAAGGAATGAAAAAAGACCCCACCTCACACCCTATGCAAAAATTAACCCAAAGTGGATTAAAGACATAAAAATAAGAGCCTGTACCCTAAAAAATCACAGTAGAAAATACAGGGAAGCATTTTCAAGACCTAGTAATAGGAGGTAGTTTCTTAGACCTTACACCAAAAGCAGAAGCAACAAAAGAAAAAATAGATAAATGGGAGCTCCTCAATATTGAACACTTTTGTAACCCAAAAGACTTCATCAAAATGGTGAAGAGGCAGCCAACTCAATGGGAGAAAATATGTGGAAACCATATATCTGAAAAGGGTTTGATTTCCAGTATACATAAAGAGATTCTACAACTCTGCAATAAAAATACAAACAACTCATTTACAAAATGGGCAAATGATATGAATAGACATTTTTCCAAAGAGGAAATACAAATGACTAAAAGGCACATGAAAAGATGTTCACCTTCATTAGCTTTTAGGGAAATGCAAATCAAAACCACAATGAGATATCATCTCACACCTATAAGAATGGCCAATATTAAACAATCAGGAAATCACAAATGGTGGAGAGGATGTTGAGAAAATGGAACAGTTATTCACTGCTGGTAAAAATGTAAAATGATACAGCCACTGTGGAAGGCAGTTTGGTGATTCCTCAGAAAACTAAATATCAAGTTGCCCTATGACTTGACAATTCTGCTACTCAGTATATACCCAGAAGATCTGAAAGCCGTGACACAAACAAATATTTGCACACTGATTTTCACAGCAGCATTGTTCACAATTGCCAAAAGAGGGAAACAATACAAGGGTCCATCAACAGATGAGTAAATATGCAAAATTTGGTATATATGTTTGATGGATATTATGCAGCAGTAAGAAGGAATGAGGTCCTGAAGTATGTGACAACACGGATGAACTTTGAAGACATAATGCTGAGTGAAATAACCCAGACACAAAAGGATAGATATCATATAATTTCACTAATATGAACCACCTAGAAAATGTAAACTCAGAGTCTTAAATTGTAGAACATAGGGGCCCTAGAGATAGCCAGAAGCTAGAGAAAGGGGAGTGGTTCCATAATATGTACAGAATTGTTAAAAAGACTGATCTTAAATGTTTGGGAATGGATAGAGGTGATGGTAGTTTGTTATTGGGATTATACATAAGAGTGCCTATTGAATGTGAATATGACCAAAAGGGGTTGTCTAATGTCTTGTATCTTACCAATTAATTCTACAAATATAATTAAGTTCTTGCATGAACTTCTTCAAATGTTTGGCACTTGTACAAAGTGTTAACAAAAGAGTGGTATATGGGAAAAGTTACCTATCGCATGCTATGGGCTGTAATTAACAGCAATACCTTATTAGTACCACACCAGTACTATGGGTAAATAAGTGGGGGGGGTAAGGAATATGGGGTGTTTTGGGTTTTCTTTTATGTGAAGCTGTGTATATCTGTTATTTTTCTGTAATGGTGAAGCTAAGCCTACTTATAAACATGCCAAGAGTCACTTCCAGAGAACCTCTTTTTTGCTCAGATGTGTCCTGTCTCTCTGTTTCTATGCCAAACTCTGCAAATAAACTCACTACCCTTCCCCCTATGTGGGATATGACTCAAGGATGTAAGTCTCCCTGGCAATGTGGGATATGACACCCAGGGATGAGCTTGCCTCTGGCATGATGGGATTGACAATGCCTTCTTGACCAAAAGGGGGAAAATAAATGTAACAAAAAAAGGTTTCAGTGGCTAAGAGATTTCAAATAAAGTCGGGAGGTCATTCTGGAGATTACTATTATGCAAGCTTCAGCCAGATATTAAAAATTGCCATGGTATGTCAAGCCCCAATCAACAGTATTCCTGAAAATCCTAAAGAAAACCCAAGGCTCTAAGATTCCATAAAAGTTTTACTTATTAAGTTTATTTTCCAGAAACTAAAACCTCCAGATTGTTCCTAAGCCAGCTAAGCCCTGAAACTTAGAGGTACTAGTCTCTCCCGGAACATCAATTAGATGTGTCCTCCTACCCCATAATGTCAACACCCCATTTCAACATGAAGAAGTTAGAATGGTAATTGCCCAAAAATCCCTGAAGATTGAGAAAATGATCAAATGAGAGGGAGGAGTTGTAACAAAGAAGTTAGGATTTAACAAATGATTATGAGTACTGAATCATTATACAGATATTTCTTTTTAGTTTCTAGTTTATTAGAATGGCCAGAAAGAAATACCTGAAATTGTGGAAATGTAACACATACTATACTTTGAAATTTGCTCTATACCTGTTAAACTGTAATTTGAAATTTATCACTTTTCTGTATATATACATATATACATATACATATATATATATATATATTGAAAATCCATTTCTTTATTTTGGTACAAAAAAAAATAAACCCCCAATCCATAAAGAGTCTTTTCATATTATTGTAGAGCAAAGTTAGAGTATAGGAAAGCAAGGGTATCACATATACTTTAGAAAAAAATGTCATTGCTCTTTGGATTCAAACAAACATCAGTGGAGGAGGGAGTAAATAATTATCTCACTCTCCTGACTTTCCATAATTTTATTAAATCATCACTGGGAAAGCTAGTCATTGAAATATCACATAGTTATGCCAGAATCTGGTAAGGGTGGTGGAACCAGCCATCTGAATCAAGCTAAACTATAAAAAAAATGATATTTTATTATCCTTTTTCTCTCTTGTTTCTGGGATAGGAGGGTTCTACTTTATATCACTCATCAGCCAGTAGCAGAGCAAAACATGCACAATGCTTTGTTCCTTTTGGCTAGCATTGCAAAAGAAGTCATCAAATTCTTGAGTGTTTGACATCTCTTGGAAAGCAGCAAGCTAAGAGGCACACTGATGATCTGGATTTTCTTAGGTGGAAAACGTACAATAGGAGTTCAGTTATATGCTATTAACTTTAAAATAATCATGCTTTTGCTGGTCAGTGAGTTCAGTCAGATGATCATGTTACCATGTCCAGATCTCCAAGTGGCACATCTGAATTGAGTTCTCATTGTAAGGTCATGGCCTCAACTCCATCAGCTGTGGTTATTCTTCTCTTTGATTTTAATGACTATCAGACCTTCCCAGCTGTAGCAACCACTGCTTGGTAAAACTTTGCCACAAATGCTGGTTCACTGACCTCCAGTTGCTTGACAAATTCATTGCACTACCACTCAGCCCAACCTCAAAACCATTGATCCCTAAAACATAGCTGGCACTCAAAGATACAAGGTGGTCAGTTTGCCCCAGACACATTAAGTTGCTCCAGACCATTCATCAGTGGCTGTAATTTTCCTGGCACTGCCTTAGCTACCAGGTCCTGCAGAAAATGTTCACACCAGGGACCTGACCAACTGGCAAACCAGTGCAGAATACACTTCATTTCAGGGAGTGGCATGACATACTTAAAATTCTGAGAGAGAAAAATTGCCAACCAAGAATTCTTTATCCAGTAAAGCTCACCTTCAAATTTGAGGGAGAGCTTAAATTTTTCACAGGCACACAAATGCTGAGAGAATTTGCTAACAAGAGACCTGCCCTACTGGAGATACTAAAGAGAGCCCTACTGACAGACAAACAAAGAAAGGAGAGAGAGAGATGGAGAAAGGTTCAGTACTATAGAGATTCAGTATGGGTACATTAAAGAACATTAAGAGAGAGAGGGAAAAATTTGTCTGACAAACATAAACCAAAGGATAAGATGGCTGAATCAAGAAATGCATTCACAGTAATTATGTTGAATGTAAATGGATTAAACTCCCCAATCAAAACATATAGATTGGCAGAATGGATCAAAAAAAAAATGAGCCATCAATATGTTGCATACAAGAGACTCATCTTAGACACAAGGACACAAAGAAATTGAAAGTGAAAGGATGGGAAAAAATATTTCATGCAAGCTACAGCCAAAAGAAAGCAGGAGTAGCAATATTAATCTCAGATATGATAGACTTTAAATGCAAGGATGTTATGAGAGATAAAGAAGGACACTACATACTAATAAAAGGGACAATTCACCAAGAAGAAATAACAATCATAAATGTTTCTGCACCCAATCAAGGTGCCACAAAATACATGAGACAAACACTGGCAAAATTAAAGGAAGCTATTGATGTTTCCACAATAATTGTGGGAGACTTCAATGCATCACTCTCTCCTAGAGACAGATCAACCAGAGAGAAGACCAGCAAGGAAATTGAAAACCTAAACTATCTGATAAATGAATTGGATTTCACAGACATACATAGAACATTACATCCCAAATCACCAGGATACACATTTTTCTCTAGTGCTCACAGGACTTTCTCCAGAATAGATCATATGCTGGGACATAAAACAAGGCTCAATAAATTCAGAAAAATTGAAATTATTCAAAGCACCTTCTCTGACCACAAGGGAATACAATTAGAAGTCAATAACCATGAGAGACTTGGAAAATTCACAAACACCTGGAGGTTAAACATGCTCCTAAACAATCCGTGGGTTAAAGAAGAAATAGCAAGAGAAATTGCTAAATATATAGAGATGAATGAAAATGAGAACACAACATATCAAAACATATGGGATGCAGCAAAAATGGTACTGAGGGGAAATGTATAGCACTAAATGCATACATTAAAAAAGAAGAAAGAGCCAAAATCAAAGAACTAATGGATCAACTGAAGAAGCTAGAAAATGAGCAGCAAACCAATCCTAAACCAAGTAGAAGAAAAATAACAAGGGTTAAAGCAGAAATAAATGACATGGAGAAAAAACAAACAAGAAAGAGAACAAATAACACCAAAAGTTGGTTCTTTGAGAAGATCAACAAGATCAACAAGCCCCTAACTAGACTGACAGGATCAAAAAGATAGAAGACCCATATAAAAAAAAATAATGAATGAGAAAGTTGACAGTACTGTGGATCACAAAGAAATTTTAAAAATTATAAGATGATACAATGAACAACTGTATGCCAACAAACTGGATAATGTACAGGAAATGGACAATTTCCTGGAAACATATGAACAACCTAGACTGACCAGAGAAGAAACAGAAGACCTCAACCAGCCAATCACAAGCAAAGAGATCTAATCAGTCATCAAAAAGCTTCCCACAAATAAATGCCCAGGGCCAGATGGCTTCACAGGGGAATTCTACCAAACTTGCCAAAAAGAACTGACACCAAGCTTACTTAAAATCTTTCAAAACTGCAAAGAAAATGGCACACTACCTACCTCATTTTATGAAGCTAACATCAATCTAATACCAAAACCAGGCAAAGATGCCACAAAAAAGGAAAACTACAGGCCTATCTCCCTAATGAATATAGATGCAAAAATTCTCAAAAAATACTTGCAAATCAAATCCAAAGACACATTAAAAAATCATACACCATGACCAAGTTGGGTTCATTCCAGGCATGCAAAGATGGTTCAACATAAGAAAATCAATCCACATATTACAACACATTAACAAATCAAAAGAGAAAAATCAAATGTTCATCTCAATAGATGCTGAAAAAGCATTCAACAAAATCCAACATTCCTTTTTGATAAAAACACTTCAAAAGATAGGAATTGAAGGAAGCTTCCGCAATATGTAAAAGAGCATATATGAAAAACCCACAGCCAGCATAGTACTCAATGGTGAGAGACTGAAAGCCTTCCCTCTAAGATCAGGAACAAGACAAGGATGCCTGCTGTCACAACTGTTATTCAACATTTTGCTGGAAGTGCTAGCCAAGGCAATCTGGCAAGACAAAGAAATAAAAGGCATCCAAATTGGAAAGGAAGAAGTAAAACTGTCATTGTTTGCAAATGTTATGATCTTATATCTGGAAAACCCTGAGAAACTGATGATACAGCTACTAGAGCTAATAAACAAATTTAGCAAAGTAGCGGGATACAAGATTAATGCATATGTCAGTAATGTTTCTATATGCTATAAATGAACAAATTGAAGAGACACTCAAGAAAAAGATACCATTTTCAATAGCAACTAACAAAATCAAGTACCTAGGAATAAACTTAACCAAAGATGTGAAAGACCTATACAAAGAAAACTATATACCTCTACTAAAAGAAATAGAATGTGAACTTAAAAGATGGAAAAATGTTCCATGTTCATGGATAGGAAGGCTAAATGTCATTAAGATGTCAATTCTACCCAAAATCATCTACAGATTCAATGCAATCCCAATCAAAATTCCAAGAACCTGTATTGCAGACTTGGAAAAGCTAGTTATCAAATTTATTTGGAGAGGGAAGATGACTCAAATTGCTAAAGACACACTAAAAAATAAAAACAAAGTGGGAGGACTTACACTCCCTGACTTTGAAGCTTATTATAAAGCCACAGTTGTCAAAACAGCATGGTACTGGCACAAAGATAGACATATTGATCAACGGAATCAAACTGAGAATTCGGAGATAGACCCCCATATCTATGGCCAACTGATCTTTGATAAGGCCTCCAAAGCCACTGAAATGGGATGTAAAAGTCTTTTCAACAAATGGGGCTGGGAGAGTTGGATATCCATATCCAAAAGAATGAAAGAGGACCCCTATCTCACACCCTACACAAAAATTAACTCAAAGTGGATCAAAGATCTCAATATAAAAGACAGTACCATAAAACTCCTAGAAGATTAGGGAAACATCTTCAAGACCATGTATCAGGTGGCCACTTCCTAGACTTTACACCCAAAGCACAAGCAGCAAAAGAAAAAATAGATAAATGGGAACTCCTCAAGCTTAGAAATTTCTGCTCCTCAAAGGAATTTGTCAAAAAGGAGAAGAGGCAGCCAACTCAATGAGAAAAAATTTTTGGAAACCATGTATCTGACAAAAGACTGATATCTTGCATATATAAAGAATCCCTACAACTCAATGACAATAATACAGACAGCCCAATTACAAAATGGGCAAAAGATATGAAAAGACA
Organism: Choloepus didactylus; assembly: GCF_015220235.1. Lineage (NCBI taxonomy): Eukaryota > Metazoa > Chordata > Mammalia > Pilosa > Megalonychidae > Choloepus > Choloepus didactylus. The sequence goes on along the minus strand of NC_051334.1, from coordinate 95,197,203 downwards.
GTTCTCTGAAGAGGAAATACAAATGGCCAAGAAACACATGAAAAAATGTTCAGCTTCACTAGCTATTAGAGAGATGGCAAATTAAGACCACGATGAGATACCATCTCACACCAATTAGAATGGCTGCCATTAAACAAACAGGAAACTACAAATGCTGGAGGGGATGTGTAGAAACAGGAACTCTTATTCATTGTTGGTGGGACTGCATAATGGTTCAGCCACTTTGGAAGTCAGTCTGGCACTTCCTTAGAAAACTAGATATAGAGTTACCCTTCGATCCAGTGATTGCACTTCTCAGTATATACCCGGAAGTTCTGAAAGCAGAGACACGAACAGATATCTGCAAACCAATGTTCATAGCAGCATTATTCATAATTGCCAAGAGATGGAAACAACCCAAATGCCCTTCAACAGATGAGTGGATAAGTAAAATGTGGTATATACACATGATGGAATACTACATGGCTGTGAGAAGGAATGATGTCATGAAACATATGACAACATGGATGACCCTTGAAGACATAATGCTGAATGAAATAAGCCAGGCACGAAAAGAGAAATATTATATGCTACCACTAATGTGAACATTGTAAAATGTAAAACAAATGATTTATAATGTAGAATGTAGGGGAACCAGTGATAGAGAGCAATTAAGGAAGGGGGAACGATAACCCAATAAGAAGAGATAAGCTGTCGTGGGTAAGTTTAACATGCTTGGAATGCCCAGGAATGACTATGGGTTGTTAATTTCTGATGGGTATGGTAGGAACAAGTTCACAGAAATGTTGCTATATTAGGTTATTTTCTTCGGGTAGAGTAGGAACATGTTGGAAGTAAAGTAGATATCTTAGGTTAGTTGTCTTTTTCTTACTCCCTTGTTATGGTTTGTTTGAAATGTTTTTTTTTTTCCTATTGTATGGTTTTTTTTTTACTTTTTTTGGTATAGTTGATTTAAAAAAAAGAGTTAATTAAAAAAAAAACAATGAAATAAATATGCAGAGCCCCCTTGAGGAGCTGGTGGAGAATGCAGGGGTGTTGGGCTTCCCCACCTTGATGGTTGCTGATGTGATCACAGACATAGGGGACTGGTGGTTTGATGGGTTGAGCCCTCTACCACAGGATCTGCCCTTGGGAAGACTGTTGCTGCAAAGGAGAGGCTATGCCTCTTGTACCTAAGAGCCTCCTCCCAAATGCCTCTTTGTTGCTCTGATGTGGCCCTCTCTCTCTAGCTAAGCCAACTTGGCAGGTGAAATCACTGCCCTCCCCCCTACATGGGATCTGACACCAAGGTGAGTGAATCTCCCTGGGAATGTGGAATATGACTCCCGGGGAGGAATCTAGACCCAGCATTGTGGGATGGAGAACATCTTCTTGACCAAAAGGGGGATGTGAAAGGAAATGAAATAAGCTTCAGTGGCAGAGAGACTCCAAAAGGAGCTGAGTCTTCACTCTGGTGGGCACTCTTATGCACAATATAGACAGCCCTTTTTAGGTCTAATGAATTGGAATAGCTAGCAGTAAATACCTGAAACTATCAAACTACAACCCAGAACCCATGAATCTTGAAGACAATTGTATAAAAATGTAGCTTATGAGGGGTGACAATGTGATTGGGAAAGCCATATGGACCACAGTCCCCTTTGTCTAGTTTATGGATGGATGAGTAGAAGAATGGGGGAAGGAAAAAAAGAAAAGGCACTCAGTGTTCTTTTTTACTTTAATTGTTCTTTTTCACTCTAATTTTTATTCTTATTATTTTTGTGTGTGTGGTAATGAAAATGTTCAAAAATTAATTTTGATGATGAATGCAGAACTATATAATGGTACTGTAAACAATTGAATGTATGCTTTGTTTTGTATGACTGCATGGTATGTGAATATATCTCAATAAAATGAAAATAAAATACACTTCATCTCCTGGGAAGTGATGTAAGATATTGGGGAGAGGAAGTGTTAGCAATACTGTCTGGTACTGAGGGTAAGGGAGAAGGGAAGGAGAGTAGCAGCAAAGAGGAAGATGATGAGTCCAGTGACATCCTCCTGTCTCCTCTCAGAGGACACCCGGAAACCCTCAGAAGAGTCCTTAGACTCCAGCTACTGCCTCCATGTCCATCATTCCCTGAAAACCCTATGTCTGTATGTTTTTTACACAATTAAAAATGTTAAAATAAACCTGAAGCAGAATTATGTTAAGTCTTTGAATTTGGCATCCAGTAAAAGGAAAAGAAAATGATTGTGAAAAAACAAAAAGATACCAGGGCCGTAATTTTGCACAGTGGTGGCTAAGCAGGGGAGGGAATAACCAGGCATATCCTATCTTTTTCCCTGCCCATTACATTATAGAGCCTTTTCCATATGTCTGTGTCATACTCGTATTTGTCATTCCTAGTGGCAATGTGCTATTCCTTGGATTTAACACACTATGACTAGCTTAACCCTCCTCCACAGTGGGACATATGGTCCAGTTTTGTTCAGCTTTTCAAATTTTAAAAACTCACTGAGTTGGAAATTGAATTTCTATGTTGTGTCCATCTTTCTGGTAATTAGCAATGGATTTCCTTCCTGATTCTAACTTCAGTGTTGTGAATCACAAGACCCAGTTTAACATTTTGTTTGCAAATGTTTTGTTGTTGCTTTTTGAAATAAGAATCCGTGCTCTCAATTGTGTAATGCTGTCAATTAATAAATTATTTATTTTGACTCTGAAAAGATGGAAACAACCCAGGTGTCCCTCAACAGATGAATGGATAAACAAAATGTGGTATATACATACAATGGAATATTATTCAGCAGTAAGAATGAATGAAGTCCTGAAGTATGCAACATTTGGATGAACCTTGAGGACACTATGTTCAGTGAAATAAGTCAGACACAAAAGGACAAATATTTTATGATCTCACTGATATGAACTAATTATAAGATGTAACTAATAGACATAAAATATAGAATATAGGTTACCAGGATATAGAGTGAGGTTAAAAAATGGGGAGTGGTTGCTTAATATGTGCAGAAGGTTTAGCTAGGGTGAACTTAAGCATTTGGAAATGGACAGACATGACAGAAGCATGTTATTGTGAAAATAATTAACAGTGCTGAATGGTGTGTGAGTGTGGTGGAAAGGGAAAATTTAGAGTCATGTATGTCACCAGAGGAAAATTGGAGTTTAAAACATGGGGATGTGTTACACAGTGACTCTTGTGGTGGACAATGTCCATGATTAAGTTAACAAATACAAAATTTTTTTTCATGAACTAGAGCAGATATACACACTGTTATCAGGAGTTAATAATAGAGGGGTATAAGAAAAAGGCACCTAACCTAAAATAACTACATTACTTCCAACATGTTCCTATTCTACCCCAAGAAAATATACAGACTATAACCCAGGAAAGGAATAAGAAAGGCAGATAATCTAAGACAAAATCTTTTTGGTGAACTTGTTCCTACCATACCCACCAGAAATTAGCAAGCCATAGTAATTCCTGGGCATACCAGAACATTAAATTTACCCATGATAACTTATCTGTTATTAGCTTATCATTCCCCATTCACTAATTGCTATCTATTGCTAGGTCCCCTACATTCTACATTATAAACCATTTATTTTACATTTTTCAATGTTCACATTAGTGGTAGCACATAATATTTCTTTTTGTCACTGACTTATTTCACTCAGCATTATGTCTTCAAGGTTCATCCATGTTGTCATATGATTCACAACACTGTTCCTTCTTACTGCCGCATAGTATTCCATCATGTGTATATACCATATTTTATTTATCCACTCATCTGTTGAAGGGTATACATGTTGTTAACATCTCTTGGCAATTGTGAATATTGCTGCTATGAACACTGGCATGCAGATGCCTGTTCGTGTCACTGCTTTCAGATCTTCTGGGTATATATTGAGAAGTGCAATCGCTGGATTGAAGGGTAACTATATCTAATTTTCTGAGGAACTGCCAGACTGTCTTCCAGAGTGGCTGAACCATTATACAGTCCCACAAACAATGAGTAAGAGTTCCAATTTCTCCACATCCTCTCCAGCATTTGTAGCTTCCTGTTTGTTTAATGGCAGCCATTCTAATTGCTGAGAGATGGAATCCCATTGTAGTCTTAATTTGCATCTCTCTAATAGCTAGTGAAGCTGAACATTTTTTCATGTGTTTCTTGGCCATTTGTGTTTCATCCTCAGAGAACTGTCTTTTCATATCTTTTGCCCATTTTATAATTGGGCTGTCTGTACTATTGTCATTGAGTTGTAGGATTTCTTTATATATGCAAGATATCAGTCTTTTGTCAGATACATGGTTTCCAAAATTTTTTTTCCCATTTATTTGGCTGCCTGTTCACCTTTTTGACAAATTCCTTTGAGATACAGAATCTTCTAAGTTTGAGGACTTACCATTTATCTATTTTTTCTTTTGTTGCTTGTGCTTTGGGTGTAAGGTTTAGGAAGTGACCACCTAATACCAGGTCTTGAAGATGTTTCCCTACATTATCTTCTAGGAGTTTTATGGTATTGTCTCTTATGTTGAGGTCTTTAATCCATTTTGAGTTAATTTTTGTGTAGGGTGTGAGATAGGGGTCCTCTTTCATTCTTTTGGATATGGATATCCAACTCTCCCAGCCCCATTTGTTGAAAAGACTGTTATGTCCCACTTTGGTGGTTTTGGGGGCCTTGTCAAAGATCAGTCGACCATAGATCTGGGGGTCTATCTCCAAATTCTCAAATCGATTCCGTTGATCAATATGTCTATCTTTGTGCCAGTACCATGCTATTTTATCTACTGTGGCTTTGTAGTAAGCTTCAAAGTCAGGAAGTGACAGTCCTCCCACTTGGTTTTTCTTTTTTAGAATGTTTTTAGCAATTCAAGGCATCTTCCCTTTCCAAATAAATTTGATAACTAACTTTTCCAAGTCTGCAAAATAGGTTGTTGGAATTTTGATAGGGACTGCATTGAATCTGTAGATGAGTTTGGGTAGAATTGACATATTTTTTGACATAGTTATTAGTTAATTTAAAAAAAAACAATGAAAAAATATGCAGAGCCTGCCTGAGGAGCTGGGGGGAAATGCAGAGGTGTTGGGCTTCCCCACCTGGATGGTTGCTGATATGCTCACAAACATTGAGGACTGGTGGTTTAATGTGTTGAACCCTCTATCATGGGACTTGCCCTTGGGAAGCCTGTTGCCACAAACGAGAGGCTAGGCCTGCTTATAATTGTGACTAAGAGTCTCCCTCTGAATGCCTCTTTGTTGCTCTGATGTGGCCCTCTCTCTCTAGCTAAGCCAACTTGGCAGGTGAAATCACTGCCCCCACCCCCCTTATGTGGGATAAGACATCCAGGAGTGTAAATCTCCCTGGCAACATGGAATATGACTCCCAGGGAGGAATCTAGACCCAGCATCATGGGATGGAGAGCATCTTCTTTACCAAAGGGGGTGTGAAATGAAATGAAATAAAGTTTTTGTGGCTGAGAGATTCCAAAAGGAACCGAGAGGTCACTCTTGTGGGCACTCTTACACACAATATAGATAACTCTTTTTAGGTTTTAATGAATTGGAATAGCTAGTAGTAAGCACCTGAAACTATCAAACTACAACCCAGTAGCCTTGAATCTTGAAGACGATTATATACCAATGGAGCTTACAAGGGGTGACAATGTGGTTGTTAAAGCCATGTGTATCACACTCCCCTTTATCCAGTGTATGGATGGATGAGTAGAAAAATGGGGGCTGAAAAAAAATCTAAAGGAAAATTAGGGCATGGGGGACAATTTGGGTGCTCTGTTTTTACTCTTAAATTTTTATTCTTACTTTCACTTTTTTCTGGTACAAGGAAAATGTTTAAAAAAATAGATTGGGGTGATGAATGAACAACTATATGATGTGAATGTGATCAATGGATTATACACTTTGGATGATGGTATGGTATGTGAATAAATCTTAATTAAAAGTGCTCTAAAAATAATAGAGGGCTATATGGGGAAAATGTACCTATTACAAACTATGGACTACAGTTAACAGTAATATTTTGATACTCTTTCATCAAAAGTTACAAATGTACCACCTTAATACTATGGGTCAATAATATGGGGTGATAAGGAGCATAGGAGGATTAGGGTTTTCTTTTTTATTTCTTTCCTGGAATAATGAAAATGTTCTAAATTCAATCATGTGGCTGTATGCACAATTATGTGATGATACTGTGAACCAGTGATTGCATACTTTGGATGGTTTATATGCCATGTGAATATATCTCAATAAAATTTCACACAAAAATCTTACGGGGTGCAGCAAAGGCAGTGCTGAAAGGGAGAGCTCTTATCACCCCTTAATTATTTATCCCTAGTATTAGTGTGGTACTAGTAAGGTACAGTATTTCTATTAAATACAGCCCATGGTATGCAATAGGTAGTTTTTCCCATATATAGCTCTGTTGTTAACTCTTTGTACCAGAAAAATATGGAATGCTTCATGAATGTGCATGTCATCATTGTGCAGGGGCCATGCTAATCTTCTCATTATCATTTCAATTTCAGTATATGTGCTGCCAAAGTGAGCACAACCTCTATAATTTTTTACATAGCTTTTGTTGTCTCTAGCTGCTTTGCCTGGAGGGCAAATTCTGGGAGATGGTTCATCCTAGAGATGACTTTCCCAAGTCAATATTTCCCATCCAAAACAGGACAAGGGACCTATGATGTGAGCATGGACCAGCTCCAAACCCCCTGGGGAGGGGATCAGGAAGTACACCAGAAGTCTCTTTGATGGCTTCCCAAAGCTGTGCTTTCCTGGCCTGCCCAGCAAATGCAGCCCTTCAGCTAAATGTTCCCATAACCCTGAGGGAAGCACTACCTCTGGCCTTGTCAAGGTTGAGGTTGAAACAATCACTGCCACCACCCTTGTCTGGGCCTGGTTGAAACAGTAGCTCAGAGCCGGGACCCTGTGATCTGTCTTTGCTTATCAAAAGCCATCATCAGTGATTGGCTGTGCCCACCCCTGTTCTTGGGGAAGATGATTTTTATATCCCTTTCTGTCTCCAGGGAGCTAGCCAGGGTCTGGACCCCAAGGCAGACAACTGAGAGAGTGAGGGTGGACACCAGCAGTGACTACACAAAAAGAGCAGCTCATAGTTCTCCACCTTAATTTATTAACCTCTTTTCCTTCTGCTCTTCCCTGGGTGCTATACAGTGCTCTTTTGGCCTCCAGAATCCCAGAACACTTGTCTCAGACCATTCCTGCTTGCTCATCAGCCATTTTGGTGGAAGGACTAAGTCCCTTAGTTCCCTATTCTATCATCTTCCCTGGAAGTCAAGAACTATAATATTTTATTTACAGATTGGCCCTAAATTATTTTTTAAATCTTTCATGATGAAGTATATATATCATTTCCCATTTTTCCTATTGTAAATAGCACACTGCTGACCATCCTCATGTTTACATACATCTATGCATATTTCCTTAAGATAGACATTTGTCAGAAATGGAATTTCTCATGAAAGCATGTATGCAGTGAATTTACCATTTGTGCTTTTTTCAATAGAGAAATTATTGAAGTGATCTTGAAAAAAAATGCCTTCTCAATAAAGTTTTTAGAAATGAAAATGGAATCATGGCTTTTTCTTTCCATAGAAGAGTCCAATAGAGTTGTTTCAAATGAGGCAAGGGCTCATAAGGAGGAGGACCACCATGCAGTATCCACAGATAATGTGGTATGTACATTTTGAAATTCTTCACTCATTACATGATGGATTTCAAGGACATGTTGACAGTTGGTGACAATTTCAGCATTGTCAGAATAAAGTCTTGCTCTACTTCACAAACCAAGATATAGCTGTTGGTAATGAAATTTTATATCTTTGAGAGCTTAATGAATAAATTTTAAAATCTTGTCATTTGAACTTCAAATTTTTTGACTTAGGAGTTTCACAAATATAAAAACTTTAATGCTTAGTCCACATAGGAAAACTTATACATGATGAGTTATTTTTCTTTAACACCTTAGTAAAACTAGCAGATTTATTCTCATTTGACCAGTGGCTGAATTAAAACTGAGTTTAGCCTGGGATCATGACAGAAGCCTTTCTTAATTCTGGGACTTCTATCCAAGGATTCCTGATGCTGAGTCCTCTATTTTAACCCTACCTATCTATACTGTGTTTGGAATATTTTCTTTGTTATTAAATTGGACTCTTTTAGTCGTCTTAAAAATTGCAGTAATGGAGGAAAGACAGTATTAGGAGTCTGTATAGCAAGCAGAGACAGGCTGTGTGTGTATTAATCTGGGTTTGATGAAAATATTATGGATATATAGAGGACATTGTCTAAGCAGCTGTTTTAACAGCATCTGTTTATATTCTAACCCTAGTAACACAGAAAACAAGATGGTATTAAATTTAAGTCATATATAAAGGGGAATTCCGATGTGCTTGTTTTCAGTTTTGAATCAGTTTTTACTTGATTGCACCCTTTAAAAATGGTCCTTACAATGGTTTTCTCTGTTAAAAAATGGCTGTGATTTCAAGATTTACCCCAGACTTCCATTAAAAACAGTATATATTTGATATCATAATCCTGCCAAATCACCTTAGTAAAAGTTGAGCACATAGAATATAGTTTTTCTCTTTTTGTTAAACATCAACAATATATAACTATTTTCTGCATGCAGAATATAATTTAGAAATGCTTTTTATTGATTTCAGTCCTGGTTTAAGTCGATTCTTGGCCCTTCTAATGCTAAATTCAACAAGTGTATAGGGAAACAAGCTTTTATTTTGAGGCAAAACTATGTTTTCATGAGGTAACTAGTGATGATTGTTTTTCAGCATTATGAACTGTGCTGATAGTCTTAAATTCCACCAGTAATAGTCTCCCTCTGCTATAGCTTTGAGTTATATTAAACAAGGTATATACAATGATTTACAAATTGAACATCTTTTCCTTTAAAAGCATGTTCATTTTTAGCCTGAATTTTTCTGCATTGGGTCTCCCCTTCAGCAGGCATTTGACGATAATGAATGAAATCATGGCTCAGGATGACTCATAGTCACTTAGGCACCTAGTTTTTCAAGAACAATTGATTTTTAGAGACAAGGCTCCAAACTTTCAAAGGATGATTTCTGCCTATAATTTTTGAGTGCCCCCAATTATTCATGGATGTCAAATCACGTAGACAAATAAGACCTATTTATATGCACAAATTTATGCAGTGGCTGTGGGGCTTCCTCCCTGAGTTGCCTAGCTCACTTTTCCTAGAACCAATCCAAATAGGTAGACAATATAAAAAAATATTAAGTATCAAATCTGAGGTGCAGTGAGAGCTGACATGATTAAGCCCCAAGTTTATAGTAATTATAATAGAAAACAAAACATTAGAGTCATCTCTAGGCAGCTGTAGAAAGCAATTTCATTGCAACTGTCCTGATTCAGATCCCTGCAGGTCACAAACTGTGTAATGGTATTGTATCCTGGTAGGCAATACATCAAATATGATCTTTGTAAGTTTGCTTGTGATTTTAAAATCAGTGTTTATTGCTGGATAGGAAGCCTGATTTCAAGTTCTGCATACAACATGTTGCTATTAATGTGCTTGTTCTTAAAAGACTGCCTAGTGACTAAATCTAGTTCAGCTTTTCTCTTTTTTTAAATTTTCTTTTGGATTAGCAAGGTTTAAATGTCTCAAGCTTGGTTTTTTTTAACTGTGTTTGATATATGCAAAAGTGAAAATTTAGGGCCAATTTTCTGTATGAATTTTTGTTTGTTTTACCTTTTTTTAATATAACAAAAAAGGTTACCAATTAGAGAACTTGCCTTGCCTCCATGGTTAGAGCTTATTGATAATTCTTTTTTTAACTTTTTATTTTGAAATAATTTCAAAGGTACAGAATATAAACAGATTCTGTCAAAACAGCTGCTTAGAGAAAGTCCTCTATATTAACCACGTTTTCTCCAAACACAGATTAAACCACACATAGCCTATCTCTGCTTGCTATTTAGCCTCCTCCCTTACTGCAATTTTTAAGATGACTAAAAGTGTCCAATTTAATTATAAAGAGTAAAGTATTCACTTTTATATTCTGACCCCATTAAGTAATTCAGAAATCAAGATGGTTTAGACTTAAGTCATATAAAAAGGTAAATGCCATTGTGTTTCTTTTCAGTTTTGAATCAGTAATTTTTACTTGATTGCAACCTTTAAAAATGGTCCTTAAAATGGTTTTCTCTGTTACAAAATGGCTATAATTTCAAGATTCACCCTGGCTTGCATTACAAACATTGTATATTTGACATCATAATCCTGTCACATCTCTTAATAAAAGCTGAGCCCATAGAATATAGTTTTTCTCTTTTTGGTTAACTGTCAACAATATATAACAGTGTTTTCCACATGCAGAATATAGTTTAGAATTGCTTTTTAATAACTTCAGTCCTAATAACAAGGACATTCACTTATGTAACAGTTTTCAAGTTCAAGAAATTTAACATTGATATAAATCATACAGTCTGTATTCCATTTTTTCAATTGTCCCAATAATGTTGTTTTAGCCCTTTTCTCCTCCATTATTAAATCCCTGTCCAGAATCATGTATAGCATTTAAATGTCATTATCTCTTTAGTCTCTCTTTTTTTAAAATTGTGGGAACATGTACACAACATAAAATTTCCCATCTCAACCACTCCCAAGCATACTGTTCATTCTTTTTATCAGCACTAAGTTGTTTTGTTGGTTCTATTGACAGATATTTAATTAGTATCTATTGTGTATAAGATACTGTACAAGAATTATGTACCTTAATCCTAAAGCTATGGGCAATTAAGTCTCTCTCTCTCCCTTTCTCTCTCTCTCTCTCTTCTCCTTCTCTCTGTTTCTTCCATAGTTACTCTCCTGTGAAGGAAACAAATCACTATGCAATTTTCATCATTACATCATAGATGTCCACTTTAAATTGCCTAGCTAATGGATTTAGTAAATATGGTATTTTAAAAACTGTGTTTGACTTTAGAATTCATGCCATATGTTAACATTTTGCATCAAAAGTCACAAATAAGCATGTGAGGACTTAAAAAAGAAAGCCTTTCATATCAATTAGAAATGTTTACTAGTGAAATAGACTGATTTTACAGGAAGTCAGTTCCTTGTCACTGGAGAGGGCTATTCAAGCAAAATCTGAGTACCTATTTTCTCAGGGGTATTGTGAAGGGGATTTTTTTCTATTTTAAATGTATTAAAGTTATTTACTATTTACTAAGCAGTCAACGGTTAAAGGTGGAAAGAGATGACTCAGATACACACTGGGAGTAGCACTGAGGAGCTAGTCAGTTATCAGAGTTTATTTCAGATAACTTAGGGCAGATAATCCCATTACTATATTGAACATTGAATGTATATCTTCTATACATTGTTGAGAGTAGTGATAATGACCAGATATATACTTATCAAAACTTCTCTACCTGTGTTACAGAAAATAGAAATTATTGATGATGAAGAAAGTGACATGATAAGTAATTCTGAGGTGGAACAAGTGAATTCTCTCTTGGATTATAAGGTAAAAGTAACTTCCAATTCTGAATTCATTAAGAAAAGGTATTAGGTGAAGCAGAATTTTGCAGTTCCTGTATTACTCCCCTTTGATAATTTAATCATCCTGGGGCTCTGCATCAATTCTCTTGGGCATCTTGGGTATCATTTGGGGTGATGGACATTGTAATTAGTGCTGTTTAGAAGTTCTGGTTTTAAGCAATGAGTTTGCTAAGTAGAAGTAGACATTGATGGTGTGCAGCAAGATGGGATAGTGCAAAGTGGTGGGTAATGGGAAACTTATGATGAAGTTTTTTAAAGCCAATGTTCATTTTTAAATGTTAGTGAAAGGGAAGATTTAATTTTATGTTGAATTGCAACTTGTTTTCAAGGTAAAATTATTTTTATATAATTATATACCTGTTCTGGGAGAAGTTTAAAAGCAATCTCCAAAGCAAATACAGAATGAATATGAGTAGAGATGACCTTTTCTTAATGTCGCTTGTTACAGAACTGAAAGGCATACTTTGACAGCACACCATACATAATTTTGTTTTTATTAACTTTCAACATAAGCTAACAGTATGTCATTATGTTTTCTGCATAGATGTGTATATGCTGTTCCTTTGTTAATCAGTATCTTATCTAACTAGACAAATTTTAGTACCTTATGAGATTTTGGCCATTCTTTCCACACTAAAAAGTTCTTTTCTTAGAATATCATCAGTGTTCAAGGCAGGGATTTTCAGATTTTAAGTAATTTTAAGATTTTAACAGAAAATAACATTTGTTCAGAAAAGATGTCTGTCATTTTCTCAAAAATCTTTTCAGTTTTACTATAAATGAAACTTATGTTATTCAACAGATTCTGTTTTCCAAATGTTCATAACAGGTCAGACTTTAAATATTAAACACTGTCAACACAGAAGCAAACTATTCTTAGAAATGTATTTGCTAAGTGGTCAAAAAGAACAGTACAATCCTATGTTTCAACTGTATTTCCAACTAACAGAATTATAAATTTGTTAGTTCTGAAGTAAAAGAGATCATACTAATCTATCCTACATGGTTATATATTTCTAAACGTGCAGTTCAGTATTAAAATGGCTATATAAGCCACCACTTGGCACAGGCTGTGGAAACCGCAGATGAGAGGACTGTATTACACAACTATTAAGTGTACACCACTTAGCACTCTCAAACAGATAAGACAGGATTGGGTCTGGGACTCAGGATTCTTTCCAGGATCTCTCCCCTCTCTGGTGCTGGCCCACTTGAAAAGGCTTGGAGCTGAAAAACGGGGCAGGGCAGGACAGAGCACAGTCACCAGTCCAGAAATGGTAATTAATGTATCATTGAACTCTTAAGGATGTTTAATGAATTAGTGCTTCCTGTTGTGGTAAATACTGTGGGAACAAGGTATCTGTCCTTCACTACCCCAGTAGGGATTTCTTTTATAACACATCAACATCTTACATAAACTTTTCTTTAACTCTCAAAAACCAGCACCTATATAGAAATATATATTTTTCAAATCCTAATTAAAGCTATTTCAATTTACCTCATCTTTGAACTTTGTTACCTTCATTCTAAAATAAGGCTAAATGAAACCTCATATGGCAGTTCTCATTTCTGATTTCAGGATGCTGATTTTAGACATTTAATCTGACTTCAGAGAAAACTGTTACAATCTATTTACATTCACATGTTACTCTTCCCTGTTTGGGGATGAAAATTGCTTTGTTGATTTTGTATATATGTTCATCATAAGCTTCTTGAAGGCAGAGACTAACCATCTTTGTATTACCTGGTCTAGAGCCTGGCGCATAACAAGTTCAGTAACCAGTTGCTGAGTGAGTGAATAAATGAATCAATTTATCTTTGGAAATAATTTTGATACTATTATGCAAGTGCTTATTTATATAAAATCAATTAAGATTAAGAGTGGGATCATTATAAATTAGTCTTTCCCACATTGAATTAAACACTCCCATTTTTCTTGGGATTCCTTGTAACCAACTGAAAGAACGCTTCTTATGTGAGTTTGATAATTATTACTATGCAACCATCAATACTCAATTTGGGCATAGGGGGAGGTCCTGATTGAGATATATCTCTAGAAATCCATGCTTATGAGATGACTTGATTGGCTAAGTCCCTGAGGTATGAGTAGCTATATCATAAAATATCGCCTCAGCTTGGAAGAGATAAAAACTTTGGTCTACATGGAAACTGAAATGCTTTCTACAATGTTCTTGGAGAAGAATTGACAATGCTTACTGTGAATATAGGGAGGATGTTAACAACACAAAAAGTGAACTAGATCTTGTTTTGTGAAATTAAGTGACTAATGTTATCTTATTAATTCCTATCAAAAGCACTCCATTTACTTAGGAAAATTTCTCAATTACACATAAATTACTGCCTGTAATTTAGGAAGTGTTTAATAACCTTACAAAAAGAAGCTCCAAGAAGAAAATGTCTGCAATATTAAATTATCTTAAAGCTGTTTATGTTTTTCATTCATTGCATAAATACTGAGCAAGAGAAATGTGTGCATGAAGAATTAGATATCTGCATACCAAAATACCTTCCCTGACTTTTGCAAATGTGAATTAAGATTTTTAAAATGTTTTCTAATAGACTGTGAGTGCATCTGAGAAGATCTGTGCATTCAAACTAGACACTACTATAATGAAGATAGATAGCTCCTGTATTCGAAAGGACTTGCTGGTCATCACTTTATTAACACTATTGCTCTGACAATGAATACTGCTAAAGAACAAAGCCTTAGAATTAGTAAAATGCAGTATGGCAAGAACATGTTGAATTTTATGATGATGATTGCTTATAACTGAGTTTGTTGTAGAGCGCCTCTGGGTAAAGAATTCAGCTTGTGCTGAAGAGTCGCTTGATGTTAAAATGGTCTGAACAAGAAGCAGTTTTATGAGACAAAACAATTTCTAAACTAAACTGATAAAGTAAATGATGCAGTAAACATGATCATGGGTTGAATGCAATTAATACAATGGCATCCTTTTAATTGAGACAACAAAAATGCCCATAGAATTAACTAATTTTAATATACTTTTATGTAGTTTTTTGAACAAGCACTGTTAAACATCCTGAGATGCTTTCTGCAAAGAACACTCATAGCTATTTTCATGAGTTATTTTTTTGGCAAAGGGACTAGGTAATTATTTTTATTTTTTAATCAGATTGATTGATATGTAACATCCATAAAATAAAATTAATCTCTTTAAATATACAATTAGTTGAGTTTGACAAGTATACATAGTTGTGTAAACACCACTACAATTTGTTTATTTACCAGCTGATGAACACTTGGGATGTTTCCAATTTTTTGCTGTTATGAATAAAGCTTCTCTGAATATTCATGTATAAATCTTTTTGTGTTCATATATTTTCATTTTTCTTGGGTAAATACCTAAGACTGGGATATCTGAATCATATGGTAAAAAAGAGTATGTTTAATTTTGTTAAAAAGCACTGCCAAAATATTTTCCAAAATGACTGTACCATTTTACTCCTACCAGCAATGTATGAGAATTCTCTTTGCTGCACATCCTTGTCAGCACTTGGTATTGTCATTCTCATTCATTTTGATCATTGTAGGATGTTCTTAGTATTATCTCATTGTGGTTTTAATTTGCATTTCCATAAAAACTAATGATATTAAGCATCTTTTAATGCACTTATTGGCAATTCATATATCTTCTTCAAATATTTGGTCTGTTTTTTTTTAATTCTGTAGCTTGTCTTATTATTGAGTTGCAAGAATATGTATTCTTTATGTATTCTGGATACAAATCCTTTATCGTGTGTATGATTTGCAAATATTTTATCCCAATATGTGGCATGTATTTTTAATTTCTTAGTGTCTTTGGAAAAACAAAAATCTTTTTTTTTTTTACTTTTGATGAAGTCTTTTTTTTCTTTTAAAGTTCATGCTTTTTGTGTCTTATTTAAGAAATCTTTGCCTAACCCAAGTTCACAAATATTTTTTTACTGAGTTTTCCTCTAGAAGTTTTTTATTTTTAGGTGTTACATTAGGTCTATGTTCCATTTCTTGTTAAATTTTGTATATGGCGTGAGGTAAGAGTTGATCCCCCCTTCCTTCCTTCCTTCCTTCCTTCCTTTTTGGCATATGGATTTACAATTTTTCCACCACTGTTTCTTGAATGACTATCCTTTGTCTATTGAATTACCTCAATCCCCTTGTTGAAAACCAATTAATCATATACGTGTGTGTCTATTTCTGGACTCTCTTTTCTGCTCCATTGATCTACATATCTATCCTTATGCCACACTTTCTTTATTACTATAGATTAAATAATAAATATTTTTCAGAGCACTTTTATGACCATTATCTTGTTTGATTCCCAAACCCCCAAGCTAAAGCTGCCAAGAATTACCAGTATTATCTCCATTTTACTGATGAGCAAACAGAGGCATGAGAAGTTAATAGGCCTACCCAAGATTACACAGTTATTTATCAGTAGACCTGGCACCGACCACCCTTAACTCCTATACAACTAGAAAAAAATATAGTGAAGAGAGACTGAGTCTCAAATCAGTGGTACATTTGGAGATATTTTCTGAATAACAGACTCCCATGTAATGGAATGGGGGCAGAGAACTATTTAAGATATTCAGTAATAATTTCAGTCCCTCCTTCGTACAAAATAACATTTATAGTTCTCAGTATTTGGCTTTTGTGAATGGTACATTCAGCATTACTGCATCTGCTATTGTTCTTTACTTGAGATTTATTGGACTGTCTATTCTTAATCTTAATCCAAATACTAATTAGCCTTGATATAAGAAGGGGCTTTCCAAGAAAGTAACTGTTTCTTTGTTTTTCTTTTACTGGAATTTATTTGATTGGATTTTTTCCTTACAAATTATTTTCTATAGTTTATTTACTTAAAAGGCAGCCTTTGAGTAACAGGACAATTTTCTTCTGTGCTTTATATTCCTTTAGGCCAAAGTTTTATTTTCCTTATAGTCCCTCTAATTTGATGGCTCTTTCGAATTTTATTGTGCATCAAACATGTACAGTCCTAGGTTTACATAGGGTAATTGTATTGTTTCATGTTCTCTCCTTCAGAATGAAGAAGTCAGTTTCATTGAAAATGAGCTAGAGATTCAAAAACAAAAATACTTTAAACTTCAGACTTTTGTTAGAAGCTTGATACTAGCTATGAAAGCTGACAACAAGGAACAACAGCAGGTAGGTCCCAGAAGAGACTAGTAAGTTGCAATGTATTGTGTTGAAAAATGGCATGCCACATTTGGGTTCTTCATATTTTTACATTTTTGTACTTCATTCCAGCTTGGCATGGAAGAGGTATTTATTACTGTATGACCTTTTTTAACACAGCTTTCTTAAGAATAGATATTCAGATTTCATGAGGAACTTTAGTGGGAAATCAGAATGACTGATTAGCATAATTTATTAATTCCAGACTAAATTTTAAATAAAGAGAAGCTAATTTTTAAATTAATTTAAAAGGAACTTCTCAAAATGTTTCTAGATATGAGGCTATTTAACTGGAGAAGCACATATTTTGGTGCCTTTTGTACATGAAAGAGGTGAGGCAGTTGCCTCTCTTTCTGGGTCTCAGTTACCTTCAGCCCCTATTAGAGTTCAAAAAGTATTTGGATACCTTCCATTCCATGATATATTATTCCTCACTAAGAAAATATGATATGACTTTGTAAAATTCTTTGTGACCACAATAAGCATTATTTGTTTTTCCCAATTTAAGTAGTGTGTCTGATTCCTCTACTCCAAATATGGAATGTAATGTCTTTTGTTTGTGTGAATTCTTGTTTACAAATTCTTAAAAAATTAGTTTATTTCTCATATTTTCATGTGAAATCTCTATTATAATTTATTAAACTTACTGAAAAGAATTGTGTTACATGTCCCATTTAATAATAGATGATGCCAACTTATTTCTGACTTGTATACCACAACGCTGATTCTTCTTCAGAGTTCTTCATGAGTAGTGTAAGACACAGGTAACCATTACTCAGAAAGTAGTCTCAGAGCTTTTAGTCAGTGAGTAATCTCAGGAATACAAAAATCCATCCTTTACATCCTAGCAAGACTGCATGTAGCCCATCCCAGGCATCACCAGGGGAAAAGAGTAGAATCTTAGCATCCCACAATTCTCCTTTTCTTTTTCAAAGAAAGCAGTCTTTATATATTTTACTGAAGTGCTGAACTACAAAATTTAAACTAAAAGAATTTACTCATGACGCTCAAACCAGCAAGCACATTATGTATCCAGTTTCATGAATTTTGCTTCCCCTAAACACACACACAGACATCCCAAGACAGTAGCCTTCAGTTACCTTTGCCAGTTTCATTTAAGCATATTGCTTTATTATGTGAGTTATGCATATTCCATGACATATTGAAAATGTGTGTTTGTTTTTTTGAAATCTAAACCACACATTTTAAATAAATGACACTGGTAGTTTTGAGAATGGTCCCAAAGGTCCTGTAATAACTGTAAAAAATCAAAACTATATTCAACCATAGGAATAACTCAGAGTATGGTCCTGGACTCAAAATCATAGCATAGTTTCAAACTCAGTTATGTGGTCAGCCAACCAGCAGTGATCTATGACTCAACATCCAGGAATAGCACCCAGACTCCATTTTATTCTCTAATTCTAACCTCATACCTAACTTGGTTCTTTCCCCAAGACCATTAACAAATAAGAAAAGGAGTTAATGTACAGTTTTCTTTTCTCCTTCTCTTCTACTTTTACTCTAATAAAAGACTGATAAACTAAGATGTGGGTAAAAAATTGGCTGAAAAAGAACATAAGACAAAAAATGATACTGAAAGTCATAGCGCATATAATCAGCACCCAAATAGAAACTACTGATTTTCATAGGTGAGATAAATCCACAAAATTATCCAAGCATTCTCTTAAACAACTGATCTTTACACTATGAAATAGAGGTTTATTTCTATAAGGGATTAACTTTTATTCTATCTAATAAAAGGGAACCATAACATCATTGGTTTCTCATTTTTAAAATTATGAGGGTTTTTTTTTTTTCCATTAGTCTTGATTTGGGCAAGTTAAGTAGGGTGAATGGGCCACAGAATATTTTTCCCCAATGAAGTGGTCCAGGGTTTGAAAAAATGTGATACTGTCTGACTGAAATATTAGATTACCCAAAGATTGTTTGAATCAATAGCCATTTTACAATCAAAATAATGTTTCCAGCTCTGTACTAAGTCATTAGTTATGGTTTTTCTTTCCCTGGTAAATCACTATGTGATCCTAGCCAGGTCAATTTCCTTTATTGAACTTCTATTTTTCACTTTGTGAGGAGTATAGGAATGTTTAATATTTTGAAACTTGCCATTCACACACCAGGACCTATAATAACTGTTCTAGAGACTGATGGTATAATTTTGGAAATACTTTAATCTCGGGAAGAGTGACACTAGGTCAGACTCTTAAGATAGTTATCATTAGTGAAGAACCTGTAGTAAAGAAAGTTGTATTTGTTTTATTATCTATGAAGAAAGGAAAGTTCTAGCAATTAGCATAATCCACAGATTTGTTCAGTGTGCCAATGCTGCAATCCAGTATGATATTAAAAAGAAGAATTTTGAAGTTGATCTCATGCATTAGTAGTGCTGCTATACTGCCTCAGATATTAAATTTTTTAAATTTCATACTACAGTCATTTTAGTCAGTCAACAAATGTAATGCAGGGACAAAGAAATAGTGTTTCCCTGATTTGAAGATCTTCCAACTAGAATTTAGAATATCATTAATTTTCCTCATCCACTTGACTTTACAAGACTCTAATCATACACTGCAGTAGGTTCAATCAGAACACTTCCCCTCTGTAATATAACTTCTTCACAATTGCAAAGTGCATTAAATCCAGTGATAATTCTTGTAGACCCTGACCAGCCATTGTCAGCAAAGGCTTTGTCACACCTGGGGTCTGGGTTAGTGATAAACCAGTATTGTCAAAGAAAATTGTTGTGCTCTATTACTGCAATACAGCACCCTAAAAAGCATGTAGTACCTTTATGTGACCTGGTGTTCAATTTCAGAAATAAGTTCAAATTTGTTTAATTGTATAAAAGAAATAATAGCTTTTCTTCCAGATACAAGTTAGTCTTCACTTACTTAGGATGAGAAAGAGGAGAAAGTTCCTAATTTTGCCTCTGTGCTATAAGCAAAAAGTATAGGATTTGCAGTTGTCATTTCTTTTAATAAAATAAGAGATTACTGCCTTTTTTCAATAGTGAATTTTATATTTTCTTCAACATGCCATGCTGTTCTGTTCCTTAATTGGGTAGTGACAAGCTTTCCTGTATTCTTGTACCCTAGGTCCAGGAACCTACTACTGTATCCAGAGCCCACATTACAAATGATGATGTATAAAAATTGCTCAGATATGTTACATTAGTTTTAGTATTGGGAGTAGCAAATAAATCACTTAGTTCACAATTTCTTATGATTATCTGGGCATCACCACTATCAGCCACATAAATCCCGATTAATCATTTATTACAGTATGGATGCATGTTCTGCAACTTCAGATGAAACAATTAGACCATGGCAAAACTTAGCTTATTTTCCTTGGCTTATTCTAATTATTCCATCAGAGGAATGCACTACACTTTAGAAACATCATTGCAACAGTTAGATTCGCTGGTTCTGCTATGCCCTGGTGGGTGCTTGGTCATCTTTAGATAAGGATATAGCTAAGGAAATTTAAAAATCTCTTGTTCTTTGCAAATTGTTAAAAGTTTAGTTAAAGTACAATAATTGAACTTCTTTCCTAACTGCTAAGTCCATTCTCTCACTGAAGTATAAAATAGTCTTTTGTGGAATGCATTTTTTCTCTAAAGGAAAGCATAACTGGGTAAGAATATTTTAATAAGGGATGTAATTTTAAAACCCTCCAGCAATAATCAGTGAACATTCATAGCTAGTATGAAAACCACTTACCTCAAACACTTCAAAGCACTTGGTTCAGAATATTCGCTCATTTTCCCTCCTGATTTCCCCTTTGTCCTGTGTTCCACACTACATGATCCACATCCTCAACATCTAGGGTTTTGTTTCTTCCTTCATAGATTATGAAAAATTTTTCTTTTAGGTAAGATAATGTATAAGATCCTGAAAGAGAAATGGTCCTTTCTTTAACTTCCTAAGAATAAATCAAAATGGGAGGAGTGCACCTTTTAACATAAAAATGGAAAAAAAATACAAATACTAAAATCCACATACTAATCCAAAAAAATTGATTTTTCTGACTCAGGCACTGCTGTCAGATTTGCCTCCTGAATTAGAAGAGATGGATTTCAATCATGCTTCACCGGAGACTGATGATACCTCATTCAGTGTGTCTTCTTTATCAGAGAAAAATGCCTCAGACAGTTTGTGAATCAAGGGGGAGGGGGATATATGACACAGCCTTTTGGCTGCCTAAGAGGTGTGCATTTCAAGATAACTGCATTCCGTTGCCCAATATTCTTCAGTGGGAAAAACATATTGTGTGAAACAGGTATATTCTGTGAAGGATGGACAAGATATAATGGCTTCAATGTACACTTCAAAAAATGTATACGAAATTTAATAACACTGAGAGTTATTTTCCAAACTGATAGAACTCTGAGGAAAAATTGTATTTGATTTTAAGCAGTTCATCTATGAAATGCATAATGTCTAGTTTCTGAAAGATGTTTATTTCATTTTATAAAAGAGTCTTAGTTTTGGTGATGATTTTGACCAGTGACACAAAAATGAAGATACTTCAACATTACTTATTGAGCTGCTAAAACTTGATTAGCCTTGTTGTTGGAGCCATTATATCTTCCTTCCTCTTCTATCCTTTCCCTGTCATCCACATATACTTTTACTCAGGAAAGTGAACTGAAAATTGAAAAGAAAACTTTAAAAATTTATTTAAACTAGATGAATTCTGGGATTTATTTTTCATCCCCTATGAGAATTTGACTTAAACTAATGATTGAAAATTGAAGTGATTACTAATATGTAATTGTAAATTGTTGGTATTCTTCCATTAACTAACTCAAATATTTGGGGGGAGGGGGGATTATACTGTGGAAAACTAATTTACTAACATAAAGTGAAATAAATTATTCAGTGTACAGAAAAAAACATATATGTTGTAAAAGATTAGTTTTAATGGGAATTCTTCATTGCTGCAAATAAGAAATATTGATAAGATTCACATTCTACTAGTAAATTTGCATAACTGAGTTAGAGAAAATGTTTCACAAATATAAGCTTTTCATTATCTTCATAATATCTTTTCAGTTCTTGCTTTTTATGAAACAGGAAGTCAAGGTAAGCCACTGAGATTATTTTTTTTATCTAGCTGTGTCCCAAAATTTACCTCATTTCTACACAAGGCCTGTACAGAGCCATCAGCCAAGTATGATATCCAGCAAGTGTTATCTACTACTTTGGTTGTAAATCAGAGTCCTCTGAATTTTCTGAATGCTATTCTATGACTACAGACCTAAAATGGGCATGTTACCCAGTTGTTCTATTAGTGGGTACCAGATGGCAACACACTGTAGACCATTCTTTGCAGATTTTCCCTTCCTGTGTACCATATGGCATTATCAAGACCCATAAAAGGGAAATTGCCAGTTTTCTCTATGAACTTATGTATTTGTGACTTGACAGTGTGAAATTGTGTTTGTATGGTTAGATAACTATCTAAATAGTTATCTAAAATATTAATGAGGTAGATAGGTGGCAGTTTTGACTATCAAGTTTCTGTTTCAGGTAATTTTTTTTGCAATTTGTAATTAAAATCAATTTTGATCTTAGAATTCACAGATACCAACTTCTCAAGGCAGAAAAGCAGTCATGAATATCTTTAACCTTGAAAGGTACCATTCTACTGCTATGGTACTTCTGTTAGCAGGAATATTTCAGTGGTTAGGTTATGTCCCCTTTATGCTAAGTGCCATCTGGGTCTTTGAAAACAATGTTTAGTATTCCTTCCTGACAAATCAAGTTCCATTCAGAGAAAAGAGTACTGAGTAACAGAACCTCAGATATTAGGATTAAATTTATCAGTTCACACCAATTCCTTCATGGGATAGAGACCTCACTATATAAAACAAATATATAAATCATTTTCTAAGGTAGCATGAACACATTCCAGGTCTCTACGTCTCTCCTTGGGTTTCTTTCCTAGTCATTGAGTTTATCTTTTAACTTTAGTTTCTTCTGCTTCAATTTAAGCCCCTTCTTATTTGCTTCTCATTGTAAAACAAAGATAGATGATTCTCCCCTACATCTTTTCAACTCCATGGATTCTATTTGTCACATCTCAGCAATTAGTCAATAAATCAAGAAATATTCATTGAGCTCCCGCTATATGGAAAGCACTGTGGAAGACAATGGATTTCAATTTCTAAGCAAGCCTTAAAGTTCAAATACAATTAATAATTATTAACTTTTTCATAGAAATTAATAAAATTTGTTTAAGTGGAAATTTTAATCAATTTTAGGATTCTCCTAGGTATGATTTCTAGAAGAAATCCTAGTCTACAATTTAAAGAGGAAAGATAGATTATTCCCTGTCCCAGTTTAAAGTTCCATTAAAATAGAAACTATGTGTAAATCATAGCAATAAACTCATTACTCTTTTTGTCTTGGCATTTGTATTCCAGTACCAGAATTATTTATTCTACCATCATTGGAATTTAAAACACTTCTAAAATGAAATGGGGCCATTTGGTAGCAGGAACCAAAGGAAATAGCTGCATCCAGGAAAAAAGAATCATAATTGATAGATTGAAATTATGCACTGAGAATTTTGAAAAAGGTGCCAAGGTCAAGTATTTAAAAACTATTATACAGAAAGTGTCTTTTTCTTCATATGTATAGATCAGAATTGGTTTTGAGACATTTTAGAGCAGAGAAAATATCAGTTTATGAATTCTCTTGTGAGCACCTTCATAGCTGGTGTGGGGGAAGGGGGGCAACTAGTGTTTCTTTCTTTAGGTCTTTGACACAATATTAAAACTGACCATACTATCTGAGGCATTTCTCAGAAAGACAGAAACTCACGTGAAAAAAAAGCCTTTTTATTTCTGTTAACCACAGTTTGATGTCTGCATTTACCGTAGGCGAGCTAAGCAGTTTCCAAGCAGGACATGTGTATTTAAGCACACTTACAAAACGCGTATATAAAAAAAAAAAAAAAAACTGTAGGTACCTTCCTCTTTCAGCCACATTAAAATTAGTCACAAGAAAATGAGAATTGCAGTTGCCCTTGAGAATAGGAAAATTAGCACATGCAAGGAAAATGTTAAAAGAAAATTGGTATCTTTATGGAAACTGGAGATGTTTTCTTGTAAGGTTAGTTATCAGTAGCAGGACTTTTGTGCACCATTGCAATCATGTAATAGAAATATTTCTTATTGTTGGAG
Source organism: Choloepus didactylus (assembly GCF_015220235.1). Taxonomy (NCBI): domain Eukaryota; kingdom Metazoa; phylum Chordata; class Mammalia; order Pilosa; family Megalonychidae; genus Choloepus; species Choloepus didactylus. Next base: position 95,173,182 of record NC_051334.1, on the reverse strand, counting down.
AAGCCTGCAGCCAAGTAACACCCTGTGCTCTATATACTACCAAGACCTTAAATAATGCCCAAGACACCGTTTCAACAAAAACAACATCTATTTTGAGGCACATTCATATTCAGCATTCTGTATGTTTGTAGGAGAAAACATAGTGGTGGATTGAAAAGAATTCTAAGATTGACTTTGTTGCCTTTTAGGTGGGATGGTGAAGGGGTGGGCATTCAGCCCATTTCCAAGGGACAGTTTCCTCATTTCAGCCTGATAGCTTATAATCATAATTAAAAGTTCTGAAAACTCTGTCCTTTCTCCACATTGCAGTGATGAAATACTAGGAATATTGTCTATTTTTTTAATATATTAGATTTTCATTCAGATCCTAAAAAAGCAAAGTTTTAATAGGTTAGCCTTTTAGGGGATTTATCTAAATTATTGTTCAATGAGGAGATTTACCTTTGAAGTTGATGTTATCCTTGGTGGATAGCACTGTATTCATGCTCTTCACCAAGCTATGCTCTGTAATGCTATAATGGAGGAACCTACAAACTTGTAAGCCTACAAAGAACATACCACTGCTCAAAACAAACCTTTAAAAGAGCAGATTTGCTAAGGGGGAAAGAGAATAAAGTGAAATTGTCTTGGAAGTATAATTATGATTGTTCCATTAAAGTGCATACTGAGTACATACTGCCCAGTATGTTGACATTTTATTTTTCATTAAATTGTTAAGTAATTCCTTCAGCAACCCTGCATTCTCTTTCACTGCTACTACCTCTGAAATATACAATCACCTTAAGACCACATCAAACTGTAATGTAAACTTTTGTAGGGTTTTTATTTAAACTTTTATAGAGGCAATAAATGATTTCCAACTGATAGACATCTACTTCTTTCTTTTAATGTTTATTTTTCCAAGTCTTTGTTTTGTATATAGCCCCTTTTAAAGTGACTTTTCCCTCTCAAAAGTAAGATTCTGATAAAGAAAAAAATGCAGAGAATATAGGATCTTGGTGGTTGGGGAAGGAAGAACATGGAGTGCTCAAGTGGAAATGTGGCTGCCTTCCAAGCTTCCAGGTGAAACCTTGCTGACTTTACTCAACAAAAAACTACTCCAACACCAATGGAATAAAGTGAACATTTTCTAATAGGCAACGGATTTGTTTGTAATAGTACATTTAAGTGGTAAAACCCGGAAGTAAATTGCCACAATATAAACAAAGAACGGTATTTTTAAAACAGAATTTTTTTAAGTGGTGGTGTTGAATCTAACTTCTCCTAGCTCTCTCTGACACCAGTTGAACATGCTTTTAATTTTGGTGAAATATGTCATGCCTTCTTTGTCAAAGCTTTATACCAATTAAAACTCTTCATGTTAGCTATCTGGTTGGGGAGGGGAAGAGGAGGGCAAGAAGTGAGTTTCAAACAGCACATCAGTTTTCCTTCCCAGTTGATAAATTTTCAAGACTATTGCAAGGAGAAAATCACATACAAACATGAACTTAAAATGACCCAAGTCTTTCTCAGGTCTGAAGAAACATTAATATAAGATGGTGAAATCCTTTGATTTTATAACAATGAATGGGGAACACTACAAATCTATTTATTTTTTTAAATTCATTTTTATTGAGATATATTCACATACCATGCAGTCAAACAAAACAAAGCATACATTCAATTGTTCACAGTACCATTATATAGTTGTGCATTCATCACCAAAATTAATTTTTGACATTTTCACTACCACATGCAAAAATAATAAGAATAAAAATTAAAGTGAAAAAGAACAATTAAAGTAATAAAGAACACTGGGTGCCTTTTTTCTTCTTCCCCTATTTTTCTACTCATACATCCATAAACTAGACAAAGGGGAGTGTGGTCCTTATGGCTTTCCGAATCACATTGTCACCCCCCATAAGCTACATTTTTATATAATCGTCTTCAAGATTCATAGGTTCTGGGTTGTAGTTTGATAGTTTCAGGTATTTACTGCTAGCTATTCCAATTAATTAGAACCTAAAAATTGTTGTCTATATTGTGCTTAAGAGTGCCCATCAGAGGGACCTCTCAGCTCCTTTTGGAATCTCTCTGCCACTGAACCTTATTTCATTTCCTTTCGCATCCCCCTTTTGGTCAAGAAGATGTTCTCCATCCCACAATGCTGGGTCTAGATTCCTCCCCGGGAGTCATATTCCATGTTGCCAGGGAGATTCACTCCCCTGGGTGTCAGATCCCATGTATGGGGGAGGGCAGTGATTTCACCTGCCAAGTTGGCTTAGCTAGAGAGAGAGGGCCACATCTGAGCAACAAAGAAGCATTCAGGAGGAGGCTCTTAGGCACAATTATAAGCAGGCATAGCCTCTCCTTTGCAGCAACAGTCTTCCCAAGGGCAAGTCCTGTGGTAGAGGACTCAGCCCATCAAACCACCAGTGCCCTATGTCTGTGAGCACATCAGCAACCATTGAGGCGGGAAAGCCCAACACCCCTGCATTCTCCACCAGCTCCTCTAGGGGGCTCTGCAAATCTTTTTTTCATTTTTCTTTTTTAAATTACCTTTTTTTTTAAATCAACTATAACAAAAAAAATTAAAAAAACATTTCAAACAAACCATAACAAGGGAGTAAGAAAAAGACAACTAACCTAAGATACTTACTTTACTTCCAACATGTTCTTACTCTACCCCAAGAAAATAACCTAATATAGCAACATTTCTGTGAACTTGTTCCTACCATACCCGTCAGAAATTAACAAATCATAGTCATTCCTGGGCATTCTCAGAATGTTAAATTTTACCCACGATTGCTCATCTGTTCTTATTGGGTTATCGTTCCCCCATCATTAATTGCTCTCTATCACTAGTTCCCCTACATTCTGCATTATAAACCATTTGTTTTACATTTTTAAATGTTCACATTAGTGATAGCACATAATATTTCTCTTTTGGTGCCTGGCTTATATCACTTAGCATTATGTCTTCAAGGTTCATCCATGTTGTCATATGTTTCATGACATCATTCCTTCTTACAGTCGTGTAGCATTCCTTTGTGTGTATATACCACATTTTATTTATCCACTCATCTGTTGAAGGACATTTGGGTTGTTTCCATCCCTTGGCAATTGTGAATAATGCTGCTATGAATATTGGCATGCAGATATCTGTTCATGTCACTGCCTTCAGATGTTCCAGGTATATACTGAGAAGTGCAGTCGCTGCATCGAAGGGTAACTCTATATCTAGTTTTCTAAGGAAGTGCCAGACTGACTTTCAGAGTGGCTGAATCATTATGCAGTCCCACCAACAATGAATAAGAGTTCCAACTTCTCCACATCCTCTCCAGCATTTGTAGTTTCCTGTTTGTTTAATGACAGCCATTCTAATTGGTGTGAAATGGTATCTCATTTTGGTCTTAATTTGCATCTCTCTAATAGCTAGTGAAGATGAACATTTTTTCATGTGTTTCTTGGCCATTTGTATTTCCTCTTCAGAGAACTGTCTTTTCATATCTTTTGCCCATTTTTTAATTGGGCTGTCTGTATTATTGTCATTGAGTTGTAGGGATTCTTTATATACGCAAGATATCAGTCTTTTGTCAGATACATGGTTTCCAAAAATTTTTTCCCATTGAGTTGGCTGCCTCTTCACCTTTTTGAGAAATTCCTTTGAGGAGCAGAAACTTCTAAGCTTGAGAAGTTCCCATTTATCTATTTTTTCTTTTGCTGCTTGTGCTTTGGGTGTAAAGTCTAGGAAGTGGCCACCTGATACATGGTCTTGAAGATGTTTCCCTACATTATCTTCTAGGAGTTTTATGGTACTGTCTTTTATATTGAGATCTTTGATCCACTTTGAGTTAATTTTTGTATAGGGTGTGAGGTAGGGGTCCTCTTTCATTCTTTTGGTTATGGATATCCAACTCTCCCAGCCCCATTTGTTGAAAAGACTGTTATGTCCCAGTTCAACAACTTTGGGGGCCTTATCAAAGATCTGTCTGCCATAGATATGGGAGTCTATCTCCGAATTCTCAATTCAATTCCATTGATCAATATGTCTATCTTTGTGCCAGTACCATACTGCTTTGACAATGGTGGCTTTATAATAAGCTTTGAAGTCTGGGAGTGTAAGTCCTCCCACTTCGTTTTTCTTTTTTCGAGTGTCTTTAGCAATTTGAGGCATCTTCCCTTTCCAAATAAATTTGAACACTGTTTTTTCCAAGTCTGCAAAGTAGGTTGCTGGAATTTTGATTTGGATTGCATTGAATCTGTAGATGAGTTTGGGTAGAATTGACATCTTAATGACATTTAGCCTTCCTATCCATGAACATGGAATACTTTTTCATCTTTTAAGGTCCACTTCTATTTCTTTTAGCAGAGATATGTAGTTTTCTTTGTATAGGTCTTTTACATCTTTGGTTAAGTTTATTCCTAGGTACTTGATTATTTTCGCTGCTATTGAAAATGGTATCTTTTTCATGAATGTCTCTTCAATTTGTTCATTTCTAGCATATAGAAACATTACTGATTATGTGTATTAATTTTGTATCCCGCTACTTTGCTAAATTTGTTTATAGCTCTAGCAGCTATATCATGGATTTCTCAGGGTTTTCCAGATATAAGATCATATCATCTGCAAACAATGACAGTTTTACTTCTTCCTTTCCAATTTGTATGCTTTTTATTTCTTTGTCTTGCCAGATTGCCCTGGCTAGCACTTCTAGCACAATGTTGAAGAACAGTGGTGACAGTGGTCATCCTTGTCTTGTTCCTGACCTTAGAGGGAAGGCTTTCAGTCTCTCACCATTGAGTACTAAGCTAGCTGTGGATTTTTCATATATGCTCTTTATCATTTTGAGGAAGTTTCCTTCAATTCCTACATTTTGAACTATTTTTATCAAAAAGATGTTGGATTTTGTCTAATGCTTTTTCAGCACCTGTTGAGAAGATCTTTTGGTTTTTCTCTTTTGATTGTTAATGTGTTGTAATACATTGATTGATTTTCTTATGTTGAACCATCCTTGAATGCTTGGAATGAACCCAACTTGGTCATGGTGTATGATTTTTTAAATATTTCTTTGGATTCAATTTGCATTTTTGCATCTATATTCATTAGGGAGATAGGCCTGTAGTTTTCCTTTTTTGTAGCATCTTTGCCTGGTTTTGGTATTAGATTGATGTTAGCTTCACAAAATGAGTTAGGTAGTGTTCCATTTTCTTCAATGTTTTGAAAGAGTTTAAATAAGATTGGTGTCAGTTCTTTTTGGAAAGTTTGGTAGAATTCCCTGTGAAGCCATCTGGCCCTTGGCATTTATTTGTGGGAAGCTTTTTAATGACTGGATCTCTTTGCTTGTGATTGGTTTGTTGAGGTCTTCTATTTCTTCTCTGGACAGTGTAGGCTGTTCATATGTTTCCAGGAAATTGTCCATTTCCTCTACATTATCCAGTTTGTTGGAATACAGTTGTTCCTAGTATCCTCTTATAATTTTTTAAATTTCTTTGGGTTCCATAGTAATGTCACCTTTCTCATTCATTATTTTGTTTATATGGGTCTTCTCTCTTTTTGATTTTGTCAGTCTAGCTAGGGGCTTGTCAATCTTGTTGATCTTCTCAAAGAACTAACTTTTAGTGTTATTTATTCTCTCTATTGTTTTTTTCTTCTCTATGTCATTTATTTCTGTTTTAATCCTTGTTATTTCTTTTCTTCTACTTGGTTTAGGATTGGTTTGCTGTTCATTTTCTAGCTTCTTCAGTTACTCCAAAATTTCTGTGATTTTACCTCTTTCTTCCTTTTTAATCTGTGCATTTAGTGCTATAAATTTCCCCCTCAGTACTGCTTTTGTGGTGTCCCATAGATTTTGGTATGTTGTGTTCTCATTTTCATTCATCTCTGTATATTTAGCAATTTCTCTTGCTATTTCTTCTTTAACTCACTGACTGTTCAGGAGCGTGTTGTTTAACCTCTAGGTATTTGTGAATTTTCTAAGTCTCTGATGGTTATTGACTTCTAATTGTATTCCATTGTGGTCAGAGAATGTGCTTTGAATAATTTCAATTTTTTTGAATTTATTGAGCCTTGTTTTATGTCCCAGCATATGATGTATTCTGGAGAAAGTTCCATGAGCACTAGAGAAGAATGTGTATCCTGGTGACCTGGTATGTAATGTTCTATACATGTCTGTTGAATCCAATTCATTTACCAGTTTGTTTAGGTTTTCAATTTCCTTATTGGTCTTCTGTCTGGTTGATCTATCTCTAGGAGCAAGTGATGTGTTGAAGCCTCCCACAATTATTGTGGAAACATCAATTGCTTCCTTTAGTTTTTCCAGTGTTTGTCTCATGTATTTTGTGGCACCTTGATTGGGTGCATAAACATTTATGATTGTTATTTCTTCTTGTTGAATTGCCCTTTTTATTAGTATGTAGTGGCCTTCTTTGTCTCTCATAACATCCTTGCATTTAAAGTCTATTTTATCTGAGATTAATATTGCTACTCCTGCTTTTTTTTGGCTGTAGCTTGCACGAAATATTTTTCCATCCTTTCACTTTCAATTTCTTTGTGTCCCTCCGTCTAAGATGAGTCTCTTGTATGCAACATATTGATGGCTCATTTTTTTTTATTCATTCTGCCAATCTATATCTTTTGATTGTGGAGTTTAATCCATTTACATTCAACATTATTACTGTAAAGGCATTTCTTGATTCAGCCATCTTATCCTTTGGTTTATGTTTGTCAGATATACTTTTTCCCCCTCTCTCTTATTGTCCTTTGACGTACCCATACTGAATCTCTTTAGTATTGAACCTTTCTCCATCTCTCTCTCTCCTTTCTTTGTTTGTCTGTCAGTAGGGCTCTCTTTAGTATCTCAAGTAGGGCAGGTCTCTTGTTAGCAAATTCTCTCAGCATTTGTTTGTCTGTGAAAAATTTAAGCTCGCCCCCAAATTTGAAGGAGAGCTTTGCTGGATAAAGAATTCTTGGTTGGCAATTTTTCTCTCTCAGAATTTTAAATATGTCATGCTACTGCCTTCTTGCCTCCATGGTGGTTGCTGAGTAGTCACTACTTAGTATTATGCTGTTTCCTTTGTATGTTGTGAATTGCTTTTCTCTTGCTGCTTTCAGAACTTGCTCCTTCTTGTCAATATTTGACAGTCTGATCAGAATATGTCTCCGAGTGGGTTTATTTGGATTTATTCTATTTGGAGTTTGCTGGGCATTTATGATTTGTGTATTTATGGTGTTTAGAAGATTTGGGATGTTTTCTTCAACAATCTTTGAATACTCTTCCTAGACCTTTACCCTTCTCTTCCCCTTCTGGAACACTAATGAGTCTTATATGTGGATGTTTTATATTATCTATCATATCCCTGAGGTCCATTTTGATTTTGTTTTTTTCCCCATTCTTTCTTTTGTTCTTTCATTTTCCATTCTGTCATCCTCCAGGTCACTGATTTGCTGTTCAGCTTCCTCTAGTCTTGTTCTATGAGTATCCAGAATCTTTTAAATTTGGTCAACAGTTTCTTTTATTTCCATAAGATCATCTATTTTTTTATTTACTCTTGTAATTTCTTCTTTATGCTCTTCTAGGGTCTTCTTCATGTCCTTTATATCCTGTGCCATGCTCTTCTTCATCTCTTTTATATCCTCTGCCATGCCTTCATTGTTTGTCTTTAATTCTTTGATTAATTGCTCCAAGTACTGTGTTTCCTCTGATCTTTTGATTTGGGTGTTTGGGCTTGGGTTATCCATATTGCCTGGTTTTTTCATGTGCTTAAAAATTTTCTGTTGTTTTTGGCCTCTTGGCATTTTCTTAACTTGATAGGTTTCTTTTAGGATACGTAGACCAATTCACACCCTTATCTCTGATTTGTCAGATCTACAGCTTCATGGAGTACACTTTCTCTAACCAACAGGTGGCATCTGCAAGCCACCTATTCCCGTCAAGCCAGTTCTCGCCCACTTTGCCTTTGTGGTGAGTGGGGGTGTGAGTCTTGTGTGGTCCAATTGGTGCACCAAGCTTGTGTGTGTAGTTGGTGTTGCCCACCCTGCATATGGGACATGTGTCTGAGCAGTTAGGGAGGGGGGTGGCTTTAATAATCAAATCTCCCAGGTGTTCCTGGAGATTTAAAGCTGTTGCAATAGTTTAATCCTTCAGTTCAGTTTTGCCATGGTTTGTCTCTGCTGCTGACCCACAAGTCCTTGGTATTGGCATATGGTCCCTGGGACTTGCGAGTGGGTCCCTCCTCCAAGCCATGCACTCCTAGGTCCTCTGCTGAGGGATGACTGTGCTATGTCACAGGTGAGTGCCCCTCAAGGGAGGTTCTGGGCTGCAGGGCTGTGTAGGGGTGTTCTCACTCTGCTGAAAGGATGGTTGAATGGGGCATGTTAATTTCCCCATTTTCACACAGCTCTGCCTTCCCAGCTCTGGGACAATTAGCTCAGGGTGTGGGAAAGGCTATTGTCCATGCCTGATATTGTGGTGTGTGCATGTGTTGTTGGAAACACTTCCCATCATGCTGGGTTGTTTGGGGCAGCTCTGGACTGTGGTGCTGGTGCCGGGCAGGAGCATTGCCAGCCCACTAGGAAGATGGCTGTAAGGGGACATCCCCTTCTCTTGGGAAGTTGTGGTGTTTAGTGAATTTTCTCTGCCACTGGACTTATTGCTTTGTCTCCCAGAGCTATCTTAGCTCTGCTCTTGTCTGGGCCCAAATTGCAAGTCTTTGAGGCTTTCTGTAATGGGCTTCTTAGAGTAATTGTTTTAGAAAAAGAGAAAAAGATTAAAAAAAAAGAAGGGCCCTCCTTGCAGATCTAATGGGCTATTGAAATACTAAGAGACAAGGAGATTAGGGCCATTAAGGAGCAATGAAGAAAGCAGAGAAACCAGCTCTTCAGACAAGGAAACATCTCTGGATTTGCATATGAGCCTGTCTCTGTTTGAGCCCTGTTCTTCTCCATTCTATGTTCACCAGAAGTCCAAAAAGTCTCTGTTTTTATTTTGAGTTTTTTTTTTTTTTTTTTTTTTTTTTTTTTTTTTTTTTTTTTTTTTGCTGTTTTTGCTAGCCCTATCTCCTCTCTGCTGGGCTGACTGCTCCCAAATTCTCCGGTGTGTGTTCTCAGTCTATCTATGTTTGGAGTTTGGCTCAGCAGCCTGAGTTTTCAATAGGAACTTCAACTGCAGTTCTCCCTCCTGGTTCCCAGCACCAATGGCCCCTCCTCCCATGGGACTGAGACTGGCATGGAGTGGCATGGATCCGCTGGCCATGAGAACTTACGGATTTCTCTGATCTCAGCTGTTGCATGCATTCATGAGTGCTGTATGAAGTATGCCCAAGGTCAAATTGCTCTCTGGTGTCCAGTCCATGCAGTTCCTGGCTTTCTACCTACTGTCCTGGAGGAGTAACTAAAACCTACACCTCACCACTCAGCCATCTTGCCCTGCCTTGCTACAAATCTATTTATAAGACAAGTTTATGGATGAAGTATGTCCATAAGATTGAATGATACTATTCACATCCTTTGAGACTAAAGACATTTTTTATATTGTTTATATCTTATTGTAAAATAATTAATGTTCATTGTAGAAATTTTGGAAAATATAGAAAAATGTAAAGAAAAACAAAACCACTTGGTATCCCACTATGCGATAATAATCACAGTTACCATATTCAAAAATTTCATTCTAGTCATTTCTTCTACATATTATATATATTTAGCAAAACCAAGATTATACTGATTTTATGGCTATGTGCCCAGCTTTTTCTTTTAATGATTTAAGGAGAACATTTTCTCATGTAACTATTCATTACCAAGGCATTTTACCCTTGGTTACAGTTGGACCTAAAAGGAGAAAAATACTTTTATTTATTTACATAATAAGAAAAAAGAAGGCATCTACTATTAAAAATCCATTTATTCTAGAGAGTTACATTTAAAACCATACCTCTTACCCCAGATGTATTACAAATGTTGCTGCTTATTCCTTCACAATTATAAAGCTGCTATATTTTGGCTTCAAGTTACAAGACACTTCTTAACACTTCTACCCAAGTAATATTTTTTTATCACATACACTAGTAAACTATGCAAAGTTAAAAATTAGAACAAAAACCCTTTTTATTTATGAAAGATCTTATATTGGGCACACCAATATATCTCTGAGTTATAACTAAAAAATAAGTCAGTTGGAATGCAATTCCAATTTTTCTGTGAAGAATAAAGCCATTTCTTTGGAAAGCTTGGGATTTTTTTGCCAGTTGTGGATTATTAAAAATAATGACCAACATATGTGTTTCCTTTTTATTATGCAATACAATAACAAAGTTTATAATTAAGTAACTACTTTGTGATCTAGATCTTATGAAACTAATTTTTCCAAAACCTAGATCACTCCCTAGTCAAAAGTTAGGTCTTTACAGAGGATTATTAATTCTTTCAAGCTGTTAGGAGACAATTCAGTGCTGTGCCTCAGTAATGTTGGAACTGGTATCAATGTTGCTTGATAGCTTTAAACTGGGTAGAGCACAGTTCTGAGACCCAGGGCACATGTTTGATCTCCATTCAGATCAGTTAGTCTATATAAGGAAAAACCCTCTGCTACAGGGCTATCATGTACCTGTATTCTTAAGCATGTCTTTTTGTATTTCACATAGGGCTGGGAGGAGATGTAAGGCAGATACAGTCAATCTTATATGTTGCTTAAATGGCATAAAATAATGGATGCTGGAGAGGGTATCCTGTTCACTCCCACCCCCCAGCCCCCATGACTTTGTTGAAATTTTATTGGCAGTTATTTTTGGGGGTTAATTTGGTATCAAACGCAATCATCCCTGACAGAAATAAGGGGATCTATGAGGCATTCATGCTATTGTGTGCATTTACTTAATCAGCTGCATTCTTCAAAACCTCAGGTTGAGAGCAGGGCACTAAGAGAAGGATAGTTGTGGGGGAGTAAGTGTTTAAAAATGGAAAAGAATAAATACAGATCTTCTAGAAATCTTGAGGGAGGCTAACAATGGCAGGTACTAAATGACTGATTGGAAGAGAGAGGAGATTCTAGAATCTAGGAGGTTTGAAGTTATGTATAGTAGTATAATGCAGGGCTCAGGGTAGAATAATGTGAGAGTCAAGTTGTAGTATCTAATCTCAGTTTTAACACTTACTGGCTGTGTGATCTTGAGCAAGTTATTCTACCTCTTTGTGTTTTAGTTTCTTTGCAAAAGTTAATATTGACGGTACTTATTTCACAGGGTTGTTTTGTTTTGAGGAATACAATAACCTGTCATAAAGTACTTAGCACAGTGCCTAGTACACAGAAAGTGATCAGTAAATGTTAGCCAATACAATTATTATTGCATACAAAAACAGATTGAGAGGAGCAGAGGCCACTGTCATGCAGAGAGGCAGGGAAAGAGGGAGGGAGCAAGGGAAGGGGTAGAGGAGCTGAGTTAGCTTAGCCTGGGAGGCGACTTCAGCAGCTCCATGAAAACAGGCAATGGCTGAAATTGAAGTGAGTGAATTCAGCTATAATGCAACCTTCTTAAAGGGCATTTTAAAAAACAAATTGATTTGGTGCATGAGAGCAAGTTACCACTGCTTACCATTCAGAGACTTACAAGTGCTTGCCTGCATTGCCATAAAGGACTCAATATATTGAGCAAGACTTATATTTATCTCTTTGTTTTGGAGAAACTAATTAGCTGTTATTATAGTTTCTCTACTGACTTTCAAAAGTTTTAAAGTTTGAAGGAGACATGTTTTCAATTAACACAACATGAGCATGACCAGAACAGAGAACTCTGTTATAATGGGTCTTTCCAGTCAAAATGGTGAGCTGAGGGGCCCTGTGAAGCCCAGCAGTGGCCCAGGAGGAGGGGAACACAGACACAGCAACAGAGGAACGAGCTGGAAAAGACCAACACAATCAATAATGGCACTCAACAGCAAGTACAGAGTATGACCACCACCAGTAAACCTGGTGATGACTGGAAAAAGCCTTTCAAACTCCCTCCAAAGGATATAAACTTTGGATATGACCTCCACAAAAGGAAATGAGTTTGGGGATTACTGTTTTAAATGGGAGTTACTGATGGGAATTTTTGAAAAGGGCAGGGAAAAGCCATCTCCAATTCAGGTGGAGAGCATTCCCATTGCTTTATCTGGTAGGAATATCTTAGCTAGAGCAAAAAATGGGACAGGCAAGAGAGGTGCCTACCTCATTCCCTTACTTGAATGGCTAGAACTGAAGAAGGACAATAAACAATGATTGTTCCCACAAGAAAACTTGCTCTACATGTCAGTCAAATTTGCATCCAGGTCAGCAAACACACGGAGGGTTCAAAGTGATGGCAACTGCAGGAGGAACCAATTTACAGGATACCGTAATGAGGCTTGATGATATAGTGCATGTGGTGATAGCTACCCCTGGGAGAATCCTGGATCTTATCAAGAAAGGAGCAGCAAATGTTGATCACATCCAGATGATAGTATTGGATGAAGCTGAGAAGTTGCTGTCACAGGATTTCGTGCAAATAATGGAGGGCATTATTCTCATGAACCTAAAGACAGATTTTACTGTATTCTGCTATTTTCCCTCTTAGTGTACAGAAGTTCATGACTTCCCATTTGCAAAAACCCTATGAGATTAACTTGATGGGGGAACTAACTCTGAAGGGAGTAACCCAATATTACCCATATGTAACTGAGCACCTGAGTGTACATTGCCTCAACACACTTTTCTCCAGGCTTCAGATAAACTAGTCAATCATTTTCTGTAACTCCTCTCAGCGAGTTGAATTGCTAACCAAGATGATTTCCCAACTGAGTTACTCTTGCTTCTATATCCATGCTAAAACGAAGCAGGAACATCGAAATCATGTATTTCGTGATTTTTGAAATGGCTTTTGCCACAATCTTGTTTGCACTGATCTGTTTACCTAATGTATTGATACACAAGCTGTGAATGTGGTGATAAGCTTTGACTTCCCAAAACTGGCAGCGTCCTATTTCCATTATATTGGATGATCAGATCACTTTGGTCACCTTACATATTGAAAAAAAACATGTTTTGGGGGTGTTCAGAGGGTGGAATGTGCTGGTTGGAAACTGTTATGTACCCCATAAAAAGCCATGTTCTTTTAATCGAATCTCGTAGGGGCAGAATATTGTGGGTGGGATCTTTTGATTAGGCTGTTTCCATGGAGACGTGACCAAACCAACTGTGGGTGGGACTTTTGATTGGATTATTTCCTTGGAGATGTGACCCCACCCATTCAAGGTGGGTCTTAATTAGTTTACTAGAGTCCTTAAGAGAGCCTACACAGACACAGATGACACAGATGCTGGCAGAAGCTGAGAGAGACATTTTAGAGAGAAGCTGTGATACTTAATCCAGAGTTTGCCCCAGGGAGAGACTAATAGAGGATGCTCAGACACTTAGAGAGAAACGCCCTGGAAGAAACAAGCAGGGATGCACAGGAAGTGAGAGAGAGAAGCTAAGACAGAAGTCCAGGGACATTTTTGAGAAAGCAACGGAAACCAGAAGCTAACCCCAGGAGAGATCCAGCAGCCTCCAGCAATGTGCCTTCCTTTGTGACAGAGGAAGCCCAGATGCCATCCACCTTTCTTCATTGAAGGTATTCTCTTGTTGATACCTTAGTTTGGACCCTTTTATGACCTTAGAACTGTAAATTTGTAACCTAATAAATCCCCTTTATAAAAGCCAATCCATTTCTGGCATTTTGCATAACGGCAGATTTAGCAAACCAGAACAGAAGGAAAATACCATTTTTGTTCCACTTGTTTGCACTGTGTGCTGACTCAACATTAGTTGCACTAACTGCTGGTTTTAAAATTTTTTTTTCTGGGTAAGGGAAACAAGGAGGGAGGAGAAAGAAGAGAAGGTGAGAAACCCTGAAAAGAGAAGAATCTTGATGAACACACAAACTTGTCTACAATTTTAGAATTCTCCAACAGCTGACTTCTGAGTGCATTTCAACTTCTCCCTGATTATGCATCCATTTTTTAACCTTGAAGAGCGTATCACTTATTTGTGCAAAGTGTCTTATACTATGAGACCATTCAGAATATCATCTTTCAGACACAACCCAAGGAACTGACAGTAGTGGTTCTTCCTTTTCTTTTTCTTTTTTCCTTTCTTGCTTTCTTTTTTCATTATTATTTTTTTTCTTTTCATTTTGGTTTCAAGTTTAAATCTCTCCTCTCATTCTACCCGAGTATGCAAGATGAAACATATTAGTATTCTTAAATACCTTTTTCTTTATGTGGAAGAGTTGATATGCAACTGCAGTTCATCTGCACTGCAAATACACGTATTTAAAAAAATCCCAAGTAAAAATTTCTTCTGGGCTTAATAGATACAACATCACTCCCAAAGGAAATAGCAGCTGGTCATTGCAGGAGCCATATGACAAGCCTTTGTGCTCTATTGCAGAATGCTGAAGACCGGTTTATGTAATGCATCGATTAGCAGTTATGGCACTTGATGTGTAGACATGTTATAGCCTTGATCCTCTTTCCTCTGTGGTAAAGCAGGTCCCGTAGAAATTGGGTGTGTATACTTGTTTAAACTTTGTAAATCCGTTTTTTCCCAGGTTCTCTTGTGTGTGTGTGTGTGTGTGTGTGAGAGAGAGAGAGAGAGAGCAAAAGCAAAATTTTAAAAAGTTAATTTCCATATTCCATTGTTTTTTGAAATCCTAAAATATTACAGGATAAGTCCTGCATTTGCTTTCATGCTTAACTTACCTGGATAAGGAAATCAATTATTTGAAGTTTCTTTTTTAACTCTTCCTAGTTCTAAGCAAAACTATTTGTGACCCCAAACTCCTTGAAGATCAAAATCTTGTAAATGCCTTCTGACCAGACATAACCCTAACTCCTTAACAACTGTAGCAAGAGTTGCACAGTACAAACTCAAAAAAGAGGAAGCTAATTTATTTGGCATCCAAGCCACATATGTCCTGTTCAACCAATGTTGGTTACTAAATGCAAACCCTAAAAAGGAAATAACTTTATTCCAGGGAAGGGATGGGGGAGGGAATTTAAAAGGCATCATTTTAACCAAAAAAATCTTGTACTGACCTTGTACTCATGCAGCTCTTTCCTCCCACCCATCCACCTCTGGGGAGATAAGAGGGATGATTCATACAAGAAAAGCAAGAAGGGAGTGGAAATGTAATTTTGTATCTCTCTGGAGAGCTTGTGGGTGACTAAGCAAACAGCAAAGTCTTCCTTTGTCAGCCTTGGACTGTGCTCTACCTGGTGCCACATGCCTGTGGGTCCCTCTTAAAGCACTGACTTAAAATTGAAAGTATTACTGAGGTACAGCCTCTGATGAGGAGTGGCACTTAAATGATCTGGGGCAACATTATTGGACACAGTCTTATAGAGGCAGCTGTCCAGTTCTTATGGTGCTTGACTTTTGAATAGGAATTGTTAAATGGAAAGATGCTCTAAGGACTAGGTCAAAGCCTAGTCTCTCTCTCTCTCTTTCTTTCTCTCTCTCTCTCTCTCTCTCTCTCTCTCTCTCTCTCTCTCTCTCTCTCTCATCCCCACTCACAATAAGGAGCATTGCTATTATTGGAAGTTATTTTCAGATTCTTTCCAATATTCAATTTTTTAAAGTAATGCTAATATTTTTCCAGTGGTTCATTAGGATGGGAAGTAGTCCCTATTTTTAGTATTTAAACTACATCCAACTCACGAATTGGTCTGTGGTTGTATACTTGTGTAATAGGTTATGAACTGTTACACACTTTGCTGCCTCTTGACATTCCCCACAAGTTCCAACAGGGAAAGGAAGGGTCATGCCATCCCTTAGGAATGGAATAAATTGATTCCAAATGATCTTTCATGGGAAGTAGTAATGGAAAGGGAAAAAAAAAAAAAACGTGTCTCTAAATTATTTTCAAATTAGTCCCAGCATCATAATACGGGTTGGCCCCAAAATGGGAGGCGGGAGGGTTGGTTACCAACAACTGTTTTCAGAATGAGATGGGAGCTATCTTTCCTTTGCCATGTGCTTTGTGTATGACACCTTCATGCTTGGGTTAGAACCAGACAACTCGACACAAAGCCTTGTGTGTATATTTTTGGGATCAAAACATCTCATTCTGATCACTTGGCTTAATTTTTTTTAATAAAGGAGGGAGGGAAGGTACTGTGTACCAAAAGGGAGGGTGTCTGTACTAAGGATTTGGAAACATTTTGGAAGCTCATAACCTCATCTGAAACTGCCTTTAGTCACACTCTTGACCTTAAGACATGAGTAACAAAAGACATAATAAATTCTTGGGAATTAAGCCATGATATTTTAATTTACCACTTTCAACATTCTATGTATCTTAAAAGCTGCTCTTGTAGAATCATTTTCTGGGAAAAAAAATACCTTTGCCAAGGAAAACTATTGGCCTCATAGGAGCTGAAGTCAGTCAACTTTTTGGTGAACTGAACTCAACTTTGGTGAACTCGTAGTTCTACTTTATCCTTAAAGATAATTTGTAAAAACTCCCAAAGAAAATGTACTCTCATTTCTGATCTGAAAACTCAACTTTGGGATAAAGAGTAGTGTCCAAAAGTCAGAGAGAGCTAGCTTGGCAACTGGACTCTGCTCTTCCATATTTGACAGGTTGCAACAGAAGTGTATTTAAATTCTCCAGTAGGCTGGGCAGGGCAAGGGAGGGGGTAGCATTGGGTTATTAAGATACAGGCTATTGTATTTTAACCAATGGTTGTGGGGGAGGGGTGCTTGGGGAAAACAAAGTCACTGTTCCCTTTACTGAAACAACTGAAATTTGAAAAACTTTACTTTTTGTTTGGTGAAAATGGGAGAGCTCCAATGTCCCTAACCACAAGGGACCAGTTCCACTGAGAAGTGAACACTGGGAGCTCAAAATTTGGAAAACATTTGGGGAAGGGGAAAATTGACTTTTTGTTAATTGGCAAATGTTCCAGTGGGGCACTGTTTTTGTTGGGATGTGCTATATTGTATGTACATGTATATGGGCCTGAATCTCTACTAAGTTTATAAGGTTCTATAAAGATGGTTGGTAAAATCTTGATTTTTTTTTATTTATCTTAATAAAAGTCCACTGGAACTCCAAAACAATTAAACAATAGAGATTGAAAGGAGCCAAAAACAACTCTGTCCTAATAATTTTATCCTGGGCAAAGATGGCTGAAAGCAAACACATCCCAGGAAAATCAAACACAACACAAAACAATTTAACCTACATACAGTGACTTACTAGCAGAGTTGTCATTTTCAAAAGACAGCACAATTTTATTTTTAGTGCCTTCAGTCATCTTCTTACTGCCATAGAGTTAATAGCCCTCTCTCCACATCAGTGAGCTGCCATGAAGACTGAAGGGAATCTTGCATTGAATGAAATATTGATGCCTTATATCATATTCCATCCACATTTATTGATCATCTGTATGTATAAGGTATTATATTCCTGTATAAACCAAACACATCATGGAAAAAGCTATTTCTTTGAAAATTCATTTTACTGTTTATATATAAAGTATTGGTCTCCAGCTTTTTGTGTGTATGTGTGTGTGTGTGTGCGTACCTGTGAATGTCTAACACAGATCTTTTGAGATTATCTACAGAATTTCTATTTTACTTCCTTTGTTTCCACTTGTCTTTAGTTATGTCCAAGTGAATTCTAACTGGATTATCTAAACTAGCCTATTTTGCTCCAGCATGTTTTATTTATGTGAATATGCATCATTGTTTTTCTAACTGCATATTCTATGTTTACAGGAAGTTGTCTTTCCATTATATTCACAGGCACATGTTTTGATTTTTAAGGGTGGTTCTTTCTGATCACCTATCCTTTGAAAATATTTATTTCACCCTTGTATCAAAGATTGCACAATCTGTACCTCCATGGGTATGCTGGATTACAGGAAAGGGCTGTTTTCCTTTGCTAGGCCTGTCTACTACACAAGGCTATTTTTCAAATCTGCTAATGTAGATGTGGCGAGATTAGATAAGGATTTTAGTGGATTCATTTTCTTATATGGCCTCACAAATTTTTGTATTCATTTTCTATTTTAAAAACACTAACACACATTTTAACCGGAAAAACAGCAAAAAGATGAAGACATGAAAATCAAGATACCACAGATTCATTCAGAAAAAACATTGACCCATTAGATACAAATGTTTGCTGGAAACCATGAAAAATAAGAGTTCAATTATAGGAATTCAGAAAACCCTAGAACCAATACAATATCAAGATTGAAATGCAATAAAACTATCCAAGAATTAATGTTTCTCTTCAGCCTAACTAGAAACTCATAATACTTTAGGTTTCTATTCCTTTGTTGTTGTTGTTTTGTTTTTTCTTTCTCTAGTACAAACATTTTTAGTAGAAGGGGCTGAAATGCTTGAGGTGGAAAGTCCCTGGATCCTAAAACCTGTATCTCAGACTCTCCTTTTTCCACTAAGTTACAGTGTAACGTAGTATAACAGAAAGAGTACTTACTATGTGATTTTGCTCAAGCTATAAATTTTTTAAGCCTCAGTAAGGGGAATACCTGTTCTGATTGTCTCTCATGGTAGTTGTGAGGATTAAATGGACTAGTTTTAAAAGCACTTTAAAAGTTAAAAAGTACTACAGAAATGCAAATGATCAACATCTGTTAATAGAGTATTTGTTGATCGCCTACATATTCAACACTATATAGGCAATGGGGGCAAGTGGAAAGGAGAATGCTCCCTGGCTTCCAAGAGTTTGGCTTACCATGAAAAATTAGGCTTAAACAGATGAATTGTATCATACAAGATAGCATACAACTGAACATTAAATATTATGATGTGGTTTCTAAGGGGTGGTGTGGAGTTGCTGGGAGGGTCCTCAGTCAGGGGCAGTTATCAAAGTAGCTTCACGTAAAAGGTTAAGCTTGAGATGAATTTGATCCAACTAAGGTCTTTCCAGCCAAGTATTTATCCCTGAAAGCCACCAAAGAGATGATGTGGGGAAAAATATTTGATTGTCTTTACAAGGTTAAAGATAGCTCCCAAACATTTTCCTATTTTTCCTTAATACATTGTCCATTACATATATATCACCTTGGAATTTATTTAATTTCTGCTTGAACCTGTTTTTATTGTCTATCCTCATTCACATAATGAATATTTATTGAATTCATGTTATGTGCCAGGCATTGGGCTGGGTTCTAGGCCCTATAACCTCTTAGAAAAAGTTCCATTAATTTAATGTCCTCTGGGTAGATTCATAGAATGTTATAGCTAAAGAAGATAGAGTTTCTTTCTCTGGATCAAACCTCTCATTGTACAGAGAAAAAAAATGGTGCTTAGAGATGATATCACTTACCCAAAATCTAATACATGATAAATGGCAAAGTCAGGACTGGACCCCAGGTCTCCTACTCCCCTGGTCAGTGTGCTTTTTATTAATCTAGACTATAGAATAGTACCTTATTTTACTGATATTAAAACTACCTCTTTAAAACAATGATTCTCAATCTTTAAAATGCATCAGAATCATGATGTGGAGCGGAGATTCGTTAAAATGCAAGTTCTTGTGCCTCATACCCAGAGATTCTGGGGACTGGGATTGGACTTAAGAATCTGTATGTTTTCTGCTTTTTTTTAAATCCAGTGCTTCCCAAGTGATTGTGATATAAGTGGTCCTAAGATCACACTTGGAGAAACTGTTGAAGTTTCAAGTAATGACTACAGAGTTCCAATATTCTGTAATTAGATGTTTCTCTTATTAATGATCATCATGATTTTAAGGACTTCATTGATTGCTATCAGCCTTTGTCTTTTCAGATAGAAAAACTCTAGATTTTAAGTTCTTTTCTTATACTGAAGGCTTCTATGCTCTTCATATTTTAGCTTCTTCCTCATGGAAAAGAAGTGAGTACCCTATACCATTACTCCTATGGCAATAGCATCAATCTGAGTTGGTTTCTCCTGAATCAATACCTGCCTGGGATTTTCCAAAAATTAGAAGAGATTCCATATTAGAGTACAGTGTCTGGTGCCTAGAACAAAGCCTAGAACCATATCTTGATGATAGTAGATGTAGGCCTCTAAGGGAGGAGCAGATTAAAATTCTATCTAAAGTAATATATATATATATATATATATATATATATATATATATACACACACACACACACACAGGCACACACACACACACATAACACACACACCACATAACAGCAATCCACAAATAGGAGTGTATCAGATTCTTGGGTTATCTGTTGCTGGTGGGTGGGATAACTACGTATTAAAATATCTTTGATGTAGGTATTTCCACCTGTCCCTCTCCCTCTCTCTGGTACTATTTTACCTCCTCTTTCCGTGAACCTAGAAAGGTCAAAAACATGGCCTCCTGCTGCCTGCTTGCCTCTTCTCAAGTACTTCTCTTCAGTTTCCTGTGCTATGCAGCCAGTTGGAGTCTGGCTCAATAGGAGAGAGAGAAAAGGACCCTTTTTAAGTGTCTAGCCTAAGCTGTATTCTCCAACCAGTCCTATATTAACTTCAGCACTATGGTTTTTCAAGCCCAGTTAGTAATATAATCATACTTTACTTTCTCATTTACTATTATTTCTCATGGGTATTTCTTCCTTAGGGACTTCAAAATGAGGGAAAAGGTGATTACTGTGGTGGGGTTTAGATATTCTTGCATCTCTATAGCACTCCAAACCCCACCATCAACCCATAATAGTAGCACAAAAATATTTTAGAACTGAATATTATAGAATCTTTTTTGTTTGATTTGATTAAGAAAGTGATTTGCCCAAGGTCCAAGAGCTAGATGAGAATTCAGGAGTCAGTATAGAACCCAGGAATCTTGTGCATTAAAGTCTTGTACTTTTTGTGCTAAGCAATTCCATGCTAAGCAGCCATTTGGGGCTACCGACTCCAACAGTTAGTAGTACTTGTGGTTCTTTTGACACTTCCCAGAAACAAAAGGGAGTCAAAATGTACAATGATGTTTTTAGAAAGCAGAGTTTCACACATTTTACCTTATGGGCTGGAGGTCTTTAGTCTCCCACCAATATCTAACCAAAAAAGACAGTTACTTTAATTTCAGGCATATTTTTAAAGAACAAATACAACACTGCATACACCATAGCCACTCAAACAAATTGCTTGTTAATGATGGCTAAACTGATTCTAAGAATACTAATCCTCTGGACAAAAATCCACTGGGCCAATTTTGGTATAGAATCTCAGACATAGAAGACACATTTTTAAATCAACTTTCAAACCAACAAAGAAATACCTCTAGACATATTTGGCATATTTCTAGTAATGGGGAGCTCATTCCTTGAGAAGACAATCCATTCCATTGTGAGGTACCCTAAACATTCTAAAGAATTGAAATCTGACTCCCTCTAACTAACTTCTGTTAGTCCACATTTTCCCGTCTTAATTGTTAAAAAACAATTCTCTCTTTTGTATGAGAAAATTCTGCAAGTATTTTAAGGCAATGGGCATGGCCTTTCTCTCCATCCACACTTCCAATTTCCTTCCTTAATAAGCTTTTCCTTCTGTGTCAAACAGCCCCAGTTCTTTCCAGCCATTTCACATTTGACCTCACAAACACCCCCTAAATTAGCTGGGTCATTCTCTTCTAGAAGAATATCCGAAATTGTTGCACCTGGAAGCAAACCACGTGCCACATGCAGGTTAGCCTGTCAGCAGTAACGTGGAGCTGTTAATGGCGTTCTGGATTTCTGTACAATTAAACAGCCTGACCTGCACATTAGAAAAGCTAAAACATTCAAAACATGCTATAGAAACTCTCATGTCTTATGTTTATTATTCAGATTGACATTCTACTGAAATTGGGGATCTGTGGAATTAATCTTCTGCTTAGAAGTGACCAAACATAATGGTTTTCTCCCTTTATGAATCTTTAAATTTCAGGGTAAACAAACCTTCCATTTCTTAAAATTTAAGAACAGGTCTTCAAAGCCTTCTGTTTTCAAGAAGCATGAAGTGTGACTTCCTCTATGTCTATACTGTGAAGCAACTTGGAATTGATTCCAACAATACTTGAACTTCCTGTACAGTTGTGGAATGAATAACATAAAATGGGATCTCTTGCCTGTAAGAAAATGGGGCTTTTAAGAATATGGGTTTTGTCTACCAAAGATAATAGTAAATATTAAATTTTCAATGCTTTATTTATGCAACAAAGCCAGAAGACTAAGAAATTGATAATAAAGAAGCAAAATTAACTCTAAGAAGTAATTGCTAGTTGTCAGAGCAGTTTCTGAAAAAGTATGAGTTATCTCTAAGGAATAGTGATAAAGTGGTAGAAGTGATAATGTATATTGTGTAGTGTCTGCACTGCATTTAGGCACTCAGCCAAGGGATGAATGGTTTCTGAAATCCAACTTGTTCACCCCTTTCAAGATCTGCAACCTGAGGATGGAAGGCAGCCAGTCGAAAGGGGCACCCTTTTCTAATTCATCAGGCCAGAATGGGCATCATTTTGTAATTTACATGATAGTACTTTGATTGTGGACTCCAGGATAACACTTGTTCCTTACCCATAGCCCTTCTTCAGACATTTATATCCAGGTGAAATCAGCCCTTAAACAGAAAAGAAAACACAAAATAATATTTAGAAGACTTTGTGGGAAGGTTGGTTCAAGGTAGAAAGTCCTTTCCCTTGTTAGAGGTTGAGGGTTAGTGACCACATACGTATAAGGCAGCTAAAATGTGCCAGGCTTTGAGATATGTACAATGATAAACAGGACAGGCACCGTCTTTGTCCTTATGTATATTATAGTCTATTCACTCAAATGGGAAAGTTTATGGACTGGACTTGGGCCTTTTTTTCTTTTAAGTGCCATCTAGAAAAGCCATCACCTTCTCCCCTATAGTTTGTCTCTCTTAGTCACTTCCCAGTTTCTGAAGTGATCCCTCTTCCCCCAAGTCCTGAGACCTAAAATGATCATGCCTGTGCCTTAGGAGCAGCTCTGTTACTTATGGATAATTTTATGCTCAGAGAAAAATTAATGGATTGGAGGCTAGAAGAATAAAAAATTGCCATACAGAACCAAAAATTGGCTGACCTGGGGCCTGCCTATTGTATTGCTGTAAATGAGGAGGTTTGGGTTTTGTTTTGTTTTGTTTTTGTTTTTCATTTGAAATATCTCTGTTCTCCTTGGGTTTCTACAACAGTTCTTTGAAAAACAATTCAGCAGCTTAGATTTAACTAGTATGAAATGATCCATCTGGATATAGAGACTGAAGGAAAGGAAAAAAAAGATTCCCTTTTAACTTAAAAGCATTTGGCAATTTACCAAAGGTGTTCGTGTCTATTATTTTTTTTTTATTCTCACAACTATCTGAGGTAGTTTCAGATGAGGAAACTGAAGCTCATAAAGAGTTAAGTGATGTGCACCTAGTCAAATAAGGAGTAAATGATAGAAATGAAAATCAGACCCAGGATTCATACTCCAAGTTTAGTGCTCCCTATACTGACCAATATTGTGTCAGTTAAAAAACAGCATACAATAATGTATTATAGATTTAAGAACAAACATAAAGGGCTTTCCTCATTGGAGAAACGTAGGTAAATGGTATTTTTAGTGATCAGATTGCAAGGTTCCTTCCAAATCTAAGATTCTTTGACTTCCTTAAGAAACAGAAAGAAAGATCCCACCCAAGGATTAATGACAGCCATTCAAGTAAACTACTTAAAAACTACATTTTTCTTGAAGTAATCCATTCAATGACTGGGAGTTGAAAATGAATAAATAATAAATCAGAATACTGTTAATTATTCAAAAAATTTAATAGCTATATCTACATATTAATAAGTTCATTTTCTGGACCATTCTAGAATTTGCATGTGAGTATGCTGAAAATAAATGTAAGTAACTTTGTTAAGAGAAAGAGCAATATTATAGTCCCTAACATGGTATCTGGAAATGAGGTGGTACTTAGTACATGCTTATTGAATGGATACTTAGATGTATGAATATATGGATCAAAGAATGGATGGATGAAGATGGCACATAACAAGCACTAAGTTCCACATGGGATGGGAGTACAAGTAGGAGACTATTTAAAACAACTGATTTGGTTGGCATTTTAGTTTTGTGGACTTTCAAAGGGAATGAAGTAAAGCAACATCTCCCATTCCCAAAGGTTTTACAGGCAGAAGTGTGTGTGTTTGTGTGTGTGTGAAAATTAAGTGTGACTAGGAGGAAATGATATTCCATTATTTAAATCTACCAGAGAAGGGAAGAGTTCTTATGTTCACATATATTATTTCCATAAGAAGACATCCTCCTATCCTTGGAAATAAGCAACAAGCTGAGACTGACTCCAATGACCTCCTTCATATATATTTCTTTTGATCATTGGTCTTGTAGAAGATATTTTCTCAAAATCTCATTTACATTTTACTGAGCCAGAGTTTGATGCTATTTGATTTGTACTGATCTATAGAAATGAAAGCAAGATAAATATAAACAAATTTCTGGTCAGAGGCATGAGGGACAGGCAACAAAAGGAAATGTACTATTTCTGCTATTCCCTATTTTAGTCCAGATTTTCCTTTGCTGCAGAAATACAGATTTTCTAAACATGCCAAACTGTTTTCTACAGGGTCAGAAAAGATCTTTGAATGAAACTGACCTCTAGGACCCTACCTTTTGTTCTAATTGAACTTTAAACTAAAATAACTTAACACTAGCAACAGCATTAAAAGGTCAGGAAATAATGGGTCCAGGGTGAACTTTTAAGTCATCGAGTCCAATCCCAGCTTTCCTGCATTATTGCATAAGACTCCTCTTTCTCAGACAGGAATATGGTTTGACTGAATTATCCTGGCATCCACAGCCCTCTATAGGATGGACTCAACTATTTTTCCTTCCTCTAGATCTTATCCTCCAACTATACCGAACTATCTGGATTTCCCAAGTGTACCTGTACCTTCCTATCTTCTATGCCTGTACCTTCATGCTGCTACTTCTGCTTAGAATCTTTCACCTCCTCTCCACTTGTCCAAATTCTGCCCATATTTTAAGGTCCAGATAAAATTCCAACTTCATGAAGTCATGTAGATTCTCATAGAATTTTTCTTCTAACTCTCTCACCTTTCTGTTCACACATTGCCTGCTGTGTTAGATGTCTGTGCACTTCTTCACCTTTGAATCCTCTGGGGTCTTGTTCATAGTAGGCACATGTAAATATTTATTGAATACTATCAAATTGCCTATCATTTCTACTAGGTATAACCATTCATTCAACAAATATTTACTGATGATACAGCACTGAACATAACAGACAAAATTTCTATCTCTTTAAAGCTTTCATTCTAATGGAAGAGATAAAAATAATAAATAATTTAGGGAGTAGTAAAGTGTTATGAATAAGTCTGGAAACTCCTTAAGAGTAGGGAAAATGTCGTGTTCATCTTTATTTCACCACAGTATCCAAGAAATGTGTGTTGAGGATTTGCAGAGTTTTCCATTTTAACAAAAAAAATTGAATTAATAGTAACTTACATTTATTTATATTGCATTTAGTAGTCTCAAAGCATTTTTTCAGCTCTACTGATTTGATCCTCACAACATCTTTGGGGACCTAAATTTGAGTTTTAGTGTTTCCATTTCATAGATGAGGCAGATAAGTGGCTCTCATTTGGTCATTCATTCATTCAAGAAATATTTATTGATGGTCTACTCCGAGGGGGAATATAAAGCTAAATAAAATGTGTTCTTAAGTAGCTTATAAAAAGGTGGGAAAAGATAATTAACTATATACCAAGGTAATATGAGTTAAATGCCCTAAGAAAGGTGTCAACATGGCATTCTCATAGTTTAGAGGAGGAAGAGTGTGCCTCTGACCAAGGAGAGTCATAAAAAATTGGGGAAAGTAATTGGGCATATAAGCCAGTCCTGAATTTCCCATCAGTTATAATGTCAGTTTGGAAATAATCTCAGATGAGTTCCCAGTGAGAGAAGTGGTTTTGCCATCTCGTCTCTCATGTTGTACAAGGCGTGATTATAGCACAGTGGGACTGAATTCCTCATGTGGCTCATAAACTGGCTTGGCTGGTAGTTCCAAAAGGAAGTTCTTACATTTTTAGAGCAAAAGGCAGCATTATTAGAATAAGCTGTGTAGCTTTCCAAAGTTATTACTTTGAAGGGAACACCACTCATTTGACTGTACATTCCCAATTCTTTATAAAAACACCTCACTTTCAGAAAAGGATTACTGTTGCTTAACACAGGTGTTGTCCCCTATGTGGTTTTACAATATACCAGGAACTGAGAGAGCATGCAGTGATAACATCATAGGAATGTAATATAATCTTCTGTCTCCTAACACTTTAAAGTAAAAGGTGGAGGGGGCTGGGGTATGGGTTGCTATGATGCAGAGCCTTTGAGGATCCTGAGAACCTCCTGAGCAAGATAAAGCTCCTGTGTTCTGAGAGGTAGGAGACCAATATAGTAACATATAGAGTGAGTCTGCATAACTATAAATGTGAGAATACAAGATGAAGAATTTTGAATGAGTTACACCTTCTTAGAATGCAGCAGATTAAACTACAGAAATAAAATAGTTTCACACAGATTGCATGATTAAGCCAAATGTCACAGTTAAGTTACATTTTAAAGGTTTAAATATAATATCTTAAAAATATAGGCAAAGATGTGAACATTTAAAGTACCTAAGTAAAATGACTTTGGGAGCATAGAGCAAGGCATCTCATGAAAATGATTTCTCATTTAATTATTGATAAAGCATATTGTTAATTAAGCTGACAATTCTTTAAGAAATATTATTTTGAAAGCTATAGCTACAGTACTTAATAAAAGATAAATGGTGTCCTTGGTAAGATGAAATACTGCTTTATGTGTTGTTTTCCACATTTTTACAGTTGCAAAATCTGTAATGTGACAGGTGGATTTAACTACATTTTAGCTGAGAATTTATTCTGCCTTCTAGTTCTTCAGAGAATTAGATCATACTATCCCAATATTCTCTTTCCAGATATTAGGCAGTAGAAAATTATTAATGATTCTGCTCTGTGTCTTCATAAAAACATGGGGGTGAGTTATATAAGTTTGGGCCAGAAGATTGAACCGATGAATAGAGTAGCTCTCAGCCTGTTTGTGTAAACTGTGGTAGCATCCCTTTTAAACCAACCACTGGTAGCTCCAATAGTATGATCTCAGGAGAATATTTGCTGATGTGGAAGCAACCATATTGAGGATATGATGCTTTAACTGACATAGGTGCATAACAAAGACTGAAAAATGCTCACAACCATAAAATACAGTTTGACATCCTATTAAGGAGCTGATATGATTTCATATTTTTGTAAATGAAGAAAGTAAGGCCACTCAGAGGTTACATGACTCACCCAAGGTCTTGTTAAAAATGGAAAGCCATGCTTAGAATAAAATCTGACGTTTCTAATCCCCTGACATAAACAGCCACCATTAATCCTCTAAAAGATATTTCTTTCTCTGTTTATAATGAAACATTTTCTCTACAAGGTACCCACCTGAAAGAATCTCTGAAGATATTGAGGCTGAGTCTACAGTCTACATGACACCAAAATAACCAATCAATTCTATCATCTTGGTGAAAATAATCTGTCAAACTATTTGGCTCTATGACTTAGTTGATCAATCAGCTTGGGAAAGCAGCCAACCTAATAAATAGACCCATGTACCTGCAATCTTTAAAAACGCCAACAAGATGATGGTGAGTGATTGATTACTGTTAATCTTAGGAAGCCTAAAATCTTACATACTACTCATCTCAAGCAAGTATGAAGCTAGATTTGTGAAATTAAAGGGATGAAACTGCTCTTCTCCTTAATCAGTTTTCTTATCTGTGTTTACTACAAGGAAGAAGCATAGCAATAGAGATGCATTCACATCATTTCTTAAGAGCTTATAAATATTCAAAGTCATGTTTTCCAGGACACTGTTTGGGCTTTCACTTTATGAGTGTGTAAGATTTCTACTTGCACTTGAGCTGGGTGTGAAAAGGTCAGACACATTTCCAGGATGACTTCCAGCCTGATCTTTGGAAGCACAGAATTGGTCTAACTTTCTGAGAACAACTTAGAAAATTGTGTTTTGGAGTTTGGGAAATAACTGAAAATTCTATTGAACACCAGATCTTTTAACTAGCTGCCCCTTCTACTTCTCAACTTCGACATACACCAGCTCCCTGAATCAGCATCCCCAACAGGTAAACTACCTGACTAATCAAATTCAAACTGGCTGCTGCTACCTTACCACCATTCTGTGATATATGCCAGGCAACAGGTAATTGGGAATAGGTTTCAGGTGTGCTGAGCCAGTGTTAACTCTGACTGCTAGCAGCCTCATGTTTCCCCAGTTTGCTGTATGAAGTATTATCATTTTCTCTGGGTGCCATAATGTGAGCTGTATGAAGTATTATCATTTTCTCTGGGTGCCATAATGTGAAAAACTTTGTAAAGGGATTATCAGAAATTACAGAATTCCTCTCAGGGATTTTCAGTTGTCAGTAATCTGTTCAACGTTGTCAGCCAGCATAATAATTGAGGAAGTCAATATTACTCCTAATTAGGTAAAGTTAGGAGCCACTGCTCTGTAAGGAGACAATTGGCTGGGCCTGAAGCTATGTCATAACTTTTCCTTTCCAAGAGCATATTAAGAAACCTGAATTAGCTAATATGCAAGACAAGCTATCTTGGTAAGAGCATTCACTTTTATCTTTCTTACATATGATATGGAACAACTTAAGCCTTGGGGTAGACACTGATTTTTATGAAATGGTTTTTGCATTTGTGGTTCCAGCAAATCCATGAACTCAAACTGGGTAAATGCTAATGAGATAAAAATTTGCCACAATTGGCCTACTTCTTTCTTCAATTCAACAAGCAATTGATAAAGCATCTGTGCTGATTTGTATCTATTATGCACCCCAGAAAAGCCATCTTCTTTAAATTGAATCTTGTCAGGGCAGACCTCTTATGAGTGGTATCTTTTGATTAGATTGTTTCTATGGAGATGTGACCCACCCAATTGTGGATGGGAACTTTTGATTAGATTATCTCCATGGAGAGTGACCCTGCCCATTCAAGGTGGGTCTTAATTAGTCTACTGGTGTCTTCTATAAGAGGATAAAAGGCAGAGACATTTTGAAGAGAGCTCAGAGATACTTAGAAAATACTCAGAGATATTTTGGAGACAACTGTTGAAACCAGAGCTAACACAGACCAGATGCTTGGAGATGCTAAGCTAAGAGATGAAGCATAGAGTTTGCCCCAGAGAAGTTAAGCAAGAACCCACAGATGCTTAAGAAGAAAGTCACTGGAATGGGAAGCTGAAAGCAACACAACCCAGGAGCAAAGGACCAGCAGATGCCAGCTACATGTGTTTCCAGCTGACAGAGGTGTTCCAGATGCCATTGGCCTTTCTTCAGTGAAGGTAACCTCAGTTGGACACTTTCATGGCCTTAAAACTGTAAATTTGAAACTTAATAAATTCCTTTTATAAAAGCCAATCCATTTCTAATATTTTGCATTCCAGCAGCTTTAGCAAACTGGAACAGCATCTTCATTGAATATAGTGCAGCCTGATGCTTTAGGGAATAAATCAGTAAATAAGATGCCATAGTTCCCTAGGGAAGCCATAACAAAGTACCACAAATTGGGTGGCTTAAAACAATGAAAAGTTATTGTCTCACAGTTCTAGAGACTAGAAGTAATTCAAGGTGTCAGCAGGACTTCCTCTTAAGTCTATAGGGTTTTGGTGGTGGCTTGCTGGAAATCCATAGCGTACTTTGGCTTGTGACCTAACTCAACCTCTGCCTCTGTCACACAGCTGTCTTTACTCTTTGTCTATTTACCTGTGTCCAAATTTTCTCTCCTCATAAGAACACCAATCATATCAGATTAGGGCCCACGCTAATCCAGTCAGGCCTCATCTTTACTGATAATATCTTCAAA
This sequence comes from Choloepus didactylus, assembly GCF_015220235.1. Lineage (NCBI taxonomy): Eukaryota > Metazoa > Chordata > Mammalia > Pilosa > Megalonychidae > Choloepus > Choloepus didactylus. The sequence continues at coordinate 95,143,221 of NC_051334.1, read as the reverse complement.
GGTCCTATTTCCAAAGAGGATCACATTCACAGACTGTGGGTTAGAAGTTGAGCATATCTTTTTGGAGGACACAATTCAATCCATAAAATAGGACATGGTCCCTGTCTTCAGAAAAGTTTTGGTTTGGTGGAGATAAAGCCAAAGATATTAACAATTGTAATACTAAGCAGAGTAAGAGAAATAACACTAAAAAGTGTCATGGAGGCTCAAAGGTAGAGGCTACTATATCCATTTAGAAGAAATTAGGAGAGGCTTTATGGAAAAGATGGTGATTAATACATACACGAAAGATTAATAAAATTCTAACTAACAAATATGGCAGGTGATGTGATAGGGCAGTGCTTTCCAAAAAGAGGGAATGGTACAAGCAAAGAAGGAAAGCACAAGCAATGTTAAGGAGTCAATTTGGGCTAAATGGAAGCTTCATGTGAGGAAGAAGTGAGAGTGAGGGCTGGCTGTTAGAACTAACTTTCTATGGAAAATATTTTGTGCAATTAGATACTGTAGGAATCAGCAATGGAAGCAGAATTTTATTTTAATATTTAAATTTCAACGGAGCTTTTTGCTTTCCCTTAGCTATGCATTTCATTTGTTGCAATGCAATGGCCTTCAGATATATGTTCACCCAACTAACTTTGTGAATTTAGCCTTCCACAGATTACCCTCAACTCCAACTCTGTACCAAGAGCTGCCCTTTTAAAGAGTTCTCAAAGCAGTGATTGATATCCTTGGCCATGCTAAAGTTTTAATGCTGTAAAGCCTTTAGCAGGAATTAGTGAGAATGTAATGACAGAATAAGCTCTGAGTAGACAAAGGTAAAGGGAACTGTTAGGATTTGTAAAAGAGCAGTCTTTGGGCCTCCCTTGATGCACACAGCCGTTCAGTGGGTATTTCTAATCATGTTGTCATCCAAAGTGTATACCTGTTATTCAGGTCCCAAAAATGTTCTGCTCTCTCCTGAGCCAAAATAGATAGTCTGCCTTTAGAATTCTCTACTGATAAGAAGACCCATTTACTGGGCTCTGACCTTCAGGGGACTGTATAAGACACATATTTTTAGTCCAACTGCTGCCTAAGCCTGGTGTATTGAGAGACTTAAGTTTACACAGTCCTTGGCCTTCTCATCACCTATATACTTCACTTATATACTCCTGCATTTATTTCTGATTTGATGGAAAGTCAGGACAACCTTGTTATTTGTTTGATTTTATTACACTCATAACCCCACCTGCTTCCTAAAAATGCTTGCCTGGGTTACATTTATTTCTTTTATTTAAGAATTAAAAATAATTTCTTTTTGGAAAATGTCATGTTGTACCTGGAGATAATTTGCTTCCCTAGGGCTGGGAAGCCCAACTCTGTGACTTTGAACTTATTACAGGAACAGTAGAAAGAAATGAATAACATATTGACTATAGTGTTGTTCAATTTGTTTGAAGTAGCTTCCAATTTCTGACTTGCCATCTCAAAAGTTGTTTTATAGCCAAGATATAAAGTAGAAAATCCTATTCTTATGACATCATCTAAATTATGAAGACTCCCTCAATCAGAATGGCTAGAACTGCCTACAAAGTGGCTCTGTAATATAAAGATTCAGAGTCACATACCTCATCTTTGTACACATGAAATTCTCAGATGGTGTCCATTCATAAAGGCAGCTAATTAGCAGCTTCCAGAGTGGGGTGGGTTGGCGCAAGCTATATAATGAATGCTGTATTGGAGGCTATTATGACAACCTTAAAAGAGGAAACAGCAGTGGGAAGGGGGGTATATATATATGGGAAGGGTGGGGATAATTCAAGAAAAACTCAAATTAGTAACTTCTTCTCAGTGAATCTAGTCACATATTAGAAGCTCAGCTTGATATATTTGTAATCTATTTTATTAGCTCATTAGAGTTATATCCATGGAGTACAGAATGGAAAGCTCGCTCTGTATTGTCTTTGCTGTTAGTGCTATCAACATGCCTTTTTGCTATGACAAGGCTGGCCTTATCCATAGGGTGAAATAGATGACAGGCTCCATGCAGACATATGAAGAGCAGTGAGAAGCATCCAACCTTCAAAGCATTGTACCTTCTCTAGCTTGCTTCTAGAATTAAAAGTCTTGTTAGAATATAAATTGTGTCTGAGATGGGTTAATATTACGCAATCATCAGCCTCAACCATCTCAGCTAGTACTTCCTTGAACAGGAAGTCCTGAGAAAATAGGGTAGAAGACAGGCAAATTTTGATGGTCAGAGGAGAAGCAGGGTAAGTAGGAAGAGAATCTTGAAAACAACAGTATTACTCCCCAAGCAATTCTTCCAATAAGGAAAAACTGAAGTAGGAGTTTGGGACAACTTGGATGGCTTGCCAAAAGCAAGAAAGGTAATATAGGACTAAAATCTTGACCCCTTCACCATATCTGTCCACAACTCACCTATTTTGACACAGTAATTTTGGGGATACATGTACATCAGACTAGAAGCCAGGGATTCCCAATGCTCTGACTATGATCCTCATAACAGCAGCTGCTCCTGCGTGGGAGATTTATAGACCTAGCTGATTTCTTGCTCTTTTAAAAATCCACTTAATAACGGAAATCTCAATGTTTCCCTTGCTGATCTGTTGCAGTCTTGCTTCCATCCTTATCTTCTCTTTGTGTTTTTTGAGTTTCTCATTGTAATTCATTGCCAGCCTGGTTACTTGGGCTCAAATTTAAATGGATTCACCCTTGGCTTTGGGAATAACAGGGGCTATATCTACCATAATATATATTTTAAGATTTACAGGCAAACTGCTTAGAATTTCAAAGGAGCTTCTAGGCCTCCCTTTGACTCTGCAGACCTAGTGAGCAGTGAGGGAGATCTCTAAGCCTCCATTGCCTCCCCTTCACAGTTGTCCAAGCGCAAACCTGGCCTACATCCACAAAGATGAGATAACAATGCATTGAAGGTAATTGGGAGGTTTTTATTTTTACAGGAAGGAGCAAATGTTTGGAGATGAGACTTCAGAGTGGACAAAGTTGGGTGGGTAAGGAGCAAAAGGTCTTAGCTTTCAACCTCTGACCTAACTACTTCACTCTCTCTCCCTTGTACCAAGGCCAGGATCATGCCTTTCAGACATTACTATCTGAACAAATGCATTTTTAAAATTCATAAGTTATCTCTTCAAAAAAGAAAACATGTGATTCTGAGGGAGGGCTGTGTAGGATGGTTATGAAGGCTTTACCTGAAGAGATATAAATGACAGGATAATTTGGCTTTTCTACTGATTGCTTTGTTTGAGACCAAAAAATGATTCATTGGCCAATTACAGCCCAAAGAAATGAACACATGAGTGGGTTTACATGAGAATAGGACTTCAGCCCCTTCGAAGTTGACTAAATTCAGGGGATGATAGAAATCTGGATAAGCCAATGTAAAGATTGCTGTAAGTGCATGGTAATGTATCTGGCTACCTTCACAATGCTTATTTAAAAGTTTCACAGTATTAGGGTAAATAGAACACTTAGGAAACAGAAGCTCTGAGCCCTAGTCCTAATGCTGCCACCAACTATTGTATGTGGCCTTAGGAGAGCTTGTTCATTTTCCCCAGCACCAAAATGAGATGGTTGGGTAAGAAAATCTCTAAGGCACCTTCCAAATTTAGTGTTTTGTGGGTGTGAGTCTGCATTTTTCATGAACAATGAAAAATTTTAATAGTTAAATTATAGCTCAATAATGGGGCCCCAAACAAAATGTGTGAATGTTTTCTGTTGGGGCATAGGGTCGGAGTGTTCTTTGAACACTTTTTCTCCTCCAAGATTTATTCATGTTATTCTGTTAGCCTTGTATATCTTTTTACCACCATACCTCAAATTGTACTTGTCAAAATCTTGCCATCTTCAATGCCTAGCCCAAAGGTTAAATTTACAATGGCATTTTCTCTGATAAACATACCAACACAGAAAATAAACTCCTTCATTTGAGTGCTTATAATACACAGGCTGCCTCTCTTTTACAACACTAATCACTGTTCTTCATCTTGGTTGGATATCTTTTTTTTTTCCTATTAGACTGAGACCTGGGATTAAGTCTTATCTGTTTTAGTGTACATTGTCCTGAACCTAGCATATGGGATGTGTTCAATACATGATTTTTTAATCTCTCCAAGCCGGTATTAAAAAGGAGCCCAGCTTTCTGAAATGTGAGAGTAGGTTAGTAAAAAAGAATAAGTAGCTGTTGTGTTCAGAAATATGAGCTAATTTTTAAATTTGATTTCAATTTTATAACTTGACCTTTAACAACAATTTCGGACGTAAAAAAAAAGTTGTAAAGATTATCAAATAACTCCCAGATACTCTTCATTAGATTCCCTGATAATTAATATCTTATATAATGAAGCAAATCATCAAAATCAGGAAATTAACAGTGGTGTTATCTAGTGTATAGAGCTTATTCAAATTTCACAAATAGTCTCACTAATGTGTCTTTTCTGGTTCACAATCCTATCCAAGAATACATGATGTATTTAGTTGTCATGTCTCCTTAGCCTCCTTTAAACAGGAACAGTTTCTTAATCTTTCTTTGTCTCTCAGGACCTTGACACTTTTGACTCATACTGGCAGTTATTTTGTAGAATGTTCCTCAATTTAGATTGTGATTTTTTAATGATTGGATTCAGATTGTGCATTTTGTTAGTAATACTATTGATTTGGTTTCCCTGCTGCTAAAAAAAAATGCCATACAGTGGGTTGGCTTGAACAATGTGAATTTATTGGCTCATGGTTTTGAGGCCAGGAGAATTCCAAAATCAAGGCATCGGCAAGGCAATGCTTTCCCTCAAAGACTGTGATGTTCTGGAGCTGGCTGCCAGCAATCCTTGGTCCTTAACTTTTTCTGTCACATGGCAGTGCATGTGGAGATGTCTTCTCCATTCTCCTCAGGGTTCTGTTGACTTTCAGCTTCTCCCCATGGCTCTCTCCCTCTCTGACTGAATTTCATTCTGCTTATAAAGGACTCTAGCAATCTAAATTAAAGCCAAACCTGATTCATTTAGGCCACAACCTTAACTGAGGCAACATCTTCAAGAAGTCCTATTTATAAAGGGTCCACACCCACAGGCCAAGGTGTGTGGGGGCAAGATCAAACCCCAACAATCAAAGAAGTACTTTGTGAACTTCTCAGTGAATTGTATCAGGAAATACATGAGGTCAATTTGTCCCATTACTTGTTGTGTTGACTTTGATCATTTGATTAAGGGTTTCTCCACTGTAAAGTTATTATTTTTATGGATAATTAATAATTATCTTGTGGGGAGATACTTTTAGACTCCTCAAATGTCATATTTTTCATCATAATATTCTGCACTAATTTTAGCATACATGAATGATTCTTATCTGAAACAATTATTACTGTGTTGTTTGCCAAGTAGTAATTTTCTGTTTCCATCATTCTTCCTACATTTAATGGCTGAAATTCTACTAGTATCTAAGAGCCTTTTATTCATCCAATGTATTTATTAATTTATTTATAGCAATTTGTACTAATGGAATTCTTATTAAATATATATGCATATATATTTTATCTATACAATCCAGTACTTTCATTATTTTGTTTTAAAGAGAAATTTTCAATTCTGATTTTATTTTCTTCTGTTTTCTGACCCTGGAGCAGCCATGTGAAGATCCAATTCTTAATTGGAACTGCCCAAAGAACAGAAGGCCCATTTTCCCTAAATAGCTTCAAATCATTGGACAACTAAGATAATACCATGCATCCAGTGAACATTCAAGAAGTGTTTTTGTTACCGAAGCAGGTAGCTGAGAAGCCTTGGCAGAATGAAAACACAAATTTATATTTATTAGAAGTAATTTTCCTTTGGGCATATATTTAGGCACTATTATGTTTGCCATTGTAGATATTTGAGTGTTGAATCAAGTACTTTGCATTTAAAAAATGCCTAGAGACAATGTCACATAACCAGGAGTTAAATAATTTTGGCATTACTTCAAGACATTGAAACACTGATGCATGTTACTGTGCTAAATTCAGCCTTGCATGGAAGTTACTAAATGCATTCATCTCAACCCAAATCCTTACTAAATACTGATAACTAAGGCTGAAGAGAAAATAGAGGTCTGGGTCATGACACTTCCTGTTGATAGGAAGGGAGTGTAGAAATTTGGAGAATTGTGAAATAGAGAGATATTTTCAAGAACCATTTCTCTCCCCATGTCTCCAAAGGGCAGAAAATAACCCACAATTGCCTTAAAAGTAGTAGAGTGAAGAAAATCCTTCAGTAGGAAAAAAAACAAGGAAGAAGCTAGACTAATTCTTCCAGAGAATTCTTTTTTTTTATATTCTAGTCTGACATTAGAGCTGCAAGCTGGAAAATCACACCACATAAAAAAGGTTATTCACTTTAGGCAGGATATGGGAAAAAGTGTGTTTATTTGGAATTCAGGCCACAGACTCCTCCTTAGTGAGGAACTAGAAAGTATTTGTGATATGGTGGACCCAAAACCAGACCCAGGTTTTTTAGGGCCTGAAACATAAAATGTGGCATGCCTTCTTTAAGAAAAATAATACGCGTTTTACTTTTGCAAAATTTACACAAGTATATGACCATGTGAACACATTGCTAGCTAAGGTGCATCTCAGCACCTTGGCAGGCACCTATGCAAGTGAGGGGCCCAAAAGCTTAAACTTGATTGCTTCATCGTTAGTCTGCCTTGGAGTGGATCCATAACATGGACTCTAAGAACAACCTGATAAGAGGCTCCAGTAGCTTTTCTAACCTGTCACAAGTCTATAAGCTTGATTGCCATGGTTGTAATTAGGTTCTAGAAATACTGAGAAAATGCTTTATTGTTTTTGTTGGCATAGCAGGATCCTGCATGGCTTTTGTAAGTCTGACTACCCTGTGGAAGCAGCTTCCACAAAGCAATGATATGGCAGATTTCCTGTAGCAAAGGATTGGTGAGGGAGAAAAAGTTGGATAAGTCAGTGATTCCAATGAATTATATTTAAACATGCAATAACAGATATAATTCATTGTGGTTTGTGTGTTTACGGTTTTAGCTACATGAAGATTTAATAGGGAAATATTGCATCTCATAATTTTTGGACCTTAATCCTTCCTAAATCATCTCTTTGTCTTCATAATCCTGAGGCTTTTGTGTTTTTCTGAAACAATTCTCATTACAAATCCATTATGGATTTTAGTAAAAATGCTGAATATTAGGGTATAAGCTCCTTTATTAATTTTATTAATTTAACATTTTAGTATTTTGAAGTTGTTCACAGCCCTTATAAAACAAGAAGAGAGAAGAACATTTTATTTTACTTCATTTGAAGACTTCAAAGAGCTTTGGGAAAAAGAAAGGACTATACCTTCAATAGTTTTCTGAAAGAGAATGAGCATTTCTTATAGAATCAGATTCATCCTTGGTGGAGGGTGGGGGTTGGTGGGACTGTGATATCAGATATTTTCATATATTTAATGAGCAGTATTCCACATTGGGAAGCTTGGCGTGCAATGGCTGGCCAGACTATGTCCAAATATACTGAAGACACCAAAAGAGCACACGTGGCTTATACCCATGGTTCTCAAACTGAGTAATCACTTGGAATACTTGTGTAAGCTACTGTTGCACATACCCCACTGCTGAGATTCTGATGTGGTGGGTCTGGAATGGGGCAAAGGAATCTTCATTTTTCACAAACATCTTGAGTGATTCTGATAAAAGTGGCTCTTGATGACACTGTGAGAAACACTAGCTTACGCTATTGGCAGCACCAGGATTGGCCCGTGGAGAGTTTGTTTGCATTGGATACACCCTTTCCGTAGCTGCTGAACTTTTTCTTACCAGTATGCTTTATTGTAGTGAGGTAGTATAAAACAGTGAATAAGAGTGCTGACACTGGAGTTTAAAAAAAAAAAAAAACTACTTTCCTATTCCTGCTGTGTGATATTGATCATGTTGTTTAACTGTCTGAACCTCACTTTCTTCATCATCAAAATGGAAAGAAAATATAATCTTGAATTACTGGGAGTTGCTATGAATATTAAATGAGATAATACATGTAGAGCATTTAACAGTTCCTTGCATGAGTAATCGTGTTACTTTGTTGGTTGTTATTGTTATCCTCATAATATTTACCATTAACCTTGTGCTGGTAGGTTGATTATCATGCAGATGAGTGGGAGAACAAGGAGACTTCCTACACTGTCTTGTGAATCCAGAAGGAAACTGAACTATTGCATATTAAGGAGAGAATAGAGCCCAGAACACATGTGAATTTATGCAGTCAGGATGGAGACTTTATTCTCAACTATGTTTCCCTACACTAAACCTATTCTAAAGTAAACCATTCCTTTCCTTATGCTATCAATTGAACTCTTAATAATTATCTGTACAATAGAATAGAAAGTCCAGAAATCAATTGAAGTACATACAACTATTTAGTATGTGATAATGATGGCATCTCAAATCACTAGAATAAAAATGGACTTTTTAATAAATGGTGCTGGGACATTGAGTAGCCATTTGGAAAAAAAAGGTAAAATTAGATCCCTGCACAAGAATACTCCAAATGAATTACAGAACCAAATGTAAAAATAAAATACAAGTATTAGAAGAAAACATAACTGAATTCATCTTTAACCTCAGTATAAGGAAAGGCTTTCTAACTACTATTCAAGAATCCAGCAGCTAACAACCAATTAGACAATGACAATTAAATGCGATATGTGATCCTGGGTGGGATTTAAGAATGGAGGTGAAAAAGCTCAAAAAGACTTTATTGATACATAGAATGTAAGCTTTACATTAATGTTAAATTTTATAAACTTGATAACTGCACTTAAGGTGGTTACATAAGTTAATATCCTTGTTCTTAGAAAATGTGCATGTAAGTATCATGTGTTCAAGGATTATGTGTACAACTTGCTCTCAAATGTTCAGAAAATAGATATCTATCTATATATATAGATAGATGAGATAGATTAATAGATAGATGGATAGAATGATACGGTAAATGTGGCAAAATGTTAAAATTGGTGAATCCAAGTATCTGGGGGCAGGGGAGGAGGTGTGTTGGACTTCTCTGTATGGACTTTGTATTGTTTTTACAGCTGTCCTGTAAGTTTGAAATTATTTCAAAATAAAAAGTTTAAAGAAAAAAATTCCAGCAGCTATAAAAGAAAAGATTGATAAAATTTACTACATAATAAAAATACATGGCAAAAAATGTCATAAAATAAGTCAAAAGACAACAGACAACCTGGGAGAACATATTTGTAACATATACTGTGGAAAAAGCCTATTTTCCTAATCCATATTAAAAAAAACTTTAAAATTGAGTGACAAATTACAAAACTGTGATAGAAAAATGGAAAAAATGAATGGAAAATATGCAACAAAAGATATACAGTGGCTCTTGGACTCATGAAAACATGTTCAAATTCATTCATAATTAGAAAAACTCAACTTTAAGCAATGCTAGTACCATTTCTTACCTATTTAGACTGGCAAAAATTTTAAAAGCATGATAACAAATCCTTTCGAGAAGATTTTGGGAAAACAGACACTCTTGTACATATCTTGTGGGAATGCAATCTGGTGTAACCCTACAACCCATCTGGAGGGAAATTTGTTTATAATCAACAAAATTACATATGCACTTACCTTTTGACCCAGCAATCCCACTTGGGGAACCTACCCAAAGATACACCTCCAAAAATACAAAAATACATAGGTGAAATATTGAAAACAACCTAAATGCCCACATGTAAAAGAGTGGTTGAACAATCTATAGTACATCCCCAAATGGAGTACAATGTAGCTGTAAGAAAAGAATGAGGAAGATCTCTATGAACTGATCTGTGTCGGTGAAAAAAAAACAAAATGCAAAAGAATATCTATGCTACCTCTTATGTAAGAGAGACGGGGATACGAGAACAATATACCTGTATCTGCTCACTTACACAAAAGAAATTCAGGGAAGATAAGGCAGAAACTAATTTGATTAGTTACTTTCAGGGAATGAGTAGGAAAGGGATGGAAATAAGTGGAGAATGGAAACAGGAGAGTAGGGCTGAGAAGGGAGAGACACTTCCCCGTATACACTTTTTTATATAACTTTGTACTCTTCTATTCCACATAACCTCAAAACAAATAAATAAAATCAACTGGGATGTGAGAGGAAACCAAAATTAGAATACACATGGTAACAAATGAGCTAACTTTATTACAAATGAATGTTATAACAACACTGAAAGGAATGAGGAAGAAAAGAACTAATCTAAGTTACTTTGGGAAACAGTATATTGACTGGATGCTGGAAAGTTAAAGAAAAAATAACTGTACCCAAATATTCTATTCTTGATAGAAAATCTTTTTCTCACACAGGTGTGGGTTAATAATATTGAAATTACTTTATGTGTATGCTAAGATTGTAGATAATGAGATCCAGGCTTCTCACCATCAGAGAACATCAGAGAACGAAGTTAAAAATAAGAAGAGGGAGATTAGAATGAAACCTGTGGTGTTGGATTAGAATTGAAGATGAAAGTCAGAGATATCAGTATGAATTCATGTTTAATTTAACATATATACAGATGAATAGAAATAAATATAACGTTTCTGTATGTGTAGTTTAGTATACATACATATACTTCCTAGTTCAGTTCACAGAGAGAACCTAGAAGCAACAAGTTTCTAATTATAATTCTCCAATATAAGAAACCAGGACGTCTTGGAGAAAAGCTGATTCTAGGGCTGGGCCAAGGAATATAAAAGATGAGCCTGGAGCATTCTTCTAGACCCAGTAAGGAAGTGTTCAAAAAAGGATGGGGCCATGTCAAAAATTCTCAGGAGACAACCTTAAGGAACTCTCAATGGCCAAAACTGTAACAATTAGAGCAACAAAATAATGGTAGCATTGGATTATAATCCATAAAATAAAATAAGTATCACTGTGGCCACTTATATAAGTAAATGATTGAATAAGTAAATGGGGAAGAATAAACAACTTTTTCTAATAGAAGAATTCAAATGAATAAATATAGAAGGAATGAGGGAACTAGAAAATCAACAGTAGGCAAACATCACAGTAATAATTGTTGCAAGCAAAAATCATAGATGGATGTTAAAATTAGTGGGCAAAAATATACTGAAAAACAGGATATTTGCATAGTCTGAAAGTATCTCCCCCAAAAGATATGTATTAGTGACAAAGGAGAAAATAATTTTACAGTGGAGAAAGCTGGCACACACCACCTTAACCAAATGATCAAAGTTAACCTGACGAGTGATAAGACATGTATATGATGCACTGAGAAGGGTATATTACCTCTGTGTATCCATGCACAAAATACATAACCTCAATCTAATCATGCAAAAACATCAGATGAACCTAAATTGAGGGACTTTCTACAAAATAATTGGTCAGTATTCTTTAAAAGTGTTAAGATCATGGAAAACAAGGAAAGACTAAGGAACTGTCCAGACAAGAGTAGACTAAGGAAAAATGACATCTAAATGGAAAGTAGGAATGAGGATTGGATCCTGGGGAAGAAAAAGTGCATTCCTGTGAAAAATGGTGGTATTCAAATATGGTCCATAGATTAACTAATAGTATTGTATCAATGTTAATTTCTCAGTTTCTCCAGAAGGAATATTTCCTGTTCAATAAGAATCAGAACTGTTTGCTTGATTTCCTATGTGAGTATTTTCCACTCAAAATTCCATCATTATCTAAACAGATTTCTCCCCTCACATGATATAACCTTTTTCCAAAACTGGTTAAAGGGAATTAATTTGAAAGAATGCTGATTGAAAACACTCAAGGAAGTAAAATTTAACCTAATAAATTCATCTGGCCCTAACAGCATTTTCCTTGGGTAGTGTACCAGAAATGGACAATTTTCATATCACTAGAAATTGATCATGTAAAATGTACCAATACTAGGATTTTGATCTTATGTTAAAGAGCAATAGTACAATATATATAAACCAAGGCAATATTCAATAATTTAGAACGATGGTTTTGCTGTGATAATATCTTTAAAAAGGAATAAATTGTTTATGTTTCAGCTGAAGAAATAAGTTTACTGCATACTTAAATAGAGAGCAAAATTTAGAAAGCAATTTTCTCATCTTTGACTCTCATCCATCTCAGGCTGTGAAGTTTCTGCTGCATCATTGTTATATGGAATAGCCCAGGAATATCACTGATATCATTACCTACTGGATTCAGGGATCATGCCAAAAAGAGCTGATAAAAACAATATATATGTCCTTGTGGGAAACTGCCAATGTCAATGATGTGTAATCAGGGACCTTTGAACACATTTCAGTTGGTTCAATATATATATATATATATATATATATATATATATATATATATATATGTATATATCCTAAAGTAATGTTTGCTCAGGAACTAAAAACAAATGAGACTTGGGGAAAGAACTTTGAAAAGCTATATTTATCTGTTCTCTGATTCTCAAAACATGAGTGCTGAATCAGTTACATATTAATAACATGGGTGGATATTGGATTACTGAATTCAATTACATTTACCTTGAATTAATGTAATGCCTATTCAACAATCATTCCAAACCTCTTAAATTATAGAAAGAAAATCTAAATGCAAAATGTTACTTTTTGCAGGATAATTCTCTCCCACAACCAAGGGTGCTGGTTGGTTGAGAGCTACAATTACCAATTGAGCTAGTTAATTGGAGCTGTGAATCAGACATATTAACAGTGCCATTGGGACCACAGTTGAGAAATCAGGGAAATCTTTCTATCTCTTCTTTCTGAACATTTCCTTTTCTTGGTAGTAGCCCTCTCTCACTCCCCTATGGCACTCCCCACAGTTCATCTTCAAGTGCCTTTTGCATCATCTCTCTTTCCCTATCTGAAGATACTCTCAGCCTTTTTCATGTTCCTGGGAAAGTAAGCTCTGTAAGGGCAGAGACTTTGTCTTGGTCACCATACTATTTCACACTACTAATACCTGGTACATAGTAGATATTATAAATGTTTACTGAATGAATCACGCAACATAGGATGCTCCCCTCCTCTACTTATTAGTACATTTCCTAATATTAGGTGAAACTACGTGGATTTAACATCCATTTATCTCATTTGACTCTCTAATCATTAGTTTCCTTTCAGATCACAGACTAGACCAGAAGTAGCCTTGTGGAGGGGAAGAGTATATTGCTGTTCTCGATTCTTGGATCAGGTGCAAAATCCCAACTTATTTTATTGGAGGATTTTAGAGAAGAGTGGTGACATGTTAACAGAGAATGACGCTCCTTCCTTGTCTCAAAGTTCTATTTGTTGGTGCATCCATTCCACTGTCCTAGTACATTGTTCTGGACCTGAATCAGGACAATGAAAGACTTGGTTAAACAAATCCATCTGACAAAGATGTCAGTGTAGCAGCAACTGCAATTTCCAACTCTCAGGGGGAAATCAGGCCTTGATGAACTGGCAAAAACAGTAAGGAGTCAGACAAGCTTGGGTTGCCTAGGGAAATAGCATGTGACTAATGCATCACACTGGAGGAGGGTGGATACCAATGATACATTTTCTTATGATCAGGTCTCCATTGCAGGGCAAGCAGTTTGAAAACAAATGAAATAGTTGAATGTGAACCACTTTGGCTCTTTATGCATAAACACTTCTCAAAATGGCCCTTGCTCTCCTTAAAGGAGTTAGAAGGAAGGATCTTCATATTTTCACACCTTAATTAAATATCTGGCTGACCTCTAGCAAAGGTATCAAGCCAGGGAATATTATCTCCAGGACTCTTCCATTTTGTATGCAATCCATACCGTAATTCCAGGTTAAGGCTTATCCATAGGCGGATGCCAAAGTGGTAAACTTCAAAGGGGCTGAAAGATTCCTCTCTCTAAAGAGGAATCATCGATAACTTTTATAAATGAAGAAAATGCATTCTAACATAGCTAGGAATAAGAAACTTCATGCAGAGGCATTAGAGGAATATCGTACAAAACATTCCCAGAAGGAATCTCACCCCAGATAAGGGCCTCTGTCCAAGTAAACTGGTTTATGTTGTTGTAGCCCACAGGGAGGTTCCATCTCTCCCACTTTTGTTTTTTCCTGTACTCTACTCCCTTCTGGTGGTGCTTCTTTTGCTCAGCTTTGGCCTCTACATCAGAATCAGGCAATCTGGAGACTGAAATTCCTTTCTACTTTTACTGCTACTTCTATTCAGATTTTCCAGAGAATTCCAGTTTCATATATTCTAATTCATTTTGAGATAGTGCCAAAGGCCCATTTGATTATTAAAAAAAAAAGAACCTTTATGAGGATGACTTGTTAATTAAGGCATGGTGGTACTCCTGTGAAGAGCAATACATTAAGCCATGTACAACTTAGGGATAGTTGGTTTGCTAAATGCAGAGACATGAAGTGTTATTAAAAGAAGCAGGAATTGGCTGAGGAAGGGGTATGTGGGTCACTCAAGACAAAACGCAGTTTTGTCTAGGGCTGGATTTGCTCTCTACCCCTCCATTTCTCTTAATTATCATCCTTTGTTTTACTAGCTCCTCACTATCCCACCCCTCCTCCTCCCCATGTAGGTGCCCAATACCTCTCCTTCTGGATTTCTACCTGGGTTTGCCTCCCTACTTTTTCAAACCTTTTAGGTTTCTGCCACCCAGATCAAAACCTCCATATTCGGACAATGAAGCCCTTGATAAATACTGGGAGCTAATTTGATTATTCTGACTAAAGAAATAATGACTTAAAAGTTCCCCCTCCCAGAAAGCAGATTTGTATACTAATAGATGCCTTCAAAGACTTTACTGAAACCTGGTATTCTACAAATGCTGAGAAGACCAGGCCACACTGCATGCCAGTGGGGGAAAATAGATATTATCAGGACCCCACCCTTGTTAGTCTACTTTATAACCATAAACAAGCAATAAACCAGATGATGAGCAGATGGAGGGTATGATGATATTTATAAGAGCTACCATGAATATTACATTGCTATGTGTCAGATACTTTTATATACACCCTATAAGGTAAATACTACTATAAAAGATGAAGAAAGTGAAGCATGGAGAGGTTAAGTGGTGTAGCCATAAATCAAAACAAGACAATCTGGCTCTAGAATACATGCTCTTAACCACTATGCTATACTGCTACTTGTAATGTGAATTAGAGATTATTTATTTATCATCCTCATAAGAGTTCACAGGGTAGGCATTATAACCTCCATTTTACAGATGAGAAGACTGAGGCTTTGAAAGGTTTAGTAACTAATTCGAGGTCATGTAGCTAAGAAGTGGTAGTTTTGGTGTTCAAACCCAAGTCTGCACTTCTAAAGCCCACACTTTTACCACAATGGCACACTACCTCTGTGGACAGCTGAGAGACCTGCTTTGCATTTAAGTTTGCTTCTAAGTGACTGTGGTAATCTTGCCAAGTCACCTTACCACATTTAAAATAAGAGGGTTAGGCTGTATGACCTCTGGAGTCCTTCTAGTTTTGACGGCCTATGAGACTCTGTAGCTAATAGATCTTTGCCCTCCATATTGAAACAGAGGATTGAAGATTATTAAGCTCCTACTTATTTCTCATGAACTCAGTGAAGAACATTCTGTTTAGGTACTGTTCCAGTTTGATAATTCTGCCACAATGCAAAATATCAGAAAATGGATTGGCTTTTATAAAAGGGATTTATTTGGTTACAAAGCTACAGTCTTAAGGCCATAAAGTGTCCAAGGTAAGGCATCAGCAAATATAGCTTCATTGAAGGAAGGCAAATGGCATCTGGAAAACCTCTGTTAGCTGGGAACATAAATGGCTGGCATCTGCTGATCCCAGGTTGTGTTTCAAAATGACGTTCTCCAAAATGCTGCTCTTGGGGCGTTTTGTCCTCTCTTAGCTGCAGCTCCTCTCCGAAATGTTACTCTCAGTTGCTCTCCAAAATGTCACTCACAGCTGCTCTCACAATATTGTATCAAAAAACGTGGTGTTTTGGGGGACATAATACATCCAAACCAGCACAGGTACCAATAAATGTTAAAATCACATCCTTTTTCAGATAGTTAACTAAAAGGACTAGAAGGGTTTTACTGCATATTACAAGGCATGTATATGTATATGTATATGTATATGTATATGTATATGTAGTTTTTGAGAGTGAGGTTATCTACCCCAGGATATTTCTTTTGTATAAGGTCCAAGGCATTTCTTCTGGTTTTAATGGCTCTTGGTGACTCATCAATAGATAGAAAATTTGTAAACCTTTTTCTTTCCTTCACTACCTGACGATTCTTTGAAAGAAAGTTGAAACTGCATAAGCATTCTTTCTAGTTGTTCAACCCTGTACAAAGGCATTTAGACTCTGTTAGAATGCAGTGCCTTCATTAATTCAAAATCAGTGTGTGATTTATTGGACTTTATCAGCAGACAGACTGGCAAGCAAGTTACCTAAGTCTTTTCCTTGTTCCATGTTCCCAACCAGAGTCCTTGTTAACAGCAAGTGTACTAGGAATTTAACTTTACCAGACACAGAAGGACTCAGGTCAAATTGTGAAGCAAAAGTATCAGAATGTTAGCCCCTGAAGGAGTTTTGGTATTATCTAGTCCATCCCTCTTATTTTAATAAATGAGGAAAGTGAAGTCCAGAGAGGTCACATTAAGAGTTGTTGAAGGAGAAGTTGATCTTGAGAGTTTTTTCTCTCTGCAACCACCTCCCCACCCCAAACTATCTTCTTGTATCTACCCACTTTTACAACACTTTCCCCACTCTAGGTATGCAGTCCATGAATACTGGCCACTAAGGAAACCATCTCATATCTCCTCATCCAGTTTCTCCCAGCCCACATCAGGAACCTTAATCTTAAGTGGCACCCTGGAAACAAACACCCTGTTCTCAGGGTCTTTCCCAATTCCATCCTGCCCTCCCCACAACATACCCACTTTAAAAAGTATCTAAACTTCCTGGGATTTATCCCATTCCCTCAGAGTCTTTCTCCAAGCAAACCTACTGAAACTAATCTGAGAAATTAATGAATGGTAATGATGTGAACAGGTTAATGTGCTATCTCTTCCAGGAAAGATATTTGCATTTTAACAAACTTTCTGGAGACAAAGCCTACAGACTTTGGGACTCTCCTGGGAATTTCAGACAGGGCATTTGGCGGGGAGCATAGCTTCTGGGTGTAGGCTCTTTGGCCTCAAGTCACAAGATAGAGCCTATCGCTGTACCTCAGGCTGATATTGTTAGCCTTCTCTCAAGATTTGCCTGTTTGGCAAATTAGAATATAATTATAATGATGTATAAAAGGATTTGGTTGTTGTCCCTTTTTTTTTTTTTTAGAAAAAAAAAAAGCCCCTTAAAGATGTTTTAAGGCAGGAACAACCTTGAAACAGTCTGGCTCTGAACTTCAAGGAGAAAGTCATCAAGTCATTTGTGTGGGGGTAAAAAGATCCTCAGTGGACCATACTCCAGGTTAGCCATTGAACCAAACAAACCATTTTTCCTTTCATGTGAAACATAAAGTAGAATTTTACTCAAAAAGTTGTTACTAGCTTTCTTCTATCTCTCCCTTTCCAGCTTTGTTCACTCTCCCAGTCTCAATTCAGTTATTTTACATGGCTCAGTTTACCTTCTCTTTTTTCATATAAATGATCCCTTTCTCTTCGATTAGTTCCTTTCCCTCACTCATCTGCCACATTGCATCTACTTTCTCACAGTTTCCTTTTCCTTTGGCTCTCCTTCCATTATTTCTTCTGCCAGATTTAGCACCTCAAAATGCAGAGAAGCCCCTGATGATTGGACTTTTAAAGCATCTGGGGGAAATCCCTCTTTCCAAAGGGAACATTCCAACACCTCCTGTAAGGCAGAGCCACCGTCTTCGTCTCTGGGGAAAGGCAGTAGGTAGTCCCAATAATTAAACTGAGAGACCATGAATATGTTACTACTTAAAATTGGAATATCTTTACCTTAAGAGGTATTTAATTTTTGCTTAGCTACAAGCATACTGTGTTCAATTTTTTAAAAATGTTCTGTTCTATGAGCAGGAATTTATTTTTATTTTACCGAGTGCCCCATCTACCTCCTCACCCACACTCTTACTACCCCAGCAAGCACTGTGCTCAGTATACAATTATCCTGCTTCTCCCTGAGTCTGACATACTCTAGGATGACTCTAAATCTGTATTCCATGGTCCTGAAATTTTAGTGACATTAGTATCATCCAAGGAGCTTGTTAATAAGCAGATTCCCAGTCCCTGGCTACCCAGGAGGTTCTTAATTCAGCAGCTCTGAAATGGAACCCTGGAAAGTGCATTACAACAAGTATGCCAGGTGATTTTGATAAGAATGATCCAAGGATTACACTTTTTGAAATATTGCTCTGTGGGTGGTAAGATAATCATACATAGACACGTCGTCTTCCATAAAATTTTGTTAAAGGACACATAAAAAGGAATTAAGTAATTAGGCAGAGCCCCTGAACAATTGCATGTCCTTTGATGTCACTCACTTAGGCCAATGGACAACTGGAATTTGTATTCTAAATTCTCAGGCATGGATATTCCATTGGTAGAGTTGGAAGACACCCTAGATATCTTCCAGTCAAGTAATTCATTTTATCTATAGGGAAATCATGGCCCTGAAGGGGAACATGATTTGCCTAATGTAGTAATTATCTGGGCCAGGATTAGAACTCAGATCTGCTAATTCAAATTTTATGATTTGCTGTTCCAAAGACTGAGCTTTGCATAGGTAAATCTTATTTCTGTCCTTTACATCTATATCCTTTAATTGATCTCTGTCAGTATGGAAAAATTTGTTGCTGTTGGGAGTGCTGAGTCAGGTTGTGTAATTATGGAAGCAGAGAAGCAGAGAAGCAGGAGAAAGATGAAAAGTTTCCTGATATTTTTCTCTTTCTTTGCTTCAGTGTTTGTGGGATCCTTCCCCATCCTATACCTTCCTCCAGAGTAGTGAACAAGTGAGAATTGTCCTTTTTTTGCTGTGTCTCTGGGGAGAGATTTCCAGTAGCTGTCTTACATCACCATGTTGATTACATCACTCTATAACCAATTTTGATGAGACTTTGTACTTAGTATTGATACTGAAATGACTTAAGGCTTTGGGGATATTTGATGGAATGAATGTATTTTGCATATAGTAAGAACATGTCTTTTGGAAGCCTAGACAATGGAATGTGGTAGTTTTAAGCTGTATCTACCCTTGAAAACCATGTTCTTAACTCTCATCCAACCCTATGGGTATGGACCCATTTTAGTAGGGCCTTTTGATGAGGTTACTTCAGTTAGAATTTGACCCACCTCATTCAGGATGGGCCTTTATCCTCTGACTGGAGTCCTTTATGAATGGATGAATACAGAGAGAGAGAGACAGAGAGAGAGAGAGCACTAAAGAAATGAAGAAGCCAAAATCAACAAAATCAAGAAGAGCAGAAAGAGACCAGCAGAAATGCCATGTGTCTTGCCATGTGGCAGAGGAGCCAAGTATCACTGGTAGCCAGTATTTGCAAAGAAAGCATGGCCTTGATGATGCCTTGATTTGAACATTTCCATGGCTTCAAACTGCAAGGTAAGAAATTCCCATTGTTTAAGTCAATGTATTTGATGGTATCTGCTTTAAGCAGACTAGGAAACAAAAACTGGAAGCATTATTAATAATGTAAATTTTACTATATTTTTACCTTAGAAATGCAAAGTATGCTGTTTTATATAATCTAAATTACTTATCATTAACTTGGGTTAGGCAAATCAGTATTTTTTTTCAGCTTCACAAATTGAAAAAACAGGGTAAAGCTAAATTTTTTATATAGGTGTTCACCAATATGGACAATACAAAACAATCTATTGAGGTGTGGGAAGAAAAATAATATAATTGTTATTTATAATTACTTTAAATTCTTTTTTTACATTTTCTACTTTTTTGTGTGGGTAATTTAATGTACATAATTGTAGGTTGATACATTAATATAATAAGCTTACAAGTTTTGGGGGCACATACCCAAAATTTATTGGCAGTGTCACAAAAATCAAATTTTAGAGATCACTGGTATAGAGGATCATAAAAATAAAATCAAATAAATTTTGTTAGGAATTTATCATGCCTGAAATCAAATACATCCTTTCCTCCATGAATTGGCTACTCTTCTTGACTTACATATTTCTGTCAGTGATATGATCATTTTCCTAGTGACCCAAACTAAGAACTTGGTAGTCATCTTTCCCTTTTCTTCTCTCACCACATAAAATTAGTTGCCAAATCTATTTCTGAAACATAATTCATATATGCTTCTTCCATTTAAATTCTACTACCATCACACTAGTTCAAACATTATTTTTTAAACATGGGTTAGTGTAATATTGTAACAGACTCCTAATTGCCTCCTGTGTCTTGATCCAATTTAACCTACTCATTTTTTTTGTATGCAGGCATGTCTTATCCCAGCTATTAAACTATGGGCTTCTTAAAGGCAGGCATTAACTGTGTCTTTTATCTCTGCATCTATGGTTCCTGGCATATGATTGATCCTCAAATGTCTTTAAATGGATAAAATTAAATTGGGATTTGTTTTTATGCCTGGAACTAGAATTAGGATTTAGGCCTTAGGGTTTGTATCTCACATAACTCTTTCTTTCCAATTTATAAAATCCAAATAAATAGTTAATCTGGCAGTCTGCAAAAAGGAGTCCCTTCTAAGTTTATATTCATATATTTACCTATTCTTTTAATCTACCCTGCAGAATCTCACTGTGTTGGTTTGAAACTGTAATGTACCCCAGGAAAGGCCATGTTATTTTAATCCAGTCCTGTGGATGTGGACTTATGGTGGGTGGGACCTTTTGATTAGGCTGTTTCCATGGAGATGTGACCAACCCAACTGTGGGTGAGACATTTTGTTTAGATAATTTCAATGAAGGTGTGACTCTGCCCATTCATGGTGGGTCTTAATTAGGTCACTGAAGCCCTTAAGAGAGCTGAGAGACCACACAGACCCAGACACTTGGTGGCACTGGGAGATGCAGACAGAAGGACATTTGGAAATGCTAATCTAAGAGATGAAGCCCAGTGATTGCCCCAGAGAAGCTAAGAGAAGATGTACAGATTCTTAGAGAGAAACACCCTGGGAGAAAAAGCAAGGATGAATACGAGCTGAGAGAAGAAGCTAAGACAGAGAGAAGCCCTGAGACATTTTGGAGAAAGCCATTTTTAAACCAGAACCCAGGAGCATAGGACAAGCAGATGCCAGCCATATGCCTTCCCAGCTGACAGAGGGGTTCCAGATTCCATTGTCATTTCTTCAGTGAAGGTATCCTCTTTTTGATGCCTTAATTTGGACACACTTATGGCCTTGGGACTGTACATTTGTAAACTTATGAATCCCCTTTATAAAAGCCAATCCAGTTCCACCACTTCAATTCTTTCCTTCTACCTATTCTAATACCCTAGCACTTGGAAAGCTATCACTTCTATGTATATGTTATATTCTACAATAAAAATAATTTTTAAAAAAAGCCAATCCATTTCTTGTATTTTGCATAATGGCAGCATTAGCAAACCAGAGCAGATTTTGGAACCAAAGAGGTGGGGTGCTGCTGAGTTTGCAAATACCAAACATGTTCGAATGGCTTCTTAAATGGATAAGGAGAAGATTCTGGAAGAATTTTGAGGAGTTTGATAGAAAAGGCCTAGATTTCTTTTAAGAGACTGTTGGTGGAAATATTGACTCTAAAGATACTTCTGATGATACCTTGAGCAGAAATGATGAATGTGTTGTTGCAAACTGGAAGGAAGGTGATCCCTGTTTTAAAGTGGCAGAGAACTTGGCAAAATTAAGTCCTGGTGTCAGGTGGAAGGCAGAATTTGAAACTGATCAGCTGAGATACTTAGCTGAATGGATCTTCAAATTAAATGTCAAAAATGCAGCCTGGCTTCTCCTTGCAGCTTATAGTAAAATGCAAGAGGGAAGTGTTCTAGTTTGCTAATGCTTCCAGAATGCAAAACACCAGAAATGGATTGGCTTTTGTAAAAGGGGGTTTATTTAGTTGCACAGTTACAGTCTTAAGTCCATAAAGTGTCCAAGGTAAGGCATCAGCAATCAGATACCTTAACTGGAGGATGGCCAGTGGTGTCTGGAAAACCTTTGTTAGTTGGGAAGGCATGTGGCTGACGTCTGCTCTGGAGTTCTGGTTTCAAAATGGCTTTCTCCCAGGATGTTCCTCTCTAGGCTTCAGCTTCTCTCCAAAATGTCACTCTCAGTTGCTCTTGGGGCTTTTGTCCTCTCTTGGGTTCACCAGAGCATGTCTGCTTTCAAAGGCCATCTCAAAAATGTCTCTGTAGACTTCAGTTCCTTTCTCAGCTCCTGTGCATTCTTCAAAGTGTCCCTCTTGGCTGTAGCAAACTTTCTCCTCTGTCTGAGATTAATTAGTGCTCTAGCAAACTAATCAAGGCTCAGGTTGAATGGTCAGGGCCATGCTTCCATGAAAATTACCTAATCAGAGTTATCACCTACAGTTGGGTAGGTCACATCTCCATGGAAGCATGGCCCCACCCATTCAGCATGTGCCTTGATTAGTGGTCATGGTGGTAGGGATAGAGTTTATGCATGGGCTCAGCAACATGGACTTCCACTCACCAAGGCTGACCTGGCCACAGACACTGCTGAGTGCCCAATCTGCCAGCAGCAGAGACCCACACTCACTCCCTGATATGGCACCATTCCCTGAGGTGATCAGCCTGCTACCTGGTGGCAGGTTGATTACATTGGACCACTTCCATCATGGAAGGGGCAGTGATTTTTTTCCTAATGGAATAGACACATACTTCAGATATGGGTTTGCCTTCCCTGTACAAGATGCTTCTGCCAAAAATACCATCCATGTACTTACAGAATGCCTTATCCACCATCATGGTATTCCACACAGCATTGCTTCTGACCAAGGGACCCACTTCACAGCAAATGAAGTGAGGGAATGGGCACATGCTCATGGAATTCTGTGGTCTTACCACATGTTCCCCATCATCCAGAGGCAGCTGGGTTGATAGAACAGTGGAATGGCCTGTTGAAGACTCAATTATGGCACCAACTAGTTGGCAATACCTTGCAGGGCTGGGGCAGTGTTCTCCAGGAGGCTGTGTATGATAATCAGCATCCACTCTATGGTGCTGTTTCTCCCATAGCCAGGATTCATGGGTCCAGGAATCAAGGGGTAGAAACAGGAGTGGCACCACTTACTATCACTCCTAGTGATCCACTAGGTAAATTTTTGCTTCCTGTCCCTGCAAGCTTAAGCTCTGCTGGTCTACAAGGCTTTGTTCCAAAAGAAGGCATGCTTCCACCAGGAAACACAATAGTAATCCCATTGAACTGGAAGTTAAGACTGCCATCTGGCCACTTTGGGCTTTTTATGCCTCTGAATCAACAGGCAAGGAAGGAGATTACTGTACTGGCTGGGGTGATTGATCCTGACTATCAAGGGGAAATAGCACTGAAACTACACAATGGAGATAGAGTTTTCCTAGAATACAGGAGATCCCCTAGGGTGTCTCTTAGTACTACCATGCTCTGTGATTAAAGTCAATGGAAAACTGCAACAACCCAATCCAGGCAGGATTATCAATGGCCAAAAAATTTCAGGAATGAAGGTTTGGGTCACCCCACCAGGCAAAGAACCACAGCCAGCTGAAGTGCTTGCTGAAGGTAAAGAGAACATGGAATGGGTAGTGGAAGAAGGTAGTGATGAATATGAACTATGGCCACATGACCAGTTACAGAAATGAGGACTTTGGTGGCATGAATATTTCCTCCTTGTTTTTTTGAGTATGTTTGTATTTGTCTGCAAAGCAAATATCTTTACTTTCTTCTCTGTCTTATCCCCTTATCATATGACATAAGCTGTATTGTTCATTTTGCTGTATTTAAGCTAAAAGAAATCAATTTTAAGAGTTAATGTCACCCAAGGATTTGCACCCTATTCTAGAGAGATTTAGTGCATTTCTGGTTGTACGCTGCACAATGGAGTATTGTTATGTGAAATATATGTCTGTTATTGTTCTCAACTTAGAGTTAAAGTATGGTTTTAGGTGATGTGTATAACTGCCAAGTTGACAAGGGGTGGACTGTGATGGTTAGGTTCATGTGTCAACTTGGCCAGGTGATGGTGCCCAGGTGTGTGGTCAAGCAAGCACTGCCCTAACAGTTGCTGTGAGGATGTTTTGGCTGCTTGATAAACAAAAAGGCTGGTTTATTAAATCATCAGTCAATTGGCTGCAACTGTGACTGATGATGTCAATGAAGGGTGTGTCTTCCACAATGAGAGAATGCAGTCAGCTGGATTTAATCCAATCAGTTGAAGACTTTTAAGCAAGACAGAAGACCTTCACTTCTTCTTTGGCTGACCAGTGAAATGTTTCCTGAGGAGTTCATCAAAGTTGCCAGATCATTTCCCGAGGAATTCATTGAACATCTTCATTGGAGTTGCCAGTTTGCTGCCTGCCCTATGGAATTTGGACTCATGCATACCCACAGTTGCATGAGACACTTTTATAAATCTTATATTTATAGATATCTCTCATTGATTCTGTTTCCTAGAGAAACCTATCTAATACAGACAGAGATAAGCTGATAACTGAACTCTTGGGTACAAATAAACCAGAAATTGTTATTCTAGAAAATTCCAGGCTTCCAGAAAGTGAGACCCCGGAGGATTGTGTGCCAAATGAGGATTTAAAAAACCTAGAACCAGCCAGCCATGTCAGGACCAGCCAGGATTGCAGACGGAGTTATCCAGAAATGATTTTTGGAAAGTTCTATTGTCTGACAGTTTTGACCCCTGTATACTGCATGCCAAGCCAACAATTTTTTGCCAGACCTATATAAACAGAACCACTCCCAGTTTGGACTAAAAGGGACAGAAAAGGGACAGATTGGGGGAAAATTTTCTTCAAAGGCAGAACCTTGGAAGCCAAGGTCTGAAGCCAAGAAATCTCAGGCCAGAAGAGCAGACCCACCCATGCATATAAAGAGGGTAAGTTTTCCCTGAGGCAGAAGGTGGACCTTCTGCATCAATGTTCAGGAAGCGTACTGCTGCCCCAGGCCTCCGAGAGGGTAGAGCACATTTCCTGGGGATTGGAGAGATCCTGGCCACCACCCCACTGTTTTGAAGGAGTTGAACATGTGCACCAGAAATGGCCTAGAGTCTGGGTAGTGCCCCAATGCTTGTGGAAGGTGGGGCTGAGAATAAGGTGGTGTGCTGGTTTGGATATATTATGTCCCCCACAAAGCCATGATCTTTTAATCCAATCTTTTGGGATATTTGGATTAGGTTGTTTCCATGGAGATGTGACTCACCCAACTGTAGGTGATTATTTCCATGAAGATGTAGCCCCACCCATTCAGCATGGGTCTTGATTAGTTTACTGGAGTCCTTTAAAAAAGGCCATCACAGGGCCAGACTGCTGCTGATGCCGATGCTTAGACCCGCTTGGAGATGTAGACAGAAGGATGTTTAGCTAAGAGATGAAGCCCAGAGTTTGTCCTAGTATATGCTAAGACAGGACCCCCAGGTGCTTAGAGAGAACTATCCTGGGAGAAAGAACCAAGAACACACAGGAGCTGAGAGAGGAGCTGGAACACAACCTGGGATCAGCAGATGCCAGCCATGTGCCTTCCTAGCCAACAGAGGTTTTCCAGATGCCATCAACCATCCTTCAGTGAAGGTATCATCCTGTTGATGCCTTAGTTTGGACACTTTTATGGCCTTAGAACTATAAATTTGTAACCAAATAAACCCCCTTTATAAAGGCCAATCCATTTCTCATATTTTGCATAATGGCAGCATTAGAAAACTGGAATAGGTGGTCTCCCCAATGTGTGGATAGGTTGGAGCAATCACCCCACCATTTGGAGAAAGCAAGGCTGCTATGTAAGCCTTTGGAAAGGGTGGAACTGCCACTTTCTGAAGCTCCAAGGGTAAAACATCATTCTATAAATGACTCTGACTTTGAAATCTAATAGAGTTTTCCCTGTGGGTTATTGGAACTGTTAAGGTCCCATGAACCTTGTTTTCCTTTCAGTTTCTCCCTATGGCAATGGGAATGTTTAACCTATGATTTTCCCTCCTTTGTATATTGGAAGCAGATAACTTGTTCTAAGTTATACAGCCAGAGGGGAATGTTGCCTTAGGACAAATCATGCCTGTAACTGATTTTGATAAGATTTTGTATTTATCTACTGTTAGTGAATTGATTTAAGCTTTTGTGATATTGTGATGGAATGAATGTAATTTTGCATTTGGAAAGAACATGTATTTCTAGGGTCCAGTGGGTGGAATGTGCCAGTTTGAAACTGTGATGTACCTCAGAAAAGGCCTTGCTCTTTTAATCCAGTCTTGTGGATATGGACTTACTGTGGGTGGGACCTTTTGATTAGGTTGTTTCCATGGAGATGTGAAACAGCTAACTGTGGGTGAGACATTTTGATTAGATTATTTTCATGAAGGTGTGGCCCTGCCCATTCAGGGTGGGTCTTAGTTAGATCACTGGTGCCCTTGAGAGAGCTGACAGACCACACAGATCCAGACACTCAGTGACTCTGGGAGGTGCAGACAGAAGGACATTTGGAGATGCTAATCTAAGAGATGAAGCCCAGAGATTTCCCCAGAGAAGCTAAGAGAGGACATCCAGATTCTTAGAGAGAAACACCCTGGGAGAAAAAGCAAGGATGACCAGAAGCTGAGAGAATACGCTAATATAGAAGCCCAGAGACATTTTGGAGAAAGCCATTTTTAAACCAGAACCCAGGAGCAAAGGATAAGCCACATGCCTTCCCAGCTGACAGAGGTGTTCCAGATGACATCTGCATTCCTTCAGTGAAGGTATCCTCTTGTTGATGCCTTAGGTTGGGTACTTTTATGGCTTTAGAACTGTATGATTGTAACCTAATAAATCCCCTTTATAAAAGCCAATCCATTTCTGTTGTTTTGTATAATGGCACCTTTAACAAACCAGAACAATCACTTTGTCTGAGAAAACAATTTCATGAAAAAATAAGTGTATTGTAGAAGAAATGCTACTTTTCTTTCCTAAAACATGCTCACAGGAAGCATTGTTTCTCATTTTTTCTCCCTGTTATATGAGTCAGAGCTGAACTCTGGGATGTACTTTATTACCAACTCCCTATTATTACCTGGGTGAATTGTTACAAATCATATAAGCTTGCTATGTTTATAGAAATAATCATGTCTGCTATCCCTGCCCTCTTCCCCTACCTTCTCCCAGCTACCTCATATGGATAGAAAAATGTGATACTACAACTGACATGACTTAAGCTTCTCAAAGAAGAAAAACTCTATAAATTCATTGCAGAAAGTTCTTGAAAAGAAAGGAGAATGAAAATATTCTCTCACTGGCTCTTTCCTGTTTAATTATGGGCTTATGTTGTTAACTTATTCAAAGACCTCCAGAAACGAGTGTTACTTCAAGTAGTCTCAATGCAAAGGATTTACTTAATTAATAGATAGTGATGCCCATATTCTTTACCATTTATGGCACAAGTATACTCAGTGAATTTCTGACAAGTACTTCATATAAATTGATTGCTCTCCTGTCTGCATTTTCCTTCCTAGCTGAAATTATATGTATGAATCTCTGTAAAATTCATAATATTACCAAATACCAGTTACAGAAATTTTCTTCTTCAACCATTCTCCCTCCACTTCTCCAGCCACCAGCTTAGGATTTCCCTTTGAGTTCCACACAAATATTCCAATTCACTTCTCTGCAGTGTTTAGAATATAAGCCAAATTCTTTCTATAAATCTCTTTGTTTTCATTTTAAGCCCCCATTCACTAACATATTTAATGTATACATTATTCATTTCTAGCTCTGTATTTCAAACCCTGAGGTGTCTTCCTTTTGTTATTGTCAGATTTTTTCACCAAAGTGACTGAGCACTCAATGCTGATATTGGCAGCAGTGGCTGCTCCTTACTTCAGACTGGTAACAGCCAACTCCTTTAGGTCCACATAACAAAGAGCCTGCTGACGTCACCATTGACTGCTGTTTCTCCCATGCCAAAGCAATCTGCTAAATCAGTGCAAAATTGTTTTTTTGCAGCTTGAAGTTCCAAGAATATGATTGGTTTCAAAGCTTTCACATCAATCATTTAAAAAAAAAAATCAATGAGCCTAATTGTACTGCATGGGTGTGACTCTCCCCATGGGATTAGGTGATGTGTTGTATCTACATACATTTTTCTTGATTGTCATACAATGTGTGCAGAAAAATATATTCAGGAAAGTATAACACACTGTGCAGGCTAATTTGTGTGGGTCACTTGTGAGTCATTTCAGAGCAATTACTGCAGCAAATTTCCAAACATTATTCCACAGTTGAAGGGGATATGTTTTTTGGTCATTTCAAGATGATTAAATCCCAGAAGCATTTTATTGACCAGCCTCTAATTTGGAGGAATTAAGTTTTCTCTTCAATTTTCTACTTTCAGTAGTTCCAGTTGAGTAAGATATTATTCTCTGAAGTCATTGCAGTTTCTACAGTTACTTCTGTTCCATTCTTCCTATTGATGCTTTTTATAACAGGTTGCCTGAGCTTTAACTTGGTAAAATGTACTGAACCATAGACCTAGCTTTGTTCAAAAACATATAAACAAATTTCTGCAAGTGTCATGTTTGTCAAGAGTTTTCAGTGTTTGGTGAGTACCCAAAACTTTGTAGTACTGAGGAAGATGGCATTTAGTTTTTTTAAAGTACTGAAATTTCCAAGTATGTTGGAAATAGGAATTTGTGCCTTGTAGGGATTTTCAATGTGTATAGGCAGGAGGAATTGGAAATATTCATCTAGTGATAAACAAATAAAACTTCAGACAACTAGTGGGTTAATTTATTCCAAAATTTGGAGCCCCAGTTCTTCTGAGAGCAGGCCAAGCTTGTGTGACTGGTTTTTGAAACCATTTAACTAAAATAAAAAATGAAAGGCAAATACATTAATTGATCCTGATTGATACTACATCCTGCTGGCTTCCCAGTGGATTTCTACATGTATTCTTAATTGTAGAAGCCCATGTACCAATACTTCATGCTATTTTTTTTATTTTTTTATTTTTATTGTTTAAATGTTTTATTTTCTTCCTTTTATTGTATTGAATTTATTTCAAACATTATCTATAAGCTACAACAACACACAAACATCACAAATCACCACCTTATAACAAAATGAAGCAAAGTTTCAGAAAAGTAAATAACCTGAAATAACCACATCGCTTCCCCCATTGCACAAGTTTGCATTAATGGTATATCTTCAGTGCAGTTGATTAAAGATTTCTAATATTATAAATTGTACTCTTCATACAGCCCATGTATTCTCTTAGGGGTCTTGTTTATTGCTGCACAGTCCTATGTTTCTTTTTTCCCCCTCTTGTCATCTATTTCCAGTTACACTTCTTCACATCCCTCATATCCACTTTTTTTGAAATTTTATTTTGAAATAAATTCAAACTTACAGGAACTGTTGCAAAAACAATACAAATCCCATACACAGAACTCCAGCATACCCTGACACCCCTCCCTTGATACCCCAATCCACCAACTTTAACATCCTGTCACACCATTTCTTTCCCTCCCTCCCTCTCTCCCTTCCTATCATCCATCATCTATTGCTCTGTTTCCTGAACATATGAGAGTAAGATGCACACATCCTTGAACAAACAATAAAATTCACATATACCTTTCCCATGAACAAGAACATTCTTTTATGCAATCCCATTAAGTGCAGCTAAGAAGTTCAAGAAATTCAACATTGATACAAAGCTTACATTTCATATTTCCTTTTTTTTTCTTATGTCCCATCTGTGTCCCTTTGAGCCTCCTCTCCTCCATCCTCAGATCCCATCCAGGATTATCCTTGGCATTTAATTGTCATTATCTATTTAGACTGCCTTTTCTTTTCCAATTGTGGAAACATATACAGCCTAAATCTTCCCATTTCAACCCCTCCCTAGCATTCCATTAGTGGGATTAATCACATTTAGAATGTTGCAATGCCATCGCCTTCCCACCATCCATTACTAGAAATTTCCCTTCACCCCAAACAGAAACCCTACACTCATTTCTTAACTCCCCATTGCCTCTTCCCCCACTTCTCATAACCCATACTCTACTTTTCATCTCTATGGTCATATTCTCTGATACTTTCTTTATGTTTAACATGTGGCTTAAATTTAACCTCTTAAATCTATAACAATCTTGTTTTTCTTTGATACCAACTTAACTTCAATAGGACACCTAAACTATGTTCCTATACTCCTCCATATCCCCACCTTTATGTAGTTCTTGTCAAAAATTACATATTTTACATTGAGTCCAAAACCACTGATTTATCATTACAGTTTATGTATTTTAGATCCTGTAGGAAGTAAATAGTGGAGTTACAAATCAAAAATACAATAATATTGGTATTTATATTTACCATGTGATCTTACTGGAAATCTTTATTTCTTCATGTGGTTTCAGTCAATTGTTTAGTGTCCCTTCCTTTCAGTCTGCACAATTCCCTTTAGCATTTCTTATAGGACTGATCTACTGGTGATGAAGTCCCTCAGCTTTTGATTATCTGGGAATGTTTACATCTCCCCTTCATTTTTAACCTCAAGGTGTTTGTGAATTTTCTAAGTCTCTGATGGTCATTGACTTCTACTTGTATTCCATTGTGGTCAGAGAATGTGCTTTGAATAAATTCAATTTTTTTTAAATTTACTGTGGCTTGTTTTATGTCCCAGCATATGGTCTATTCTGGAGAAAGTTCCATGATCACTAGAGAAGAATGTGTGCCCTGGTGATTTGGGATGTAATGTTTTATATACGTCTGTTAAATTTCTCTATCTCTCTCTCTCCTTTCTTTGTTTCTCTGTTGGTAGGGTTACCTTTAGTATCTGAAGTAGGGCAGGTCTTTTATTAGCAAAATCTTTCAGCATTTGTTTGTCTGTGAAAAATTTAAGCTCTCCCTCAAATTTGAAGGAGAGTTTTGCTGTAGAAAGTATTCTTGGTTTGAAATTTTTCTCTCTCAGAATTTTAAATATGTCATGCCACTGCCTTCTCGCCTCCATGGTGGCCACTGAGTAGTCACTACTTAGTCTTATGTTGTTTCCTTTGTATGTGGTGAATTGCTTTTCTCCTGCTGCTTTCAGAACTTGCTCCTTCTCTTCAGTATTTGACAGTCTGATCAGAATATATCTTGGAGTGGGTTTATTTGGATTTATTCTATTTGGAGTTCACTGGGCATTTATGCTTTGTGTATTTATGTTGTGTAGAAGGTTTGGGAAGTTTTCCCCAACAATTTCTCTGAATACTCTTTCTAGACCGTTACCCTTCTCTTCCCCTTCTGGGACACCAATGAGTCTTAAATTTGGACATATTATTTTATCTATCATATCCCTGAGATCCATTTCAATTTTTTCAATTTTTTTCCCCATTCTTTCTTTTGTTCTTTCATTTTCCATTCTGTGGTCCTTGAGGACACTGAGTCACTGTTCAGCTTCCTCTAGTCTTGTACTATGAGTATCCAGAACCTTTTTAATTTGATCAACAGTTTCTTTTATTTCCTTAAATTGTCTATTTTTTATTTACTCTTACAAGTTCTTCTTTATGCTCTTCTAGGGTCTTCTTCATGTCCTTTGTATCCTGTGCCATGCTCTTCTTCATGTCCTTTATATCCTGTGCCATACTCTCATTGTTTGTTTTTAGTTCTTTGATTAATTGCTCCAAGTACTGTGTCTCCTCTGATCTTTTGATTTGGGTGTTTGGGTTTGGATTATCCATATTGTCTGGTTTTATCATATGCTTTAAAATTTTCTGTTGTTTTTGGCCTCTTGGCATTTGCTTTACTTTCTAGGATTCTTTCAGAATATGAAAAACCCCAGTCTCTAATTTTTCAGATCTACAGCTTGTTGGCATGCACTTTCTCTAACTAACCAGCAGATGGCATCTGTGAGTCACCTATTCCCCTCAAGTCAGTTCTCCCCAACTTTGTCTTTTTGGTGTGTGGGGGTCTGATTCTTGTGGGGTTCAATTGGTGCACCAAGTTTTGGTGTGTTGTTGGTGCTGTCTGCCCTGAATGAGGGGCATGTGTCTGAGCAGTTAGGGAGGCAAGGCAGCTTTAATAATCAAACCTCCCAGGTGTCTCTGGAGATTTAAGGCTGTTGCAAGAGTCTAAGCCTTCATTTCAGTCTTGCCTCAGATTGTCTCTGCCACTGACCCACAAGTCCTTGGTATTGGCATAGGGTCCCTGGGATTTCTGAACGGGTCCCCCTTCTCAGCTGTGCTCTTCCAGGACCTCTGCTGAGGGAAGGCTGTGCCACATCACAAGTGTGCACCAGTCCTCCAGGGAAGCCCTGGGCTGCTGGGCCATGCAGGAGCATTCCCAGCCAGCTGTAAAGATGGCTGAATGGGGCATGTTAATTTCCCCTTTTCACACAGTTCCACCTTCCCAGCTCTGGGACAATTAGCTGTAGGTGCACAAAAGGCCACTGTCCACAGCCGATATTGTGGTGTGTGTGTGGTGCTGTGGGAAATGCTCCCTGTCACACTGGGACCCTTGGCACAGCCCTGGGCTGTGGCTCAGGCCCCTGGCATGACCATCACCAGCCCGCCAGGAAGATGGCTGCAAAAGGTGTGGTTTCTTTCTCCTTTTGGCTCCTTTCTGCCCTCCTGGCTCCAAGACAATTAGCAGTGGGTATGAGAAGGGCTATTTTCCACACCAGATATTGAGGCATTGGCACAGCCCATTCCTGCCATGGTTCACTGCATGTTTCTCACTGCCATGTCTGCAGTTGCTCCCAGGTTTTTTTTTTTTAAAGAACTAGTCCGTCTGCAAATGCCAACCCATGGTTTCCCCACACTGCAGCATGGCTGCTGGATTTTCAGCCAGCTCACTCACTCATTTCAGAATGCAGACTTCTGGTTTCACCAAATGCATGGTCCCTGTGGATTTAGCAGACCTTGTCCAGTTGGTGCATTGCTGGAACTGGTGTTCTGGGTCACTTTCTGGCTTTTGTCTAGTCTTTTTCATGGAGGTGTTTTTTTGACCTGTGTCACCTAGCCACCATCGTAGGTTCTCCCCCACCAATACTTCATACTAATTTTAAGATCAACTATATTAAGGGCTACTATGCTCACAAGGAGAGGGAATGCCTTCCCCCTCCTACCTCCTGTTTATGCTCAAAGTGTTGTCTCATTTCTGATCCACAGACTAGAAAAAGAATTAATTTTATAATAATTTCATATTACATGCAAGTTATCATATAACTTAGAGCCGTTCATCCCAATTGCAATCTCCATTTCACAGCTTAGAGAAGTAAAATTTACAGATGTTGTCACTCATCCAAGGTTGCAAAATAAGTAATGGGAAGAGATTTTATTGGAGCCCCTGGTCCTCTTGATTTATTCATGATGAGAAGAGAGGAAACTACCTTTACCTGAATTCAAATACAAGCACCAAAGATGTCTGTTAAGTGGTTGCATTATTGCTCTTTGTATAACCAGCATGGGAAAATTGTTATTCTTCAGTTTACATTTTTCTTGGTATAGTGATCAAAACATTAATCTGGTATAAATTATCCATAACATGAACTTCATTGCCCAGTACTATCACAATGATTTGCTTTTGGACTAGAAATACCCTGATGAGATGAAAGAGTTCTGTAAATGCAATCTTACAGATTTTTACTGGGACATGATCTATAATCAGAGTTTGTGACATTACTAAGCTGATGCCTGGAAATTACTCTCTCCTTTTACCAAAACTACATACTTAACTATTTGTTTTATGTAATTAAAATTCTAATTTACAAAATTTTAAACAAAGTATCTGTTGAGAGATAACTGTAGAACAACAGAGAATGAAGGGGATTTGTAATCTGAAGATCAGGTTTCATGGCCTGGCTCTGTTGCTGTGAACTTGGACAAGCTACTTATACTTAGTCTGTGGAAACCAATCTTAAATTGGTGGCTGTGATGAGTAACAGATATCATGTTTGTGAAAGTGCTTTGTAAACTGTGAAGTACTATATAAAGTTTAGATAGTAAAATTTAGAGGTTTTGTTTAATGGTCAAAGTATTTGTCTCTTGTCCAAATTTGGTTTGTTGTTATAGTTCCTTCTCAGAGCATCTTATTGTGTTGATCTGAAACAGTCATAGATTTCTTTTATTGGCTTATTTTTGAGAGCTAATTGCTGGTAAACTGAATGTGATGAGGTCTTAACTCTTGTTTTAAATCAACCCTATGCTTCTCATGTTTCAATCTCTCTTAATTTCCTGGTAAATCTTGGAACCATTGCCCTTGTTTTGGCCAATTGTAACTTAAGAATTGCTGCATGTACTTTTAAGTTAAATGTGTGCCTCTGTCTCTCTAACTTTTAAAAACAAAATGGCATCTTTTAATTTTTCTAAAGGTGAATGGTATTTTATTTTTCGTGAATTTCTAAAGAATTTGATCTATGTGGTATTTTAAATGACCATCACTATACTAAATTACCAAGCCCATCAGTATCTCTAATCAAGCTGTTTTTAGCTATAAGCTAATTCAGTGTAGCTTTACATTTATTACCTTGGCTAAATTGATATGTCTCAGGACAGTGAAATTTAATAATCAAGATTGATTTTGCTGTTTTGTTATAGTATGGTCAAAGAACAAATACACCAATTCCAACTCCTCATTTCAGTGGTGTAGAGCTGGTCATTTCCCCCAAAACTCCTATATAGATTATAATCAGACTTGCTCTAAAATGTTTACTTCAACACATTAATATGAGAGTTGGTGATATTTGAAAGGAGTCTGTGAATGGGATGGGAGTACTCTACTAATGCTGATTTTCTAATTTGAAGGATTGAATGAAAGTTGGCAAGAGAGTGTACTTTTTGTTGGGAATTATACACTTGAGTATTTAGTAGTGACAGGGCATCATGTCTGTAGATTATTCTCAAAAAGTTCAAAGAACTAACAATGGGTACATATGTTTGTGTTTGTGTGTGGATATAAAGAGAGAGAGAGGTGTAGATATGGAGTAAATGTAGTAGAATGCTAAGAACTGGCAATCTGGTGAAGGGGGTTACAGGGATTCTTTGTACTGTAAATTTGAAATTATTTGAAAAAAATACTTTTTTCAAAAAGTAAAGAAAAAAACATTACTCCAGGTGTTACCATTTGGGGCAAAGTAAATTCTTAATATTAATTACTACTTTTCTCTGTCTTCATGTGAATAGCTTTCAGATCAGACATGATATTTTGTCATTAGTAGTCTGACCCTTCTGTTTGCTTTCTTCATTCCTATTTCTGGGCAATCAAGTGTCACAAAGGAAATTGAGATTCTTTATAAACCTCTTTCACATTTACACATTATTTCTAGTATCCTTAAGTCCCAAATGCCAACCTCACCTTCATCCTTCTCCTTCTCAAGAGTCCTTATATAGACATTACCAAGTAGATATTTGTATAAATGAACCCCTTCAACTTTTTCTTCTCTCCACCTCAAATCTCTCTATTTACCCCTGCCCCATATCCTTTCTGTATTCTTTCCTAAATAAGGCAGAATTGTCTTTCTTTATTTACAATGCTAGGCCCTATACCCATTTTCTTAATTCTACTCTTGTTCTGCCTCCAAGAATTTTGCTTTCTCTGTTATCCATGTCTGTAAGCAGGACCAACTTTTGGCAAAACAACAAATAAAATAAGCAAAGGTTTTTTACCTCTCTCCTTTATTTTAGTATCCTCTCCTACAGCAATCTTTCCCTAGGAGCACTTTCTACCATAGAGTGTAATGTTCATAACAGAGTCATTCTCGTATTTGGGAATATAGCTGACATATTATGGTATTAACAAATAATTCCAAAATGAACATCCTTTGGCCCTATTCAGAAATAATTACATTCTAATTTGGGGGAGGGAATGGATATAATGCTGAAACCTATCAACTTTGAAACCTTAAATTAATGCATCCCTAAAATGGGATTTCAACCATTGGTGAAAGAGATAATTTGAGACAGATGCCTTTCCCAGTGCCCCTTAAATCATACCAGATAGGCAAATGCTTATTTTGATTACTTTAAAATTGACTTTGTTCACCATTCATAATGTTATTCTTGTCAGAGTTTGAGTGGGTATTCTCTAAAGTTATTTGATAGATGGTAAAATGTCTACCTGGTGAAATTGGAACCAGTGCAGTTCTAGTGCTGGCATTTAAAATATTCTCAAGGAGTACTTTGCAATAGGTCTGTGTATGGACATGAGTATCTTGTATTAAAAAGTCTGCAACAATTCAGAGCCCAGTACTTTCAGATGGCTAATGGATTTGGATAACAAGTTCTTGTCTAGATAGTCCAGTGGGTAACATTAGAATAATTGTCTGTTGAATAATATTCCCATTTTTTAAAATCATGTTACTTCAGTGCTGTAATATTTAGTTTTTTCCCAAATGGTTACCAAAAATTCCAAAATTTTATAACTGGATGTCCACTCTCATGATAGTCAACTTGGAGCAGTTGTAATCAGGATAGCTTTTATTTGGATTCTTCTAGAAATTCTCATTGGACTTTTCACATGAATACTTTTCTAAACAGATGACAACTTTTTTTAGTTTCCTAGGCTGATCAAGCAAATACCATGAAATGGGTCAGGTTAAACAATGGGAATTTATTCAATCACAGTTGTGAGGTTAGGAAAAATTCCAAATCAAGTCATCATCAAGGTGATGCTTTCTCCTTGAAGACTGGTATTCTGGGACTGGCTGACAATGATCCTTTGTCCTTAGCTTGTTACATGACAAGGTACATAGCAGTGTCTCCTGGTCTCTCCATTCTTCAAAATTCTGTTGATGTTCAGCTTCTGGCTACTCCTCTGGCTTTCTCTCACTCTGAATTTCATTCTGCTTATAAAGGACTCCAGTAATAGGATTAAGACCCATCCTGATTGGGCTGGGCTACCTTAACTGAAAAAACTTCATCAAAAGGTCCTACTTACAATGGATTCATACCCACAGGAATGGATTAGATTTAAGAAAATGTTTTTCTGGCATACATACAGCTTGAAACCCTTTTGATCACTGTCCAACACAGCTCCTGCCATGTGAGGCTGGAGCTTGTGTAAAATCCCAATTTTAATAAAAATTAGTTAAGGTTATTCATTAATGTTTCTTATAGTACAGTGCTCTGATGTCCATAATATCTATTATTATGTGACACACCTTTCTATAAGTGGATTTAAGCGAGGATGTTCTTTCCTCTTTATTGCCCATAACCTTTAAATAAATACTCAGAATTACTAGAATGTAAAATAGATACACTGTGGTTTCTCTGGAATGCTTTTAACACTCAACAAAGGTAAGTTGTAGTGTTCTATTCATACAATGACATGGAACTTTGTTATTTAAGTAGCTCTCAATGATATGAAGCTCTTGCATGAAGACATCACTGGAATGTATCTTTAAATATGTTCATGGCAGCACCAAGATGACTTTCTATCATGTCATTTATAGATTCTTTCATTCACAGGCACCACTTGCTCTTTCTTTTTCATCTTCTTTCATCATTCTAATCAATAACTCCATTTTCTGATCCATCAGTTGCAGGGGCCCCTTCATTTACTATTTGGTTAAGTCCCATTTTTCTGCAATCTCCTGTTTAATGGCATTGACTTAATCTGTACTTAACAAGTTTTCTTCCAAATTGTTATACTACCAATCTGCAATGTTTTGTTCATTTTATCTACTTGCCTGTTCTGGATTGCTGTGGAAGGGAAGAAGTTGAGAAATCTGTGGGGAACTATTGTTGGCTTACCATTTGTACTGTCATTTTACAGTTGAGTGGCTTAATAAGGATAGTCTGATTCCATTCTTCTTGTCTATTTAATGTGAGTCCTGGGAAATGTGACCTGGTGATTCATTTTTACCTCCCAAACCCTTCTGAGACTATTGTCTTGGTGGCTCTTGAACTTTTTGTAGCACCCAATCACTTGGTAATAACAGTCAATCCACTGTCCACAATGTGAGACTGATCTTTGGTGAAAGTAACAATCTTTACTTTTGCTTTTCCTATTCTTGTTTTGGTCACATTTAATCAAGACTTCCATGAATGAGCCTTTTTTGCATCTCTATCTCCTTGCATTTTTTTTTGCATCTCTATGCCTTTAAAATATATGACCTTAGAACATATATGTCTATAAAATAGACTTTGGATGCACAAACAACTAAGTTCTGAAGTCACTTGAAATAATCCTTTTCTGTCAGTGGCTTTGCCTCCAACTCACTATGCATTTAGATTCATTCATTTTAGTGTGTTAAATTTTTAAATATTGCTTTTAAAATTTTTATTTTGTGAATATGTAAATCACTTACACAATCTTGAAGTTGAAACTATGTAGCAAGATATATTCAGGTAAGTCTCATTTTCATCTCTCCCTTATCTACCCTGTTCCTTCCCTTCACTATAGGCCACTTATGTTAGTTTTATTTTGTCCTTTCAATACCATGAATGAGCTTTTGACATATTAATTTTCTTTTCTCTCTTTTGGGGTTGGGCAAATCATCTTAAAAGGAATAAAATGACAACCATTCCTTGATAAGGAAATTTAACTAAGGTTCTTTGATTTTTGCAGGCATGCAGGAAGTTTGAACTGTCAAGTTAAAGGAGTATATCTACCACCTTCCCCAATGGAACCTGATTTTTGCTTGCAACTTTCCTCCACTGGGCCTCTCTGAAGCCCATAGAGAGGAGCATGTTGTGGGGGGAGCTGATCTAAAGGTCAACCCTTGAACCCTTGATCTACATGGCTTGGAGACCATCCAGGTGGGGCTTTGATATCTACCCATAGATCACATCTAACATTGTCTAACAGATGACTTAGGCCAATTGGACTACAGGATGTCATATTTTGAGAGTATTATTAGTATAATTAGTATTTTTAATGACTACAAATCCCATTAAAAAAGAAAAAGTATGAGGAAAAAGCCATGGGGATTTTTAAAAGGGCACACTGACTCATTCTATTCTGCCCCAACTGCTGTTTTTCTCCATAACAGGCTGTATTGATGATGCAAGGTGGATAGTATATTATCCCCCTGTAGAAGATGACTAAGATAATACCTCTAGAAACTTTTATCATCCTTTTCCTAACCACAGGTTCAGCCAAATCTTATTCTGAAAAAAATTTTAAAGTACTGAAAAAGATTGTCTTTATGATCTTATTTTAAATTAGTTCTCATTTCCACTAAACTAGTTTGCCTAGATTGAGTATGTCAGCAAAAGAGTCATGAAACTCTTGAGCAGTAAACCTGTTTAGCTTAAAATTATAAGTAATAAAATATATTAAAATAATAGGAGGATTTCCAGAGTTGGAAAACCTTAAAAGACAAAAAGGATTGTTACAGAAAATGTAAAGATAATAAATAGTCCAAGAAAAAAGAAGTAAATTATAGTTTATATAGGAATTACAGATAGAAATGTATTTCCATGAGAATTAGAGATATCTAAAAGACTATATATACATATAATATATATATAATATTTAATTTGCCAGTGATAGAGGGAAAGAAATAAAATATTGATGCCTCTTCCCTATGTACTCCTCAACCCCCAATAATAAATTTCCTAGAAAAATGAGAAAATCATGATTACTCAAAAGGAGAGAAAGAGGAAATTAAGCATCTCAAAGCTGTCAGAATTCAAGAAGTACAGATTAAATTGAAAAGGGACTTGAATGAAAAGACATTGAAATTGAATACTATGGGGATAGAGATGTTAAAACAAAGGGACAGGGAATTGGGGGTGGGTGGAAAGTAGTGGCAGATGGCATATCATAGAGCAACACTGTCTGGGGGAAAAGTTTTCAGGCAAAAAGAATTAACAGCTTCAAAGTGTTTTTTAGATAATATAAATTGTTTTAAGTGTTTTTAAATTGTGTTGACAAATATGTAACGTAAAATTTGCCATGTTTGCCATTTTAACCATCTTATGTGTATAATTCAGAGGCATTAATTACATTTATAATGTGCTACCAATACTACCATCCATTACCAAAACTTTTCATCACCCCAAAGAGAAACTCTGTACCCGTTAAGCAGGAATCCCCCATTCCCCAATTCCAAGCCTCTGGTAACCTGTAATCCACTTTGTGTTTCTGAAAATTTGCTTATTGTAGATATTTCAAATTAGTAGAATCATACAACCAATAGTTGTCATTTCATGTCTAACTTAAGATGGATTTTTCTAAAACAATTATCTTTGGGCTCATCTCTAAACTTTATACTGCTAAAAAGCTGATTAAAATGAATTACCTCTATGTGATACAAAACTATGCATCAATGGGAGGTATAAGGGGTATGGGCCTTTTTTTCTGGAATAATGAGAAGGTTCTAACTTTGTGATGGTGAATGTGCAACTCTGTGATTGCATCAAGAGACATTGATTGCACACTGGATGGATTGTATGGTATGTGAATAAAATCATTAAAAATTAATTACCTCTGAAGTTTAAATTCTTGGTTGGGGCTTACAGAAAAATAAAATCTCAATTGGAAACTTATTTAACAGCAATCTACCCATACCTGTTGTATTCACTTAGCATAGTATAGCAGAACAAACCATGAATATGGATTGAGTGGTTCAGGATTTCTAATGACTGAACATATTGTTGATGAAATTGTGTCCCTTTTCATGACAACCTTAAGTGATTAATAATGAACTGCTTTATCTCTATATGTAACTTCATATCTTATTACAGTAAACTCTGCTTTTAGTCACATTCAGAAACAAAGGATTCTGATTTGTGGACTGCACCATCCTTAAGTCCTTTACTTAGTGCTCTTTCACAAGTATGAGATATTTTATTTTTCCTATAACTTTAGGGGGTAGACTCATTTGTAATTTGAAAAGACAAGGCTAGGGATGCTAAATAACATTGTAAGGATTCAGTTGGGAACCTGTGATTTCCGTTGAAAATTGACACTCTTGTCAGCAAGTATTCATTGATCACACAATGCAGGTTAGATGTTTTAATAATCTAATTAAGATGTGGAGCACTTTCTTCCTTGGCCAGTTTTATAGTGTGAAATGGTAGGCACAGTGCAATTAAGTGATTTTCTTCTAATACTCTGCAAGTAGAGTAAAAGAAGTAGGAGGTAGGGGGTGTGAATGAGCCAGATGTTCCTATTTTCAATCTGGTATTTTCTCTGGGGCCCCTCTGCTTCTCACTTCAAGTTAGCCCAGGAACTATAGTCATGGAAACAATAAATAAAATCTAGAAACCAATTAAGCATTATATCTACCTCCAAAACAACTGTTCCTTCTAAAGCCACAATAGTCCCTGCCAGGCTGGATAGCCAAGCCTCCAACTAAAATGAAAGCCTGAATCTCATCCATTACCCAAATAGAGGTGTTCTTGGGATATATGTTTGGATATGCACTGAGCTTATTGGGATAAAAAGTTTGAGCCAGGCAATTTGCATATTTTGTAGTTTTTGTCAAATCATTGCTTAAGTCAGATTTCTAATTTTGATTACAAATCTTAAAATTTCACCATTCAGAGAATATTTCTTCAATGGAGATATTTCCTTTCATGCTATAGTCTTCCACAGGAATGTTGAATAGGCTATCAGTTTGAAAGGGCATTTGGATTTAAATCAGTACATGTGCTGATAAATGATTCCACATGGTTTGTGTTGGTATGTACCATTCAGAAGAGAAAAACATTATTCATGTGTGCATTGCATTTTCATTATCATGGCAGCAAAACATCATTCATTTTTCTGGGTGCTAAGAAATGCTGCTGCAGAATACTTTCCAAATCTCAGGTAAAAACCCATGGCTGGCTTTTAAGAAGCTGCTCATTGAAATACAACTATTGGGTATAAGCTTGGGGAAATGTGCTTCATAATCACTGCCTATTTGTGCACTCTCTCTGAAAAGAATTGGTGCATTCTGCTTCTTCTATGTGATTACATACTGCAAGTTCTGATGCAATTCCTGATTGGTAATTAGGCATATGGTCAGGAAGGGATCTAGCACCTCTAACTGACTTCTAAGGACTCAGACAAAACAAGTGTAGCATTGGTTACAGAAGCTAAAAGGAATGATCATTTAGTCTCTGGCAATGTGGACTGTGAATAAATGTGTAGGTGTGAATATGAGGAAGAAAAGAAACTTAGAGACAGAATGGGAGATACAAGTACAAAAAAAGAAGTAATTTTAAAAGCAATGAGTGACAGTCTATAAAATAAGTCCATTTAACTCATCACTAGGGAGAGATTATGCTTAATGGGACCAAATATCTTTCTCTCAAAAACTATGTTAGGTTGATTTGTATGACTTTTTACTTTAGAATTTTTGTGATTGGTGCTATATAAACCAGAACTTAAGCTAAAAAAATCTAAGGTGAAATAATAAAAAATAAAAATAAATAAAAATGTTTTCCATCCACTATTTGAGTTATAATGGTGGGGAGAAAACTGATTCTTCACTTGAAATAAACATAAAGAGCTTTCAGAATTGTGTTTATGGGAGATAGTTGAACATACTTTGGACTTAATGCTTTCAATTGAGCACAAAGCAGTTCTGAAGTGGGTTTGGATTTATCCATGGCATTAATATTTTTAAAAAAAATTTAGAAAAGTTATAGGTTTAGAGAAAAATCATGCATAAACTACAGGACTCCCATATACAACCCTATTATTAACATGCTGCATTGGTATGGTACATTTGTTACAATTGATGAAAGCACATTTTATAATTGTACTGTTAACTATAGTCCTTGTTTTAACTTAGGTTCATTGTTCATATTGTGCAGATCCATGGATTTTTTAAAAATTTATTCTAGTAACATATATACAACCTAAAATTTCCCCCTTTAACCATGTTCAAATATATAATTTAGTACTGTTAATTATGTTGAAAATGTTGTGCTACAAACACCACCAACAAGTACCAAAATTTTTTCATTGTACAAATAGAAACTGTGTATCATTTAAGCCTTAACTTCCTATTCCTTACAGCCACTCTGTCCCCTGGTAAACCATATTCTAGATTCTGACTCTATGGGAGTTTGCTTTTATGCAAAATTTTTCATATTACTGAGATCATACAATATTTATCCTTTCCTGTCTGGTTTATTTCAGTCAA
Source organism: Choloepus didactylus (assembly GCF_015220235.1). Classification (NCBI taxonomy): domain Eukaryota; kingdom Metazoa; phylum Chordata; class Mammalia; order Pilosa; family Megalonychidae; genus Choloepus; species Choloepus didactylus. The sequence continues at coordinate 95,100,037 of NC_051334.1, read as the reverse complement.
CAGGATGTCTTAAGGGTACATCCATGTTGTTGCACATATCAGAACTTCATTCATTTTTATGGCTGAGTAATAATCCTTTGCATGTTTATACAACATTTTGTTTATCCATTAATTGGTTGATGGACACCTGGGTTGCTTCCATCTTTTGGCAGTAGTGAATAATGCTGCTATAAACACTGATGTGCAAATATCTATTTGATACCCTGCTTTCAATTCTTTTGAGCATATACCTAGAAGTGGGATTGTTAGGTCATGTGGTAATTCTACACATAAATTTCAAAAGAACTACCCAACTGTCTTCCACAGAAGCTGCACCCTTTTACATTGCCACCAACAATGAATGAGTTTTCCTTTTTCCCCACATCCTCTCCAACATTTGTAATTTTCCATATTTTTAAATATTTGCCATTTTAGTGGATGTGAAATGGGACCTCATTGTGGTTTTGATTTACATTACCCAAATAACTAATGTGTTAAGCATCTTTCCATGGGCTTTTGGGCCATTTGTATATCGTCTTTGAAGAAGCATCTATTCAAATCTTTTGCCCATTTTTAAATTGGATTGTTTGGCTTTTTTTTCTTGAGTTGAAGGATTTCTTTATATATTCTAGATATTAAATCCTTATTGGAATGTGGTTTCCAGATATTTTCTCCCATTGTGTAGGGTTGCATTTTACTTTCATGATAAAGTCCTTTAATTTGCAAAAGTTTTTATTTGGATGACATCCCATTTGTCTATTTTTTTCCTCTGTTGTTTGTGCATTGGGTATAAAGTATAAGAAAACATTGCCTTACGCAAGGTCCTGAAGATGCTTCCCTATGTTTTCTTTTCCTTCTAGGAGTTTTATAGCCATGGCCTTTGATCTTTATATTTAGGCCTTTGATCTTTATGAGTTGATTTTTGTATGAGGTGTGAGGTAGGGGTCCATCTTCATTCTTTTGCAAATGAAGATCCATTTTCCCAGCATTTGTTGAAAAGACAATTCTTTCCCAGTTGAGTGGCTTTTGCACCTTGTCAAAAATCAGTTGGCTATACTGGATCAACTTTGTAAGTGGTCAGCTGCTACACAAGCACATGAACCACTGACAGGTAGAACAGCCAGTGTGACTGGGCTCATCTCTCCACAGTGGCACCAACCCCAGACTTGCCAAAGCTGTGCACATAAAGGGGAAGTTTCAGAAGCTAGTCTCAGTATGCTCACATGGATGCAGGATGTTGGGGAATGGGACATTGGAGTGGGGACTGAGATGGGAAAAGGCTTGAAAAGAATCCAGAAACAACACTGTGAAGTAGGCAAAGTTAAAGAAAATGACTTCCTTCTCAAAGAGCAATGAGAGGAAAAGAAACAAACCAAATAAAAGAACTAGATTTTTTTAATGAGAATTGCTAAGAAATTCAACTACCTAAACATCCCCTATTCTTATATATAAACAGAATTTTGAAAGGTATTTTTAGTATGCCCTGAATGTCTTTTGCTATTATGTAGTGCATTTTGCATATGAAAAGCTAAAACAAATTTCCTTTACTTTTTAAACTGCAATGAGCATTTTCTATTCTCCCCAAGAATGTTGCCCCAAAGCTGAAATTACTGGTTCAGTTGTCTCATATAAGCATTTATAAATCAGGTAACACTGGCAAGGTCTGAAAATCAAAACACTTAATATAGCAGGGCACCAAAAGAAAAAAAAAAAAACTTGAGGGAAAACAAAATGAAAATTTTATTTATCAGAAAGCAAGAAATGTTGCTAACTGCTTGTTGGAAACCAATACAGCTATCTCAGATCACCAGAATTTCAGAATTTCAGCCAAAGTAATGGTATTCAAAAGGAAAGAGAAAAGAGATCATCTCAATTCACCCAAAGCCCAGCCATCAGAGGACTCCAGGAAGAAAGAGGTTTCCTTGGCAAACATTAGTGCTGCCTCGAAATGAAATCCAAATCTTTCCCATCATTGACTGACTCTTCCCCTACTTCTTTGTTAACTGCTGTATTTATTTCCTGCCACAATTTTGCTTCTGAACTTCACCAGGACTTAACCAGCCTCCATTCCCAAGTAAAACCACTTCTCCACCACCCTACCAAAATGTGCTTCTCAACCTTTTAACATCCTTGCCCCTTTTGAAAAACACTGAAGTTTTAAAAGCGTCCTTTCCTCACCCCACCTGGATTCTAACACATTCCCTTGGAATGTGTCATTCAGAATCGTCTTCTTAACTGCTGGAGAGACACAGGAGATAAAATCTAAATTTTACACTCCAGTTAAAAAGATTTCTTCAAGCTCTTAAAACAATGATTTTCATTTTCCAAAAATATGATTTTAGTAAATTATTAAACACAATACTTTATCTACCTATAGCTTTACTCACTCTGAAGTTGAGATACAACCTCCCAAGGAGGTTGCACACATAAATATACCCATAAAGCCAGATATCTGCCATGCATTGAGCAGGCTCTCTTGAAATATTAGTGAAGGAAGAGGAGGGAGGCAGTAACTTTCAGGTAGCACTGACTCTTGGATGGGTCAAACCCCACTGGCAGCAGGAATTCTGAATGTATTAGGGACTCCTCCTTAGGCCTCAGTAGACTTCTCACACAGTACAACTCATCTAGCAAGCTGAGGACTAAAGATTCAGACAACAAAACCTAAACACATCGCTGCAGTCTTAATCATAGCAAAACATGATAAACCATGTTGTGAAAAAATTTCATATATTGAAGCCATTACCATTTTGTGTCTTATCTTTCTCCAGCACAAAAATTCATGAATATTAAGAGGTAGCTGTATTGTATGCAAACTGTAGGGTTTTGTCTATGTGCTGCTCTCCATAGAGATGAGAAGGGTCTCCCACTTACATTTGGCAAAATCACATCAGTCAATCCCAAATGGTTATCTTAAAGCACAATTTAGCTGATCACTTGAGTAGCCATGTGCTTTCTCAGTTCAAGTTTGTCTGCCTTCTTCAATATTTAAGGTTGATGAAGCTAATATTTAATTGAAAAATCCATTCTATGAGGTTAACTAAAAATTGATAAGTCTAATCTAAATGTTTGCATTTTGTTCAACTGAATCAATATCTATAGATTGCAAGTTTTGTTTAAAGTAAGCCACTTTGGGTTTTTAAACCTTTATCTCCTGTTCTAAGTTGCCTTTCTCACCTCCCATTGACTCAGTGATTCTGAAAATTCTTCATTTGCAAGTACAACAAGTTTAAGAGAGAGGAGGAAATTAGGTACTAAGTGACTAATTCCCATGCCCATTTGCAAAGCAAAGCTATAAGGATGTTGAAACCTGGACAATTAAATTAAGGGATAGCATCATTCAATCAAATTGAGAAAATATCATAATTTACATCTCCCCTTTAGTTGATTTTCTTTTTTTTTTTTGGCTTAAAATAATTGGTTATGTTTTTGTAAGAGAAACAATATAATTATATGCATTTAAGTGAGCAGTTATTAAAGTCATGTATGACAATGCAATTGTCCTGAAAACAAATGAATCAGGATTATATGCATTTCAAGCTATCATTAAAATGTAATTTCCTTTGCTGTCTTTTACTGGGATTGTTTTAAAGTAAAACATTAAAAAGATGTCTATAAAAAATCAGTTGGCCATAAATGTGCAGGTTGATATCTGAGTTCTCAAATTTATTCTTTTGGTCTATATGTCTGTCCTTGTGCCAGTACCATGATGTTTTGATAAAGGTGACTTTGGTAAAAATTTTAATATCAGAAAGTATGAGTCCTCCAAGTTCATTCTTCTTTTTCAAGATGGCTCTGACTATTGGGGTCCCTTACCCTTCCATATAAATGTGATGATAGGCTTTTCCATTTCTGTAAAGAAGGATGTTGGAAATTTGATTTGGAATGCATTGTATCTGTAAATTGCTTTGGGTAGAATTGACATCTTAGCAGTATGTAGTCTTCCAATCCATGAACATGAATTATTTTTTCCATTTATTTAGGTCTTTGATATTTTTAGCAATTTTTTGTAGTTTTCTATGTACAGGTCCTTTACATCCTTGGTTAGGTTTATTCCTAGATATGTATTTCTTTTAGTTGCTATTGTAAATGGATTTTTTTTCTTGATTTCTTCCTCAGATTGTTTATTACTAGTGTATAGAAACATTACTGATTTTTGGATGTTGATCTTGTACCCTGCTACTTTTCTTAAGTCACTGATTAGTTCCAGTAGCTTTTTGGTGGATTTTTCAGGATTTTCTGTATATGGGACCCTGTCATCTCCAAATAGGGAAAGTTTCACTTCCCACTTTCAAATTTGGATTCCATTCATTTCTTTTTCTGGCCTCATTGACCCAGCTAGAACTTCCAGTACTGGGTTGAATAACAGTGGTGACAATGGGCATCCTTGTCTTACTACTCTTCTTAGAGCACAAGCTTTCATTCTTTCACCATTGTGTATGATGTTAGCTGTGAGTTTTTCATACATGCCCTCTATCATGTTGAAGAAGTTTCCTTATATTCCTAGTGTTCTAAGTGGTTTTATCAAAATGGTGTGCTGTATTTTGTCGAATGCCTTTTCTGCATCAAGTGAGATTGTGTGATTTTATTCCTTCATTCTGTTAATGTGGTGCATTGCATTAATTGATTTTCTTATGTTGAACCACACTTGCATTCCTGAAATAAAACAAACTTGATCATGGTTTATAATTCTTTTAAGGTGCTGTTGAATTTGGTTTGCTATGAATTTTTGAGGATTTTTGCACCTATATTCATAAGAGATATTGGTCTACAATTTTGTTTCCTTGTGTTATTTTTATCTGGCTTTGGTAAGAGGGTGATGCTGGCCTCATAGAATGAATTAGAGAGTATTCCCTCCTCTTCAACTTTTCAGAAGTGTTTGAGCAGGGTTGGTCTTAATTCTTCTTGGAATGTTTGATAAAATTCTCCTTTGAAGCCATCTCATCATGAGCTTCTGTTTGTTGGAAGGTTTCTGCTTACTGATTCAATCTCTTTGCCACTTATTGGTTTGTTGATATCTTCAATTTCCTCTTGAGTTAGTGACGATAATTTGCTTGTTTATAGGAATTTTTCCATTTCATCTAGGTTAGCTAATTTGTTGACACACAGTTGTTCATAATATCCTATTATAGTCCTTTTTATTTCAGTGGGAACAGTAGTAATGCCCCCCTTTTCATTTCTGATCTTAGTCATTTGTGTCCTCTCTCTTGCTTTTTTACTTTGTCATAGTGACTAAAGGATTGTGAATTTTATTGATCTTTTCAAAGAAACAACTTTTTGTTTTGTTGAGTCTCTCTATTGCTTTTTATTCTCTATTTCATTTATCTCTGGTCCAATCTTTGTTATTTCCTTCCTACTGTTCACTTTTGGTTTAATTTGCTCTTCTTTTTCTAGTTCTTCCAGTTTTGGGGTTAAGTATTTGATTTGAAATCTTTCTCTTTTTATAATGCAAGCATATACAGTAATAAATTTCCCTCTCAGCACTGCCTTTGCTGCATTCCATAAGTTTTGGTATGTTGTATTTTCATTTGCATTTGCATCAATACATTTCCTAATATCCCCTGTGATTTCCTCTTTAATCTATTGGTTGTTTAAGAGTATGTTGTTTAGTTTCCACAAATTTGTGAATTTTCTAGTTCCCCTTGTTATTGATTTCTAGCTTCTTTCCATTGTTGTCATAGAAGATACATTGTATGATTTCAATATTTTTTAATTTATAGAGATTTGTGACCTAAGATGGGGGTATGGTTTACCTTGGAGAATGATCCATGTACACTTGAGAAGAATATGTATTTTGTTTTTGTTTAGTGAAGTGTTCTATACATGACTATTACATCTAATTGGCTTAGAGTATCATTAAAATCTTGTATTTCCTTATTGATCTTCTGTCTAGATTTTCCATCCATTATTGAAAGTGGTATTTTAAAGTCTTCTACTATTAATGTAGAACCATCAATTTCTCCTCTAAAATCTGTCAGTATTTGTTTCATATATGTTGGGGGCACTGCTGTTAGGTGCATGTATATTTGTAATTGTTACATCTTCTTGTTGAATTGATCTCTACCATCATATAATGACTGTCTTTTGTCCCCTGTAACTATTTTTGACTTCAAGTCAATTTTATCTGATATTAGCATAGCTACCCCAGCTCTCATTTGGTTACTACTTACATGCAATATTTTTTCCATTCTTTCACTTTCATCCTACTTGTATCTAGATTTTTATCCTCTTCCTCTACATGGGCCATTAGTCTAATAATCTCTTTTGCACACAGGGCATATTATTCTTTCAAAATGTTAACTCTGGGATTTATTCCTTGAGACATCTGTTTCTTTATTTTGTAATCTGCTGGTGATAAGACAATGATTTTCTTCAGTGTCAGCCCTCCTATCAGGAAGATTTGCCCAAGGTGAATGTGAAGTGCAAGGTCTTCCCTGTCCTTTCTGAGCCTGTGTCTTGTCCTGGGCTTGGGCTTTCTAGTGTCTTAGGAGTTCCCCTGTTGGCAGGAATTTAATTGCCCTTCTACTTCCCCAGAGACAGAACTGCTCATTCTCCTGGGTATTCCACTGCTAGATGTAAGGCAGGAAAGCCTTTGCCCCAGGCCTTACTCCTCAATTGTTTTTTACTCTCTTTTCATTGTCTCAAACTGATTTTGCCTGGAGGTCAAATTCTGGGATTAGGGGCATGCTGAAGAGTTTCCCAAATCAGTCTTTCCCAGCTGAACAAGGCCAGGGACACACAAGGGAGTGTAAACCAGCTCCAAATTGACCTGGAGATGGGATGGGGAATGTGTCAGGAATTGTACTAGAAGCTTCTTCCATGGCTTCACAAAGCTGCACTTTCTTGACCTGTCCAGCAAATGCAACCCTTCAACTATCCTCTGCAGCTCTGAGGTAGCATAGTATTTTTGATTGTTCTCTGTCACCTTTGTTTCTGGGGCAAGTTGGAACAATGGCTGCCCTCAGAGCAAGGCTGTCATTGATCCAAAGTAGCCAATCAAAGGCTGTGATCAGTGATCAGCTTTTTTCCACCCCAGATCTTAGTGATGTGGATTTTTATTTCCCTTTCTGCCACTGGCAAGCTACATAGTGGGCCAGATCCCAATGCTGCCTGCTGTGAGAGTGAAGGCTGAGTCACAATAAGCACTGAACAGAGAAAACAATTTATTTGTATTTACCATAAATACTAGACTCTTACTCCCACTCTTCCCTCAATGTTATGCTGTATTCTTCTGGACTCTAGTGTTTCAAATTAGTTGATTCAGACTGTTCCTTCATGTTTAATAGTTGTTCTGGTGGAGGGACAGATTCCTGAAGCTTCTACTCCACCATCTTCCCACAACCTCTCCTGCATTAACATTTTAGTATATCATCCCTAGCATATATGTAAGTCACAGACTTCAGCCTAATGATTTGATTATTGTAGCAGTAAGTGCTGAGGCCTGGGCAGGCACATCCCCATTTGGCCTTTCCTTGCAATGCACAATCACTAATTGTATTTTTCCAGGAGTTGAGGTTGAAAGGGTCACTGAACCCAGAGTGTCCATTTGTCCAAGTGCTGACCAACATGATCCTTTTACTATTTTACTTATTCTTTCAGTTTGTAAAAGGAGCCTATTGCAGAGGCCTCTTGAGTGTATATACATAATTGATAACACAGACCACTTTGTCTAAACATTTCAGCACTTTCCAGTCATGGAGAATCACAATTTTAGGGAGGGGAAAGGGAGGTATCCTGGAGCAATGATTAATGAACTATAGAGATCCTTTTCTGTCAGTGACCATATCTGACAGGGGATAGGGGTTTGATAGGTAAGAATAAAAAGGAGAGGAAAATGAGACTGTGGCTTAGTCTGAAAGAGTAGGTCAAGGAATTCTGGCTGTTGTTGATGGGCTATGATTTTAAGGGAAAATAGGGAAGACTACAAATCTCTCCCTCAAAAGTCTTCCATACTTTCTGAAAATGTTGCACTTTGGGGAAAAGAAGATGTAGAAAGCTCTTATGATCTTAATTTGCTACCTCACAGCAGAAACTCATTAGACTTTTATCATCTGTTAATTTCTTAGCATAGGTTATTTTTCCAGATTAATTTCAATTGCTTAACAAGGCCTTGGAAAAAAAAGAGCACAAGGTAGGGTGAGTATGGCTAGTGAGAAACAAGAGGAGAAAGGGCCAGAGCATAGATGGCTATTCCAACCAAACAAGTTTGGGTTGAAGATCTTGGGACGTTGGAGGGAGGAAATAATATAAATGTAGTGAAAGCCTGGGCATTTTTTATTTTAAATTCAGTTTTATTGAGATATATTCACATACCATACAGTCATCCATAGTGTACAATCAACTGTTCACAGTACTATCATATAGTTTTGCATTCATCACCCCAATCTATTTTTTTTACATTTTCCTTGTACCAGGAAAAGTGAAAATAAGAATAAAAAATAAAAGTAAAAAAGAGCACCCAAATCATCCCCCCATCCCACCCTATTTTTCATTTAGTTTTTGTCCCCTTTTTTCTACTCATCCATCCATACACTGGATAAAGAGAGTGTGAGCCACAAAGTTTTCACAATCACACTGTCACCCCTTGTAAGCTACATTGTTATACCATCATCTTCAAGAGTCAAGGCTACTGGGTTGCAGTTTGATAGTTTCAGGTATTTACTTCTAGCTATTCCAATACATTAAAACCTAAAAAAGTTTACCTATATAGTGCATAAGAATGCCCACCAGGGTGACCTCTCAACTCCATTTGGAGTCTCTCAGTCACTGAAACTTTATTTTGTTTCATTTTGCATCCCCCTTGTGGCCAAGAAGATGTTCTCTATCCCATAATGCTGGGTCCAGATTCATCATCGGGAGTCATATCCTGCATTGGCAGGGAGATTTACACCCCTGGGAGTCAGATCCCACATAAGGGGGAGAGCAGTGAGTTCAACTGCTGCATTAAGCCTGGGCATTTTACAGGCAAGGACCAGAAGAGAAGAGGGAGAGAAAGAAAAAGGAAAAAAGCACAAGCCCAAAATGGAAAATTTTGAGTTGTATATTCATTAGTACAATAAAAGGTTAAAAGAAAGCTCCTCTCCTTCATTTGTAGCTTAGCTGAGCACACTAGCATAGTCTAATGCATAGTACTATATATATGGTGTTTATTTTCTTCTGACATTGTTCAGCAAAAGATGGCCTTGACAGTGGAAAAAACATTCAATAGCCACAGAGTACCTCCTCTCCCATTTTGGACTCTTTCTTTTCAGGTTAAGAGATAGGAAGGAGAGATATAAACCAGCCAGGATCACAGGAGGCAAGGACATTATTCTCCCCTGTGGACATTTAGTATAAAACTGAGAAATATCTTGAGGAAGAGTAGAGTACAATATCAATTAATTGAAAACAGTTATGTCAAAGTTTTGGGTTGGTTTACAGGATTCTTTGTGAAAAAACCTGTGTGAGAGCAAAGAGAGTTTATGGAGTGCATAGAAGCTCTTTTTTCTCTATGGAGTATGTGGCTATGGAAGTTGAAGGGAAAGAAATCAGCCTCAACTTAGTAGAGGGAGTCAGCAGCAAATCAATCAGCTGGAAGAAACCACTTGTTATTAATCTTTAAGAACTTTTACCTTTGTTTAGAAGCTGGCTGTGAAGAAGTGCAAAATTGATAAAGAGCTGGAAATTGTATAGCTTGAGTAATTTATTTGTGTTTTTTTCTTAACCCTTAAACACCTGATTTTCAGGCATGAATTAACAGAGAAGAAAAAAGACATTGCCTCTGTGTGGTACTAAATAAAGGATTAGAAAAGGCAAAATCATTCCATTCTCATCCTTTAAACTGGATATCTCTTTTGTTATCATTACATAGCCCTTTAGTTACTTATTTTTTGGAAATAGCATTCTATTTGGTTTCAGACTTGGAGAAACTGGAGGAACTCTCCTGAAAATGGACCCAAATGAACAGCAAGATGGAGTCTAGGCTTTAACACAATTAAGGCCATTCTGTCTGTAGAAGAGAAGGAAAAGGAGTAATGCAATTACTGTCTGCAAGAAAATGAAGAGGGTTTATGTAGAGAAAATGGAGATACAGATCAGTTGTCTTCTATGACCATGAAAGACTTTGCAAAAAAAAATTAAGGAAGACAGATCTTGGTTGGCCAAATATATGTTTCTGAGCATTAATTAGACTGAAATGGGGTGGGGGTGGGGGGACAAAGGAATTAAATCTAGGTGAAGAAAGGTGTGGAGTCTTAAGAGTTCTTGAGAAATAATAATTGGCCGGTCATGGGGTATATAGATATTTTAGATTCCTAGACTGCTTAAAGCAAACATCATGAAATGGACTGGCTAAAACAATGGAAATTTCCTAGCTTTTTGTTTGAGGCTGAGAAAATATCAAATCAAGACATCATCAAGGCAATGTTTTCTTCTTGAAGGTCAGATTCCAGCAATCCTTGGCTCCTCTGCCAAATGGCAAGGCACATGGTGGCATAAGCTTGTCTCTTCCTTCTCTTCCAGGTTCTGTTCCTTTCAACTTCTTGTTTCTCTCACTTTGTTCCCTCTCTGTATTCATTCCATTTATAAAGCACTCTGGTAATAGAATGAAGTCCCATCCTGAATGAGATGGGTCACACCTTAAGTAGCCCCATCAAAATTTCCTATTTGTAATGGGTTCACACCCACAGGAATGGATTAGATTCAAGAACATACTTTTCTGAGGCACATACAGCTTCAAATCACAACAGGTGTTTGCTATAATATTTTTCATGACTTTTCTGTTATGAAGATGTCTTAAAATAATCAAAGAAAGACAAATGACACCATTGTGGAAGATTGCTTTCTTTTCAAAATTTATCTAAATTTTCTGATAATCCCACTATGAGCACAATGTTTATAATAATCATCAAAAATATTAATGTAGAGAGATTAAGGAAGTACCTTTATTTCCTATAGATTGGACAATTATACTTTTCCCTATCAAAGTTGCTATGATAATTTTCTCTTGTTTTTCTGTCTGCCTTCTCAATTCTGCTGAGCTTTTTTTTGTTTGTTTGTTTTGGTATCTGTTTATTTTTATTTCTCTTATGTTTTGCCTTTGTTTTATTACTCCTTTGCTCATACACTGAACCCAGGGTGTGTCAGTCACAAGGTTTTTACAATCACATGGTCACATAATAAAAGCTATATAGTTATACAATCATCATCAAGAATCAAGGACACTGCATTACATTTCAACAGTTTCAGGTATTTCTAGCATTTTAGTACACTAGAAACTTAAAGTAATACCTATATAATGCATAAGAAAACCTCCAGAATGACCTCTCAACTCTATTTGAAATCCCTTAGCCAATGAAACTTGATTTTGTTTCATTTCTTTTCACCATTTTGGTCAAGAAGGCCTTCTCAGTCCCATGATACCAGGCCAGGCTCATCACTAGGAGTCATGTCCCACATTGCCAGGGAGACTTACACCCCTGGGAGTCATGTCCTTTGTAGTGAGGAGGGCAGTGAGTTAATTTGCACAGTTGTGTAAGAGATGCAGACCACATCTGAGAAACAAAACAGATTCTCTGGAGGTGATTCTTAGGCATAATTATAAGTAGGCTTAGCTTCACCATTGGAGAGATAGGCTTCATAAGGGCAAGGCTCTAGATAAAGGGCTTGGCTTATTAAATTTGGATCCACTATTGCTTAAGAGAATAGCAGGCAAGATGGAATCGGGAGGCGGGGAAAGATGGCAGACTGGTGAGCTGTATGTTTTAGTTACTCCTCCAGGAAAGTAGGTAGAAAGCCAGGAACTGCGTGGACTGGACACCACAGAGCAATCTGACTTTGGGCATACTTCATACAACACTCATGAAAACATGGAACTGCTGAGATCAGCGAAATCTGTAAGTTTTTGCGGCCAGGGGACCCGCGCCCCTCCCTGCCAGGCTCAGTCCCGTGGGAGGAGGGGCTGTCAGCTCCGGGAAGGAGAAGGGAGAACTGCAGTGGCAGCCCTTATCGGAAACTCATTCTGCTGATCCAAACTCCAACCATAGACAGATGGAGACCAGACACCAGAGAATCTGAGAGCAGCCAGCCCAGCAGAGAGGAGACAGGCATAGAAAAAAAACAACACGAAAAACTCCAAAATAAAAGCGGAGGATTTTTGGAGTTCTGGTGAACATAGAAGGGGGAAGGGCAGAGCTCAGGCCCGAGCTCAGGCCCTGAGGCACATATGCAAATCCCGAAGAAAAGCTGATCTCTCTGCCCTGTGGACCTTTCCTTAATGGCCCTGGTTGCTTTGTCTCTTAGCATTTCAATAACCCATTAGATCTCTGAGGAGGGCCCTTTTTTTTTTTTTTAATCCTTTTTTCTTTTTCTAAAACAATTACTCTAAGAAGCCCAATACAGAAAGCTTCAAAGACCTGCAATTTGGGCAGGTCAAGTCAAGAGCAGAACTAGGAGAGCTCTGAGACAAAACGCAATAATCCAGTGGCTGAGAAAATTCACTAAACACCACAACTTCCCAAGAAAAGGGGGGTGTCCGCTCACAGCCATCATCCTGGTGGACAGGAAACACTCCTGCTCATCGCCAGCCCCATAGCCCAGAACTGCCCCAGACAACCCAGTGTGACGGAAGTGCTTCAAATAACATGCACACACCACAAAACTGGGCGTGGACATTAGCCTTCCCTGCAACCTCAGCTGATTGTCCCAGATTTGGGAAGGTAGAGCAGTGTGAATTAACAAAGCCCCATTCAGCCATCATTTCAGCAGACTGGGAGCCTCCCTACACAGCCCAGCAGCCCAGAACTGCCCTGGGGGGACGGCACTCACCTGTGACGTAGCACAGTCATCCCTCAACAGAGGACCAGGGGGTGCACGGCCTAGAAGAGGGGCCCACTTGCAAGTCTCAGGAGCCATACGCCAATACCAAGGACTTGTGGGTCAGTGGCAGAGACAAACTGTGGCAGGACTGAACTGAAGGATTAGACTATTGCAGCAGCTTTAAAACTCTAGGATCACCAGGGATATTTGATTGTTAGAGCCACCCCCCGCTCCCTGACTGCCCAGAAACACGCCCCATATACAGGGCAGGCAACACCAACTACACACGCAAGCTTGGTACACCAATTGGACCCCACAAGACTCACTCCCCCACTCACCAAAAAGGCTAAGCAGGGGAGAACTGGCTTGTGGAGAACAGGTGGCTCGTGGAGGCCACCTGCTGGTTAGTTAGAGAAAGTGTACTCCACGAAGCTGTAGATCTGATAAATTAGAGATAAGGACTTCAATTGGTCTACAAATCCTAAAAGAACCCTAGCAAGTTCAGCAAATGCCACGAGGCCAAAAACAACAGAAAATTATAAAGCATATGAAAAAAACCAGACGATATGGATAACCCAAGCCCAAGCACCCAAATCAAAAGATCAGAAGAGACACAGCACCTAGAGCAGCTACTCAAAGAACTAAAGATGAACAATGAGACCATAGTACGGGAGACAAAGGAAATCAAGAAGACCCTAGAAGAGCATAAAGAAGACATTGCAAGACTAAATAAAAAAATGGATGATCTTATGGAAATTAAAGAAACTGTTGACCAAATTAAAAAGATTCTGGACACTCATAGTACAAGACTAGAGGAAGTTGAACAACGAATCGGTGACCTCGAAGATGACAGAATGGAAAATGAAAGCATAAAAGAAAGAATGGGGAAAAAATTGAAAAAATCGAAATGGACCTCAGGGATATGATAGATAATATGAAACGTCCAAATATAAGACTCATTGGTGTCCCAGAAGGGGAAGAAAAGGGTAAAGGTCTAGGAAGAGTATTCAAAGAAATTGTTGGGGAAAACTTCCCAAATCTTCTAAACAACATAAATACACAAATCATAAATGCTCAGCGAACCCCAAATAGAATAAATCCAAATAAACCCACTCCGAGACAGATACTGATCACACTGTCAAACACAGAAGAGAAGGAGCAAGTTCTGAAAGCAGCAAGAGAAAAGCAATTCACCACATACAAAGGAAACAGCATAAGACTAAGTAGTGACTACTCAGCAGCCACCATGGAGGCGAGAAGGCAGTGGCACGATATATTTAAAATTCTGAGTGAGAAAAATTTCCAGCCAAGAATACTTTATCCAGCAAAGCTCTCCTTCAAATTTGAGGGAGAGCTTAAATTTTTCACAGACAAACAAATGCTGAGAGAATTTGCTAACAAGAGACCTGCCCTACTGGAGATACTAAAGGGAGCCCTACAGACAGAGAAACAAAGAAAGGACAGAGAGACTTGGAGAAAGGTTCAGTACTAAAGAGATTCGGTATGGGTACAATAAAGGATATTAATAGACAGAGGGGAAAAATATGACAAACATAAACCAAAGGATAAGATGGCTGATTCAAGAAATGCCTTCACGGTTATAACGTTGAATGTAAATGGATTAAACTCCCCAATTAAAAGATATAGATTTGCAGAATGGATCAAAAAAAATGAACCATCAATATGTTGCATACAAGAGACTCATCTTAGACACAGGGACACAAAGAAACTGAAAGTGAAAGGATGGAAAAAATTATTTCATGCAAGCTACATACAAAAGAAAGCAGGTGTAGCAATATTAATCTCAGATAAAATAGACTTCAAATGCAGGGATGTTTTGAGAGACAAAGAAGGCCACTACATACTAATAAAAGGGGCAATTCAGCAAGAAGAAATAACAATCGTAAATGTCTATGCACCCAATCAAGGTGCCACAAAATACATGAGAGAAACACTGGCAAAACTAAAGGAAGCAATTGATGTTTCCACAATAATTGTGGGAGACTTCAACACATCACTCTCTCCTATAGATAGATCAACCATACAGAAGACCAATAAGGAAATTGAAAACCTAAACAATCTGATAAATGAATTAGATTTAACAGACATATACAGGACATTACATCCCAAATCACCAGGATACACATACTTTTCTAGTGCTCACGGAACTTTCTCCAGAATAGATCATATGCTGGGACATAAAACAAGCCTCAATAAATTTAAAAAGATTGAAATTATTCAAAGCACATTCTCTGACCACAATGGAATACAATTAGAAGTCAATAACCATCAGAGACTTAGAAAATTCACAAATACCTGGAGGTTAAACAACACACTCCTAAACAATCAGTGGCTTAAAGAAGAAATAGCAAGAGAAATTGCCAAATACATAGAGACGAATGAAAATGAGAACACAACATACCAAAACCTATGGGATGCAGCAAAAGCAGTGCTAAGGGGGAAATTTATAGCACTAAACGCATATATTAAAAAGGAAGAAAGAGCCAAAATCAAAGAACTAATGGATCAACTGAAGAAGCTAGAAAATGAACAGCAAACCAATCCTAAACCAAGTAGAAGAAAAGAAATAACAAGGATTAAAGCAGAAATAAATGACATAGAGAACAAAAAAACAATAGAGAGGATAAATATCACCAAAAGTTGGTTCTTTGAGAAGATCAACAAGATTGACAAGCCCCTAGCTAGACTGACAAAATCAAAAAGAGAGAAGACCCATATAAACAAAATAATGAATGAAAAAGGTGACATAACTGCAGATCCTGAAGAAATTAAAAAAATTATAAGAGGATACTATGAACAACTGTATGGCAACAAACTGGATAATGTAGAGGAAATGGACAATTTCCTGGAAACATATGAACAACCTAGACTGACCAGAGAAGAAATAGAAGACCTCAACCAACCCATCACAAGCAAAGAGATCCAATCAGTCATCAAAAATCTTCCCACAAATAAATGCCCAGGGCCAGATGGCTTCACAGGGGAATTCTACCAAACTTTCCAGAAAGAACTGACACCAATCTTACTCAAACTCTTTCAAAACATTGAAGAAAATGGAACACTACCTAACTCATTTTATGAAGCTAACATCAATCTAATACCAAAACCAGGCAAAGATGCTACAAAAAAGGAAAAACTACCGGCCAATCTCCCTAATGAATATAGATGCAAAAATCCTCAACAAAATACTTGCAAATCGAATCCAAAGACACATTAAAAAAATCATAAACCATGACCAAGTGGGGTTCATTCCAGGCATGCAAGGATGGTTCAACATAAGAAAATCAATCAATGTATTACAACACATTAACAAGTCAAAAGGGAAAAATCAATTGATCATCTCAATAGATGCTGAAAAAGCATTTGACAAAATCCAACATCCGTTTTTGATAAAAACACTTCAAAAGGTAGGAATTGAAGGAAACTTCCTCAACATGATAAAGAGCATATATGAAAAACCCACAGCCAGCATAGTACTCAATGGTGAGAGACTGAAAGCCTTCCCTCTAAGATCAGGAACAAGACAAGGATGCCCGCTGTCACCACTGTTATTCAACATTGTGCTGGAAGTGCTAGCCAGGGCAATCCGGCAAGACAAAGAAATAAAAGGCATCCAGATTGGAAAAGAAGAAGTAAAACTGTCATTGTTTGCAGATGATATGATCTTATATCTAGAAAACCCTGAGAAATCGACGATACAGCTACTAGAGCTAATAAACAAATTTAGCAAAGTAGCGGGATACAAGGTTAATGCACATAAGTCAGTAATGTTTCTATATGCTAGAAATGAACAAACTGAAGAGACACTCAAGAAAAAGATACCATTTTAAATAGCAACTAAAAAAATCAAGTACCTAGGAATAAACTTAACCAAAGATGTAAAAGACCTATACAAAGGATACTACATAACTCTACTAAAAGAAAAAGAAGGGGACCTTAAAAGATGGAAAAATATTCCATGTTCATGGATAGGAAGACTAAATGTCATTAAGATGTCAATTCTACCCAAACTCATCTACAGATTCAATGCAATCCCAACCAAAATTCCAACAACCTACTTTGCAGACTTGGAAAAGCTAGTTATCAAATTTATTTGGAAAGGGAAGATGCCTCGAATTGCTAAAGACACTCTACAAAAGAAAAACGAAGTGGGAGGACTTACACTCCCTGACTTTGAAGCTTTTTATAAAGCCACAGTTGCCAAAACAGCATGGTACTGGCACAAAGATAGACATATAGATCAATGGAATCGAATTGAGAATTCGGAGATAGACCCTCAGATCTATGGCCGACTGATCTTTGATAAGGCCCCCAAAGTCACTGAACTGAGTCATAATGGTCTTTTCAACAAATGGGGCTGGGAGAGTTGGATATCCATATCCAAAAGAATGAAAGAGGACCCCTACCTCACCCCCTACACAAAAATTAACTCAAAATGGACCAAAGATCTCAATATAAAAGAAAGTACCATAAAACTCCTAGAAGATAATGTAGGAAAACATCTTCAAGACCTTGTATTAGGCGGCCACATCCTAGACTTTACACCCAAAGCACAAGCAACAAAAGAGAAAATAGATAAATGGGAACTCCTCAAGCTTAGAAGTTTCTGAACCTCAAAGGAATTTCTCAAAAAGGTAAAGAGGCAGCCAACTCAATGGGAGAAAATTTTTGGAAACCATGTATCTGACAAAAGACTGATATCTTGCATATATAAAGAAATCCTACAACTCAATGACAATAGTACAGTCGGCCCAATTATAAAATGGGCAAAAGATATGAAAAGACAGTTCTCTGAAGAGGAAATACAAATGGCCAAGAAACACATGAAAAAATGTTCAGCTTCACTAGCTATTAGAGAGATGCAAATTAAGACCACAATGAGATACCATCTAACACCTGTTAGAATGGCTGCTATTAAACAAACAGGAAACTACAAATGCTGGAGGGGATGTGGAGAAATTGGAACTCTTATTCATTGTTGGTCGGACTGTATAATGGTTCAGCCACTCTGGAAGTCAGTCTGGCAGTTCCTTAGAAAACTAGATATAGAGCTACCATTCGATCCAGCGATTGCACTTCTCGGTATATACCCGGAAGATCGGAAAGCAGTGACACGAACAGATATCTGCACGCCAATGTTCATAGCAGCATTATTCACAATTGCCAAGAGATGGAAACAACCCAAATGTCCTTCAACAGATGAGTGGATAAATAAAATGTGGTATATACACACGATGTAATACTACGCGGCAGTAAGAAGGAACGATCTCGTGAAACATATGACAACATGGATGAACCTTGAAGACATAATGCTGAGCGAAATAAGCCAGGCACAAAAAGAGAAATATTATATGCTACCACTAATGTGAACTTTGAAAAATGTAAAACAAATGGTTTATAATGTAGAATGTAGGGGAACTAGTAATAGAGAGCAATTAAGGAAGGGGGAACAATAATCCAAGAAGAACAGATAAGCTATTTAACGTTCTGGGGATGCCCAGGAATGACTATGGTCTGTTAATTTCTGATGGATATAGTAGGAGCAAGTTCACAGAAATGTTGCTATATTAGGTAACTTTCTTGGGGTAAAGTAGGAACATGTTGGAAGTTAAGCAGTTATCTTAGGTTAGTTGTCTTTTTCTTACTCCCTTGTTATGGTCTCTTTGAAATGTTCTTTTATTGTATGTTTGTTTTCTTTTTAACTTTTTCTTTCATACAGTTGATTTAAAAAAGAAAGGAAAGTTAAAAAAAAAAAAAGAAAGAAAAATAAGGAAAAAAAAAAAGATGTAGTGTCCCCTTGAGGAGCCTGTGGAGAATGCAGGGGTATTCACCTACCCCACCTCCATGGTTGCTAACATGACCACAGACATAGGGAACTGGTGGTTTGATGGGTTGAGCCCTCTACCACAGGTTTTACCCTTGGGAAGACGGTTGCTGCAAAGGAGAGGCTAGGCCTCCCTATGGTTGTGCCTAAGAGCCTCCTCCCGAATGCCTCTTTGTTGCTCAGATGTGGCCCTGTCTCTCTAGCTAAGCCAACTTGAAAGGTGAAATCACTGCCCTCCCCCCTACGTGGGATCAGACACCCAGGGGAGTGAATCTCCCTGGCAACGTGGAATACGACTCCCGGGGAGGAATGTAGACCTGGCATCGTGGGACGGAGAACATCTTCTTGACCAAAAGGGGGATGTGAAAGGAAATGAAATAAGCTTCAGTGGCAGAGAGATTCCAAAAGGAGCCGAGAGGTCACTCTGGTGGGCACTCTTATGCACACTTTAGACAACCCTTTTTAGATTCTAAAGAATTGGGGTAGCTGGTGGTGGATACCTGAAACTATCAAACTACAACCCAGAACCCATGAATCTCGAAGACAGTTGTATAAAAATGTAGCTTATGAGGGGTGACAATGGGATTGGGAAAGCCATAAGGACCACACTCCACTTTGTCTACTTTATGGATGGATGAGTAGAAAAATAGGGAAAGGAAACAAACAGACAAAGGTACCCAGTGTTCTTTTTTACTTCAATTGCTCTTTTTCACTCTAATTATTATTCTTGTTATTTTTGTGTGTGTGCTAATGAAGGTGCCAGGGATTGATTTGGGTAATGAATGTACCACTATGTAATGGTACTGTAAACAGTCGAAAGTACGATTTGTTTTGTATGACTGCGTGGTATGTGAATATATCTCAATAAAATGAAGATTAAAAAAAAAAAAAAAAAGAGAATAGCAGGAATTCCCAGATGGGGAAGTTTTATAGTTCCAATTTTCCTCAGTCCCTCAAGGGGCTTTTGCAAATTCTTTTCTATTATCTACCCAAAATATTCTGGGATCTATTGTGGTATTTCATTAGACTGTACAGAATAACAAGATCTCATTCCCTATTCTAGGTTCCATGCAACTACAATATTTAAGTAGACTGACAAGTAACTTAGAGAGTGTGCTACAGAAAATATAAATTTTGTACCAATAAACCTCTCTTCCTTTGGTCTCACACAAAAGTTGGGGCTTTAAAATACAGCCAATATCATCTTTTACCCTGTAGTCTAATTTACCTTAGCCCTAACCATGTCCATTATATTCATATCTCTAATTGTAGCCTGATATTTTCTTCAGCTTCTTTAACAGTTGCTGTGTGGATTATTGCTGACTTTCTGAGTCTCAGGTGTCACACAGATACCCAAATTTCCAGGGAAGTACCAGGTTATACACAAAGAGCTCAGCATCTCAGAATTTAGAAATAACAGTTAAAACTAAGGAATAGATGGACTGATGTAAGAACTTACAATCTAGGAACATTTACAGTAAGCCTTATTGAAAATTCTGTGTTCCTAAATCATTGATTGTCCAATCTCTGCCCATGATCTCTCCCCAGATAATCTGTGCTCTTCAATTCAATTCTCAACATTTGGTCATTATACTTAGTTTATATTAGTCATCTCTTAGCTTAGCAGCTCCAAAAGTCCTGTCTGCATCTCCAAGCATCTCTAAGCATCTCTGTCAGCTCCTGCTTTCTCTTCCTGAGCCTATTGAAGGACACCAATGATGATTAAGACCCACCTTGAATGGGTAGGACCACAACTCCATGGAGATAATCTAATCAAAATATCTCACCTACATTGGGGTGAGTCACATCTCCATGGAAACAACCAAATCAAAAAGTCCCACCCTAATCAAGACTAATAAGTCTGGACCCACAAGACTGCATTAAAAAACATGACTTTTCTGGGGGACATAATATATCCAAACTGGCACACCATCCTATTTTCAGCATCTTGCAATGGTGAAATTTGTTTGGTCATCTTTATGTAAAAACTTTCCTATATTTGTGCATTTAATCAGCATCATTGTCCACTCTAGGATTTGCTGTTTTATACAGTCCCAGTTTTTATCCTCTATCTATACTTCTGGTGTCATACATGCCCCCAGCCTTCTTCTTTCAACTATACTCACATTCAGTTTTTTTCACTATACCTACAGTATTGTGCTGCCATCAGATAGTATTGTGCTATCCATTTCTGGCTCTTTACAATCAATCCTTTTCAACATTCTGTACTCCTTCAGCATCAAATGCCCAATCTTCACCCTCATTCTATCTCCTGATAACCTGTGTTCTTAATTTTAGCTCTAAAGGTTTGCTCATACTGATTAGTTCATACACTATTTGTCTTTTTGTTTCTGGCTAATTTTGCTCAACATAATGTCCTCAAGGTTCATCCAAGTTCTTACATGTCATGACTTTATTCCATCTTACATCTGTGTAATATTCCACAGTATGTCTATACCACAGTCTGTTTATCCATTCATTTGTTGATGGACACTTAGGCTGTTTCCATCTCTTGGCAATCATGAATAATGCTGCTATAAACACTGGAATATAAATGACCATTTGTGTCCTAACCTTCATTTCCTCCAATTATATACCCTAGTTGGGATTACTGGATCATACAGCAATTCTTTACTTAGCTTCCTGAGGAACCACAAGATTACTTTCTCATTTGCACAATTCTACATTTCCACCAGCAGTGAATAAGTGTGCCTCTTACTCCACATCCTCTCCAGCATTTATAGTTTTCTGGGTTTTTAATAATGACTATTTTAGTAGGTTGTAGATGATATCTCATTGTGCTTTTGATTTGCATTTCCCTAATAGTTAATGAAGTTGAGCATATTTTCATATGTTTTTGAGCCATTTGTATTTATTGTTCAGAAAAGTGTCTGTCCATGTCTTTTGTCCATTTATAAATTAGTTCCTTTGTCTTTTTGTTGTTGAGTTGTATGATATCTTCATATACTCTGGATATTAAACTTTTATTTGATATGTGGTTTCCAAATATTGTCTCCCATTGCATAAGCTGCTGTTTTACTTTCCTGACAAACTCATTTGATGCACAGAAGTGTTCAATTTTGAGGAGAACCCATTTGTATATTACTTCTTTCATTGCTCATGCTTTGGGTGTAATGTCTAGGATACCACCTCCAATCACAAGATCTTTAAGATATTTCCTTACATTCTCTTCTAGCAGTTTCATGGTCTTAAATCTAATGTTTAGATCTTTGATCCATTTTTAGTTAATTTTTGTATAAGGTGTGAGATAGGGGTCCTCCTTCATTCTTTTGGGTATGGATATCCAGTTCCCCAAGCACCATATGTTGAAGAGGCTGCTCATTCCCAGTTGAGTTGACCTGTTCTCCTTATCAAAGATCAATTATCCATATAGATGAGATGGTTTGTTTCTAAACACTCAATTCTATTCCATTGGTAAGTATCTATCTTTATGCCAGCACTATTTTATTTTGACCACTGTAGTTTTGTAATATGATTTAAAGTCAGGTACTCTGAGACCTCCCATTTCATTTCCCTTTTTCAAGATAATTTTAGCTATTCATGGCACCTTGCCCTTCCAAATAAATATGATTATTATTTTTTCTTTTTCTGCAAAGTAAGCTGTTGGGATTTTAATCAGTATTGCATGGAATCTATAAATCAATGTTTGCATAGTTGACATCTTAACTATATTTAGCCTTCCAATACATGGATGTGGTATGTACTTCCATTTATTTAGATCTTCCTTGATTTTTTAGCAATTTTTGGTAGTTTTAAATGTATAGTTATTTTATGTCTTTGGTTAAATTTATTCCTAAATATATGATTCTTTTTGTTGCTATTGTAAATTGATTTTTTCTTGATTTCTTACAAAGATTGTTCCCTACTAGTGTATAGAGACACTACTGATTTTTTGCATTGATCTTGAATCCTGCCACTTTGTTGTACTCATTTATAAGCTCTAATAGCTTTGCTGTAGATTTTTCTGAATTTTCTATGTATAGGATTATGTCATCTGCAAACAGGGAAAGTTTTAATTCTTCTTTTCCAATTTGGATGCCTTGTACTTCTTTTTCATATGTAATTCCTCTAGCTAGAACTTCTAGCATATAGTTGAATAACAATGGTGATATTGGGCATCCATGTCTTGTTGCTGATGTTAGAGAGGAAGCTCTAAGACTTTCCCTACTGAGTATGATATTAGTTGTGGGTGTTCCATATTTTCCCTTTATCATGTTGAGGAAGGTTCCTTCTATTCCTATCATTTGAACTGCTTTCATCAAGAAAGGATGTTGAATTTTGTCAAATGTCTTTTCTGCATCAATTGAGATGATCATGTCTTTTTCCCTTTGATTTACTGATGTGGTTATTACATTAATTGATTTTCTTGTGTTGAACCAGTCTTGCATACCTGTTATAAAACCCATTTTGTCATGCTGTGTAATTCTTTTAATGTGCTGCTTGATTCTATTTGCAAGTATTTTCCTGAGGATTTTTGCATCTATATTCATTAAAGAGATTGTTCTGTAATTCTCTTTTCTTTTAGTATCTTTGTCTGGCTTTGGTGTTAGGGTGATATTGGCTTCATAGAATGAGTTAGGTAGCTTTCCCTCCCTTTGATTTTTTTTTTTTTTTTTGAAGTGTTTGAGCAGCATTGGTACTAATTCTTTCTTGAATGTTTGGTAGAATTCACATGTAAAGCCATCTGGTCCTAGACCTTTCTTTTTGGGAGGATTTTGATGACTGATTCAGTCTCTTTACTTGCGATTGGTTTGTTAAGGTCTTCTATTTCTTCTTGTGTCAGTTTTGTTCATGATTTTCTAGGAAGTTGTCCATTTTGTCTAAGTTGTATAGTTTGTTAGCATACAGTTGCTCATAGTATCATCTCATTATCTCCTTTATTTCTGCAGAGTCAGTAGTTATGTCCCCTCTCTCTTGTCTGATTGATTTTATTGATTTTCTAAGAGAACCAACTTCTGGTTTTCTTAATTCTTTCTATTGTTTTCATATACCCAATTTCATTTATTTTGCTCTAATCTTTGTTATTCCTTTCCTTCTTTTTTCTCTGGGGTCACTGCTTTCTTTCCCTAGCTCCTCCATGTGAACAGTTAATTCCTTGATTTTTGCTCTTTCTTTGTTCTTAATATAGCACTGCCTTTGCTTATCCCATAAGTTTTGATATGTTATATTCTCATTTTCATTTGCCTCAAGACATTTACTGATTTTTCTTGTAATTTCTTCCTTGACTCACTGGTTGTTTAAGAGTGTGTTTTTGACCTCCATATGTTTGTGCATTTTTGTGACTTACACCTGTTATTGATTTACAACTTCATTCAATTATGATATGAGAAAGTGTTTTGTATAATTTTGATCTTTTTAGATTTTATGAGACTTGCTTTTCAACCAAAATGTGGTCTATCCTGGAGAATGATCCATGAGCATTTGAGAAAAATGTGTATCTTGCTGTTGTGGGGTGCAATGTGTGTTAAGTCTAGTTCATTTATCATGCTATACAAAATCTCTTTTCCTTCTTGACCCTCTGCTAGATGTTCTTTCCATTGATGAGACTGTTGTATTGAAATCTCCAACTATTTTTGTATAAGTGTCTACTTCTCCCTTCAATGCTGTCATTGTTTGCTTCATTTATTTTGGGGCACTCTGGCTTAGTTCACAAATATATATGACTGTTACATCTTCTTGATGAATTGTCTTTTATGAATACACAGTTCCCTTCTTTGTCACTTTTAATTGTTGTACATCTGAAGCATAATTTGTCTGATATTAGTTGAGCTACCCCTGCTCTTTTCTGTTTGTTATTTTCTGTGAAATATCTTTTTCCAACCTTTCACTTTCACCTATGTTTGTCTTTGTGAATAAAATGAGTCTCTTGTAGACAGCATATAGGTGGGTCCTATTTTTTAATCCATTCTGCCAGTCTATGTTTTTTAATTGGGGAGTTAGTCCATTAATATTTAATGTTATTGTTTTAAAAGCAGTACTTTCTGCTATAATTTTTCTTTGGATTTTATATGTCATCTTTTTTTCTCTTTTCACTCTTATGGTTAATCTACTTTTGTACTCCCTTCTCCAAGGCTCTCTCTACTGTATGTTCCTATCTGCCTGTAGAACTCCCTTTAGTATGTCTTGTAGAGCAGGTCTCTTGTTGATAAATCTCAGTGCCTGTCTGAAATTATTATAAACTCACCTTCATTATTGAGGACGGTTTTACCTGATATATACTTCTTGATCGGCAGTTTTTCTCTTTCTGTATCTTAAATATATCATACCACCACCTTACCTCCATGGTTACTGCTGTGAGATCTGCACTTAGTCTTATCTAGCTTCCATTGCATATGATATATTGCTTTTCTCTTGCTGCTTTCAGAATTCTGTCTTTGACATTTGACAATCTGATTAGTAAGTGTCTTGGAGTAGGTCTGTTTGGACCTGTTCTGTTTGGGGTATACTGTGCTTCTTTGATCTGTACTTTTATGTCTTTCATAAGAGTTGGGAAATTTTCGGTGATTATTTCCTCCATTATTCTTTATGCCCCTTTTCCCTTCTCTTCTCCTTTTGGGACACCCATAACATGTATATTTGTGCATTTCATTTTGTCATTCAGTTCCCTGAGAACTTGCTCATATTTTTCAATTCTTTTCCTGACTGTTCCTCTTTGTGTAAGATTTCAGATGTCCTGATTCTAGTTCACTAATCTTGTCTTCTGCCTCTTCAAATCTGCTGTTTTATTACTCCGTTGTGTTTTTCATGTCTTCTATTGTGCATTTTCTTTACCATAAGATCTGCCATTTTTTTTTAAATTCAATTTTATTGAGATATATTCACATACCATACAATCATCCAAAGTGTACAATGAGCTGTTCACAGTATCATCATATAGTTGTGCATTCATCACCACAATCAATTTTTTGAACATTTTCATTAATCCAAGAAATAAAAATGAAAATAAGAATAAAAATAAAAAAAGTACAAAAGAACGCCCCAAACATCTCATACTCCTTTTCCATGTACATTTTTTTTTACCTCCAGTTTTTTTTTTTTAATCTTCATTTTATTGAGATATATTCACATACCACACAGTCATAAAAAACAAATCGTACTTTCGATTGTTTACAGTACCATTACATAGTGGTACATTCATCACCCAAATCAATCCCTGACACCTTCATTAGCACACACACAAAAATAACAAGAATAATAATTAGAGTGAAAAAGAGCAATTGAAGTAAAAAAGAACACTGGGTACCTTTGTCTATTTGTTTCCTTCCCCTGTTTTTCTACTCATCCATCCATAAACTAGACAAAGTAGAGTGTGGTCCTTATGGCTTTCCCAATCCCATTGTCACCCCTCATAAGCTACATTTTTATACAACTGTCTTCGAGATTCACGGGTTCTGGGTTGTAGTTTGATAGTTTCAGGTATCCACCACCAGCTACCCCAATTCTTTAGAACCTGAAAAGGGTTGTCTAAAGTGTGCATAAGAGTGCCCACCAGAGTGACCTCTCGGCTCCTTTTGGAATCTCTCTGCCACTGAAGCTTATTTCATTTTCTTTCACAACCCCCTTTAGGTCAAGAAGATGTTCTCCGTCCCACGATGCCAGGTCTACATTCCTCCCCGGGAGTCGTATTCCACGTTGCCAGGGAGATTCACTACCCTGGGTGTCTGATCCCACGTAGTGGGGAGGGCAGAGATTTCACCTTTCAAGTTGGCTTAGCTAGAGAGACAGGGCCACATCTGAGCAACAAAGAGGCATTCGGGAGGAGGCTCTTAGGCACAACCATAGGGAGGCCTAGCCTCTCCTTTGCAGCAACCGTCTTCCCAAGGGTAAAACCTGTGGTAGAAGGCTCAACCCATCAAACCACCAGTCCCCTATGTCTGTGGTCATGTTAGCAACCATCGAGGTGGGGTAGGGGAATACCGCTGCATTCTCCACAGGCTCCTCAAGGGGGCAATACATCTTTTTTTTTTCCTTGTTTTTCTTTTTTTTTTTTTTTTAACTTTCCTTTCTTTTTTAAATCAACTGTATGAAAAAAAAAGTTAAAAAGAAAACAAACATACAATAAAAGAACATTTCAAAGAGACCATAACAAGGGAGTAAGAAAAAGACAACTAACCTAAGATAACTGCTTAACTTCCAACATGTTCCTACTTTACCCCAAGAAAGTTACCTAATATAGCAACATTTCTGTGAACTTGCCCCTACTATATCCATCAGAAATTAACAGACCATAGTCATTCCTGGGCATCCCCAGAACGTTAAATAGCTTATCTGTTTTTCTTGGATTATTGTTCCCCCTTCCTTAATTGCTCTCTATTACTAGTTCCCCTACATTCTACATTATAAACCATTTGTTTTACATTTTTCAAAGTTCACATTAGTGGTAGCATATAATATTTCTCTTTTTGTGCCTGGCTTATTTCGCTCAGCATTATGTCTTCAAGGTTCATCCATGTTGTCATATGTTTCACGAGATCGTTCCTTCTTACTGCCGCGTAGTATTCCATCGTGTTTATATACCACATTTTATTTATCCACTCATCTGTTGAAGGACATTTGGGTTGTTTCCATCTCTTGGCAATTGTGAATAATGCTGCTATGAACATTGGCGTGCAGATATCTGTTCGTGTCACTGCTTTCCGATCTTCCGGGTATATACCGAGAAGTGCAATCGCTGGATCGAATGGTAACTCTATATCTAGTTTTCTAAGGAACTGCCAGACTGACTTCCAGAGTGCTTGAACCATTATACAGTCCCACCGACAATGAATAAGAGTTCCAATATCTCCACATCCCCTCCAGCATTTGTAGTTTCCTGTTTGTTTACTGGCAGCCATTCTAACCGGTGTTAGATGGTATCTCATTGTGGTCTTAATTTGCATCTCTCTAATAGCTAGTGAAGCTGAACATTTTTTCATGTGTTTCTTGGCCATTTGTATTTCCTCTTCAGAGAACTGTCTTTTCATATCTTTTGCCCATTTTATAATTGGGCCGACTGTACTATTGTCATTGAGTTGTAGGATTTCTTTATATATGCAAGATATCAGTCTTTTGTCAGATACATGGTTTCCAAAAATTTTTTCCCATTGAGTTGGCTGCCTCTTTACCTTTTTGAGAAATTCCTTTGAGGTGCAGAAACTTCTAAGCTTGAGGAGTTCCCATTTATCTATTTTCTCTTTTGTTGCTTGTGCTTTGGGTGTAAAGTCTAGGAAGTGGCCACCTAATACAAGGTCTTGAAGATGTTTTCCTACATTATCTTCTAGGAGTTTTATGGTACTTTCTTTTATATTGAGATCTTTGGTCCATTTTGGGTTAATTTTTGTGTAGGGGGTGAGGTAGGGGTCCTCTTTCATTCTTTTGGATATGGATATCCAACTCTCCCAGCCCCATTTGTTGAAAAGACCATTATGACTCATTTCAGTGACTTTGGGGGCCTTATCAAAGATCAGTCAGCCATAGATCTGAGGGTCTATCTCCGAATTCTCAATTGGATTCCATTGATCTATATGTCTATCTTTGTGCCAGTACCATGCTGTTTTGGCAACTGTGGCTTTATAATAAGCTTCAAAGTCAGGGAGTGTAAGTCCTCCCACTTCGTTTTTCTTTTTTAGAGTGTCTTTAGCAATTCGAGGCATCTTCCCTTTCCAAATAAATTTGATAACTAGCTTTACCAAGTCTGCAAAGTAGGTTGTTGGAATTTTGATTGGGATTGCATTGAATCTGTAGATGAGTTTGGGTAGAATTGACATCTTAATGATATTTAGTCTTCCTATCCATGAACATGGAATATTTTTCCATCTTTTAAGGTCCCTTTCTATTTCTTTTAGTAGAGTTATGTAGTTTTCTTTGTATAGGTCTTTTACATCTTTGGTTAAGTTTGTTCCTAGGTACTTGATTTTTTTAGTTGCTATTGAAAATGGTATCTTTTTCTTGAGTGTCTCTTCGGTTTGTTCATTTCTAGCATATAGAAACATTACTGACTTATGTGCATTAACCTTGTATCCCGCTACTTTGCTAAATTTGTTTATTAGCTCTAGTAGCTGTATCGTCGATTTCTCAGGGTTTTCTAGATATAAGATCATATCATCTGCAAACAATGACAGTTTTACTTCTTCTTTTCCAATTTGGATGCCTTTTATTTCTTTGTCTTGCCGGATTGCTCTGGCTAGCACTTCCAGCACAATGTTGAATAACAGTGGTGACAGCGGGCATCCTTGTCTTGTTCCTGATCTTAGAGGGAAGGCTTTCAGTCTCTCACCATTGAGTACTATGCTGGCTGTGGGTTTTTCATATATGCTCTTTATCATGTTGAGGAAGTTTCCTTCAATTCCTACCTTTTGAAGTGTTTTTATCAAAAACGGATGTTGGATTTTGTCAAATGCTTTTTCAGCATCTATTGAGATGATCAATTGATTTTTCCCTTTTGACTTGTTAATGTGTTGTAATACATTGATTGATTTTCTTATGTTGAACCATCCTTGCATGCCTGGAATGAACCCCACTTGGTCATGGTGTATGATTTTTTTAATGTGTCTTTGGATTCGATTTGCAAGCATTTTGTTGAGGATTTTTGCATCTATATTCATTAGGGAGATTGGCCGGTAGTTTTCCTTTTTTGTAGCATCTTTGCCTGGTTTTGGTATTAGATTGATGTTAGCTTCATAAAATGAGTTAGGGAGTGTTCCAATTTCTTCAATGTTTTGAAAGAGTTTGAGTAAGATTGGTGTCAGTTCTTTCTGGAAAGTTTGGTAGAATTCCCCTGTGAAGCCATCTGGCCCTGGGCATTTATTTGTGGGAAGATTTTTGATGACTGATTGGATCTCTTTGCTTGTGATGGGTTGGTTGAGGTCTTCTATTTCTTCTCTGGTCAGTCTAGGTTGTTCATATGTTTCCAGGAAATTGTCCATTTCCTCTACATTATCCAGTTTGTTGCCATACAGTTGTTCATAGTATCCTCTTATAATTTTTTTAATTTCTTCAGGATCTGCAGTTATGTCACCTTTTTCATTCATTATTTTGTTTATATGGGTCTTCTCTCTTTTTGATTTTGTCAGTCTAGCTAGGGGCTTGTCAATCTTGTTGATCTTCTCAAAGAACCAACTTTTGGTGATATTTATCCTCTCTATTGTTTTTTGTTCTCTATGTCATTTATTTCTGCTTTAATCCTTGTTATTTCTTTTCTTCTACTTGGTTTAGGATTGGTTTGCTGTTCATTTTCTAGCTTCTTCAGTTGATCCATTAGTTCTTTGATTTTGGCTCTTTCTTCCTTTTTAATATATGCGTTTAGTGCTATAAATTTCCCCCTTAGCACTGCTTTTGCTGCATCCCATAGGTTTTGGTATGTTGTGTTCTCATTTTCATTCGTCTCTATGTATTTAGCAATTTCTCTTGCTATTTCTTCTTTAACCCACTGATTGTTTAGGAGTGTGTTGTTTAACCTCCAGGTATTTGTGAATTTTCTAAGTCTCTGATGGTTATTGACTTCTAATTGTATTCCATTGTGGTCAGAGAATGTGCTTTGAATAATTTCAATCTTTTTAAATTTATTGAGGCTTGTTTTATGTCCCAGCATATGATCTATTCTGGAGAAAGTTCCATGAGCACTAGAAAAGTATGTGTATCCTGGTGATTTGGGATGTAATGCCCTGTATATGTCTGTTAAATCTAATTCATTTATCAGATTGTTTAGGTTTTCAATTTCCTTATTGGTCTTCTGTCTGGTTGATCTATCTATTGGAGTGAGTGATGTGTTGAAGTCTCCCACAATTATTGTGGAAACATCAATTGCTTCCTTTAGTTTTGCCAGTGTTTCTCTCATGTATTTTGTGGCACCTTGATTGGGTTCATAGACATTTACGATTGTTATTTCTTCTTGCTGTATTGCCCCTTTTATTAGTATGTAGTGGCCTTCTTTGTCTCTCAAAACATCCCTGCATTTGAAGTCTATTTTATCTGAGATTAATATTGCTACACCTGCTTTCTTTTGGCTGTAGCTTGCATGAAATATTTTTTTCCATCCTTTCACTTTCAGTTTCTTTGTGTCCCTGTGTCTGAGTCTCTTGTATGCAACATATTGATGGTTCATTTTTTTTGATCCATTCTGCGAATCTATATCTTTTAATTGGGGAGTTTAATCCATTTACATTCAACGTTATAACCGTGAAGGCATTTCTTGAATCAGCCATCTTATCCTTTGGTTTATGTTTGTCATATTTTTCCCCTCTGTCTATTAATGTCCTTTATTGTACCCATACGGAATCTCTTTAGTACTGAACCTTTCTCCAAGTCTCTCTGTCCTTTCTTTGTTTCTCTGTCTGTAGGGCTCCCTTTAGTATCTCCAGTAGGGCAGGTCTCTTGTTAGCAAATTCTCTCAGCATTTGTTTGTCTGTGAAAAATTTAAGCTCTCCCTCAAATTTGAAGGAGAGCTTTGCTGGATAAAGTATTCTTGGCTGGAAATTTTTCTCACTCAGAATTTTAAATATATCGTGCCACTGCCTTCTCGCCTCCATGGTGGCTGCTGAGTAGTCACTACTTAGTCTTATGCTGTTTCCTTTGTATGTGGTGAATTGCTTTTCTCTTGCTGCTTTCAGAACTTGCTCCTTCTCTTCTGTGTTTGACAGTGTGATCAGTATCTGTCTCGGAGTGGGTTTATTTGCATTTATTCTATTTGGAGTTCGCTGAGCATTTATGATTTGTGTATTTATGTTGTGTAGAAGATTTGGGAAGTTTTCCCCAACAATTTCTTTGAATACTCTTCCTAGACCTTTACCCTTTTCTTCCCCTTCTGGGACACCAATGAGTCTTATATTTGGACGTTTCATATTATCTATCATATCCCTGAAGTCCATTTCGATTTTTTCAATTTTTTTCCCCATTCTTTCTTTTATGCTTTCATTTTCCATTCTGTCATCTTCGAGGTCACCGATTCGTTGTTCAACTTCCTCTAGTCTTGTACTATGAGTGTCCAGAATCTTTTTAATTTGGTCAACAGTTTCTTTAATTTCCATAAGATCATCCATTTTTTTATTTAGTCTTGCAATGTCTTCTTTATGCTCTTCTAGGGTCTTCTTGATTTCCTTTGTCTCCCGTACTATGGTCTCATTGTTCATCTTTAGTTCTTTGAGTAGCTGCTCTAGGTGCTGTGTCTCTTCTGATCTTTTGATTTGGGTGCTTGGGCTTGGGTTATCCATATCGTCTGGTTTTTTCATATGCTTTATAATTTTCTGTTGTTTTTGGCCTCGTGGCATTTGCTGAACTTGCTAGGGTTCTTTTAGGATTTGTAGACCAATTGAAGTCCTTATCTCTAATTTATCAGATCTACAGCTTCGTGGAGTACACTTTCTCTAACTAACCAGCAGGTGGCCTCCACGAGCCACCTGTTCTCCACAAGCCAGTTTTCCCCTGCTTAGCCTTTTTGGTGAGTGGGGGAGTGAGTCTTATGGGGTCCAATTGGTGTACCCAAGCTTGCGTGTGTAGTTGGTGTTGCCTGCCCTGTATATGGGGCGTGTTTCTGGGCAGTCAGGGAGGGGGGGGTGGCTCTAACAATCAAATCTCCCTGGTGATCCTAGAGTTTTAAAGCTGCTGCAATAATCTAATCCTTCAGTTCAGTCCTGCCACAGTTTGTCTCTGCCACTGACCCACAAGTCCTTGGTATTGGCGTATGGTTCCTGAGACTTGCAAGTGGGCCCCTCTTCCAGGCCGTGCACCCTGGGTCCTCTGTTGAGGGATGACTGTGCTATGTCACAGGTGAGTGCCGTCCCCCCAGGGCAGTTCTGGGCTGCTGGGCTGTGTAGGGAGGCTCCCAGTCTGCTGAAATGATGGCTGAATGGGGCTTTGTTAATTCACACTGCTCTACCTTCCCAACTCTGGGACAATCAGCTGAGGTTGCAGGGAAGGGTAATGTCCACGCCCAGTTTTATGGTGTGTGCCTGTTATTTGAAGCACTTCCGTCACACTGGGTTCTCTGGGGCAGTTCTGGGCTATGGGGCTGGCGATGGGCAGGAGTGTTTCCTGTCCACCAGGATGATGGCTGTGAGCGGACACCCCCCTTTTCTTGGGAAGTTGTGGTATTTAGTGAATTTTCTCAGCCACTGGATTATTGCGTTTTGTCTCAGAGCTCTCCTAGTTCTGCTCTTGACTTGACCTGCCCAAATTGCAGGTCTTTGAAGCTTTCTGTATTGGGCTTCTTAGAGTAATTGTTTTAGAAAAAGAAAAAAGGATTAAAAAAAAAAAAAAAAAAAGGGCCCTCCTCAGAGATCTAATGGGTTATTGAAATGCTAATAGACAAAGCAACCAGGGCCATTAAGGAAAGGTCCACAGGGCAGAGAGATCAGCCTTTCTTCGGGATTTGCATATGCACCTCAGGGCCTGAGCTCGGGCCTGAGCTCTGCCCTTCCCCTTTCTGTGTTCACCAGAACTCCAAAAATCCTCCGCTTTTATTTTGGAGTTTTTCGTGTTGTTTTTTTTCTATGCCTGTCTCCTCTCTGCTGGGCTGGCTGCTCTCAGATTCTCTGGTGTCTGGTCTCCGTCTACCTATGGTTGGAGTTTGGATCAGCAGAATGAGTTTCCGATAAGGGCTGCCACTGCAGTTCTCCCTTCTCCTTCCCGGATCTGACAGCCCCTCCTCCCACGGGACTGAGCCTGGCAGGGAGGGGTGCAGGTCCCCTGGCCGCAAAAACTTACAGATTTCGCTGATCTCAGCAGTTCCACGTTTTCATGAGTGTTGTATGAAGTATGCCCAAAGTCAGATTGCTCTGTCTGCCATTTGTTTTTATGAGCTTTTGAGTTCTTCTGTATAGATAGCCTGTCATCTTCTTTATATCCTTCATCTCTTTTGCCACATTTTTGTTCATCTCATTGAATTGATGTATTGAATTTGTTTAAACATCTTTAATTAGTTTTTCAACTCTTATATCTCTGTTGAGTTGCTGGTGTTTTCCTTTGACTGGGCCATTTCTTAATGCCTCGTAGTATGATTCTTGATTTTTTAGTGTCTAGGCATCTGATTTCCTTGATTAGTTCATTCTGGAGGTTGTTTTCTCTCTTTTACCCAGGGTTTTCTTGTTTGTTTTATACTCTATCTGGTTTTGGACATTCAACTAAACTTATTTTAGACTTCTAGCATAACTTCTGTTTAATGGATCAGGATTTAACAGCTCTTGTTTTTCTGCTTCTTTCCCTGCCTATATGGAAGTGTTTTCTTGAGGAGGGTGTGCTAGTTTGAATGTATTGTGTCCCCCAAAATGCCATTATCTTTGATGAAGTCTTGTGTGGGCAGATGTATTAGTGTTGATTAAACTGTAATTCTTTGAGTGTTTCCATGGAGATTTGACCCACCCAACTGTAGGTGACAACTCTGGATGATTTCAATGGAGGTGTGGCCCTGCCCATTCAGCATGGGCCTTGATTAGTTTACTAGAGCACTATATAAGCTCAGACAGGAGTGAGCTTGCTACAGACAAGAGGGACATTTTGAAGAATGCGCAGGAGCTGAGAGAGTAGCTGCAACTTATAGAGACATTTTGGAGATGGCCTTTGAAAGCAGACTTTTGCTCTGGAGAAGCTAAGAGAGGAAAAATGCCCCAAGAGCAACTGAGAGTGGCATTTTAAAGAGAAGCTGCAGCCTAGAGAGGAATGTCCTGGGAGAAAGCCATTTTGAAACCAGAACTCCAGAGCAAATGCTAGCCACATGCCTTCCCAGGTAACAGAGATTTTCCAAATGCCATTGGCCTTCCTCTAGTGAAGGTACCCAATGGTTGATGCATTATCTTGGATGCTTTATGGCTTTAAGACTGTAACTGTGTAACAAAGTAAACCCCCTTTTATAAAAGCCAATCCATTTCTGGTATTTTCCATCCCAGCATCATTATCAAACCAGAGCAGAGGATCTCCACAGATAGTATCTACCTCACCCCAGTCAGTTTTTCCCAGAGAATACTCTCCCAGGACTCAGGAAGTGGGTGTAATCAGTATCAAGTTTCCCTGGGTAGGAAATCCTACAAGTTGCCCATCTTTCCTTGAAACCTCTTGATTGTGTGCTTTCCCCTCCTTCTCAGCAGGTGAGTCTTTACAGCCCACAGGCCCCCATCAGGGTAAGATTGTATAGTGCCTTTAATTCTCTGCACACCCTGTTTCTGCTGTGGTTGAGACAGAGGCTCAGGTAAAGGGTGGGTGTAAACTCTTTCTCTTTTCCAGCTCCTGGGGTCTGAATTCTCTGAATGAGAGCTGCCACTTCTGCTGGGCCCTGCCTCACCCCCTTTCTTTGAGATGATATGCCCTTCAGGGAATTATCTCCTTCACCAGAATAGTTTCTTTGTCTCTCATATGTACTGTAACTCTTCCCTTCTTCCCTTGCCTGGGGCACTGCTAACAACTGAAAAAGCCTGCTGCTTTTTGTTATTCTAAAATGTAAAATAAATCATTTTCAGATCCAGTCCCTATGCCTCCATATTTGCCAGTCAAGATCCAGAGTTCATACCTGGCTCTATGTGCTCCTTTTCTTTGGACACAGCCCTTTTCCAGTATTCTGAGCTCATCCAACTCCAAAGCCCGCTGTTTTCTTTTTTTTTATCCCTGCCCCCCCTCTGCAGAGGAGCTACCTCTGGGTTTCTTTTATGCTTGCTCAGGATTTATCCATATCTGAAGCTTGTATTCAACAGTCCAAATTTGTTAATTAAATACATGTTTGGATCTTGCTTGAGTTCTTCTTCCCTTACTCCTAGTAGAGACTGCTTCATTTTCCAAGGAAGTGACTCCAAAAGAGCCTTCCATGCCAGTGGGGGAGGGGTGCCAGCCTCCAAGCTTGGGAGACTTCCTTAAAGTTTTGTGCTGCAATCTTGGCTCTTCCACCCATTCCAGACTGGTGTACAATGTGTGTTTGGTCATAGAAGTCCCTCAAACTGTTGTTCCATGTAGTTCTTGGCTATTTACTAGCTTACCTAGAGGACAAACTAAATTCCACACTTCCCTACACCACTATCTTGTCCCAACCCTGCTAAGCTTTTAAAATTTTTATTCAACATTATTTAAGTGTGGATGTTGTACTGTTTTGAGTATGTGGAAATACATATGACTAATACACAGCCTCTGCCTTCATATTACTTACAGTCTTATGAGGGACTGGGCCATTAGCAAATGAAACAATAGGGTAAGTATCACAGCAGAGTTATGAATAAGCTGCTATGGAAGCTTAGAGGAGAAAATCCTGAAGGGGTGTTTAATATCAAATATGCAGGATTAAATATGGGCAAAATGAATGAGAAATGCCCTAGGTAAAGAGAAAGAAGAGACAGCATTTCAGGCACAGACAGTACTGTATGCAAAAGTACTACTTACAAAAGTACAGATTTGTGAAAGTGCTAGATACTGAAGTTAAGACAAGAAAGGTCTAATATACTATCTTTTTAAATAGACTTTAGTTTTATTTTTAAAAACATTTTTAGAGCAGTTACAGGTTTACAGAAAAAATTACATATATATTCTCTCTCAAACACACACAGTTCTCACTATTACTAACATTTTGCGTGAGCGTGGTACATTTGCTACAACTGATAGACCAATACTATTAGAATTATGTTATTAACTAAGGTCAAGAGTTTACATTAAGGTTTACTGTTTATGTTGTACAGTTCTGTTTTCTTTTTGAAAACAATTTATTGTGGTAACATATATACAACATAAAATTTCCCATTATATCCACTTTTAAGTATACAATTCAATGGAATTAATTACATTTGCAATGTTTTGCTACCATCATCGCCATCCATTAAAATATTTCCATCACTCAAATCAGAAACTCTGTACCCATTAAATATTAACTTCCCATTCCCTGCCCCTCACCCCACCACTGCTAACCTGTAATCTACTTAGTGTTTCTATGAATTGGCATAGCCTAGTTATTTCATATAAGTGAAATCATACAATATTTGTACTTTTGTGACTGGCTTATTTCATTCAACTTGATGTCTTCAAGTTCATCCATGTTGTTGCTTGCATCAGAATTTAATTCCTCGTTATGGCTGAATAACATTCCATTGTATGTATATAAGACATTTTGTTTAGTCATTCATCCATTGGTAGATATTGGGTTGCTTCCAAGTTTTGGCTTTTGTAAACAAGGTTGCTGTGAAAATTGTTATGGAAATATCAGTTTAAGTCCTTGCTTTCAGTTCTTTGTGGTATATATTTAGGAGTGTGATTACTGAGGCATATGGTAATTCTATACTTAACTTTCTGAGGAACAAATAAACTTGTCTGCAGTGGCTACACCATTTTACATTTTTACATTCCCATCAACAAGGCTCTAGTGTTCCAATTTCCTCACATCCTCTTTAACATTTGTTGTTTTTGCTTTTTTATTTTTTTAAATAGCAATGCTAATGAGTATGAAATGGTATCTCAATTATATTTTGATTTGAATTTCTCTAATAGCTAATAATATTAAGAATATTTTCATGTGCTTATTGGCAAATTTGTATATTTTCTTTGAAGAAGTGTCTTTAAAGGCCTATGCCCAGGTTTTAGTTGGGTTTCTTAATTTTTGTTGTTGAGTTGTAGGATTTCTTTATATATTCTGCATATTAAGCCCATATTAGATAGATGGCTCGTGAATATTTTCTCCCACTGTTTAGTATTTCCACTTTTGTGAAATATCCTTTGCTGCACAAATTTTTAAATTTTGATGAAGTAAAATTTATCTATTTTTCTTTTGCT
Organism: Choloepus didactylus; assembly: GCF_015220235.1. NCBI lineage: Eukaryota > Metazoa > Chordata > Mammalia > Pilosa > Megalonychidae > Choloepus > Choloepus didactylus. The sequence goes on along the minus strand of NC_051334.1, from coordinate 95,062,689 downwards.
GCTCATAATTTGGTTGTAAAGTCTAAGAATTCATTGCCTAATACAAGGTTGTGAGGATATTTCCCTATGTTTCTTCTAAGTGATTTATGGCTTTAGCTCATATTTTAAGTCATTGATCCATTCTGAGTTAATTTTTGTATAAGGTGTGGAGGAAGGGTCCATTTTCATGCTTTTGCATGTGGATATCCATTTTTCCCTGCACCATTTGTTGAAAAGGCTGTACATTATCCATCAAGTGGATTGGTACCCTTGTCAAAAAGGAATTGGCCGTATAAGGTACATCGACTGAGGAACAGAGTGGTGAACTGTTGTGTGTGAATACAATGAAATATTGAGAAACTGCAAGGAGTGAAGCTGTGAGGCATGCAATGAGGTGAATGGAACCCGTAGACAGCATTTTGAGTGAATGATGCCAGAAAAAAAGGCAAACACTATAATGCCTCACAAATATGGACTAACTACAATGTGTAAACTCAGAATTGAATCTTAGAGCACAACTTATCAGGGGAACACTTATTGTTACAGTCCCTTGATTGTTAGCTCTTACAGCAGTCACATCTATTCCTGAATTGTAATGGCTATCTCCAGATTTTGAGATGCTGATCCCTTTTTGTATAACCTGATTGATCCCTGGAACTTTGGGTATCTCTGTGTCACCTGAAATTCAGAGCTAGAACTTGGCAGATATGAATGTCAGCATTAGCACATATAGCAACTGTTAAAAAAGCTGAAAAAGAGTCCAGACTTCAATTAGAGATATGAGTGAAGCAGATGTGGTTAGGACTAGGGCAAATCAAGCCAAAGGGTAAAGAACAATACTGACTGCATTTTAAAACCTCAAATTCCAAGTGAGACCAAGGGAAGAGATGTTTAGTTTGTGCAAGATCTATATTTCCTAAACAATTTAACTCATACAATTTGTTCAAATACTATAATTACATGGAACTTGTAATACGAAGTGAGACCTGTTAGGTTTGCATAGGTTAGTGTGAAATAGCAACACATCCCAAAGTAATTTGGACAGAGAATAAAAATATATATGCAGGGCTCCCTTGAGCTGGGGGAAAATGCAGAGGTGCTGGACTTCCTCATCTGGGATGTTGCTTATGTTCTCACAAATATTGAGGACTGCCAATTTGGTGTGCCAAGCCCTCTATCATGGGACTTGCCCTTATGAAGCTCATTACTGCAAAGAAGAGGCTAAACCTACTTGTAATTGTGCCTAAGAGTCTCCCCCTGAGTACCTTTGTTGTTCAGATGCAGTCCTCTCTCTCTAGCTAAGCCAACTTGGTGGGTGAATCCGCTGCCTTACCTGCTATATGGGTTCTGACTCCCAGGGGTGTAAATCTTCCTGGCAACATGGGATATGACTCCCAGGGTTGAATGTGGACCCAACATCCTGGGATTGAAAACATCTTGACCAAAATGGGGGTGCAAAATGAAACAAAATAAAGTTTCAGTGGCTGAGAGATTCCAAATGGAGTTGAGAGGTCACTCTGGTGGGCATTCTTATGCACGATGTAGATAACTGTTTTCAGGTTTTAATGCATTGGGATAGCTAGAAGTAACTACCTGAAACTATCAAACTGCAACCCAGTAGCCTTGACTCTTGAAGATGATTGTATAGCAATGTAGCTTACAAGGGGTGACAGCATGATTGTGAAAGCCTTGTGGACCACACTCCCTTTATCCAGTGTATGGATGGATGAGTAGAAAAATGGGGACAAAAACTAAATGGAAAATAGGGTGGGAAAGGAGGGATGATTTGGATGCTCTTTTTCACTTTTATTTTTTATTCTTATTTTCACTTTTTCTGGTACAAGGAAAATGTTCAAAAATAGATTGTCATGGTGAATGCACAAATATATGATGGTACTGTGAAAAATTGATTGTACACTTTGGATGACTGTATGGTGTTCTGGTTTGATAATGCTGCCATTGTGCAAAACACCAAAAATGAATTTCATAAAGGGGGTTTGTTTGGTTACAAAGTTACAGTCTTAAGGGCATAAACGTGTCCAAGCTATGGTGTCAACAAGTATACCTTCACCAAAGGATGGCCAACGGTGTCTGGAAAATGTCTGTTAGCTGGGAAGGCACATGGCTGGAATCTGCTTATTGCTGGTTGTTTTCCAGCTCCTCTCTCAGTTCCTGTGCATTCTTCAAAGTGTCCCTTTCAAAAGCTGTCTTCAAAATACACCTCTCAGCTGCAGCTCTTCTCCAAAATATCACTCTCAGTTGTTCTGAGGTCCTTCTGTCTATGAATTCCTTTATAGGACTCCAGTGATCCAATTAACACCCACCCAGAATGGGCAGGTTAACACCTCCATGGAAATTATCCAATCAAACATTTCACTCATGTTTCATTGAGTCACATCTCCATGGAAACACTCAGAGGATTCCAATCTAATCAACACTAATACATCTGCCCCTACAAGATTGCATTAAAGAATATGGCTTTTTCTGGGGACATAATATATTTAAACTGGCACATATGGCATGTGAATATATCTCAATAAAACTGAATTTAAAAAAAGTGAATTGTCCATAGATGTGAGGGTTTATTTCTGAATGGCCAGTTCTATCCCACTGGCCTATATATTTGTCATTGTTCCAGTACCACACTGTTTTGATTATTGCAACTTTGTAATGAGTTTTGGAACTGGGAAGTGTGAGACCTCCAACTTTGTTATTTTTCAAATGGTTTGACTGTTAAGGGCCCCTTGCCCTTAAGATGAATTTGATGGTTGGTTTCTCCATTTTGCAAAGAAGGTGGCTGGAATTTCAATTGGGATTGCATTGAATCAGTAAATTGCTTTGGGTAGTAATGCTATCTTAACTAATATTTAGTATTCTAATCCATGAATATGGGATGTCTTTCCATTTATTTAAGTCTTCAATTTCTTTCATCAATGTTTTGTAGTTTTACATGTTTAAGTCCTTTATATCCTTGGTTAATTTTTTTGTAGATATATTTCTCTTCTTGTCACTGTTTCCTTGATTTCCTTTTCAAATTGTTCATTCCTGGTGTATAGAAACACCAACGAGTTTTGTTCATTGATCTTCTACCAATCATTTTGCTGAATTTGGTTATTACCTCTAGTATCTTACTTGTAGATTCTTCAGGAATTTTTATATGCACAATCTGGGCATCTACAACTAGGGAAAGATTTATTATTTCTTTCAAATTTGGATGCAGTTTATTTCCTTTTCTTCCTAATTGTTCTGGCTGTAACTTCCAATGCAGCATTGAATAGCAGTGGTAATTGTGTGGGCATTCTTGTCTTTTCCTGATCTCAGAGGGAAAGTTTTTAGTTTTTCACCATTGAGCAGGATGTTAGCTTATATTTTTCATGCCTTTTTATCATGTTGAGGAATTTTCTTTCTTTCCTACTTCTCTCATTGTTTTATAAAGAAGGGATGCTGGATTTTGTCAAATGCCTTTACTGCATCAAATGGGAGATTCATATGGTTTATTTCCTTCCTTATATCAATATGGTATATGTGCCAGTTCAATGTATTATGCCCCCAAAACACCATTATCTTTGATGCAATCTTGTCTGGGCAGACATATTAGTCTTGATTAGATTTTGGTATCCCTTGGGTGTTTCCATGGAGATGTGATTCAATCAACTGTCGACCAGACTTTTGTTTGGATAATTTCCATGGAGGTGTTGCCCCACCCATTCAGGGTGGGTCTGAATTAAATTACTGGAGCACTATATAAGCTCAGACAGAAGAAGCAAGCTTGCTACAGCCAAGAGGGATGCTTCAAAGAACACACAGGAACCGAGAGAGGAGCTTCAGCTTACAGAGACATTTTGGAGATCGACTTTGAAAGCAGACATTTGCTGCAAAGAAGCTAAGAGAGGACAAATGCCCCAAGAGCAACTAAGAGTGACATTTTTGAGGAACTGAAGCCTAGAGAGGAACATCTTAGAAGAAAGACATTTTGAAAGCAGAACTCTGAAGCAGACACTGGCCACATGCCTTCCCAGCTGATAGAGGTTTTCCAGATGCCATTGGCCATCCTCCAGTGAAGGTACGCTTTGTTGATGGATCCTTTATGTCATTAAGACTATAACTTTGTAACCAAATAAACCCACTCTTATAAAAGCCAATCCATTTCTGGTGTTTTGCATTCCAGCAGCATTAGCAAACTAGAACAGATTTTGATACCAGAAGTGGGGTGCTGATGCTGCTGAGTTTGCAAATACCAAACATGTTGGAACAGCTTTTTAAATGGATATGGGGAAGATTCTGGAAGAGTTCTGAGGAGCTTGATAGAAAAGGCTTAAACTGCTTTGAAGAGACTGTTTGTGGAAATATGGACTCTAAAGGTACTTCTGATGAGGGCTTGAGCAGAAATAAATATGTTGTTGCAAACTGGAAGGAAGGCAATCCTTGTTTTCAAGTGGCAGAGAATTTGGCAAAATTGAGTCCTGGTTTTGGATGGAAAGCATAATTTGAAAGTGATGACCTGAGATATTTAGCTGATGAGATCTCCAAGCAAAATATAGAAGAAGTAGCCTGGTTTTACTTGCAGCTTATAGTAAAATGCGATAGGACAGAGATAAGCTGAGAAATGAATGCTTGGTTTCAAAGAATCCAGGAATTGATGTCTTGAAAAACTCTGGGCTTTCAGGGGGTGAAACCAAAGAAGCTACAGCCCAACATGAGGATGTAACCAAACATGGAACCCAGTTGCCATTTCAGTACAAGCCAAGATTGTAGAAGGAGTAAAGCAGAAAGGATTTGTGGAAAGTCCTATTGTCTGATGGCTTTGACCCCTGTATGCTTCATGCAAAGCCAACAGAATTTTCATGAGCTCTTCACAAACAGAGCTGCTGCTGGTTGGGACTGGAGGAGACAGACAAGGAACAAATTGAAGGAAAAATTTCTTCAAAGACAGAGCCATGGAGGTTGAGGTCTGGAGTTAAGAGGTCTTGGGCTGGGAGAGTGGAGTGGCCCACATGCATGGAAAAGGTGAGTTTTTTCTGGAGGCCAAGGGTGGGCTTTTCACCTCAATGCTCAGGAAAAGTTCTGCCACCCCAGGCCCCAAAGAGGGTGGGGCACATTCCCAGGAGACTGGGGAGAGCCTAGCCACCACCCCACTCTTCTGAAGGGGTTGAGCATGTGCTCCAGAGATGGAAGAGAATTCAGGTGCTGCCCCAATGTTTGAGAAGGGTGGGGCTAAATTGGTGGTCTCCCCAATGTGTGGATATGTTGGAGCATTCACCCGTGTTTGGAGAGAAAAGGGCTGCTGCAAAGGCCCTTAGAAAGGGTTAGACTCCTGCTCTCTCAAGCCCCAAGGATACAGTGTCATTCTGTAAATGACTCTCAGATGTTGAAATCTAATAGAATTTGCCCTGTGGGTTTTAGGAAATGTTGTGGTCCCTTAAACCCTGTTTTCCTTTCAGTTTCTCCTTATGGAAAAAGGAATGTTTACCCTATGGCTGTCCCTCCTTTGTATATTGGAATTACATAACTTGTTCTAAATTTCACAGGTCCACAACTAGAGGGGAATTATGCTTTTGGACAGACCATGCTTGTAACTGATTTTGATGGGATCTTGTACTTAACTATTGTTACTGAAATGATTTAAGTTTCTGTGATATTGTGGGATGAATGTATTTTGTATATGGAAGGATAATGTCATTTTGGGTCCAGGGGGTGGAACATGTCAGTTCAATGTATTATGTCCCCCAAAATGCTGTTATCCTTGATACAATCTTGTGTGGGCAGACATACTAGTGTTGATTAGATTTTGGAATCCTTTGGGTGTTTCCATGGAGATGTGATTCGATCAGCTGTTGACCAGACCTTTGGTTGGATAACTTCTATGGAGTTGTTGCCTCACCCATTCAGGGTGGGTCTGAATTAAACTACTGGGGCACTATATAAGCTCAGACAGAAGGAGAAACCTTGCTACAGCCAAGAGGGACATTTCAAAGAACACACAAGAACTGAGAGAGGAGCTTCAGCTTACAGAGACCTTTAGGAGATGGACTTTGAAAGCAGACTTTTGCTCCAGAGAAGGTAAGAGAGGACAAATGCCCCAAGAGCAACTAAGAGTGACATTTTTGAGGAGCTGAAGCCTAGAGAGGAACGTCCTGGGAGAAAGCCATTTTGAAAGCAGAACTCTGGAGCGGACATCGGCCACATGCCTTCCCATCTAACAGAGGTTTTCCAGATGCCATTGGCCATCCTCCAGTGAAGGTACGCTTTGTTGATGGACACTTTATGGCCTTAAGACTATAACTTTGTAACCAAATAAACTCCCTTTTATAAAAGCCAATCCATTTCTGGTGTTTTGCATTCTGGCAGCATTAGCAAACTAGAACAGTATATTAAATGATTTTTTATGTTAAACTCTTCTTGCTTTCCTGTGATAAATCCCAGGTGGTTGTGGTGTATAATCCTTTTAATGTGCTATTGGATTTAGTTTGCTAGTATTTTGTTGAAGATTTTGGTGGCTATATTCATGAGGGATATTGCTCTGTAATTTTCTTTTTGTGTGTGATATCTCTATCTGGCTTTTGTATTAGCATGACACTGGCCTCATAAAATGATTTAGGAAATGTTCCCTCCTTTTCAGTTTAAGAAAGAGTTTGAGCAGGTTTTGTGTTAATTCTTCTTTGAAAATTTGGTAAAATTCACCAGTGAAGCTATCTGGGCCTGGACTTTGATGGGAGGTTTTTGATTGCTGATTCAATCCCTTTACTTGCTATTAGTCTGTTAAGATGTTCTATTTCTTTTTGAGTCAGTTTAGGCAGTTTATGTGTTTCTAGGCAATTTGTTTATTTCTTCTAGGTTGTAAAATTTGGAGGTAAAATTTTTCCTATCTTCTTGTCATTTTATTTCTGTGGGGTTGATATTAATGTCCCACCATTCATTTCTGTGTTTTTTTTTTTTTTTTGTATGGTTGTTTGTGTCCTCTTTTTTATACTTTGTATTGTTCAAGTTTTCTATTTCTTTTTGATCTCTGTCTAGATGATATATATTTTATTGAAAGTGGTGTATTGCAGTCTTCTGCTATTGACATAGAACTGTTTCTCCCTTCAAATCAGTATTTGCTTCATATATTTTGGGGCTCTGTTGTTAGGTGCATATTGCTTATAATTGTTATATCTTAACTAGTTGACATGTTTATCAATTAATAATGTCCTTCTTTGTCCCTTGTAACAGATTTTTACTTAAAGTCAATTTTATCTGTTATTAGTATAGCCACCCTAGCTTTCTTTGGGTTACTATTTATATGTAATATTTTTTGCTATCCTTTCACTTTCAAGCTACTTGTGTCTTTGAATTTAAGAAGAGACTTGTATGCAGCATATACCTTGATCATGATTTTTTCATCTGTTCTGACTATTTATGAATTTTGACTGGAGTGTTTTATCCATTTACATCCAAAGTACTTATTGATAATGAAGAGATTACTACTGCCATTTTGCTGTTTTGTTTCTGTAAGCCTTATGTCTTTTTTACCTTCAATTCTTCCTTTACTGCTCACTTTTGTAATGAACTACTTAGAGTTTCCTTTCATATCTTTTTGTGAACATTTCTCATATATTTTCTTTGTGGTTTTAAATTTAACATCCTAAATCTAAATCACACTTGTTAACTTCAATATTATACACAATAGTATATTTTCCTTTATCTCTCCATTCCCCCACCTTTATATTGTTCTTGTCACATCTCTATACACTATGTGTCCAAAATCATAGATTTGTCACTAATTATTATGTATTTGCATTTTAGATACTGTAAAATGTAGAAAGTGTTGTTACAAACAAACAAAAAATAGTACTGGCATTTGTAATTACCCATGAAGATATCTTTACCAGAGATATTTATTTCTCTATGCTGATTACTCTACAGTCTAGCATCCCTCCCTTTCAATCTGAAAAACTCACTTTAGCATTGCTTTTGTTAATCTGGGTAACCCCCAGAGCTTTCATTGATCTGGGAATGTATTAATCTCTTTTTCAATTTTGAAAAACAGTTTCACTGGATATAGAATTCTTGTTTGGTAATTTTTTTTTTCTTTCAGCTCTTTAAATATGTGGTTTCATTGTCTTCTTGGCCCCAAGATTTCTTTTTTTTTTTCCTCTAAATTCCCTTATTATTAAGAGTATAGCTTATTTTTATCACAATATTTTTATTAGAGAATTTTTGGGTTTAAAAAAAAACCATGCATGAAATACAGGATTCCCATATACCATCCTACTATTAACAATTTGCATTGGTGTGGAATATTTGTTACAATTCATGATAGCAAATTTTTATAATTGTACTACTTAACTATAGCCCATTGTTTAACTTAGGGTTCACTGTGTATGTAGTTCCATGGACTTTCTTCTAAATTTTACCATATATACAACCTAACATTTCCCCCTTTTAATCACATTCAGATATATATTTCAGTGCTGTTAATTACATTAAGAATTTTGTGATACCATAACCACCATCCATTATCAAAATATTTCCTTCATTCCAAATAGGAACCCTGTTCATTTTAAGCATTAGCTTCCCATTCCCTTTCCCCAGTCCATCCCCTAGTAACATATATTCTAGATTCTGACATATGAGTTTGATTATTCTAATTATTTCAAATCAGTGAGATCATACAATATTTGTCTTTTTGTGTATGGCTTATTTCACTCAACATGATGTCTTTAAGGTTCATGTTGTCCCATGTATGAAGAATTCATTCCTTTTTATGGATGAATGATGTCCCACCATATGTATATACCAAATTTTGTTTATCCATTCATTGGTTGATGAACACTTGGGCTGCTTTCATTTTTTCAAAATTGTAAATAATGCTGCTATGAACACCAGTGTGCAAATATCTGTTCGAGTTCATGCTTTCAATTATTCACATTGTAGTTCTTTACTTAGAATTCTGAGGAAAAGTCAAACTGTCTTCCACATTAGCTGCAACATTTTACATTTCCACCAGCAATGAATCAGTGTTCCTATTTATCCACAGCCTCTCCAACTTTTGTTATTTTCCATTTTTTTTTTGAATACCAGCCATTCTAATGTGTGTGAAATGGGAATCCATTGTGGTTTTTATTTCCATTTTCTTGATGGCAAGCAATGTTGAGCATCTTTTCATGTACTTTCTGGCAATATGTATGTCTTCATTGGAAAGATATCTATGCAAATATTTTGCCCATTTTTTAATTGGGTTGTTTTCTTTTTGTTTTTAAGTCAGAGAATATCTTTATATATTCTGGATATTAAAACTTTATCAAATTTGTGGTTTCCAAATATTTTCTCCCATATGTACATTGTGGTTTTACTTTCATGATTAAAGTCCTTTAAAGCAGAAAAGTCCTTAATTTTGATGAGGTCCCATTTATCTATTTATCTTTTGTTGCTTGTGCTATGAGTGTAAAGCCTAAGAAACCATTGTCTTACACAAGGTCCTGAAGATGCTTCCCCATATTTTCTTGCAGGAGTTTGATAGCTCTGGTTCTTATAATTAGGTCTTTAATACATTTTGAGTTCATTTTTGTACAAGGTGTGAACTAGGGCTCTTCTGATTTTTCTTTTGGCAAACAGAGATCCTGTTTTCTCAGAACTATTTGAAATTACTATTCTTTCCCAATGGAGTGGTTTTTACCACCTTGTCAAAAAACAGTTGATCATAAATATGCAGTTTGTCTTCTGTGCTCTCAACTTGATTCCATTGCTCTATATGACTATGTCTGCCTTTGTACCATGTGCAATGCTCTTTTGATTACCTTGATTTGGTAATAATGTTTAAGATGTGGAAGTGGGAGTCCTCCAAATTCATTCTTCTTTTTCAGGATGGTTTTAGCTAGTTGGTGTCCTGAACCCTTCCATATAAATTTGATGATTGGCATTTCCCTTTCTGCAAAGACAGTTGCTGGAATTTTGACTGGTATTGCATGGAATGCATAAATTGCTTCTGGTAGGTGTGCCGGTTTGAATATATTATGTCCCCCAAACACCATTATCTTTAATGTAATCTTGTGTGGGTGGATCTATCAGTGTTAATTAGATTGAAATTCTTTGAGTGTTTCCATGGAGATGTGCCCCATCCAACTGTAGGTGATAACTCTGATGAGATATTTCCATGGAGGCATGGCTCCACCCATCAGTGGAGCCATATAAATGAGCTGATGGGCAGAGGGAACTGAGTGCAGCTGAGAGCAACATTTTGAAGAGGAGCTACAGCCAAGAGGGACACTTTGAAGAAAGCACAGGAGCTGCAGATGAGAGACATTTTGAAGACAGCCATTGAAAGCAGACTCTTGCTCCAGAGAAGCTAAGAGAGGACAAATACCCCAAGTGCAACTAAGAGTGACATTTTTGAGGAACTGCAGCCTAGAGAGGAACATCCTGGGAGAAAGCCATTTTGAAACCAGAACTTTGGAGCAGACACTAGCCATGTGCCTTCCCAGCTAACAGAGGTATTCCAGACACCATTGGCCATCCTCCAGTGAAGGTACCTGATTGCTGATGTGTTACCTTGGACACTTTATGGCCTTAAGACTGTAACTGTGTGACCAAATAAACCACCTTTTATAAAAGCCAATCCATCTCTGGTGTTTTGCATTATGGCAGCATTAGCAAACTAGAACAGTAGGATTGACATTTTGATGATATGTAGTCTTCCAATCCATGAACATGGAATGTCCTTCCATATATTTAGATATTGTGTGATTTATTTTAGTTGCTATTGTATTGTAAGTGTTGAACTTGTACCCTGTCACTTTGCTGACATCATTTATTACTGCTAGGAGCTTTGTTGTGGATTTTTCAGGATTTTCTCTATATAGAATCCTGTCATCTGCAAATAGGGAAAGTTTCAATTCTTCCTTTCAAATTTAGATGTCATTTATTTCTTTCTCTGGCCTTGTTGCTCTAGCTAGAACTTCCAGTACAATGTTGAATAACAGTGGTGACAATAGTCATCCTTGTTTTGTTCCTGATCATAGAGGGAAAGCTTTCATGCTTTCACCATTGAGTATTATATGTGTATTTTTAATGTATTCCCTTTATCACATTGAGGAACTTTCCATTCCTAGTGTTCTTATTGGTTTTATCCCTTTACCACATTGAGATGATCAGGTGATTTTATTGCTTAATTCTGTTAATGATTGACTTTCTTGTGTTGAAACATGTTTGCATACCTTGAATACTTGATTATGGTGTATAATTCTTTAAAGTGCTGTTGGATTTGGTTTGCTAGTGATTTTTTGAGGATTTTTGCATCTATTTGCATAAGAGATATTGGTCTATAGTTTTCTTTACTTGTGGTATTTTTATTGGCTTTAGAATGAGTGTGATATTGCCTTGATAGAATGAATTACAGAGTATTCCCTTCTCTTCAAATTTTTGGAAGAGTTTGAGCAAAATTTGAGTTACATTTTCTTGGAATGTTTGGTAGAATTCCCCTGTGAGGGTCTCTGGTCATGGGATTTTCTTTTTGGAGGTTTTTCTTACTGATATTATTTTCTAATAATTGGTTTGCTGGGATCTACTATTACTTCTTGAGTCAATGTAGGCAATTTGTGTGATTCTAAGAATTGTCCATTTCCTCTGGGCTATCTAATTTATTCTAGGACCATTGTTCATCATATCCTCTTATAGTCTTTATTTCAGCAAGGCTTGTAATAATGACCTCCTTTTCATTTCTGCTTTTTGATATTTGTATCCTCTCTTTTCTTCCTTGTCTAAGCAAAGTTTTGTAAATTTTAACCATCTTTTCAAAGAACCAACTTTTGGCTTTGTTGATTCTCTCTGTTTTTCTTCTGTTTGTTTGTTTCTTTGTTTTCTATTTTGTTTATCTTGCCCTAATCTTTGTTATTTCCTTCCTTTTACTCCCTTTGGGTTTAGTTTGTTCTTCTTTTACTCATTATTCCAGTTTTGATATTAAGTCTCTGATTTTTTTTTTACTCTGTGGTTTCTAATGAGAAATCAGCCCTTAATCTTATTGATGCTCGCTTGTGCATGATGCATTTCTTCTCTCATATCTCTCAGAATACTCTTTTTGTTTTGGCATTCAACAGTTTGATTATAATGAGTGCCATTGATCTCTTTTACTTATCTTGTTTGGAGTTTGTTGAGTTTCTTAGATGTGTATATGCTTGCCTTACATTAAATTTAGGAAGCCCTCAGGCATTATTTCTTTGAATATTCTTTCTTCTCCTTTTTCTCTTTTCTGTCTGGGACTCCTATAAAGTATACATTGTCATATACTTAATGGTGTCCCACAGGTCTCTCAGGCTCTGTTCAATTTTCTCCATTCTTTTTCCTTTCTTCTCATACTCAATAATTTCAATTGTCTTATCATCAAGTTCCCTGACTTTTCTGCCAGCTCCAGTGTGCTGTGGAACACATCTAGAGTATTTTTTAATTTCAATTATTTTTGTCTTAATCTCCAGTATTTGTTTTTCATTTTTATGACTTCTATCTTGTTATTGAAATTCTCATTTTGTTCACTTATTTACTGTTATTCTTTGGTTTTGCCTGTGTTTTCTTTTAGCTTTTTGAACAAATTTAAGACCATTTTTAAAAAGTCTTTGCCAGGTATGTCCAAAGTCTGTTCTTAGAGTTGATGGTTTCTGATGTTTTATCTTGCTCCTTTGGATGGTCTATAATTTCCTGTTTCCTGGTATGCCTTCTATATGCACACTATATACTGGAATATTTTAATGTTATATCTGGAGTTTTGTCCTGAGGAGTCTATTCCTTAAGTTTTCATCCAGCTACTCCTATGATAGAGATTTCTTTGAATGATGGAGGCTAATCATAAAAACAATACCTTTCACTCACTTTGTAGATTGGTTCTCTGTTGGCTGGTGGTCTTCTTCAGAGTTCAGCCATCCTAACAATGAACCTGAAAAACAGCCCAAGGTGAAAGCACACAGAGCTGTCAGGTCTTTTCTGAGTCTGTTTCTTGTCCTGGGCATGTGCTTATGACCTTAGGAATTCCTTTCTTTACACAGATCTGAATTCCCCCTTTCCTACTTGGAAATATTATTTCTTCCCAGTTCTGGGCACTCTATTTTATATCCTAAAGCCATTAAACTTTTGCCAAAGGCCACTGCGATTTGATTGTTTCTTATATTGATTTATTCATCTCATGAGTCATATCTGCATGCAGGCAAATTCTGGGATGGTAATCCAGAGATAAGTGTCTGGTTTAGTCCAAGATGTCACTAGACAGATTTGTAGAGACATGCATGCACCGCATTATGTGCTTAGGGTTAGTTTTCTCCCTCTGGAACCAAGACCAGGGACCCACATTGAGGGTGCTGGATTGCTCCACACTGAACTACGGAGGTGGTAGGGGAAGGACCAGCAATAGCACCATGAGCTTTTCCTGCTGTTTTTAAAAATTCAGTATTATTGAGATATATTCCCATACCATACTATCATCCATGGTGTACAATCAACTGTTCACAGTACCATCATATAGTTGTGCATTCATCACCCCAATCTATTTTTTTTATTAAATTCAGTTTTATTGAAATACATTCACACACCATACAATCATCCATGATATACAATCCACTGTCCACAGTATGATAACATAGTTATGCGTTCATCACCACAATCTATCTCTGAACATTTTCCTTACATCAGAAAGAACCACAACAAGAATAAAAAATAAAAGTGAAAAAAAACACCCAAATCATCCCCCCATCCCACCCCATTTGTCCTTTAGTTTTTATCCCCATTCCTCCACTCATCCATACACTAGATAAAGGGGGTGTGATCCACAAGGTCTTCACAATCACACTGTCACCCCTTGTAATCTACATTATTATATAATTGTCTTCAGGAGTCCAGACTGCTGGGTTGGAGTTTGGTAGTTTCAGGTATTTACTTTTAGCTATTCCAATACATTAAAGCCTAAGAGGTGTTATCTATATAGTGCATAAGAATGTCCACCAGAGTGACCTCTCGACTCCATTTGGAATCTCTCAGCCACTGAAACTATTTCGTCTCATCTTGCATCCCCCTTTTGGTCAAGAAGATACTCTCAGTCCCACAATGCCGGGTCCACATTCATCCCCGGGAGTCACACTCTGCGTTGCCAGGGAGATTTACACCCCTGGGAGTCGGGTCCCACGTAGGGGGGAGGGCAGCGAGTTCACCTGTCGAGATGGCTCAGTTAGAGAGAGAGAGTGCCACATCTGAGCAACAAAGAGGTACTCAGGGGGAGACTCTTAGGCACCATTACATACAACTTTAGACTCTCCTTTGTGGTAAGGAGCTTCATAAGGGCAAGTCCCATGCTCGAGGGCTCAGCACATCAAACTGCCAGTCCCAATGTTTGTGACAACATATGCTAGGGGATCAGCATCTCAAAGTTTAGAGATAGGCCTTACAATTCAGGGATAGAGTTAACTGCTGTAAGAGCTTACAATCTAGGGACTATTATAATTATTGTGTCCACGTTAGGCTATGTTCTAAGATTCAATTCTGAGTTTACACATTGTAGTTAGTCCATATTGGTGAGGCATCATCCCTCTCACCATGTTTTCTCCAACACTTTAACTCCTATATATATATTTTCCTACAATTTTATAGAGTTATATTCACATACCATACATTTATCCACAGTGTACAATCAGTTGTTCATGGTATCATCATAAAGTTGTACATTTATCACCACAATCAGCATTTGAACATACTGATTACTACAAGAAAAATTGTTTTTTTTTTCTTTAGCAATAAGAAAAAATGATATAAAGAAAAATAACATGTTATACAATACAATATACTACTAAGGACAGCAAATAACACCGCTACCAAGAATCCCATATTACTCCCCTATATCCCCTTCTCATATACATTTAGCATTGACGTATTGCCTTTCTTACATTTAATGGAGGTATATTACAATGTTACTGTTGACCATAGACTCCAGTTTGCTTTGATTATGTTTTTTCCTGAATACCATCCCTTTTTCAAATTTCTACATGGTTGACATTCATTTGCTTTCCCACATGCAAAAACATTTTTATATTTGTATATTTAGTAACAGTCATTGGCCACTCCAGTTTTTGCCACGTTATACAGTCCCAGTCTTTATCATCTATCTTTACCTCTGGTGTCATACATTCTCCTATCCCACCTCTTTCAGCTTTACTCACAGACATCTTTGTTCAGTGTACTTACAATACCGTGCTACCATCACACAGTATTATGCTATCTATTTCTGGATCTATGCAATCAATCCTAAACATTCTGTAGTCCTTCAGCATCGAATGGCTGATCTCTGCCCTCTTTATATCTCCTGGTCACCTGTGTTGTCAGCTTTTAACTCCCAAAGTTTGTTCATTAATGTCTGTTCATATTAGTGAGACCATACAGAATCTGTCCTTTTGTTTCTGGCTAACTTCACTCAACATAATGTCCTCAAGGTTCATCCACATTATTACATGATCCATGTCTTTGTTCTGTCTTACAGCTGCATAATATTCCATCATGTGTATATACCACAGTTTGTTTATCCACTCGTCCTTTGATGGACATTTGGGCTGTTTCCATCTCTTGGCAATTGTGAATAATGCTGCAATAAACATTGGTTTACAAATGTCTGTTTGTGTCTTAAGTTTCAGTTCCTCTGAGTATATACCCAGCAGTGGAATAGCTGAGTCATATGGCAAATCTATATTTAGCTTCCTGAGGAACCTCCATACTGTCTTCCAGAGTGGTTGCACCATTCTACATTCCCACCAACAATGAATAAGTGTGCCTCTTTCTCCACATCCTCTCCAGCACTTGTCATTTTCTGTTTTTTGGATAATGGCCATTCTGGTAGGTGTGAGATGATATCTCATTGTGGTTTTGATTTGCATTTCCTTAATAGCCAGTGAAGTTGAGCATTTTTTCATATGCTTTTGAGCCATTTGTATTTCCTCTTCAGAAAAATGTCTGTTCATGTCTTTTGCCCATTTTTTAATTGGATTGTTTGTCTTTCTGTTATTGAGATGCAGGATTACTTTATATATTCAGGATATTAAACCCTTATCTGATATGTGGTTTCCAAATATCATCTCCCATTGTGTAGGTTGCCTTTTGACTTTTCTGACAAAGTCCTTTGATGTACAAAAGTGTTTAATTTTGAGGAGATCCCATTTGTCTATTTGTTCTTTGGTTGCTCGTGCCTTGGGTGTGAGGTCTAAGAAACCACCTCCTTTCACAAGATCTTTAAGATATTGCCCTACATTTTCTTCTAAGAGTTTTATGGTCTTGGTGCTAATGCTTAGGTCTTTGATCCACTTTGAGTTAATTTTGGTATAAGGTGTGAGATGGACATCCTCTTTCATTCTTTTGGAAATGGATATCCAGTTCTCCAAACACCATTTATTAAACAGGCTGCTCTTTCCCAGTTGCTTCGGCTTCACTGCCTTATCAAAGATCAGTTGTCCATAGATGTGAGGGTCTACTTCAGAACACTCAATTTGATTCCACTGATCAGTATATCTGTCCTTATGCCAGTACCATGCTGTTTTGAGCACTGTAGCTTTGTAATATGCTTCAAAGTCAGGTAGTGTGAGACCTCCCACTTCACTCCTCTTTCTCAAGACATTTTTGGCTATTCGGGGCACCTTATCCTTCCAAATAAATTTAGTTATTGGTTTTTCTATTTCTGTAAAGTAAGTTGTTGGGATTTGAATTGGTATTGCATTGAATCTGTAAATCAGTTTAGGTAAAATTGCCATCTTAACTATATTTAGTCTTCCAATCCATGAACATGGTATGTTCTTCCATTTTTTCAGGTCTTGTTCAATTTCTTTTAGCAGTTTCTTATAGTTTTCTATGTAAAGGTCTTTTGTGTCCTTGGTTAAGTTTATTCCTAAATACTTGATTCTTTTGGTTGCTATTGTAAATGGGATTTTTTTCTTGATTTCCTCCTCTTGTTGCACATTACTTGTGTATAGGAACACTACAGATTTTTGTGTGTTGATCTTGTAGCCTGCTACTTTGCTGTATTCATAGACTAGTTCTAGTAGCTTTGCTGTAGATTTTTCTGGATTTCCTACATATAGAATCATGTCATCTGCAAATAGTGAAAGTTTAACTTCTTCCTCTCCAATTTGGATGCCTTTTATTTCTTTTTCTTGCCTAATTGCTCTAGCTAGAACTTCCAGCACAATGTTGAAT
Organism: Choloepus didactylus; assembly: GCF_015220235.1. Taxonomy (NCBI): domain Eukaryota; kingdom Metazoa; phylum Chordata; class Mammalia; order Pilosa; family Megalonychidae; genus Choloepus; species Choloepus didactylus. Next base: position 95,045,526 of record NC_051334.1, on the reverse strand, counting down.
AGCAATGGTGATAGTGGGCATCCCTGTCTTGTTCCTGATCTTAGAGGAAAAGCTTTCAGTCTCTCCCCATTGAGTGTGATGTTAGCTGTGGGTTTTTCATATATTGCCTTTATCATATTGAAAAAGTTCCCTTCTATTCCTATCCTTTGAAGTGTTTTCATCAGGAAAGGATGTTGAATTTTGTCAAATGCCTTTTCTGCATCAATCGAGATGATCATGTGGTTCTTCTGCTTTTATTTATTGATGTGGTGTATTACATTAATTGATTTTCTTGTGTTGAACCAGCCTTGCATACCTGGAATAAATCCCACCTGGTCGTGGTATATAATTCTTTTAATGTGCTGCTGGATTCGATTTGCGAGTATTTTGTTGAGGATTTTTGCGTCTATATTCATTAAAGAAATTGGTCTATAATTTTCTTTTTTTGTAGTATCTTTGCCTGGTTTTGGTATTAGGATGATGATGGCTTCATAGAAAGAGTTAGGTAGCTTTCCCTCTTCTTCAATTTTTTTGAAGAGATTGAGCAGGATTGGTACTAATTCTTTCTTGAATGCTTGGTAGAATTCACATGTGAAACCGTCTGGTCCTGGGCTTTTCCTTTTTGGGAGCTTTTTGATGACTGACTCAATCTCTTTACTTGTGATTGGTTTGTTGAGGTCATCTATTTCTTCTTGAGTTAATGTTGGTTGTTTATGCTTTTCTAGGAAGTTGTCCATTTCATCTAAGTTGTCTAGTTTATTAGCATACAGTTCCTCATAGTATCTTCTCATTATCTCCTTAATTTCTGCAGGGTCGGTAGTTATATTTCCTTTCCCATTTCTGATTGCATTTATTTGCATCTGCTCTCTCTTTTTTTTTTTTGTTAGCCTAGCCAGTGGTCCATCGATTTTATTGATTTTCTCAAAGAACCAACTTCTGGTTTTGTTGATTCTCTCTATTGTTTTCCCGTTCTCAATTGCATTTATTTCTGCTCTAATCTTTGTTATTTCTTCCCTTCTGCTTGCTTTGGGGTTAGTTTGCTGTTCTTTCTCTAATTCCTCCAGGTGAGCAGTTAACTCTTCAATTTTTGCTCTCTCTTCTCTTTTAATATAGGCATTTAGGGCAATAAATTTCCCTCTCAGCACTGCCTTTGCTGCATCCCATAAGTTTTGATAAGTTGTGTTTTCATTGTCATTTGCCTAGAGGTATTTACTAATTTCTCTTGTAATTTCTTCCTTTACCCACTGGTTTTCTAAGAGGGTCTTGTTTAGCCTCCATATGTTTGTGAATTTTATGACCTTCTGCCTTTTATTTATTTCCAACTTCATTCCATTGTGGTCTGAGAAAGTGTTTTGTATAATATCAATATTTTTAAATTTGTTGAGACTTGCTTTGTGACCCAACATGTGGTCTATCCTAGAGAATGTTCCATGAGCACTTGAGAAAAAAGTGTATCCTGCTGTTGTTGGATGTAGTGTTCTATAAATGTCTGTCAAGTCTAGTTCATTTATCATACAATTCAACATCTCTGTTTCTTTAGTGATCCTCTGTCTAGATGTTCTATCCATTGATGAGAGTGGTGTATTGAAGTCTCCAACTATTATTGTAGAGGTATCTATTTCTCCTTTCAGTGATTGCAGTGTTTGCCTCATGAATTTTGGGGCATTCTGGTTTGGTGCATAAATATTTATGACTGTTATGTTTTCTTGATGAATTGACCCTTTTATTAATATATACTGTCCTTCTTTGTCTCTTTTAATTGTTTTGCTTTTGAAGTCTAACTTGTCTGATATTAATATAGCTACTCCTGCTTTTTTCTGGTTGTTGTTTGCATGAAATATGTTTTTCCAACCTTTCACTTTCAGTCTATGTTTGTCCTTGTGTCTAAAGTGAGTTTCTTGTAGACAGCATATAGATGGGTCCTGTTTTTTAATCCATTCTGCCAGTCTGTGTCTTTTTATTGGGGAGTTTAATCCATTTACATTTAGTGTTATTACTGTAAGGGCAGTACTTTCTACTACCATTTTGTTTTTTGGAATTTATATATCATATCTTATTTTTTCCTCTCCTTTTACCTTTCCTGATAATCTTCATTTCTGCACTCTTCTCCAACTCTCTCTCTCCTGTCTTTTCCTATCAGCCTGTAGCACTCCCTTTAGTATTTCTTGTAGTGCCAGTCTCTTATTCACAAACTCTCTCAGTGTCTGTTTGTCTGAAAATGTTTTAATTTCTCCATCATTTTTGAAGGAAAGTTTTGCTGGATATAGAATTCTTGGTTGGCAGTTTTTGTCTTTCAGTATCTTAAATATATCATGCCACTGTCTTCTTGCCTCCATGGTTTCTGCAGAGAAATCTGTACATGGTCTTATCGACCTTCCCTTGTATGTGATGGATCGCTTTTCTCTTGCTGCTTTCAGAATCCTGTCTTTGTCTTTGACATTGGACAATCTGACCAGTAAGTGTCTTGGAGCAGGTCTATTGGGATCTATTCTATTTGGGGTACGTTGTACTTCTTGAATCTCTAATTTTCTGTCTTTTATAAGAGTTGGGAAATTTTCAGTGAATATGCTGTCTATTACCCTTTCTGCCCCTTTTCCCCTCTCTTCTCCTTCTGGGATACCAATAACACGTATATTTGTGCGTTTCATGTTGTCACTCAGCTCCCTAAGACCCTGCTCATATTTTTCCATTTTTTTTCACCATCTGTTCTTTTGTGTGTATGAATTCAAATGACCTGTCTTCCAGTTCACTGATCCTTTCTTCTGCCTGTTCAAATCTACTGTTGTGTCCCTCTGTTGTGTTTTTCATTTCCTCCATTGTGGCCTTCATTCCCATGAGTTCTGCCATTTGTTTTTTTAAGTTTATGAATTCTTCTTTATGGTCAGCCAGTGTCTTCTTTATATCCTTCAGCTCTTTTGCTATATCTTCCTTCATTTCATCAAATTTATTTAGCATTAGTTGCCTCCACTCCTGTGTCTCAGCTGAGCTATTAGTTTGTTCCTTTTGCTGGTCCATGTTTTCGTGTTTCCTGGTATGGCTTGTTATCTTAAGTTGTCTAGGCATCTGATTCTCTTGATTAGTTTATTTTGGAGCTTGTTTTCTGTCTTTTACCTAGTGGTTTTCTTGTTGGTTGGCTTTGTTTTCTGGCCTCTGTTATTCAGTTCAACTTTTTCTAGACCTCTCACTTAGGTTCTATTTAGTTGATCAGAATTTTTCCCCTCTTGTTTTTTCTGTTTCTTGCTCTGCCTCTATGTAACCTTTTTGTGAGTGGGTCTCCTCAGATATGGTCGACCCTAGTCAGATTTTCCCAGTCTAGTGAGGCCCAGGTCTCATTGGGAGGGTATGGAGTTTTCCTGAGAATGAGACCCTCCTATGAGGCCTTTAGAATTGGTGCTTTTCCTCTCCTGTCCAGCAGGTGGCGCTGGCCAGCCCGCAGCTCCCCCACCAGTGTAAGGAGGTATGGAGCCTTTAGTTCTCCTGGTGACTCTGATCCTGTCAGGGGCGTGGCTGACTGAAGCTTCAATCTGAATTCCAGCCCCTGGGGTCTGAATTCCCAGAAGGAGGACTGCCAGTTGAGCTGGGCCTCCCTCCACTCTCCCAGTCCTCAGAATTCCAGTTGTCTCTCAGGGGCACTATTCCCTTCTCCTCTCTCCTCTTTGGGGCCTCTCCAGGTAGATTCCTTGGTCAGCCTGAGTTGCCAATTAAAGACAGGGGTGGAGGCCTTCAGTAGTGAATACGGAACTCAAAGACACTGTGGGTACTCTGTCTCCCCTCAAGCCCAGCCTAGTCCCTCAACCTGGGCTTTCTGATAGAAAATAACCACATATATTACTTTTAGATTAAAAAAAAAATTAGAAAAGAAATCAAGAAAAAGAAAAAAGGAAAAAAAAAAAAGAGTCTCTTTTAAACGTCTTTCCCCAGCCTGGAAGTTTTTTCAGTGTCAGAATAGAGCATTTAAAGTTATGCTTTGGGCTATTGTCTGATAATTACTCTCCAACTGCTTCAGTTCCACCCCTGCCGGGGGCTATTGAAATGCAAATAGATAAGGGATCAGTGAGAAGCCAGAAGGGACAAAATGTAAGGGAAAAAAAAATGGCTTTTTTGGAGTCTGGGAATGGGTGCCCGCTTTTACATGCCCCCACTTCTTGGAGCCCAGCCCTTCTTTAGCACCCCAGCTCCCAAAGTTAGTTAATTAATTTGTTAATTAATTCTGCAGTTGAGGCTGGGTTGAGCCTCCCTTCTTGCCCTCAGCAGATTGCTGTTTTTTGTTTTTTTTCCCCCCCCCTTTCAGGGAGCCAGCAGCAAGACAGTCTGTGAGATCTGGGTGGGGAGGGGCGCCAGACCCCTGGTCGGGGAACTTACAATGTTCGCTGCGGTCTCAGCTTTTCCTCCAATTCCAAACTTGTGTCCAATGTGTGACTGGTTACTGGAGACCCCGAAAACACTGTTTCATATAGTTCTTGGGTAATTGCCAGCTGCTCTAGGGGAGAGACGAAATTCTGCTCCTCACCACTCCGCCATCTTGCCCCGCCTCCCCAATCTATTTTTGAACATTTTCCTTACACCAGAAAGAATCAGAATCAGAATAAAAAATAAAAATAAAAAAAGAATACCCAAACCACCCCCCATACCACCCTATTCTTCATTTATGTTTTGTCCCCATTTTTCTACTCATCTATCCATACACTGGATAAAGGGAGTGTGATCCACAGGGTTTTAGCAATCACAATGTCACCTCTTGTAAGCTACATTGTTATACAATCATCTTCAAAAGTCAAGGCTACTGGGTGGTGGTTGGTAGTTTCAGGTATTTACTTCTAGCTATTCCAATGTATTAAAACCTAAAAAGTGTTATCTGTATAGTGCATAAGAATGTCCAGCAGAGTGGCCTCTCAACTTCATTTGAAATCTCTCAGCCACTGAAGCTTTATTTCATTTCATTTTGCATCCCCCTTTTGGTCAAGATGTTCTCAGTCCAATGGTGATGGGTCCAGGTTCATCCCCGGGAGTCATATTCTGAGTTTCCAGGGAGATTTATACTCCTGGGATTCAGGTCCCAAATAGGGATGAAGGCAGTGAGATCACCTGTCAAGGTGGCTTAGTTAGAGAGAGAGGGCCACATCTGAGCAACAAAGAGGCACTCAGGGGGAGACTCTTAGGCACAATTATAAGCAGGTTACCCTCTCCTTGCAGCAACAAGCTTCATAGGGAACAGCCCCAAGACAGAGGGCTTAGCACATCAAGCCGTCAGTCCCCCAATGTTTGCAAGAACATCTTCTTGCTGTTTTTAAGTTACCTTTTTCTTCACTTGGCATTTGCCTAGTTACTGAAACCTTTGAACTATTTTCCAGAACTCTGAGAAAGATGGTTCTGCTAGTTTTTTCTAGTTTAAGGACTCTGTGTGAACCCTGGAGCACATCACTCTGTCATCATGGGGCATTTTGTCTTCTCTTAACTGCAGCTTGATTATTCTACATTTCCCGTTTGTGTTTCCAAGGGAACTGCAGTCCAAACAAGCAGGCAAACAGTAGAATTACATAGCTTTCTGATTCTTGAAATATGTGAAAATAGTAATAATCTTTATTGAATGGCAGGGTCACTGGACATGTACAGTGTTAACAGAAGGGCAAAGATGGAAATCATATCCAAGAGGGGAACAATGTTAACTCTAATATATGTCCTTGAGACTAAGATTTTAATGGCAGGGGCTCAGCAGAGGATAGGAGTCAATATGCTATGATCTGGGATGACAGAACAAGCAGTAGACTAAAAGTATAGGATTTACAGTTAGTCTGATTCTGGTTGTATAATGTAAATGCAGGTGGTAGCTTTAAATATAGCTCTAACTCTGGCTTAAGGTAGTGTACCTATCTGATTTATAGGAACAAGAACAGTAGGAAAGGAATAATTCATTATGACTTGGTGACTGACTTTATATTATTGGTGAAGGAACGTACTGAAACAAGGTGGAAGAATGTTAAAATTGAGAGAAGGGGAGAGTAGGGAGATGCTGTGAGTGTGTTAAGAAAGTAATTTTTGTGAGGAAAATATGGTGGATTCTGTTTTGGAGATGAGGAATCTATATTAATGATTAATAGTCAAGTAAAAATTTTCAGTAAGGAGTATGAGACTGGAAGTAGCCTGAGTTTTTAGTTTTAGCAGATATCAACACAGATATGATGGAATCTATGAAAATGAATGAACTTTCTGAGGTGAAGAGTGAAATAAGGGCAAGTGCATTAAAAACTAAGTCCACAGAATGATGTAGAAGGAAGAGCAAACAGTGAAGTAAATAAAAAATGAATATTTTGGAGGAGGGAAAATAATCAAGATATACATTGTTATGGAGTTCATGGGAAGAAAGAGTTTCAAGGTGGAGGCAACAACATGCTGTGAAGAGAGAATGTGAGTGTGAAGGTGTGCTGCTTTGGATGTATTAGGTCCCTGAAAATGCCATGACCTTTGATGCAATCTTGTGGGGCAGATGTATTAGTGTTGATTAGATTGGAATCCTTTGAGTGTTTCCATGGAGATGTGACTCAATCAACTGAGTGAAACATTTGATTGGATAATTTCCATGCATGTATTACCCTGCCCATTCAGGGTGGGTGTTAATTGGATCACTGGAGTTGTATAAAGGAATTCACAGACAGAAGGGCCTGAGAGCAACTGAGAGTGACATTTTGAAGAGGAGCTGCAGTTAAGAGAGGACAAAATGCCTCAAGAGCAACATTTTGGAGAACACCATTTTGAAATGCAACCTGGGAGCAAGAGGACACCAGCCACATGCCGTCCCAGCTAATAGAGGTTGTCCAGATGCCAATCGCCATACTTCAGTGAAGTTACCCTATTGTTGATGCCTTACCTTGAACACTTTATGGTCTTAAGACTGTAACTTTGTAACCAAATATACCCCCTTTATAGAAGCCAATTCATTTCTGGTTTTGTAAAACAGCAGCATTAGTGAACCAGAAGAGTTGGTTAGGGTCATGTGTCAACTTAGCCAGGTGATGGTACCCAGGTGTCTTGTCAAGGAAGCACTGGCCTAACCATTACTGCAAGGACATTTGTGGCTGGTTAATAAACCAGAAGGCTGGTTTGTTAAATCATCAATTAATTGCATCTGTGGCTGATTATATCAATGAAGGGAGTGTCTTCCACAATGAGAGAAATCAATCAGCTGGATTTAATCCAATCAGTTGTAGACTTTTAAGGGAGAAGAGGAAGAGCTTTCATTTCTTCTTCAGCCAGCCAGTGAGAATTTCCTGGGGAATTCACTGAAAACCCTCATCGGAGTGCCAGCTCTCAGTCCACCCTATGGAATTTCTCTTCTTCAGCTAGACAGCCTCTCCTGGGGAATTCATTGAAGACCTTCATTGGAGTTGCCAGCTTCCTGCCTGCCCAATAGAGTTTGGATTTGTGTGTTCTGCCCTATATAACTTGGACTCCTGCATCCCCAGAGTTGCATGAGATACTTTTATAAAATCTCATATTTACAGATATCTCCTATTGACTCTGGTTACCTAGAGAACCCTGGCTAATACAGTGGATTTCTTAACAAGGAGGTCATTGGTGTGCTCTGAGAAAGTAGTTGCCCTAGTAAGGTAGAAAAGAAGTAAAATTGAAGTGGTGCATATAGGGAGAGGTTACATAGAAAGAGGAGAAAGCTTATGTAGACAATTTAAGAAATTTGACCATAAAAGGAAACAGAAAACAAGGTGAGACTGAGAGGGAACAGTAATATTAAATAGCAGATGTGTTTCTAGGTTGAGTATACCTGTACCTCCAGGAAGTTTTAAAGATTGAAATATTTGATTTTTATTACATGCGTTTTCTGGTGATAAAATCTAGTGAATAACCAAATCCATCAAGCCATCAGCTAATCTACAGAACCAATAAAAACCTTCAGTTGATTGTGCATGTCAGCTCATGTTTAATCATTTTTGTGACCATGCCAATATTTTTCTTTAATTTGATCTTTTGGAACAGAGTCCCAATAGTTTGTATGGCAATATAAATGATTAAGTTATGAACACACAGGGAGAGTTTGGAGGATTGGAATGCTAATGATATCTAATGCTCAGAATTCATTTTTCTGAACCTTCTTTTTGAATCCATAAATGCAAAAATCTACATCATTTTTTATGAATATAGTTCATTCAGAAGTATTTCAACTGTGTAAATATACTTCAGAACTGAAGAGAGAAGCCAAATCATTTTATCTTATTTCAGGGGCATAGTAGAAGAATAGTGGGTAAAGAAATGCATGCCACTCTGGGAATTAGCTTCTGTTTTTGTGCCTCATTCTTCATTATGTTCTCCCTTTTCCACAGTAGTGAGTACAACAAAGAGAATAGCCCTTGGACTCAGATATATGTCAATTCCAGTTTGAGCTATACTACTAAGTTTTTACAACTGCAATATAGTATGATATTATTTCTTTTGTAGTTTTGAGGATTTAATGAAATAACTTCCATAAAGCAACTAGTATATTGCCTAGACTAATTTTTTTTCTTTTCTTCTTGAATTTTTCTTCTTCTTCAAACCTACCCATTCTTGTTTATAAAATTGAATGCTATTACCATTGTTTTTATTCATATCTACTACAAACCTCATAGCCAACTATTACCTCAGTCAAAGGTCACAAATAATCATGAGTTTAGTGGTCTTGGTAATTAATTCTAACAGCTAATTTGAAGAGATGTTTTCAAAGGTACCTTTGAAGAATGAGAAAAAAATGTACCATCATATAGTAGTAATAACATTTACCTATAATAGGAAAAACTCTATTTTTTCTATTACATTGCATTATTGGAGAGACTTGAATAGGAAGGAGATAGGGACATAGTTTGATGGAGAAAAATGTTTCATTACCTATCCATTCACTAGAATGAAGGTCTGCCCTTTTCAGCAATGCATTTTTCAATCCTTCTCATCATTAATATTCCTTTAAAAAAGGATGAACTGCATTTTAACTTAGTTACTTGAGGGCATTTAAGAAAAATATGAATGGAGCAAATATATGAATAATTATTTTATGGATATTTGAGTGAAATATTTTAACATATGATTGATGATAGCACATTTCCAATTCAATGTCAGCTGCCCTGAATCCTTTTTAGAAGTAGGTGGAGTGTAGATTGTAAATAAATAAAATAAATATTTAAGATCAGGCTCCAGCTGTCCTCTGTCCCCCATAAATCCAAGTGCTTAATATTGCAAACTAACATTCCTTATATTGATATTTTGAAAACTAAAATGCCATGGATATTTTCAATTGGAAAAATTTTAATCTCCCCAAACCCTTCATACTTTGGTATAATCTACTTTAAGTTCACCACAAACTTATGTTGTCATAATAATGCACTGGTTTATTATGACAGTATGTACTAAATGCTATTGATATACAAGATGCTATTGATCAGGTTCACAGTCCAAATTCATTACTTATATTGATATTTGTAGCATCTAAATGCTATATAATTAGGGACAATCTAATTATTGATAGGAACATCATGACCATTTGGCTGGTGGCCTAGAAGGTCTAGCATGAGGTGTAGGGGCATATTTTTGCCAGGAATTGCTCAGGAATTGAGACCATTCTTACATGGAAATGCCAGAAATTTTAGTGAGTGAACATCCTAGGAGAAAATAGAGGAAAACTAGACCTATTTTCCTCTTCCATGTCTGAAGGATATGGAAAGCCTAGATTTTGTGGGGGGAGGAGTCTCATTCAGTCTTTCTTCTGCATTCTTTTATTATTATTCAAAAGAAGGAGTTGACCTAAAGAATTGAAATTTTCTTTTTATTATGGCCAGCATAAAGCTCTCTTTGCATGCCCAGAGAGCAAAGGTTAAGGTGAGATACCCTATTTTGGGTACTTCTACAATACCATCCCATTCCCCTCCCCACATATTGAATTGGCATATTTCCCAGCTCCACTACTGTTCACTCCCAGTCACATGTTTTCTTTCAGACTATACTCCAGGAGGAATAGACTTATAAACAATACCCACTTTGAGGTGCAATGAATTCTAGAAGGACACATCATAGAGCATCTGGCCATAGGGATGACTACAATTTAAACCTATACAGTTGCCTTCCATTCCTCAAACATCAGCAGAGACTCAAGAATCAGGTAAGGAAACTAGAAACAAGGCTTTGGCTTTATTAGGCTGTGACTAAGGGGCAGAGGAGTGGGAATGTTAAATGTCTTCATCATGACTGAGTGCAGACATACCAAATATGAATATCATGTTAAAGAATTTCTTGAGGGAACTTAAGAAATCTGATGAATTCTGCCTTTGTGGGGCTGGAGAGGTGGGATAAGATTGGGGTTTCAAACAACTTCGACAAGCCAAAGTGGGTAAAATAAATAAATCAAAGTCTATTAAAAGAAAGCTCTCTTAGAGAAGAATAACAGATTACAGAAATGAGTACAAGATGGTCCTAGAATGTTTATGTATAAGTATAGCAAATCATTGTACTGGGTTTCTGGGAGTCATAGGTTAAAAATGCCAGTAATAAAATGCTCTATGTTCAAAATGGTGAACATTATCTTAAGATATATTAATAGTATGAAGGGGTCAAGATGTAATCTTCTTGGCATTTTCTGCATTAGGTTGGTTTTTATCATGTCTTTCAGGTGGAATAACGTATTCAGTTTCAGGTCCATGACATAAGTGAGATATGGGGTATTTAGAGAAGGGCCAGGGAAAACTAGACAAAATGATTCCTTTGAAAGTCTTAGAAAATTGTCCCTGTAAAAGAAGTCTGGGAGAACTGAAAGGTGAGCTTAACCACAAGTCTTCAAATAGTTGGGAAGATATCATTTGAGGGGTGAGAGGGTGGAGCAGGCAGCTGTTCAGCATATCTGCCCAAGTCAGACCACAGAAGATAAGATTTAATTATAGCAGGGCAAGTCAGAGTGTGCTTTTTATGTTACACTTTTCCTCACTCTACAGTACTGAAAAACTAGAATGCTTTAAAAGGAAAGATGGAGCAAAAGTTTTCCCCTTTTGAGATTTCTCTGAATAGGGCAAAGAGCAACATTTATGAAATGTCAAGTGCAGATTGGCCATATGAAATTTTTGGAAAACTTAAGCTATAGAAGTTTGTGAAATAATTCACCTCATTATCAACAGTTTAAAGGGAAAATTTGGACTCCTAAATTTCCATTTTGTTTCTCTTTATAATTTTGATACAATTTGCCATCAAAGGTGTTGTTAAAACTGTCAGTTTCAGAGACTTCAAGATTTCCCAGACCAATTTTACATTTGTATTTAACATCAATATTTTTTCCAGTTTTCAATATGCCTAAACATTTCTCACTTGTTTATCCTGACTTCCTCTTCATTAGACAAAAAGACAACCTCTTTAACCTCAATTATAGTACCTGGATATTTTAAGAAAATGTGTTTTGCTTGAAAACTGAGAAAAAGATGTTGTTAAATATTTGTTAATGTAGATATTTTTTCAGAAAACTGCCTGAATTCTCAACTTGTTTTATGTGTGTCTGAACAAAAATTAGAGTAGTGCTAATTAATGAAATGCATATTTCATAGGTTCCTGATAAGAAAGGCATTGCTTGAAGATAAATAGCAATTTTAAATTGTCCTTATGAAAACAAGTTTATTAGGAAAGGGGAAAAGATGACAGAAATTCTAAGCAGCCTTTTTTAGTTACTGGTGTGGTATTATACCAAAAATGTGTAATAAAGAAAAAGGAGGTTCTAAAATTAAGGTTTAAAATGTCAGCAAATGCAGGGGGAAGACAAAAGCAATGCAGAAGAGGGCAGAGTCAAGAGAACCCCAGAGAAACTGAAATTGAGCATGATTGGAGACTGGATCCTGGAGCCTGCCCTACCTCTGATCTTCTCACAATACAAAGCAATACATTGCTTTGAGCAAGAATATTCTGTTATTTCCATGGCAAATCATCCTAATGGAGAAATTATTTTCAATGCATTGTTCTCAAATAGCATTTGTTTGAACTGAGGCCTATCTTAGCTGGTCCAGGTGCCATATTCACCTACTTGAGTTGTTCAAGGGAAATTCCAGGAGTTAAGACTCCTTTAAATGGAATTCCTTCCTGGCTTGTAATGCAATGAGCACCAGGTTTTCTTTGATCAATTTTGACTGGTAGAGAAAATTCTAGCCTCCAGTGTATTCTCAGCATAAATTTTTCATTTATATACATAATAACCCTTGATCCTCACTCTTTCCCTTGTCCTCTCCCCTTCCTTTACTCTCATTATGTCACTATACAAAGTGGCTGTTTTTGTTTGCTAAAGCTGCTGGAATGCAATATACCAGAAATAGGTTGGCTTTTACAATGGGCATTTATTAGTTTGCAAATATACCATTCTAAGGCCATGAAAGTGTACAAATTAAGGCATCAACAGGATACCTTCTCTGAAGAAAGGCCCCTGGCATCTAGGATAACTCTGTCACATGGGAAGGCACATGGCTGGTGTTTGCTGGTCCTTCTCTCCTGTGTTTTGTTGCTTTTAGCCTCTAGCTTCAGTGACTTCCTCTATTTAAGTTCCTGTGGATCTTTGAATGGGGTGGGTCACATCTCAATTGAAATAACCTAACCAAAAGGTCCCACCCACAATAGGTCTGTACCCACAGAAATGGATTAAAATAACATGGTATTTTCTGGGGTACATAACAGCTTCAAACCAGCACAGTGGTTATTCAATAAACTGACAGTTGTGTCTACTCTAAGACACATTGGCCATGATAACTTGGATTGTTGGCTACCACTGAAATGGATTTGCTTGTACGTGAGACAGATGCGTAGGTCCATCCAGAAGGAAAAGTATGTCAGCTTACCCTCACCTCATTCTCTGACCATCACTCCATCTCTGACCCTCACCCATCCCTAATCCTCACCCCATACTAGCCCTCACCCCTTCCCTGATAGTAATCCCTTTGCCAGATACTATTTTCTGTCTTATACCCAAATTTTCTTTCCTGGACTACATCCACCCATCCTTCCAATTTGATTGTCCAAGTATTAATGATACATCACTGACATGCAACAATTGGGTTGGTTATGCATCTAATTCAAGAGCAGGAAATATCAAATAGTTTTACACTTACTGATTGACCTATGAAATATATTATAAAACATCAATGAAAGATTATTTTCTTGTAAAGCAAAATGTTCAAGATATTAAAAATGTCAGCAAGTCAAATCATTCAGAGCATACTAACAAGCAGCTCCAGTGATGGCTGAGTAATTAGAGGGTCTTCTCTTCACTACAAACATGCATATTAATTCCAATACCAGTTCACTGAAACTATGAACAGAAATGAGGCACCAATAGTCTTTTATTGCTGATCATAGCGCTATAAAGTAATAAAAATGAAACATGATTATTTTATCATTATTTAGCAAATAAGAAAAGAAGGAAAGCAAATAACCCAGATAATGTGATTATGGGACAAAGTCATAGATTCAATGAATTTAGAATTTTGAAACTGAGAATATCTGTACCACCACAAAAAAGTAGAGCATATAGCTATTTGAATTTTGTCCCAGTGTGATCAATAGAAATCAGTAATAGAATGGATATAGATTTGCAGTCATTAACCATTAATATGGCACTCTCCATCCCCAACATCCCCACACACACACACACAAATGCTAGCGCCTTTGCATGCATTATCTTTTATAATCCTCACAACTATGCCACATGATAGGTTTAATTATATAAATTTAAAAATCAAGGAGAAAGAAGCTAAGAAAGCTTAAGTATATTGCCCCAGGTCACACATGTGATTTAAATCCAAGTCTGTCAGATGCTACACCAAACTGCTGTTTGATGAGAGAAAAGGTAGAGAAGTAGACATTAAAACAATTGTCAGTGGATAGATGCCACAATTACAAATACATTTATTATGCTATGAAGGTTTATTTGGCATCTTATTTGGAATACATAGTAGCTGTGTGAATTTGGGCAAATCTTTTCAACTTTCTGGACCCAATATTCTTAATTTGTAGGAAAAACATGCAACTCTATAGCCTTTCCTATCTTACCATATAGAAGCTTTTCTTTGGTGCTTCCATCTTTGCCATATATATAATTTCATGAAAGCCTTCTTGCCTTTAAGAAGCTCATGGTCTAGGAGGGGAAGTAGACATGTACACAGATAAGTGCAATAATAGAGATATATACAAAGTACAGATGTGACATAAAGGATCAATATTTATCTATCCAACAATTATTTATTGAGCATCTACTATATGTTAAGAACTGTGCTGGAAGATGGCGATATACAGTAGTGAGAAAAAATAGATGTGGCCCTGCCATCTTATAGTTCACACTGTAGTGAGGGAGTCAGAAAATAATCAAGTAATCTCACAATAAATGTAAGTATTCAGATTATAAGTGCTATAAAGGAAAGGTGTGCTAACAGAACAAAAAGCAGAGGTATTTGACCTAATCTTTTTGATTAAGAAGTCTTCAAAAGGAAGGGTTTCTTGAACTAGGCTTTGAAATAAATTTAGGATTATTTGGAGTAGATAAGGAAGGGAAGGGTGAAGTAGCAGGAATGGCTTATGCAAAGACATATACTCAGGAGAGTGGTCTGGCTGAAGATACTGATTTAGGAGAGATTTGTCTGTAATGCGATTGTTAAAGTTTTAGGAATAGATGATGGATGAGATCAGAGAAAGAGAGAGAACATATGTGTGTGTGTGTGTATGTGTGTCTGAAGAGTGAAAGAGAAAGAATGTCTATATTTGAGGGGTGCTCAGAGAAAAAGGAGTCATCATGGAAAACTGAGAGAGGGTCAGAAAGTTATGAGGGAACCTAAAGGATACATTGTGAAAGAATCTAAGATAAAATGTAGTAAAGCCCAACCATATTTTATAGCCTTTCAGATGTAGTCTGAAATGGATTATCCTGCTGAGTGTTTTGCCTGAGCACTCTGGCATAAACATTTATAGTGCATTTTTTTTTCCTGATGAAATCTCTAATCCCCAGCTATCTGGGATCTTTCAAAAGTCAGCCCAGCTCCAGACTCATCTTTTATCCATTCTGTTCTGGGAAATGACCATTCATTCTTTTTTTATTTTTACCTTCTTGTTTTGAAATATATCCAAATTTACAGGACAGTTAGACAAGTAGTGCAAACCCCGTATGTGGGACTCCAACATACCTTTACCCCACCAAATGTCCAAATCCACCAATTTTAATTTTTGCCACATTTACCATACAATTGTATTTATCTATTCATCTACCTATTCATTTATCTCTTCATCTTTCTTTTATAAATCCATTTTCTGAGCATTTGAGTGTGGGTTTTAATTGCAGGAACACATATGGAATATAAATTTTCCCACCTCAGCCACTCCCAAGCATACCATTACATGAGATTAATCATATTCATGATATTGCAGAACACTTACCACCTGTCACTACTAAAAATTTCCCATCTCCCCAAACTGAAACCTTATAACCATTATGCAGTAAATCTCCACTCTCCTTTCCCCCAAACCCTGGCAACCTGTACTCTAATTTCTGTTTCTATAAACTTGAATATGTTCCCATATTTTCTTTGCAGTTACCATGGGGCTTAAATTTAACATCTTAAATCTGTAACAATTTCATTTGCCTTGATACAACTTAATTTCAATAGCTGTGTTCCCATATCCCTCCATCCCCAAACCTTTAGGTAGTTCTTGACACAAATTACATGTTTATACACTATGAATTCCAAAACACTGATTTATCATTACATTTCATGAATTTGCTTTTGATCCTGTAGGAACAAAAAAGTGGAGTTTACAACCAAAACTACAATAGTATTGGCATTTATACTTACCCATGTAATTATCCTTACCTGAGATCTTTATTTCCTAATATGGCTTTGATCTACTGTTGACTGTCCTTTCCTTTCAACCTGCAGAACTTGCTTTGGCAACTCCTGTGGGGCTGGTCTAGTGTTGATGAACTACCTCAGCTTTTCTTTATCTGGAAATATCTTAATCTTGCCTCTTTTTTTCTTTTGGTTTTGCTGGTATAGGGCTCAACATGGGTGCCTCCATATTGGGCTTATTAGATTTTATTTATCATCTGTGCTGGTTTGAATGTATTATGTCCCCCCAAATGCCATTATCTTTGATGTAATCATGTGTGGGCAGACATACCAGTGTTGATTAGATTGTAATTCTTTGAGTGTTTCCACGGAGATGCACCCCACCCAACTGTGGGTGATGATTTTGGTTGGACAATTTCCATGGAGGTGTTGCCCTGCCCATTCAGGGTTGGTCTGAATGAAATTACTGGAGCACTATATAAGCTCAGACTGAATGAAATTACTGGAGCACTATATAAGCTCAGACAGAAGGAGTGAGCTTGCTACAGCCAAGAGGGACACTTTGAAGAATGCACAGAAGCTGAGAGACAGTTTGAAGATGGCTGTTGAAAGCAGACTTTCGTTCCAGAGAAGCTAAGAGAGGACAAATGCCCCAAGAGCAACTCAGAGTGACACTCTTGATGAACTGCAGCCTAGAGAGGAACATCCTGGGAGAAAGCCATTTTGAACCCAGGACTTTGGAGCAGACACCAGCCACGTGCCTTCCCAGCTAACGGAGGTTTTCCGGACACCATTGGCCATCCTCCAGTGAAGGTATCTGATTGTTGATGCATCACCTTGGACACTTCATGGCCTCAAAACTGTAACTGTGTAACCAAATAAACCCCCTTTATAAAAGCCAATCCATTTCTGGTGTTTTGCATTCCAGCAGCATTAGCAAACTAGAACATCATCATAAATAGGAATTTATATTTGGCATTTTCAGTTAACAGTACACCAATCATGTTCTTTCCTTTTATTCTTTTTGCCTCTGCTCTCTTTTTCCCCACTCTCATCCTGATGGGGTAGCCAACATTTTAAAAAACTTGGTATTATGCCTTCATATGTAAATATAGTACACATATAGAGAATTTGCATTGTGGGAGAGGGGTTAATATTTATTTTACAAAACTGGGATCATGTAATGTACATTTATCTGCAACTTGCTTTTCTCATTTAGAAGTATATTGAGAGAATCCATCCAGGCCAAGAGATAGCATGCTAAATGATTCTTTTTATTACTTGCATAATTCCATTGTATGCATATATTATTTGCATAATTCCATGAAGGCTCTCAAAATTTATTCAGATATTCCCTGTTTAATGGGGAATAAGGTTATTTCCAAACTCTGCCTAAAAACAATGCTGCCATAAATATTTTGTGCAGATTCCTTTATGAATGGATACTTGCATTTCTATGGTATAAAATTTCCAGAAGTGTGATTGCTGAGTCAGAAGACACTTGTTCTTCATAATTTCCTAAAAAGCAGTAGCAATTAACATCTGCTCAAGTAATAGATAAGAACACCTCTCTCCCTGCATTATTGCCAGTGCTTTTGGTTATCATTCTTTTCAAATACTATTTTAATATGATATATTCACATACCATACAATTTATCCAAAGAATATAATCAGTGGCTCACAGCAACATCACATATTTGTGCATTCATCACTGTGATCAATTTTAGAACATTTTCATTACTCCAAAAAAAAAAAGAAAAGAAAAAAGAAAATATGAAGCATCCCATACCCATTATCCACCTCTATTATTGACCCCCTAGTATTGAGGTGGTACGTTTGTTACTGTTGATGAATGAATATTAAGATATTACTGTTAACTATAGTCCATAGTTTGCAATAGGTACAAGTTTTCCCATATACCACTCTATTTTTGACTCATTGTTAATTGTACCATATATTTGTTCCATTGTATGTCTATATCACATTTTATCCTTTCATCTGTTGATGGACATGGTTTATTTCTATCTTTTGTCAATTGTGAATAATTCCACTATGAACATCAGAGTACAGGCATCTGTTTGCAGCCCTGTTTCAGATCATCTGGGAATATACTGAGTAGCAAGATTTCCAGGTCATAAGGCAGTACTATACTTCACTTTCTGAGGAACTGCCAAACTGTCCTCCACAGCAACTATACCATTTCACATTCCCACAAGCAATGAATGTGTTCCTATTTCTCCACATCCTCTTTGGCACTTGTAGTTTTCTTTACTTTTTAATAATGACAATTCTAATAGGTGTGAAATGATATCTCATTCTGATTTTGATTGGTATTTCCTTAATGGCTCATGATTATGAGCATATTTTCATGTAATTTTTTAAGCATTTGTATTTCCTTTTTGGAAAACTGTCTGTTCAGGTGTTTTGCCAAAATTGGGTTGTTTGCCTTTTAATCGTGGAGTGGTAGAATTTCTTTATATAATCTGGATATCTACCCTTATCAGGTATGTAGTTTCCAAGTATTTTCTCCCATTGAGTCAGTTCCCTTTTCACCCTTCTGAAAAAGTCCTTTGATGCACAAAAGTATCCAAATTTGAGGAGGTCCCATTTATGTATTTTTCCTTTTGTTGCTTGGGCTTTGGGTGTAAGGTCTAACAAACTACCAATTATCACTAGATCTTCAAGACATTTCCCTATATTTCTTCCAGTTTCTAAAACTTTATGGTACTGCCTCTTATATTTAAATCTTTGATAAATTTTAATTTTATTTCTGTATAGGGTGTGAGATATGGGTCCTCTTTCATTCTTTTGGATATGTATATCCTGTTCTCCCAACACCATTTTTGGAAGAGATTATTCTGTCCCAATTTAGTGGATTTGGGGCCTTGTCAAACATCAATTGGGGAGACATGGGGCAAGACAGCATATTAGAGAGGTGTGGAATTTAGTTGCTCCTCTAGGGAAGTTGGTAGATAGCCAGGAACTATCTGGAACAGCTGTTTCAGGGACTTCTAGGACTGGACACATCATAAACCAGTCTGGAATTGGAATGGATGAGATCACAATGAAGAACTGTAAGTTCCCCAGGCCATGGAGGCTAGCACCCCTCCCCCACTGACTGGCACAGCAGGTTGTCTTGGATCTGGTTCCCCAAGGGAAAAAGAAGCAGTATCTGCTGTGAGCAAGGAGGCATCTTAACTAGGCTCCAATTGCAGAATTAACTAAAAATTTGGACTGCTGAATAAAAGCGCCAAGAATAGATATATCAAGAGCAAGCATGAAAAGAACCAGGAGGTTTTGCACTGGAAGAGAGGAGGCAAAACTAACAAAAAAAGGCTTTTGGGGTTGGAGGAGCTCACAATACTAGAAAAGGGCTGGGCACCAAGAAAAAGGATCATATAGAGCTGGGAACCAAATCTGACTCTTGAATGGTGAACCAAGGGGCTGGGGTCCAGCTCTGAAAAGGATTTTTTCCCTTCTCTCTATTTTATTGCTCTGATTTTAATTTTTTTTAAACTTTTTTAATAGCCCATTAGACCTATGGACATGCTCAGGTTTCAGCACTGCCCCAGACAATGGTGTAGGTAAGGTATTCTGAGAGTAACCAGTCAGGTGAAGGATAAAATTACCTAAAGGGAATATTTTCAGGTAGTCTATACTAGGAGCAAGGAAAGGCAGCTCAGATAAGCTCTAATTGTGGTTTTATTACCAACAGAGAGGAGGTGGATCTAACAAAAGAAACATAGACTTTTAGAGTTGAATGAGCTCAGAAAACTGGAAAAGGCCTGTGAACCAAGAAAAGAGCCACAGAGAGCTGGGCACCAACTCCAGCTCTTGACTGCCAAATCTTGGGGGCTGGGGACTGGCTCTGAAAAGAGGATTTCTTTTTACTCTCTCTTTCTTTTTCTTTCTTAAAACTATTCTAAGTAGCTCATTAAAGAAAGCCTCAGGAATTTTCAATTGTCAGTGCTGACCCAGGCAGGGGTGGAGTTAAGATAGGTCTGAGAGACAAAGTGGAGCCAAGTGAAGGAGATAATACCATAAAGTTTGTATCTTCCCCCAAGAAAATGGTGGGGCAACTCAAGTGGCAGCCCTCCTTCAGAGAATTCAGACACAATGGGCTGCAAATAAAACAGAAACAGCTTAAGCTTGCCTTAACCACACCCCTGGCATGGAGTGTGTCTGCTGAGAATTACAGGCACCACAGCCCTTTATGCTGCTGGGGAGCTGTGGGCTGAAAAGAGCCACCTTTTTGGGTAGAATAGGAAAAGAACAGAGTCTAGAGGTCTCATAGGAGAGCCTGACAACCTGCTGGGATTCATTGTCAGGGAAACCTGATACTGATAACACCCTCCTCCTGATAGCTTTGCTGTCTCTGGTCTGGGAAAATCTGATTGGGGTCAAT
The DNA here is from genome assembly GCF_015220235.1 of Choloepus didactylus. NCBI lineage: Eukaryota > Metazoa > Chordata > Mammalia > Pilosa > Megalonychidae > Choloepus > Choloepus didactylus. The sequence goes on along the minus strand of NC_051334.1, from coordinate 95,025,312 downwards.
CATATCTAGGTAGGTTCTCCTTAAAAAAAAAAAGGTCCATATAGGCAGGGCAAAAACCAGAAAAACAAAAGCAGAAATATTCTGATCAATTAAACAGAAGCAATGCTAGAAGTCTAGAATAAGCTGAACTAAATAACAAAGAACAGATAGACAACAAAGCCAACCAAGAAGAAAATACTAAATAAGATGAAAATGACATCCAGAATAAATGAAATTTTTTTTCATTTTTTTTTGTCTAGAAATCAGCAAAAAATGACAAGTCACACTAGGAAAAGTGAAGTTATGTCCTGGTCAAAAGAACAAACTACAATTTCAAACAATATATGGGAGTTGAAACAGCTAATTGAAAGATTTTCAAACAAACAGGCAAAATCACATCAAAAATCAAATCAACAAGTTGAGGGAAGATATGACAAGAAACATGAAAGATAGGAGAAGTGGGGCATGATGGCACCATAGAGAGGTGAGGAATTTAGTTAATCCTCTAGAGCAACTAGTAAATAGCCAAGAACAGCTAGGAAATAATATGGAACAACTGTGGGGAGATATCCTTGACTAGGCACACATGATTCACCAGCCTGAAATGAATGGAATGGCTGTGAACACAGCATAGAATTGTAAGTAAAGCTCCCCAAACTGTGGAGCTGGTGCCCCTTCCCCACAGGCATGGCAGGCTGAGCTGAAACACTTCTGTGTGGAAAAAAGAAACAGGTGACAGGGGAATTAACACAACCAACCTCCAATTGTGGTTTTAATTAACAAATTTGGACTACTGAATACAAGTTACAAAAACAGATCATCCTGGACAAAGCAGGAAAGGAATCTGAGGTCCCTCTCAGCAGAGAAGAGGCAGGGCTGATGGGAAAAATATAGAAATAAATAAAAACAGAGGCTTTTGGAGAAAGGTGAGCTCAGAATACTTGAAAATTGCTGTGTCCAAAGAAAAGGAGCACAGAGAAACGTGTACCAACACCAGTTGATGGGAAAAACTGGGGAGCTGAGGACTGGCTCTGAAATGGTGCTTTCTCTTTCCTTTTTTTCTCTCACTCCAAGTAGCTCATTAGAGAAAGCCTCAGGCATTTTCAATTGTTAGTGATGACCCAGGCAAGGGTGGAGTTAACAGAGTCAGAGAGACAAAGGAGGAATTCAAGTGAAGAAGATAAATCCCTAAAGGGTGTATCTTCCCTAAAAAAGGGGGGGCAGGGCCCAGCTCAAGTGGTGGCCCTCCCTCAGAGAATTCAGACTCCAGGGTCTGGGGTGTGTGGGAACAAACCAGAAAAGAAGGTTGGCTTCTGACACCCTCAGCCCCTGGCCAGGTTAGGGTCTGCTGAGAAAGACTTCACACTGCTTTACACCAATTGGGAGCTGCAGGCTGACAAGCACCACCTACTGGGCAGGAGAGGAAAAACACAGAGACTAGTGGCTTCACAGGAAAGTCTGCCAGTCTTCTAGAACTCACCCTCAGGGAAACCTGAAACAATACAGCTTACTCCTGTGACCTCAGCACATCTGGACTGGGAAAATCTGAGGTAATCAAGGAAACCAGATGCCTAAGCAACAAAAATAAATCACACTAGTAAAAATGAAGATATGTCCTAGTCAAAGGAACAAACTTACATTTCAAATGAGATACAGGAATTGTAACAACTAATTAAAGATCTTTGAACAAATATGATAAATCAGTTCAAAAACCAAATCAATGAGTTGAGGGAAGATATGACAAAAGAGATGAAGGGGACTTCTGGAAAATGGCGGTTAGGAGAGACAGGGTAAAAAAAAAAAAACACATCCCTGAAAAATACTACATAAAAGTCAGAAAGTGACCCAGAACACCAGTTACAGCAATGCACCAGCTGGACAAGTTCTGCTAAATCCATGGGGACTGTGCACATGGTGAAACTGGAGTCTGCATTCTGAAATGAGTGAGTAAGTCTACTGAATATCCAGCAGCCACACTGCAGTGTGAGGAAATTGTGGGTTGGCATTTGGAGTTGGACTAGTTCTTTTTAAAAAAACCTAAAAGCTGCTGTGGATATGGCAGTGAGAACCACACAGTGAAGTGTGGCAGGAATGGGCTGTGGGTACACCTCAATATATGGCACGGACAATAGTCTTTCACACACCCACTGCTAATTGTCATGGAGTGAGGAAGGCAGAGGTGGGCCAAAAGGAGGAAATAGCCATGTTCCTTGCAGCCACCTTCCCAGTGGGCTAGGAAAGCTCCTGCCTGGCACCAGCACCACAGCCAAGAGCCATGCCAAAAAACCCAGTGTGACAGGAAGTGATTCCAGCAACACACACATATGCCACAATATTGGGCATAGACAAAAGCATTTCATGCATCCACAGATAATTGTCCTGGAGCTAGGAAGGTAGAGCTGTGTGAAAAGGGGGAAATTAATACACCCCATACAGACATCCTTACAGCAGGCTGGGAAAGCCCCTATATGGACTGGCAGCCCAGAACTTCCCTTGAGGGAAGGCACGCACTTGTGACATAACACAGCCTTACCTCAGCAGAGGCCCTAGGAGGCCATGGCTTGCAAGACAGACCCACTCAGAAATCCTAGGGACCATACACCAATACCAAGGAATTGTGGGCCAGCAGCAGAGACAAATTATGGTGAGACTGAACTGAAAGATTAGACTATTGGAACAGCTTTAAATCTCCAGGAACACCTGGGAGGTTTGATTATTAAAGCAACCCTCCCTTTCTAACCACTCAGACACACACCACAAATGCAGGGCAGACAACACCAAAAACACACCCAAACTTGGTGCACCAATTGGACCCCAACAAGAATCAGACCCACACACACCACAAAGACAAAGACAAAAAGTTGGGGAGAACTGGCTTGAGAGGAATAGGTGGCTCATGGATGCAACCAACTGGTTAGTTAGAGAAAGTGTATGCCACCAAGCTGTAGATATGATAAATTAGAGATTAGTCTTTGAATTAGCATATATATGCTAAAAGAAACCTATCAAGTTAAGCAAATGCCAAGAGGCCAAAAACAACAGAAAATTTTAAAGCATAAGAAGAAAAAACCAGATGATAAACCAAAGCAAATCACCCAAATCAAAAGATTAGAGGAGATGCAGTAATTGGAGCAATTAGTAAAAGAACTAAAGACAAACAATGAGAGCATGGCACAGGATATAAAGGACATCAAGAAGACCCTAGAAGAGCATAAAGAAGGAATTGCAAGAGTAAATAAAAAAAGAGATGACCTTATGTAAATAAAAGAAACTGTTGACCAAATTAAAAAGATTCTGGATACTCATAGTACAAGACTAGAGGAAGCTGAACAATGAATCAGTGACCTGGAGGAGGACAGAATGGAAAATGAAAGAACAAAAGATAGAAAGGGGAAAAAGTTGAAAAAATCAAAAGGGACCATAGAGATATGATACATAAAATGTCCAAATTTAAGACTCATTGGTGTCCCAGAAAGGGGAAGAGAAGGGTAAAGGTCTAGAAAGAGTATTCAAAGAAATTGTTGGGGAAAACTTCCCAAATCTACACAATATAAATACATAAAGCATAAATGCCCAGTGAACTCCAAATAGAATAAATCCAAATAAACCCACTCGGAGACATATTCTGACCAGACTGACAAATATGGAAGAGAAGGAGCAAGTTCTGAAAGCAGCAAGAGAAAAGCAATTCACCACATACAAAGGAAACAATATAAGACTAAGTAGTGACTACTTAGCAGCCACCGTGGAGGCAAGAAGGCAGTGGCACAACATATTTAAAATTCTCAGAGAGAAAAATTTCCAACCAAGAATTCTTATCCAGCAAAGCTGTACTTAAAATTTGAGGGAGAGCTTAAATTTTTCACAAACAAACAAATGCTGAGAGATTTTGCTAACAAAAGACCTGCTCTACTTCAGATACTAAAGGGAGCCCTACTGACAGAGAAACAAAGAAAGGAGACAGAGACATGGAGAAAGGTTCAATACTAAAGAGATTCAAAATTGGTTCATTAAAGGACAATAAGAGAGAAAGGGAAAAATATATCTGACAAACATAAACCAAAGCATAGGATGGCTGATTTAAGAAATGCCTTCAAGTAATAACATTGAATGTAAATGGATTAAACTCCCCAATTAAAAGATATAGATTGGCAGAATGGATCAAAAAATATGAACCTTCAATATGTTGCATACCAGAGATTTATCTTAGTCATGGGGACACAAAGAAATTGAAAGTGAAAGGATGGTGTTCTAGTTTGCTAATACTGCTGGAATGCAAAACACCAGAAATGCACTGGCTTTTATAAAGGGGGTTTATTTGGTTACAAAGTTACAGTCTTCAGGCCATAAAATGTCCAAAGTAACACATCAGCAATTGGGTACCTTCACTGGAGGATGGTCAATGGTGTCCAGAAAACCTCTGTTAGCTGAGAAGGCACGTGGCTGGTGTCTGCTCCAAAGTTCTGGTTTCAAAATGACTTTCTCCCAGGACTTTCCTCTCTAGGCTGTAGTTCCTCAAAAATGTCACTCTTAGTTGCACTTGGGATATTTGTCCTGTCTCAGCTTCTCCAGAGTAAGAGTCGGCTTTCAATGGCCATCTTCAAAATGTCTCTCATCTGCAGCTCCTGTGCTTTCTTCAAAGTGTCTGTTTTGGCTGTAGCTCCTCTTCAAAAGCTCACTCTCAGCTGCACTGAGTTCCTTCTGTTATGTCAGCTCATTTATATGGCTCCACTGATCAACTTAGACCCACCCCAAATGGGCAGAGAAACACCTCCATGGAAATTATCCAGAGTCATCACCCACAGCTGGGTGGGGTGCATTCCAAAGAAACACTCAAAGAATTATAATCTAATCAACACTGATAACATCTGTCCACACAAGATTATATCAAAGAATATGGCTTTTTCTGGGGGACATAATGCATTCAAACCAGCACAGATGGGAAAAAAATATTTCAGGCAAGCTACAGCCAAAAGAAAGCAGGAGTAGAAATACAAATCTCAGATAAAATAGACTTTAAATGCAAAGATGTTATGAGAGACAAAGAATTCCACTGCATACTATTAAAAGGGGCAATAAAACAAGAAGAACTAACAATCATAAATGTTTATGTACCCAATCATGATGCCACAAATTGCATGAGAAAAAACACTGGCAAATCTAAAGGAAGAAACTGATGTTTCCACAATAATTGTAGGAGACTTCAACACATCATTCTCTCCTATAGATAGATTTACCAGACAGAAGACCAATAAGGAAATTGAAAACCTAAACAATCTGATAAATGAATTTGATTTAACACACATATGTAGAACATTACATCCCAAATCACCAGAATACACATTCTTCTCTAGTGCTCATGGAACTTTCTCCAGAATAGACCATATACTGGGACATAAAAAAGCCTCAATAAATTTTTAAAAAATTGAAATTATTCAAAGCACATTCTCTGATCACAGTGGAATACAATTAGAAGTCAATAATGATCAGAGACTTAGAAAATTCACAAAAATTTTGTTACTCCTCCAGGGCAGTAAGTAGAAAGCCAGGAACTGTGTGGACTGGATACTGCAGAGCAATTTGACTTTGGGCATACTTCATACAACACTCATGAACATGTGGAACTGCTGAGATCAGCAAAATCTGTAAGTTTTCGTGGCCAGGGGACCCGCGCCCCTCCCTGCCAGGCTCAGTTCCGTGGGAGAAGGGGCTGTCAACACTGGGAATGAGGAGGGAGAACTGCAGTTGTGGCCCTTATCAGAAACATTCTATTGATCCAAACTCCAATTATAGGTAGACTGAGACCAGACACTGGAGAATCTGGGAGCATCCAGCCCAGCAGAGAGGAGATAGGGATAGCAAAAACAGCAAGAAAAACCCAAAAATAAAAGTGGAGGCTTTTTGGAGTTCTGGTGAACATAGAATGGGGAAGGGCAGAAATCAGGCAGAGTCAGGCTCATATGCAAATCCAGAAAGAAAACTGGTTTCTCTGCCCCCTGGACAATTCCTTAATGGCCCTAATTGCCTTGTCTCTTAGCATTTCAATACCAATTAGATTTGCAAGGAGGGCTTTCCTGTTTTTTTTTTTTAATCTTTTTCTCTTTTTCTAAAACAATTACTCTAAGAAGCCCAATACAGAATGCCTCAAAGACTTGCAATTTGGGCAAGTCAAGACAAGAGCAGAACTAAGAGAGCTCTGAGACACAAGGCAATAAGTCCAGTGGCTGAGAAAATTCACTAAACACCAAAATTTCCCAAGAAAAGGGGGGCATCCTCTCACAGTCATCTTCCCAGTGGGCAGGGAACTCTCCTGCCCATCACATGCCCCATAGCCCAGAGCTGCCCAAGAGAATCCAGTGTGATGGGAAGTGCTTCCAATAACACACTCACACACCACAAAATTGGGCATGGGCATTAGCCTTCCCTGCACCCTCAGCTGGTTGTCCCAGAGTTGGGAAGGTGGAGCAGTGTGAATTAACATGCCCCATTCAGCCATTCTTTCAGCAGTCTGGGAGCCTCCCTACACAGCCCTGCAGCCCAGAACCACCCTGAGGGAACAGTGCTCACCTGTGACATAGCAGAGTCATCCCTCAACAGAGGACCTGGGGGTGCACAGCCTGGAAGAGTCACCCACTCACAAGTCTCAGGGGCCATACACCAATACCAATGACTTGTGGGTCAGTGACAGAGACAAACTGTGGCAAGACTGAACTGAAGGATTAGACTATTGCAGCAGCTTTAAGTCTCCAGGAATGCCAGGGAGATTTGATTGTTAAAGCTGCCCCCTGTCCCTGACTACCCAGACACACAACCTGCATATAGGTCGGGCAACACCAAATACACATGCAAGCTTGGTACACCAATTGGACCCCACAAGACTCACACACCCACTCACCGAAAAAACAAAGCAAGTGAGAACTGGCTTGAGGGGAATAGGTGGCTGGCAGACACCACCTGCTGGTTAGTTAAAGGGTACTCCACAACGCTGTAGATCTGATAAATTAGAGATAAGGGTTTTAATCAGTCTACAAATCCTAAAAGAACTCTATCAACTTAAGCAAAACAAGTTAAGCAAAAACAACAGAAAAATTTAAAGCATATGAAGAAACCAAACAATATGGATAACCCAAGCCCTAGCACCCAAATCAAAAGATCAGAGGAGACACAGTACTTGGAGCAATTAATAAAAGAACTAAAGATGAACAATGAGACCATGGCACAGGATATAAAAGACATCAAGAAGGCCCTAGAAGAGCAAAAGAAAAAATTGCAAGAGTAAATAAAAAAAATAGATGATCTTATAGAAATAAAGGAAATTGTTGACCAAATTAAAAAGATTCTGGATACACATAGTACAAGACTACAGGAAATTGAACAATGAATTAGTGACATGGAAGATGACAGAACAGAAAATGAAAGAACAAAAGAAAGAATGGGGAAAAAATTAAAAAATATCAAAAAGGACCTCAGGGATATGATAATAATATAAAACATCCAAATATAAGACTCATTGGTGTTCTAGAAGGGGAAGAGAAGGGTAAAGGTATAGGAAGAGTATTCAAAGAAATTGATGGGGAAAACTTCCCAAATCTTCTAAACACCATAAATACACAAATCATAAATGCCCAGTGAATTCCAAAGAGAATAAATACAAATAAAACCACTCCAAGACATATTCTGATCACACCATCAAATATGGAAGAGAAGGAGCAAGTTCTGAAAGCAGCAAGAGAAAAGCAATTCACCACATACAAAGGAAACAGCATAAGACTAAGTAGTGACTACTCAGCAGCCACCATGGAGGTGAGAAGGCAGTGACATGATATATACAAATTCTGAGCAAGAAAAATTGCCAACCAAGAATTCTTTATCCAGCAAATCTCTCATTCAAATTTGAGGGAGAGCTTAAATTTTTCACAGACAAACAAACACTGAATTTGCTAACAAGAGACCTGCCCTACTTGAGATACTAAAGACAGCCCTACCAACATAGAAAGAAAGAAAGGAGAGAGAGACATGGAGAAAGGTTCAGTACTGAGGAGATTCAGTATGGGTACATTAAAGGACATTAATAGAGAGAGGAAAAAATATATATGACAAACATAAAACAAAGGATAAGATGGCTGATTCAAGAAATGCCTTCACAGTAATAACACTGAATGTAAATGGATAAAACTCCCCAATTAAAAGATATAGATTCACAGAAAGGATAAAAAAAAATGAACCATCAATATGTTGCATACAAGAGACTCATCTTAGACACAGGGACACAAAGAAATTGAAAGTGAAAGGATGGGAAAAAATATTTCATGCAAGCTACAGACAAAAGAAAGCAGGAGTAGCAATATTTATCTCACATAAAATAGACTTTAAATGCAAGGATGTTATGATAGACAAAGAAGGCCACTACATGCTAATAAAAGGGACAATTCAACAAGAAGAAATAACAATCATAAATGTTTATGCACCCAATCAAGGTGCCATGAAATACATGAGAGAAACACTGGCAAAACTAAAGGAAGCAATTGATGTTTCCGCAATAATTGTGGGAGACTTCAACACATGACTTTCTCCTATAGATAGATCTACCAGACAGAAGACCTATAAGGAAATTGAAAACATAAACAATCTGATAAATGAATTTGATTTAACAAACATATATAGAACATTACATCACAAATCACCAGGATACATATACTGCTCTAGTGCTCATGGAACTTTCTCCAGAATAGATCATATGCTGGGACATAAAACAAGCCTCAATGAATTTTAAAAAATTGAAATTATTCAAAGCACATTCTCTGACCACAATGGAATACAAGTAGAAGTCAATAACCATCAGAGGCTTAGAAAATTCACAAAAACCTGGAGGTTAAAAAACATGCTCCTAAACAATCAGTGGGTTAAAGAAGAAATAGCAATAGAAATTGCTAAATATATAGAGATGAATGAAAATGAGAAAACAACCTACCAAAACCTATGGGATGCAGCAAAAGTGGTACTGAGGGGGAAATTTATAGCACTAAATGCATATACCAAAAAGGAGGAAAGAGCCAAAACCAAAGAACTAATGGATCAACAGGAGAAGCTAGAAAATGAACAGCAAACCAGTCCCAATCCAAGTAGAAGAAGAAGAATAACAAGGATTAAAGCAGAAATAAATGACAGAACAAAAAACAATAGAGAGGAAAAATAACACCAAAATTTGGTTCTTTGAGATGATCAACAAGATTGACAAGTCCCTAGCTGGACTGACAAAATAAAAAAGAGAGAAGACCCATATAAACAAAATGATGAATGAGAAAGGTGATATTACTGTGGATCCTGAATAAATTAAAAAAATTATAAGAGGATACTATGAACAACTGTATGTCAACAAACTAAATAATGTATAGAAAATGGGCAATTTCCTGGAAAGATATGCACAACCTAGTCTGACCAGAGAAGAAACAGAAGACCTCAACCAACCAACCACAAAAAAAGAGATCCAATCAGTCATTAAAAAGCTTCCCACAAATAAATGCCCAGGGCCAGATGGCTTCACAGGGGAATTCTACCAAACTTTCCAGAAAGAACTGACACCAATCTTACATAACCTCTTTCAAAACATCAAAGAAAATGGAACACTACCTAACTCATTTTATGAAGCTAACATCAATCTAATACCAAAACCAGGCAAAGATGCTACAAAAAAGGAAAACTACAGGTCTATCTCCCTAATGAGTATAGATGCAAAAATTCTCAACAAAATACTTGCAAACCGAATCCAAAGACATATTAAAAAAATCATACACCATGACCAAGTGGAGTTCATTCCAGGCATGCAAGGATGGTTCAACATAAGAAAATCAATGTCTTACAACACATTAACAAATCAAAAGAGAAAAATCAAATGATCATCTCAATAGGTGCTGAAAAAGTATTTGACAAAATCCAACATCCCCTTTTGATAAAAACACTTCAAAAGGTAGGAATTGGAGGAAACTTCCTCAATATGATAAAGAGCATATATGAAAGCCCCACAGCTAGCATAGGACTCAATGGTGAGAGACTGAAAGCCTTCCTCTAAGATCAGGAACAAGACAAGGATGCCTGCTATCTCCACTGTTAATTCAATATTGTGCTGAAAGTGATAGCCATGGCAATCTGGCAAGATAAATAAAAGGCATCCAAATTGGAAAGGAAGAAGTAAAACTGTCATTGTTTGCAGGAGATATGATCTCATATCTGGAAAACCCTGAGAAATCAATGATACAGCTTCTAGAGCTAATAAACAAATTTAGCAAAGTAGCGGGATACAAGATTAATGCAAATAAGTCAGTAGTGTTTCTATATGATAGAAATGAACAAACTGAAGACACACTCAAGAAAAGATACCATTTTCAATAGCAAATAAAAAAATCAAGTACCTAGGAATAAACTTGAGCAAAGACGTAAAAGACCTATACAAAGAAAACTACATAACTCTACAAAAAGAAATAGAAACGGACCTTAAATGATGGAAAAATATTCCATGTTCATGGATAGGAAGGTTAAATGTCATCAAGATGTCAATTCTACCCAAACTCATCTACAGATTCAATGCAATCCCAATCAAAATTCCAACAACCTACTTTGCAGACTTGGAAAAGCTAGTAATCAAATTTATTTGGAAAGGGAAGATGTGTTGAATTGCTAAAGACACTGTAAGAAAGAAAAATGAAGTGGGAGGACTTACAGTCCCTGACTTTGAAGCTTATTATAAAGCCCCAGTTGTCAAAACAGCATGGTACTGGCACAAAAATAGACATATTCATCAATGGAATTGAATTGAGAATTCAGACATAGACCCCAGACCTATGGCTGACTGATATTGATAAGGCCCTCAAAGCCACTGAACTGGGTCATAATGGTCTTTTCAACAAATGGGGCAGGGAGAGTTGGATATCAATGTTCAAAAGAATGAAAGAGGACCCCTACCTCACACCTTACACAAAAATTAACTCAAAGTGGATCAAAGAACTCAATATAAAAGAGTACCATAAAACTCCTAGAAGATAATTTAGGAAGACAGTTTCAAGACCTTGTATTATGAGGTCACTTCCTAGACCTTACACCCCAAGCACAAGCAGCAAAGGAAAAAATAGATAAATGGGAACTCCTCAAGCTTAGAAGTTTCTGTACCTCAAAGGAATTTGTCAAAAAGGTGAAGAGGCAGCCAATTCAACGGGAAAAAATTTTTGGTAACCACATATCTGAGAAAAGACAGATATCTTGCATATATAAATAAATCCTAGAGCTCAATGACAATAGTAGAGACAGCCCAATTATAAAATGGGTGGAAGATATGAAGAGACAGTTCTCTGAAGGGGAAATACAAATGGCATATGAGAAAATGTACAACTTCACTAATTATTACAGAGATGAAAATTAATGCCACAATGAGATAACATCTCATACCAATTATAGTGGCTGCCATTAAACAAACAGGAAACTACAAATGCTGGAGAAGATGTGGAGAAATTGGAACTTTCATTCACTGTTGGTAGAACTGTGTTCAGCCACTCTGGAATATAGTCTGGCAGTTCCTTAGAAAACTAGATATGCAGTTACCCTTTGTATTAGTTAGGGTTCTCTAGGGAAACAGAATCAATGAGAGGTGTCTATTACTAAAAATTTTATAAAAGTGACTCACACAACTGTGGGTATGCACAAGTCCAAATTCTGTAAAGCAGTCAGCAAACTGTCAACTCCAAGGAAGATGTCTGATGAACTCCTCAGGAAATGAACCAGCAACTCTGATGAAGTCCTCAGGAAATGAACTGGGATCTTCAATGAATGTGTTCGATGAACTCCTCAGGAAATGAACCAGGAACTTCAATGAACTCCTCAGGAAATGCTTTGCTGGGCAGCCAAGGAAGAAGTGAAAGTCCTCTCTCTGTCTCGCGTGTAAGTCTTCAACAGATTAATTGGATTAAATCCAGCCAATTGCATTCTCTCATTGTGGAAGACATGCCTTTTGGTGAGTCATCAGTCACAGCTGCAGTCAATTGACTGATGATTTAATAGACCAGCCTGTTGGTTTATTAACCAGCCACAAACATCCTCACAGCAATTGTTAGGCCAGTGTTTGCTTGACCAGACAGCTGGGTACTATCACCTGGCCAAGTTGACATATGAACCTAACCATCACAGTCCACCCCTTGTCAACTTGGCAGTTATACACAGCACCTAAAACCATACTTTATCTGTAAATAGTTAACAAAAACAGACATATATTTTGCCTAAGAATACTCCACGGTGCAGCATACAACTGGAAATGCACTAAATCTCTCCAGAATAGGGTGCAAGTCCTTGGATGACATTAGCTTTTAAAATTGATTTCCTTTAGGTTAAATACAGCAAAATGAACAGTACAGGTTATGCCATATGATAAGGAGATAAGACAGAGAAGAAAGTAAAAATATTTGCTTTACAGACAAATGCAAACATATTCATAACAAAACAAGGAGGAAATATTCAAGCCATCATAGTCCTCATTTCTGTAACTGGTCACATGCCATAGTTCATATTTATCACTACCTTCTTACACTAGCCATTCCACATTTCCTTTACCCTCAGCAAGCACTTCAGCTGGCTGTGGTTCTTTGCCTGGTGGGGTGACCCAAACCTTCATTCCTGAAGTTCCTTGGACATTAGTAGTCCTTCCTGGATTGGGTTATTGCAGTTTTCCATTGACTTTAATCACAGGACATGGTAGTACTAAGAGATGCCCTAGGGGATCGCCTGTATTCCAGGAAAACTCTTCTTTACTTCCATTGTATAGTTGCAGTGCTATTTCCCCTTGATAGTCAGGATCAATCACCCCAGCCAGTACAGTAATCCCCTTCCTTGCCTGTTGATTCAGAGGCATAAGAAGACCAAAGTGGCCAGGTGGCAGTCTTAACTTCCAGTTCAATGGGATTATTGTTGTGTTTCCTGGTGGAAGCACTCCTCCTTTTGGAACCAAGACCTGTAGACCAGCAGAGCTTAAGCTTGCAGGGACAGGAAGCAAAAATTTATCTAGTGGATCACTAAGAGTGATAGTAAGTTGTGCCACTCCTGTTTCCACCCCTTGATTCCTGGACCCATGAATCCTGGCTATGGGAGAAACAGCACCATAGAGTGGATGCTGATTCAGAGCATACACAGCTTCCTGGAGAACACTGCCCCAACCCTGCAATGTATTGCCACCTAGTTGGCACCATAATTGAGTCTTCAACAGGCCATTCCACAGTTCTATCAACCCAGCTGCCTCTGTATGATGGAGAACATGGTAAGACCACAGAATTCCATGAGCATGTGCCCATTCCCTCACTTCATTTGCTGTGAAGTGGGTTCTTCAGTCTGAAGCAATGCTGTATGGAATACCATGATGGTGGATAAGGCATTCTGTAAGTCCACTGATGGTAGTTTTGGCAGAAGCATGTCATGCAGGGAAGGCAAACCCATATCTGTAGTATGTGCCTATTCCAGTAAGAACAAATCACTGCCCCTTCCATGATGAAAGTGGTCCAATGTAATCAACCTGTCACCAGGTAGCAAGCTGATCAACTCGGGGAATGGCACCATATTGGGGACTGAGTGTGGGTCTCTGCTGCTGGCAGATTGGACACTCAGCAGTGGCTGTGGCCAGGTCAGCCTTGGTAAGTGGAATTCCATGTTGCTGAGCCCAAGCATAACCTCCATCCTATACCACCATGACCACTTTGTTCATGAGCCCATTGGGCAATGACAGTAGTTGCTGGGGAAAGAGTCTGATTGGTATCCACCAAACAGGTTGTTTTACCCACTTGGTTATTAAAATCTTCTTCTGCTGAAGTCACCCTCTGGTGAGCATTCAAATGGGACACAAATATCTTCATGCTGTTTGCCCACTTTTAAAGGTCTCTCCACAAACTGCTTCCCCAGACTTCTTTGTCATCAATCTTCCAATCATGTTCCTTCCAAGTCCTTAACCATCCAGTCAAACCATTAGCAACAGCCCAGGAATCAGTACACAAATGCACCTCTGGCCAGTTCTCCTTCCAAGGAAAGTGAACAACCAGGTGCACTGCTCAAAGCTCTGCCCACTGGGAGGATTTCCCCTCACCACTGTCCTTCAGGGACATCCCAGAAAGGGACTGCAGTGCTGCAGCTGTCCACTTTTGGGTGGTGCCTGTGTATCGTGTAGAACCATCTGTAAACCAGGCCCAAGTTTTCTCTTCCTCAGTCAATTGATTGTAAGGAACTCCCCAAGATGCCATAGCTGTGGGCTGGGAAAGAGAAGGTAAGGTGGAAGGAGTGGGGGCCGTGGGAATTTGGGCCACTTCCTCATGTAACTTACTTGTACATTCAGGACCTGCTCAAGCTCTATCTCATATATATCCTTTCCATTTTATGATGGAGTGCTGCTGTGCATGCCCAACTTTATGGCTTGGTGGGTCATACAATACCCAGCTCATGATAGGTAACTCAGGTCTCATGGTAACTTGGTGGCCCATGGTTAAGCATTCCGTCTCTATTAAGGGCCAGTAGCAGGCCAAAAGCTGTTTCTCAAATGCAGAGTATTTATCTGCAGAGGATGGTAAAGCTTTACTCCAAAATGCTGAGGGCCTGCATTGTGATTCTCCTATGGGAGCCTGCAAAAGGCTCCAAACAGCATCTCTATTTGCCACTGACACTTCCAGCACCACTGGGTCAGCTGGATCATATGGCCCAAGTAGCAGAGCAGCCTGCACAGCAGCCTGGACCTGTCACAGAGCCTCATCTTTTTCCAGTCCCCACTCAAAACTAGAAGCTTTTCTGGTCACTCAATAAATGGGACTGAGCAGCACACCTAAATGAAGAATATGTTGCCTCCAAAATCCAAAGAGGCCAACTAAGTTTTGTACATGTTTTTTGGTCATAGGAGGGGCCAGATGCAACAGCTTATCCTTCATCTTAGAAGGAATATCTCAACAGGCCCCACACTACTGGACACCTAGAAATTTTACTGAGGTGGAAGGCCCCTGTATTTTTATTGGATTTATCTCCCATCCTCTGTCATGCAAATACCTTACCAACAAACCTAGAGTAGTTGCTACTTCTTGCTCACTAGGTCCAATCAACATGATATCATCAATATAATGGACCAGTGTGATCTCTTGTGGGATGGAGAAATGATCAAGTTCCCTGCAGACAATATTATGACATAGGGCTGGAGAGTTGATATAACCCTGAGGTAGCACAGTGAATGTAAACTGCTGGCATTGCCAGCTAAACGCAAACTGTTTCTGGTGGTCCTTGCTGACAGAAATTGTGATAAAAGCATTTGACAGATCAATAGCTGCATACCAGGTACCAGGGGACATGTTGATTTGCTCAAGCAATGATACCACATCTGGAAGAGCAGCTGCAATTAGAGTCACCACCTGGTTAAGCTTACAATAATCCACTGTCATCCTCCAGGACCCATCTGTTTTCTGCACAGGCCAAATAGGAGAGTTGAATGGGGATATGGTGACAATCACCACCCCTGCATCCTTCAAGTCCTTAAGAGTGGCATTAATCTCTGCAATCCCTCCAGGAATCCAGTATTGCTTCTGGTTCACTATTTTGCTAGGCAGGGGAAGTTCTAGCAGCTTCCACTTGGCCTTTCCCACCATAATAGCCCTCACTCCAGGAGTCACGGAACCAATGTGAGGATTCTGCCAGTTGCTGAGCATGCCTATTCCAATTATGCATTCCAGAACTGGGGAAATAACCACAAAATGGGTCCAGGGACCCACTGGACCCACTGTGAGATGGACCTGAGCTAAAACTCCATCAATCACCTGACCTCCATAAGCCCCAACTCTGACTGGTGGACCAGAGTGATGTTTTGGGTCTCCAGGAATTAATGTCACTCTGAACCAGTGTCTAATAATCCATGAAATACCTGATCATTTCCTTTTCCCCAATGCACCGTTACCCTGGTAAAAGGCTGTAGGTCCCCCTGGGGAAGGCTGGGAGGAAGATTAATAGTATAAATTTTTGGCAGTTTAACAGGGTCCTTCCCCAAGCATACACAGCCTTCCGTTCATTCAAGGGGCTCTGGATCTGTAAACTGTCTCATCTGGGAATTGATTAATGGGCCATGACTCTCTGTTCTTGTAATTCAAAGGAGACTTCTGTTCATGTGACCTAGAATTCTTCTGCCTATATAGTTCAAACAAGAATTTAGTTGATTGCCCATCTGTTTTACTACTTGGTACTCCATGATCCACTAGCCAATGCCATAAGTCTCTGTGAGTCATATTATTTTGATTGCTGCCTTGAGCCTGTTTTCCATTATGGTAGCCATGCCCACCTTGTCTGTGGCAATTAACTACAGCCACTTGGCTTCTGCCAACTTGGGACCTGATTATCCCCATTGTGTTTAAGGATTCCAGCTCAGTGACAGCAGTTCCTACAGTAATATCTGAACTACAGAGAAGGATAACTACAGAGCTCTTCAGGGATGATGGAGCTAGTCTCACAAATTTATTCCTCACAGTCCTGGTAAAAGGTGTGTCTTCTGGACATTCCAGGGGTGTGTGAGCAGGTCTTCCATGATAAATCCACTTTAACATTCCAATCTCTCTAAGCCTTTGAATCCCCTCCTCCACATTGCACCAGGACAGTTCTGGCATTTCAGCCTCTGGTAATGCCAGCCACCTTTTGATCTGTTTCAGCCAACCACCGAAACAAACTGTTAACACCCTTTCTAACCCCTCGAGCTACAACATTGAATGCAGAATCTCTGCTTAGTGGACCCCATCAGTAAATTCAGCCTGATCCAACCTTATATTCCTTCCACCATTATCCCACACCCTTAATATCCATTCCCACACATATTCCCCTGGTTCCTGTCTGTTTGAGTTGGAAAACTCATACAGTTCTTTGGCAGTATAGCATACTTCTTCATGTGTTGCGCTTTGTACCTCACCCTTCAGGGTCTGTTGTGACTTTAGTCTAGTTATAGGTCTTGAAGCAAAGACTGGTGGTGGGGGTGGGTCATGAAAAGAGTTAGAATTATCCCTCAAGCCATTTACCTCAGGACATTCTGTTGCATTTTCATCTCTTAAAACAGGATTAATCCCTCCAGACAGAGGAGTGAGGGCTGCTTCCTTGGGGGGGGGGAGGAATTACAGGATTAGCAGGCACTGAAGGGTTAATCCCTTTAGGTGGGGGTTGGATGGCAGGCTCCTTAGGGCAGATGGGAGGTGAGGAAGCTGTTTCCTCAGGACAGCCCTCTACAGGTAAATCTAACAATGACCCAGCAGAATCCAGGGTTCCAATGTTCTCACTGCCATTATTATCAATCCATATGTCCCCATCCCAAGTTTCTGGATCCCATTCTTTTCCAATCAATGCCTTTACTTTAACAGCAGACACCCTGAGAGGTTGAGATTTTAGTTTACATTGTAAATCTGCTACTGGCACAATGAGAGTCTGTGTCTGGTTTTCAGAAACCTCAAGTCTGTGGCCACAGGAAATAAGATTTTCTTTCAAGGCACACATAGAAACCTTTACATCTGTCATACAGTGTTTAAGTTTTTGAATTTGAAGGCTTTAGCTCATTCCTTTCTCTTACAACTTTATCCAAAGTATCTAAGAGCAGCCAGCCAACATCATTATACCTCTTAATTCTGCAAAACTCTGTGAAGTTGTCAAAAACAGTCACCCAGAGCCTTGCTTTGTACTAGAGTATGATTAGGAGAATCAAATGATGCTATTTTGCATATCTCCTTTGCCAACTCATGCCATGGACTGTCAGTGCCCTCTTGATTATTGGAAATAGAGTCATTAGTGCCTTTGAATCTAATCAGAGTAGAAAACAAATTGTAAAAGCCCATTTTAAGATTCTGTTTCTCAAGAACCACTCCTGGTACCAAGTTGTATTAGTTAGGGTTCTCTAGGGAAACAGAATCAATGAGAGGTGTCTATGACTATAAAATTTATAAAAGTGACTCACACAACTGTGGGTATGCATGAATCCAAATTCTGTAGAGCAGTCCTCAAACTGTCAACTCCAAGAAAGATGTCCAATGAACTCCTCAGGAAATGAACTGGGATCTTCGACGATCATGTTCAATGAATTCCTCAGGAAATGAACCAGCAACTTCGATGAACTCCTCAGGAAATGCTTCTCTGGGCAGCAAAAGAAGAAGTGAAGGTCCTCTATCTGTCTTGCTTATAAGTCTTTGATTAATTGGATTAAATCCAGCCAATTGCATTCTCTCATTGTGGAAGACATGCCCTTTTGTGAGTCATCAGTCATAGCTGCAGTCAATTGACTGATGATTTAATAAACCAGACTGTTGGTTTATTAACCAGCCACAAACATCCTCACAGCAATTGTTAGGCCAGTGTTTGCTTGACCAGACAGCTGGGTACTATCACCTGGCCAAGTTGACACATGAACCTAACCATCACACCCTTCTAGCCAGCAATTGCACTTCTTGGTATATACCTGGAAGTTCTGAAAGCAGTGACACAAAGAGATATCTGCATGTCAATGTTCATAGAAGCATTATTCCCAATTGCCAAGAGATGGAAACAACTCAAATGTCCTTCAACACATGAGTGAATAAATAAAATGTGGTATATACACATAATGGAATACTATGCAGGGGTAAGAAAGAATGATGTCATGAAACATGACAACTTGGATGAACCTTGAAGACATAATGTGGAGTGAAATAAGCCAGGCACAAAAAGAGAAATATTATATGCTACCATTAATGTGAACATGCTGGGGGAGAATGAAGGGATGTGGGTCTTCCCCACCTCAATGGTGGCTGATGTGCTCACAGATATTGGGGACTGCTGGTTTGATGGGCTGAGCCCTCAGCCACATGACTTGCCCTTGGGAAGACTGTTACTGCAAAGGAGAGGCTAGACCTGTTTATAATTGTGCCTAAGGGTCTCCTCCTCAATACCACTTTGTTGCTCAGATGTGGCCTTCTCTCTTTAGCTAAGCCAACTTGGCAGGTGAAATCACTGCCTTCACCCCATGTGGGATCTGACACCCAGCAGTGTAAATACCCCTGGCAATGTTGAATATGACTCCCAGGGAGGAATCTGGACCTGGCATCATGGGATGGAGATTACCTTCTGGACCAAAATGGGGATGTGAAATGAGATGAAATAAGTTTCAGTGGCTGAGAGATTCCAAAAGGAGCTGAGAAGTCACTCTGGTGGCCACTTTTATGCACAATATAGATTATCCTTTTTAGGTTCTAATGAATTGGAATAGCTAGCAGTAAATACCTGAAACTATCAAACTACAACCCAGAACCCTTGAATCTTGAACATGATTGTTTAAAAATGTAGTTTATGAGGGGTGACAATGTGATTGGGAAAGCCATGTGGATCACACTCCACTTTGTCCAGTGTATGGACAGATTAGTAGATAAATGGGGGTCAAACACACACACACACACACACACACACACACACACACACAGTGTTCTTTCTTACTTTAATTGTTCTTTTTCACTATAATTTTTAATCTTGTTACTTTTGTGTGTGTGGTAATGAAAATGTTCAAAAATTAATTTTGGTGATGGATGCACAAATGTATAATGATACTGTGAACAACTGAATGTATGCTTTGTATGACTGCATGTTATGTGAATGTATCTCAATAAAAATAAATTTTAAAAAAAGAGATGAAGTATATAAAGAAGACATTGGGCAGTAGGTAGAAAGCCAGGAACTGTGTGGACCAGACACCACAGAGTAATCTGACTTTGGGCATACTTCATACAATTCAAATGTGTGGAACAGTGGAGATCAGTGAAATCTATAAGTTCTCAAAACCAGGGGATCCATGCCCCTCCCTGCCAGTCTCAGTTCCATGGGAGGAGGGGCCCTCAGTGCTGGGAACTAGGAGGGAGAACTGTGTTTGTAGTTCTGATTGAAAACTCAGACTGCTGATCTAAACTTCAAACATAGATAGACTGAGTCCAAGCTCCGGTGTATCTGGGAACAGTCAACCCAGTGAAATGGAGATAGGGCTAACAAAAACAGCAAAAAAAAAAAAAAAAAAAAAACCAAAAAAAAAAACAGAGACTTTTTGGAGTTCTGCTGTACATAAAATGGAGAAGGGTAGGGTGCAAACAGAATCAGGCACATATGCAAATCCAGAGGACCCTTGTCTGAAGAGCTGGTTTCTCTGCTTTCTTGATTGTTCCTTAATAGCCCTAATCTCCTTGTCCCTTAGCATTTCAAGAGCCCATTAGATCTGCAAGGAGGGCCCTACTTTTTTTTCTTTTTCTCTTTTTCTAAAACAATTATTCTAAGAAGCCAATTACAGAAAGCCTCAAAGACTTGTAATTTGGGACAGGCAAGAGCAGAGCTAAGATAGCTCTGAGAGACAAAGCAATGAGTGTAGTGGCTGAGAAAATTCACCAAACACCATAACTTCCCAAGAAAGGGGGGGAATCCCCTTACAGCCATCTTCCAGAGGGCTGGGAATTCTCCTGCCCAGCACCAGTGTCACAGCCCAGAGCTGCACCAGACAACCAAATGTGGTGGGAAGTGTTTCCAGCAACAAGCACACATGCCAAAATATCAGGATTTGACAATAGCGTTTCATGCACCTGCAGCTAATTGTCACAGAGTTGGGAAGGTGGAGCTGTGTGAAAAGGGGGAAATTAACATGCCCCATTCAGCCATTCTTTCAGCAGACTGGGAACACCCCTACATGGCCCTGTGGCCCAGAAGTTCCATTGGGGATGGCACTCACCTGTGATGTAGCACAGACTTTCCTCAGCAGAGGCCCTAGGAGGGCACAGCTTGGAAGAGGGACCCACTCGCAAGTCCCAGGGACCATACACCAATACCAAGGAATTGTGGGCCAGCAGCAGAGAAAAATTATGGTGAGACTTAACTGAAGGATTAGACTATTGGAACAGCTTTAAATCTCCAGGAAAACCTGGGAGATTTGATTATTAAAGCCACACTCCTTTCCTAACCACTCAGATACATGACAGCAACAACTACACATGCAAACTTGGTGCACCATTTGGACCCCCACAAGACTCACACCCCTATGCATCACAAAGACAAAGTTGGGGAGAACTAGCTTGAGGGGAATAGGTGGCTCACAGACACCAACTGCTGTTTAGTTAGAGAAAGTATACTCCACCAAGCTGTAGATCTGACAAATTAGAGATAATTGTTTGAATCAGTCTACATATCCTAAAAGAACCCTATTGAGTTAAGCAAATGCCAAGAGGCTGAAAACACAGAAAATTTTAAAGCATATGAAAAAATAAGATGATATGGATAACCCAAAGCCAAACACCCAAATCAAAAGATCAGAGAAGACACAGTACTTGGAGCAATTAATCAAAGAACTAAAGACAAACAACAAAAGCATGACACAGGATATAAAGGACATGAAGAAGAACCTGAAAGAGCATAAAGAAGAAATTTCAAGGGTAAATTAAAAAAAAAAAGATGATCTTATGGAAATAAAAGAAACTGTCAACCAAATTGAAAAGATTCTATATACTCCTAGTACAAGACTAGAGGAAGCTGAACAGAGAATCAGTGACCTCTAGGATGACAGAAAGGAAAATGAAAGAACAAAAGAAAGAATGGGGGAAAAATTGAAAAAAATCAAAACAGACATTAGGGATATGATAGATAATATATAAAACATCCAAATATGTGAGTCATTGGTGTTCCAGAAGGGGAAGAGAAGGGTAAAGGTCTAGGGAGTGTATTCAAAGAAATTGTTGGGGAAAAATTCCCAAGTCTTCTAAGCACAATAAATACACAAATCATAAATTCCCAGCAAACTCCAAATAGAATAAACCCAAATAAACACACTCTGAGACATATTCTGATCAGATTTTCAAATACTGAAGAGAAGGAGCAAGTTCTGAAAGCAGCAAGAGAAAAGCAATTCACCACACACAAAGGAAACAGCATATGACAAAGTAGTGCCTACTCGGTAGTCATCATGGAGGCAAGAAGGCAGTGACATGACATGTTTAAAATTCTGAGAGAGAAAAATTGCCAACCAAGAAATCTTTATCCAGCAAAGTTCTCCTTCAAATTTGAGGGAGAGCTTAAATTTTTCATGGACAAACAAATGCTGAGAGAATTTGCTCACAAGAGACCTGCCCTACTTGAGATACTAAAGGGAGTGCTATGAATGAGAAAAAAGAAGAGAGAGAGAGATGGGGAAAAGTTCAGTACTAAAGAGATTCAGTATTTGTATGTTAAAGGACATTAACAGAGAGATGGAAAAAATATATCTGACAAACATAACCCAAAAGATAGGGTGGCTGATTCAAGAACTGCATTCACAGTAATAATGTTGAATGTAAATGGATTAAACTCCCCAAAAAATGATATAGATTCGGAGAATGGATCAAAAATATGAAACATCAATAAGTTGCATACAAGAGACTCATCTTAGACACAGAGACACAAAGAAATTGAAAGTGAAACGGTGGGAAAATATTTCATGCAAACTACAGCAAAAAGAAAGCAGGAGTAGCAATAATCACTGATAAAATAGACTTTAAATGCAAGGATTTTATGAGAGACAAAGAAGGCCACTACATACTAATAAAAGGGGCAATTCAACAAGAAGAAATAACAGTCATAAATGTTTATGCAACCAATCAAGGTGCCACAAAATAGGTGAGACAAACATTGGCAAAACTAAAGGAAGCAATTGATGTTTCCACAATAATTGTGGGAGACTTCAACACATCACTCTCTCCTACAGATAGATTAACCAGACAGAAGACCAATAAGGAAATTGAAAACTTAAACAATCTGATAAATTAATTGGATTTAACAGGCATATGTAAAATGTAACATCCCAAATCACCAGGATACACATTCTTCTCTAGTTCTCTAGTGATCACCGTTCAGTGATCTAGAGATCTATTCTCAAGAATAGATCATATGCCAGGACATAAAACAAGCCTCAATAAATTTTAAAAAATTGAAATTATTAAAAACAGTTTTTCTGACAACAGAATACAATTAGGAGTCAATAACCACCAGAGACTTAGAAAATTCACAAATATCTGGATGTTAAACAACACACTCCTAAACAACCAGTGGGTTAAAGAAGAAATAGCAAGAGAAATTGCTAAATATATACAGATGAATGAAAATGAGAACACAACATATCAAAACATATGGGATACAGCAAAAGTGGTACTGAGGAGGAAATTTATAGCAATAAATGCATACATCAAAAAGGAAGAAAGAGCTAAAATCACAGAACTAATGGAGTAACTGAAGAAGCTAGAAAATGAACAACAAACTATTCCTAACCAAGTAGAAGAAAAGAAATAACAAGGACTAAAGCAGAAATATATAACATAGAGAACAAAAAAAAAATAAGAGAGTAAATAACACCAACACTTGGTTCTTTTAGAAGATCAACAAGATTGACAAGCCCCTAGGTAGACTGACAAAATAAAAAAGAGAGAAGACCCACGTAAACAAAATAATGAATGAGAAAGATGACATTACTGCAGAACCTGAAGAAATTAAAAAATTATAAGAGGATACTATGAACAATTCTATGCCAACAAACTGGATAATGCAGAGGAAATGAACAATTTCCTGGAAACGTATGAACAACCTAGACAGATCAGAGAAGAAATAGAAAACCTCAACCAACCAATCACAAGCAAAGAGATCCAATCAGTCCAAAAAATCTTCCCCAAAATAATGCCAAGTGTCATATGGCTTCACAGGGGAATTTTATTAAAATTTCCATAAAGAACTGACAGCAAAATTACTTAAACTCTTTCAAAACATCAAAGAAAATGGACTACTACCTAACACATTTTATGGAGCTAACATCAATCTAATACCAAAACCAGGCAAAGATGCCACAAAAAAGGAACGCTACAGGCCAATCTCCCTAATGGATATAGATGCAAAAATTCTCAACAAAATACTTGTAAATCAAATCCAAAGTCACATTAAAAAAATCATACACCATGACCAAATGGAGTTCATCTCAGTCATGCAACGATGGTTCAACATAAGAAAATCAATCAATGAATTACAACACATTAACAAACCAAAAGACAAAAATCAAATGATCATCTCAATAGATGCTGAGAAAGCATTTGATAAAATCCAACATCCCGTTTTGATAAAAGCACTTCAAAAGGTAGGAATTGAAGGAATCTTCCTCAATATGATAAAGAGCATTTATGGAAACCTAGAGCCAGCTTAGTACTCAATGTCAAGAGACAAAAAGCCTTCCAAGATCAGGAATGAGACAAGCATGCCCGCTGTCACCACTGTAATCAAACATTTTTCTAGAAGTGCTACCCAGGGCATTTCAGAAAGACAAATAAATAAAAGGCATCCAAATTGGAAAGGAAGAAGTAAAACTGTCATCAGTTGCAGATGATAGGATCTTATATCCTGAAATTCCTGAGAAATAAATGATACAGCTACTAGAGCTAATAAACAAATTTAGCAAAGTAGTGGGATACAAGATTAATGCACAGAAGTCAGTAATGTCTCTATATGATATAAGTGAACAAAGTGAAGGAACACTCAACAAAATGATATCATTTTCAATAACAACTAAAGAAATCAAGTACCTAGGAATAAACTTAACCAAAGATGTAAAAGACCTATACAAAGAAAACTACATAACTCTACTAAAAGAAATAGAAGGGGACCTTAAAAGATGGAAAAATATTCCATGTTCATGGATAGGAAGGCTAAGTGTCATTACGATGTCAATTCTACCTAAACTCATCTACAGATTCAATGCAATCCCGATCAAAATTCCAACAACCTACTTTGCAGACTTGGAAAAGCTAGTAATCAAATTTATTTGGAAAGGGCAGATGCTTCAAATTGCTAAAAACACTCTAAAAAGATAAATGAACTGGAAGGACTTACACTCTCTGACTTTGAAGCTTATTATAAAGCCACAGTAGTCAAAAACAGCATGGCACTGGCACAAAGATAGATGTATTGATCAATGGAATTGAACTGAGAATTCAGAGATAGATCCCCAGATCTATGACCCACTGATCTTTGATAAGGCCCCCAAAGCCACTGAACTGGGAGATAATATTCTTTCAAAAAATGGGTCTGGGAGAGTTGGATATCCATATCCAAAAGAATGAAAAAGGACCCCTACTTCACACCCTACACAAAAATTAACTCAATGTGGATCAAAGATCTCAATATAAAAGAAAGTACCATAAAACTCCTAGAAGATAATGTAGGGAGACATCTTCAAGAGCTTGTATTAGGTGGCCACTTCCTAGACCTTACACCAAAAGCACAAGCAGCAAAAGAAAAAATAGATACATTGGAACTCCTCAAGGTAGGAAGTTTCTGTACCTCAACAGAATTTGCAAAAAGGTGAAGAGGCAGCCAACTCAATGGGAAAAATTTTGGAAACCATGTATCTGACTAAAGACTGATATCTTGCATATATAAAGAAATCCTACAACTCAATGACAACAGTACAGACAGCCCAATTATAAAATGGACAAAAGATATGAAAAGACTGTTCTCTGAAGAGAAAGTACAAATGGCCAAGAAACACATGAAAAAATGTTCAACTTCACTAGCTATTAGAGAGATGCAAATTAAGGCAACAATGAGATACCATCTCACACCAATTAGACTGGCTGCCATTAAACAAACAGGAAACTACAAATGCTGGAGAGGATGTGGAGAAATTGGAACTCTTATTCATTGTTGGTGGGACTGTATAATGATTCAGCCACTCTGGAAGTCAGTCTGGCACTTCCTTAGAAAACCAGATATAGAGTTACCCTTCGATCCAGCGATTGCACTTCTCAGTATATACCTGGAAGATCTGAAAGCAGTGACACGAAGAGATATCTGCATGCCAATGTTCATAGCAGCATTATTCACATTTGCCAAGAGATGGAAACAACGCAAATGTCCTTCAACAGATGAGTGGATAAATAAAATGTGGTATATACACATGATGGAATACTATGTGGCACTAAGAAGGAACGATGTCATGAAACGCATGACAACATGGATGAACCTTAAAGACATAATGCTGAGTGAAATAAGCCAGGGTGCAAAGAGAAATATTATATGCTACCACTAATGTCAGCATTGAAAAATGTAAAATAAATGGTTTATAGTGCAGAATGTAGGGGAGCTAGTGATAGAGAGCGATTGATGAAGAGAAACGATAATCCTGTAAGAACAGATGAGCTATCATTGGTAAATTTAACATTCTGGGAATGCCCAGGAATGACTATGGTTTGTTAATTTCTGGGGGGTATGGCAGGAACAAGTTCACAGATATGTTGGTATATTAGGTTATTTTCTTGGGATAGATTAGGAATATGTTAGGAAGTAAAGTAGTTATTTTAGGTTAGTATTCTTTTTCTTACTCCTTTGTTATGGTTTGTTTGAAATGTTTTTTTTTTTTATTTTATGACTTTTTATTTTTTTGATATAGTTTTAAAAAAAGAGTTAATTTAAAAAAGTATGAAAAAATATGCAGAGCCCCCTGAGGAGCTGGTGGAGAATGCATGGGTGTTGGGCTTCCCCACCTTGATGGTTGCTTATGTGCTCACAGACATAGGGGACTGGTGGTTTGTTGGGCTGAGCCTCTACCATGGGACTTGCCCTTGACAAGGCTGTTGTTGCAAAGGAGAGGCTAGGGCTGCCTGTAATTGTACCTAAGTACCTCCTCCTGAATGCCTCTTTGGTGCTCAGATGTGGCCCTCTCTCTCTAGCTAAGCCAACTTGGCAGTTGAAGTCACTGACTCCCCCACATGGGATCTGACACCCAGGGGAGTAAATCTCCCTGGCAATGTGGAATATGACTCCCAGCATCATGGGATGGAGATCATCTTCTTGACTAAAAGGGGGATGTGAAAGCTAATGAAATAAGTTTCAGTGGCAGAAAGATTTCAAAAAGAGCCAAGAGGTCACTCTGGTGGCCACTCTTATGCAGAATATAGACAATGCTTTTTAGGTTCTAATGAATAGGAATAGCTAGAAGTAAATGCCTGACACTATTAAACTACAACCCAGAGCCCTTAAATCTTGAAGATGATTGTATAAAAATGTAGCTCATGTGGGGTGACAATGTGATTGGGAAAGCCATATGGACCACACTCCCCTTTGTCCAGTGTATGGATGGATGAGTAGAAAAATGGGGGCAAATAAAGGGCACCCTGTGTTCTTTGTTACTTTAATTTTTCTTTTTCACTTTAATTTTTATTCTTATTTTTGTGTGTATGGTAATGAAAACATTCAAAAATTAAGTTTGTTTATGAATGCACAACTATATAATGGTACTGTGAACAATTGAATGTATGCTTTGTATGACTGCATGATATGTGAATATATCAATAAAATGGAATTAAAAAAAAAGAAGACATTGGGCAGACATAAGGAAGAACTTGAAAGTTTGAAAAAACAATGGGCACAACTTATGGGAATGAAAGGCACAATATAAGAGATAAGAAACACAAGGGAGACATACAACAGCAGATTTGAAGAGGCAGAGGAAAAGATACATGAACTGGAGATCATGACATCTGATGTCCTACACACAAAAGAACAGATAGGGAAAACAATGGAAAAATATGAGCAACATCTTAGGGAATTGGATGACAACATGAAGCACATGAATGTACATGTCATAGGTGTCCCAGAAAGAGAAGAGAAGGGAAAAGGGGCAGAAGCAATAATGGGGAAAATATTCACTGAAAATTTCCCATCTCTTATGAATGACATAGAATTACAGTTCCAAGAAGCATAGCAAACCCCAAACAGAATACATCTGAATAGACATACTCCAAGACACTTAATAATCAGATTATCAAATCTCAAAGACAAAGAGAGAATTCTGGAAGCAGCAAGAGAAAAGTGATCCATCACATACAAGGGAAGCTCAATAAGACAATGTGTGGATTTCTCAGCATAAACCATGGAAGCAAGAAGGCAGTGGTCTGATATATGTAAGATATTGAAAGAAAAAAGCCACAAACCAAGAATTTTATATCTGACAAAACTGTCCTTCAAATATAAAGGAGAGTTTAAAATATTCTCAGACAAACAGACAATGAGAAAGTTTGTGAATAAGATACCTGCTCTACAGGAAATGCTAAAGGGTGCACTACAGACAGATAGGAAAGAAAGGAGAGAGAGGTTTGGAGCACAATTTTGGGTGATGGTAGCACAATAAGGTAAACACACTGAACAAAGATGACTGTGAGTACAGTTTAAAGAGGCAAATTAGGGGCATGTTAGACACCAGAAGGAAAGGTAGAAAATAAAGACTGGGACTGTATAACTTATGAAACCTAGAGTGGTCAGTGATTGTGATAAAATGTCCAAATGTTTTTACACAAGGGAGAACAAATGAATGCCAACTTTGCAAGGTATTAAAAAGAGAGTGGTATTGGGGAGAAAATACAATAAATGCAAACTAGAGTCTATAGTTAACAGTAACATTGTAATATGCTTCTTTTAATTGTAACAAAGGCAATATACCAAAGTTAGATGCCTATAAGAGGAGAGGTATGGGATCCTTGGCATTGGTGTTGTTGTCTGACTTTTTTATTGTTTATTATTTTAATTTTATCTTTTATTTTGTTGATTTTCAGTTGTCACTTTTTCTGTCTTTTTCTTTTGTCATTCTTTTTATCCTCTTCCTCTTTCTTTGCGGAAGAAGTGGAAATGTCCTTATATAGATAATGGTGATGAATGCATATCTATGTGATTATACAGGGAACAATTGTTTACTTAGGATGGAATGTATGGTGCATGAATAAAGCCATCTAGAAAATAAACAGAGGGATACAAGTGCTAGAGAAAATGTGGAGAAAGGATGTATCTAACCACCATTGGTGGGGAAGTAGAATGGTGCAGCCCATCCGGGGGGCAGTGTAGTGGTTTCACAAGAAGCTAAGCATGGAGTTGCCATATGGTTCTGCAACTTGGTTATTGGGTATTTGCTTTGAAGAACTGAAAAGAGAAACACAAATGGACATTTGCACAGTGGTGTTTAAGGTGTCATTATTTACAATTTGTGGTGGATGGCGGTGGCCTAAGGGTACACTGATGAATGGAATGGTGAACTGTGGTGTTTGCATACAATGGAGTATTGAGCTGCTACAAGAAGGGTGAAGTTGTGAGGTGAATGGACATTGAGGAGAGTATGTTGGGTGAAATAAACCAGAAGTGAAAGAAAAACATTATAATGTCTCACTAATATGGACTAACTATAATGTGCAAACTCAGACCTGAACCTGAGAACACAGGTTATCAAGGGAAGACTTACTGTAAAAGTTACTAGATTGTAAACTCTTTCAGCAGTTACATCTATTCCTGAGTTGTAGTGGCTATTTTTAAATTCTGAGATGCTGATCTCTTTGTGTATAACCTGGTTGGCCCCTGGAACTTTGGGTATCTGTGTGACATCTGAGATTCAGAGCCAGAGTCTGGCAGCTATGAATGACAGCATTACCAAATACAGCAAATGTTAAGGAGTCTGAAAACAGAGATCAGACTTCAATTAGAGATATGAATGAAATTGACTTGGTTAGGAATAAGGTAAATCAGACTAAAGGGTAAAGGATGACATTTATGGTGTTTTAAAACTTCAACTTTTGTGTGGGACCAAAAGAAGGAATGTTTATTAGGTGCAAAATCTATATTTGTAACACGCTATATAATTTAACTTGCATGGTCAGTTTAGTCAAACAACATAATTACATGGAACATTGAATAGGGAGTGAAATCTGGTTAGTTTGTACAGGAGAGTGTGAAGCCCCAATATATTCAAGAGTAATTTGGGAAGAGAATAAAAATGTAGTTGCAAATCACTCTTGAGGGAGTGGGGGAAATGTGGAAATATTAAATTTCCCCACCTGGGGAACTGATGATATTCTCACAAGCACTTGGGACTATCAATTTGGAAGGCCAAGCCTTCAATCTTGGGGCTTACCCTTATGAAGTTTGTTGCTACTAAGGAGAGGCTAAGCCTACTTAAAATGGTGCCTAAGAGTTACCCCCCAGAGAACCTCTTTTGTTGCTCAGATTTGGCCTCTCTCCCTAAGCCAACTCTTCAGGTAAACTCAGTGAACCCCCCTATATGGACATGACTCCCAGTGGTGTAGGTCTCCCTGGCAATGTAGGATATGACTCATGGTGATGAGTTTGGCCCTGGCATCATGGGATTGAGAAAGCTTTCTTGGATCATAAAGGGGGAAGACAAATGAAACAAAATAAACTTTCGGTGGCTGAGAGATCTCAAATAGAGTTGAGAGTTCATTCTGTAGGTTATTCTTATGCATTATATAGATATCTCTTTTTAGTTTTTAGTCTATTGGAATAGCTGGAGGAAAATAACTGAAACTGTTGAATTGCAACCCAGTAGCCTTTATTCTTGAATATGATTGCATATCTATATAGCTTACACTGTGAGACTGTATGACTGTGAAAACTTTATGGCTCCCTATCCCTTTATGGTGTATGGACAGATGAATAGAAAAATGAAGACAAGAAGTAAATGAATAATAGGGTGGGATGGGAGTACTGGATGTTTTCATTGTTCTTTTTTTACTTTAACTTTAATTCTTATTCTTTTTTGTGTGTGGTAATTAAAATGTTCAAAAATTTTGATGATGAATGTACAACTATATATGGTACTGTGAACAATTGATTGTACACTGTAGATGTTTGTATGGTATGTGAATATATCTCAATAAAATTGAATTTAAAAATAACTGCAAAAACAAGAGATGAAGGATATAAAGAAGACCTTGGGCAAATGTAAATAAGAACTCAAATGTATGAAAAAACAAATGGCTGAACTTATAGGAATGAAAGGCAAATTGAAGAGATGAAAAACACAATGAAGACCTACAACTCCAGACTTGAAGAGGCAGAAGAAATGGTTAGTGAGCTAGAGGACAGAACATCTGAAATCATACACAGAAAGAACAGATAGGGAAAAGTATGGAAAAATTAAAGCAGGGTATCAGGGTATTGAATGACAACATGAAGCACACAAATATACATGCCATGGGTGTTCCAGAAGGAGAAGATAAGGGAAAAGGGGCAAAGAAAATAATGGAAGAAATAAACAATCACTTAAAATTTCTCATCTCTTGTGAAAAACATAAAATTACTGATCCAAGAAACACATCATAATACAAACAGAATAGTTTTGAGTAGACCTACACCAAGACACTTACTAATAAGATTGTCAAATGTCAAAGACAAAGAGAGAATTCTAAAAGCAAGAGAAAAGTGATTCATTGCATACAAGGGAAGCTCAATAAAAATATTTGTGGATTTCTCAGTAGAAATCATGGAGCTATATTTAAGATAATTGCGCCAGTTTGTATGTATTGTGTCCCCAGAAAAAGCCATATACTTTAATGCAATCTCATGGGGACAGATTTATTAATCTTTCTGATTAGGGTGTGAACATTTGATTGAGTGTTTCCATGGAGATGTGGCTCAAACAACTGTGGGTTAGACCTTTTATTAAATTATCTGCATGGAGGTATGGACTGCACCCATTCAGGGTGGGTCTTAATTAAATCACTGGAGTCCTATAAGAGAGAGACATTTTGGAAATGGCCATTGAAAAGCAGACTTTTGCAAACACTTTGGAGATGCTAGCCCAGAGTTTTCTCCAGAGAAGCTAAGAGAGGACAAAATTCCCCAAGAGCAACATTTTGAAGAAGGCACAGGAGTTGAGAGAGGAGCTGGAACAAAACCTGGGATCAGCAGACACCAGCTGCATGCCTTCATAGCTAACAGAGGTTTTCCAGACACCATTAGCCTTCCTTCAGTGAAGATATATGCATGTTTCTCCCTTAATTTGGACATTTTTTTGGTTTTAGGACTGTAACTTTGTAACCAAATAAACTCCCTTTATAAAATCCAAACCATTTCTGGTGTTTTGCATAATGGGAGCATTAGCAAATGGGAACAATGCTGAAAGAGGAAAACTGCCAAACATAAATTCTGTATCTGGCAAAATTTTCCTTCAGAAATGAGGGAGAGTTTAAATTATTTTCAGACAAACATACACTGGGAGAGTTTATTAACAAGGGATCTGCATTACAAGTAATACCAAAGGGAGCACTAGAGACTGATAAGAAAGATGAGAGAAAGAGAGAGTTCTGGAGGAGAGTGTAAAAATGTAGATTATAAGGAAGGGCAAAAGGAAAGAGAGAAAAAAATAAGATATGGCATGTAAATTCCAAAAAAACTCTTACACTAATAACATTAAATGTTAATGGATTAAATTCCCCAATAAAAAGGCATAGATGGGAAAATGGATTAAAAAACAGGATTCATCTATATGCTGTCTTCAGGAGACTCATTTTAAACACAAGGACACAAATAGGTTGAAAGTGAAAGGTTGGAAAAAGATATTTCATGTGAACAACAACCAGAAGAATAGGGAAGCCATATTAGTGTCAGAGGAATTTGGCTTCAAGTGTAAAACAATTAAAAGACAAAAAGGACACTATATATTAATAAAAGGGACAATTCATCAAGAAGATAAATAGAGTCATAAATATTGATTCACTGAGACAGAAGGCCCCAAAATACATAGTGAACACACTGACAGTATTGAAGTGAGTAGACCCCTCTAAAATAATAGTTGCATACATAAAACACACTATTCTTATCAATGTATAGAACATCTAGACAGAAGATCAATAAAGAAACAGGGATATTGGATAGTATGATAAGTTAATGACACCGAACAGATATTTATAGAACACTATACCCAGAAGAGTAGGATAACATTTTTCTCAAGAGCTCATGGAACATCCTCCAGGATAGACCACATGTTGGGACACAAAACAAGTCTCAATAATTTAAAAACATTGACAATATCCAAAACACTCTCTCAGATCATAGTGGAATGAAATTGGAAATAAATAACAGGCAGAAGGCCATAAAATTCACAAATATATGGAGGCTAAACAACACACTCTTAAACAACCAAGGGTTCAAGGAAGAAATTAAAAGACAAATTAGTAAGTATCTTGAGGCAGATTGCTGAGAGGGAAATTTATTGCCCTAAATTAATTGAAAAAGAAGAAAGAGCAAAAATTAATAATTAAATGTTAACCTGGAGGAACTAGAGAAAGAACAGCAAACTAACCCCACAGTAAACAGAAGGAAAGAAATAACAAAGATTAGAGCAGAAATAAATGAAATTAAGAACACAAAACAATGAAGAACGTCAACAAAACCAGGAGTTTGTTCTTTAAGAAAATAAAAAAATCAATGGAACATTAGCTAAGCTAACCACAAAAGAGAGGATGCAAATAAATAAAATCAAACATGAGAAAGGAAACATAACCACTGACACCACAGAATTAAGGTAGATAATGAGAGGACACTATGAGCAACTATATTCTAATAAACTAGACAACTTAGGCAAAATGGACAATTTCCCAGAAAAGCATGAACAACCAACATTGACTTGAGAAGAAAGAGGTGGCCTCAAGAAACCAATCAAAAGTAAAGTTATTGAATCAGTCCTCAAAAACCTCCAAAAAAGAAAAGTCAAGGACTAGGTGGATTCACATGTGAATTCTACCAGGCATTCAACAAAAAATTAGTACCAATCCTGCTCAAACTTTTAAAAAAATTGAAGTGGAGTTAAAGATACCTGACTCATTCTATGAAGCCAACATCACCCTTATACCAAAGCCAGATGAAGATACTACAAGAAAAGAAAATTACAGGCAAATCTGTTTGATGAATATGAATGCAAAAATCCTCCACAAAATATTTTCAAATCAAATCCAGCAGCACACTAAAAGAATTAAACACGTTGACCAAGTGGGATTTCTTCCAGGTATGCAAGGCTGGTTCAACACAAGAAAACCTATTATTGTAATACACCACATGAATAAATCAAAATGGAAAACCACATGATCATCTCAATTGATGCAGAAAAGGCATTTGACAAAATTCAACATCCTTTCTTGAGGAAAATACTCAACAGGATAAGGATAGAAGAGACCTTCCCCAATATGATAACATCATATTCAATGGGAAAGACTAAAAGCTTTCCCTCTAAGATCAGGAACAAGACATGGATGCCCACTGTCACCACTCTTATTCAACATTGTGCTGAAAGATTGAGCTAGAGCAATTAGGCAAGAAAAAGAAATAAAAGTCATCCAAACTGGAAAGGAAGAAATAAAACTTTCATGGCAGATGACAAAATACAATATGTAGACAATCCTGGAAAATCTATAGCAAAGCTACTAGAGCTAATAAGTGAATACAGCAAAGTGACAGGGTACAGGATCAACAAGCAAAATTCAGTAGTGTTTCCATACATTAGCAATGAACAGTCTGAAGAGGATATCAGGAAAATAATTCCATTTCCAATAGCAACCAAAAGAATGAATTAATAAAAATAAATTTAACCAAGGCCACAAAAGACCCATACACAGTAAACTATAAGAAATTACTAAAAGAAATCAAAGAAGATCTAGATAATTGGAAGAACATACAGTGTTCATGGATTGGAAGACTTAATATTGTTAAGATGTCAATTCAATCCTAATTGATTTATAGATTCAGTGCAATACCAATTAAAACCACAACTTATTTTGCAGAAATATAAAAACTAATAACCAAATTTATTTGGAAGGGCAGGGTGCCCTGAGTAGCCAAAAATATATTGAAAAAGAGGAATGAATTGGGAGGTCTCACACTACATGACTTTAAAGCATTTTACAAAGCTACGGTCGTCAAAACAGCATGGTACTGGTATAAAGACAGATACATTGACCAATGGAATTTGAGTGTTCAGAAATGCACCCTGTCATCTACAAACAATTGATCTTTGATAAAGCAGTCAAGCCAGTGCAACTGGGACAGAGCAGCCCCTTCAATAAATGGTGTTTGTGGAACTGATCATCCATATCCAAAAGAATAAAAGAGGACTCCTATCTCACACCTTATACAAAACATAACTCAAAATTGTTCAAAGACCTAACATCAGAGTTAAGAGCGTAAAATTTAGAAGAAAATATAGGGAAATATCTTAAAGCTCTGATGATAGGAAGTGGTTTCCTAGACCTTACCCCCAAAGCACAGGCAATAAAACAAGAAATAGATAAATAGGATCGCCTCAAAATTGAACACTTTGTGCACTAAAGAACTTTTTCAGAAATGTAAAAGAGGCAGCCTATGCAATAGAAGACAATATTTGGAAGCAACATATGAGATAAGGTTTTAATATCCAGAGTATATAAAGAGTTCATACAACTCAACAACACAAGGACAAACAACCCAATTAAAAAATGGGCAACAGACATGAGCAGACAATTTTTTGAATAGGAAATACAAATGGCTTAAAAACGAAAAGATGCTCAACTTCCTTGGCTGTTAGGGAAAAGAAAATCAAAACTACAATAAGATATCATCTCATACCTACTAGAATGGCCATTATCAAAACAAATTTTGAGTTCTGGAGAGGATGTGGAGAAAGAGGCACACTTATTCATTCTTGGTGGTAATGTAGAATGATGCAACCACTTTGGAAGGCAGTTTGGTCATTCCTCAGGAAGCTAAGTATAGAATGGCTATATGATCCAGCAATCAGATTAAAGTATATATTTGGAGGGACTAAAGGAAGGACATGAACAGACATTTTAATCCTGATGTTTATAGCAGAATTTTTCATGATTGCCAATAGATAAAAATAGCCCAAATATCCATCAACCGATGAGTGGATAAACAAGCTGTGGTATATACACATGATGTAATATTATGCAGTGCTAAGACAGAATAAAATTGTGAAGCATGCAACAATGTGGATGAAACCTGAGGACATTATATTGACAGAAATTAGCCAGAAACAAAAGGACAAATACTGTATGTTCCCACTAACATGAACTAACATTAATGACCAAACTTTGAGAGTTAAATTGAGAACACATGATGTCAGGAGATAGAAAGAGGGTAAGGGTAGAGATCAGGAATTCGATGCTGAAGGAGTACAGAATATTCAACAAGACTGATTGTATAGATCCAGAATTGGATAGCCCAATACTGTGTGGTGATAGCACCATATTGAAGGACAATGGAAAAAGATGAATATGAGTACAGTTGAAGGCTAGGGGCATGTATGACACCAAAAGGAAAAATAGAAGATAAAGAGTGGGACTGTACAGCTTAGTGAAACATAGAGTGGTCAATGATGGTGATTAAATGTTCAAATATAAGAATGTCTTTTCATGAGGGAGAACAAATGAATGTCAACAGTGCAAGGTGTTGAAAATGGACTAGCATAGGGGAAAATACAATCAATGAAAACTAGAGTCTATAGTTAACAGTGACATTGTAATGCACTACTGTAACTTTTAGCAAAGGCAATATACAAAAGCTAAATGTCAAAAGTGGCAGATATAAGGAAGAGATATGGAATCTTGGTATTGTCATTGCTGTCTGATCGTTTTATTTTATTTTATTTTTATATTTTTATTTTTTCTTTCCTTTTTTATTTTTTATTCTTCATTTATTTTTTCTCCACTTCCTCTTTCATTGTTGGAGATACAGAAATGTCCTTATATAGATTGTTGTGGGGAATGCATAGCTATGTAATTATACTAAGAACCATTCAATGTTTAATTATGATGGATTTTGTGGTGTGTGAATAAAACTGTTTAAACAATAAACAGAGGGATACACATTCTGGAGAAAATGTTGAGAGAGGGATGTACTGATTCACTATTGGTGGGAGGTAGAATGGTACAGCCCATCTGGAGGGCAGTGTGGTGGTTCCACCAGAAGCTAAGTATGGGGTTGCCATATAGTCTTGCAACCCCATCATTGGGTGTATACTTGGAAGAACTGAGAATGGACTTTTGAATAGTGGTGTTTATGGTGACAATATTCATGATTTGCAATTGATGGAGGTGGCCCAATGATATATTGACTGATGAAAAGAATGGTGAGCTGCAGTGTATTCATACAATGGAATATTTAGTGGCTGCAAGAAGGAATGAAGTTGTGAGGCATTCAAACAGATGAATGGACTTGAGGACAGTGTGTTGTGTGAAATAAGCCAGAAAAGATAAGGCAAACATGATAAAGCCTCATTAATATAGACTAACAGTAATGTGCAAGCTGAGAATTAAATTCAAGAGCATAGGTTATCAGAGGAAGGCTTACTGTAAAGGTTCCTAGATTGTAAGCTCTTACAGCAGTCACATCTATTCCTGAGTTGTAATGGTTATTTCTAAATTCTGAGGTGCTTAGTTCTTTGCCTATAACCTGCTCAGTCCCTGGATATTTTGGTATCAGGTGACACTTAAGACACAGAGCCAGAGTTTGGCAGTTATGAATGTCAGCATTACCCCATACAGTAACTGTTAAAGAAGCTGAAAAACAGATCAGATTTCAATTAGAGATATGAACCAAATGGCCTTGGTTAGGACTAAGGTAAATCAGAATAAAAGGTAAAGGGTTATATTGACTGATTTTTAAAACTTCAACTTCTGTTTGTTACCAAAAGAAGAGCTTTTTATTTGGTGCAAAATCTATATTTTCTGTAGCACAAAACATAATTTAACTTGTATGATCCATTTATTTAAACCCCATAGTTACATGGAACCTTGAATAGGGAATGAGAACTGGTTGGTTTCTACAATATAGTCTGAAGCCCCAATGCATCCCAGAGTAATTTGGGCAGAGAATAAAAAAGTATTTGCAAAGCCCCTGTTCTAGTTTGCTAATGCTGCCAGATTGCAAAACACCAGAAATGGATTGGCTTTTATAAAGGGGGTTTATTTTGTTACACAGTTACAGTCTTGAGGACATAAAGTGTCCATCAACAAAGGGTACCTTCACTGGAGAATGGCCAGTGGTGTCCAGAAAACCTCTCTAATCTGGGAAGGGATGTGGCTGGTGTCTGCTCCAGAGTTCTGGTTTCAAAATGGCTTTCTCCCAGGATGTTCCTCTCTAGTCTGCAGTTCCTCAAAAATGTCACTCTTAATTGCTGTTGGGGTGTTTGTCCTCTCTTAGCTTCTCCAGAGCAAAAGTTTGCTTTCAAAAGCCATCTTCAAACTGTCTCTCATCTGCAGCTACTCTCTTGGCTTCTGTGCATTCTTCAAAGTGTCCCTCTTGCCTGTAGCAAGCTTGGTCCTTCTGTCTGAGCTTATATAATGCTCTAGTAAACTAATCAAGGCCCATGCTGAATGGGCAGGGCCACACCTCCATGGAAACTATCCAATCAAAGTCAACAACCACAGTTGGGTGGGGTGCATCTCCATGAAAACACTCAAAGAATTACAATCTAATCAACACTGATACTCTGCCCACACAAGATTACATCAAAGATAATGGCATTTTGGGGGACACAATATATTCAAACTGACACAGCCTGCATGAGGGACTGTGGAAAAATGTGGAAATATTAAACTTCAGTATCTGGAAATTCCTGATATTCTCACAAGCATTGGGAACTAGCAATTTAGAAGGCCGTGCCTTATACCATGGGGCTAGCCCTTAAGAAACTTGTTACTGCAATGGAGAGGCTAAGCCTACTTATAATTTTGCCTGAGTCACCACCAGAGAACCTCTTTTGGTGCCTAGATGTGGCCTCTCTCTCTAAGCCAACTCAGTAGGTGGACAGGCTGCCCTCCTCTCCTATGTGGGACATGAATCCCTGGGGTTTATATCTCCCTAGCAATGTGGGACATATCTCCCCAGGATGATCCTGGATGTGGCATCCTGGGATTGAGAAAGACTTCTTGGCCAAAAGGGGGAAGAGAAGTGACACAAAAGGTTCAGTGGCTGAGAGATTTCAAATGGAGTTTAGAGGTCATTCTGGAGGCTATTCTTATGCATTATATAGATATTCCATTTTACCTTTTAGTGTAGTAGAAAAGGTAGAAAAAACACCTGAAACTGTTAAACTGCAATCCAGTAGCCTTGATTACTTAAGATGATCAGATAACTATATAGCTTATATGGTGTTACCATGTGATTGTGAAAACCCTGTGGCTCACACTCCCTTTATGCAGTGTATGGACATATGAGTAGGAAAATGGGGACAAAATTAAATGAATAACAGGGTGTATGGTGGTATGGATGCATTGTTCAGGGTGTTCTCTTTACTCATATTTTTATTCTTACTTTTATTTATTTTTTGAGTAATGAAAATGTTCAAAAATTGTGATGAATGCACAACTATATGATGATATTGTGAACAATTGATTGTACACTTTGAATGATTATATGGTATGTGAATATATCTCAATAAAATTGCACAAAAATGTCAATTGACCATAGGTCTGAGGGTGTATTTCTGAACTCTCAATTCAAATCCATTGAGCAATATGTCTATCTTTAAGCCAGTACCATGCTGTTTTGACCAATGTGGCTTTATAATATGCTTTAAAGTGAGGAAGCATGGAACCTCCACTTCATTCTTATTTTCAAGATGTTTGAGGCCATTCAAGGCCCCTTAACCTTCCAAATAAAACTGATAATTAGCTTCCCCATTTTGGCAATTAGTCTGTTGGAATTTTTATTGGAATTGCATTGAATCTGTGTATCAATTTGGATAGAATTGACATCTTAATGACATTTTTTTAAAAATTCAACTTTATTGAGATATATTCACATACCATAAAATCATCCAAAGTGTACAATCAATTGTTCACAGTACCATCATATAGTTGTGCATTCATTGCCACAATCTATTTTTTAAACATTTTCCTTATACCAGAAAAAATGCAAATAAGAATAAAAAATAAAAGTAAAAGGGAACACCTAAATCATCCCCCCATCTTATTTTTCATTGAGTTTTTTGTCCCCATTTTTCTACTCGTCCATCCATACATGGGATAAAGCAAGTGTGATCCACAAGGCTTTCACAATCACACTGTCACCCCTTGTAAGCTACATTGCTATACAATCATCAAGAGTCAAGGCTACTGGGTTGCAGTTTGATAGTTTCAGGTATTTACTTCTAGCTATTCCAATGCATTAAAACCTAAAAAGGGATATCTATATATTGCATAAGAATACCCACCAGAGTGACCTCTCAACTCCATTTTTAATCTCTCAGCTACTGAAACTTTATTTCATTTCATTCCACATTTCCCCTTTGGTCAAGAAGATGTTCTCAATCCCATGATGTTGGGTCCATATTTATCCCTGGGAGTCATAGCCCATGTTGTCAGGAAGATTTACACCCCTGGGAGTCAGATGCCATGTAGGGGGGAGGGCAGTGTGTTCATCTGCTGAGTTGGCTTAGCTAGAGAGAGAGGGCCACATCTGAGCAACAAAGAGGAACTCGGGGAGACTCTTAGGCACAATTATAAGCAGGTTTAGCCTCTCCTTTGCAGTAATGAGTTTCATATATCTTAATGGCATTTAACCTTCAAATCCATGAACACTGCATGTCCTTTCACCTATTTAGGTCTTCTTTGATTTCTTTACACAATGTTTCATAGCTTCTGTGTACAGGTACCTTACATCCTTGGTTAAGTTTGTTCCTAGATATTTGACTCTTTTAGCTGCTATTGTAAATGAAATTTTTTTCTTGATTATCTCCTCAGATAGCTCACTACTGCCACATTGCTGAACTTGTTTATTTGCTCCAGTAACTTTGCCATAATTTTTGTGGGTCTGTTCCAGATACAGTATCATGTCATCTGATATTAGTATAGCTACCCATTTTTTTTTTATTTTGGTTACTGCTTGTATGAAATATCTTTTTCCACCCTTTCACTTTCAAACTATTTGTATCTTTGTGTCTAAAATAAGTCTCTTGTAAACAGCACTTAGTTGGATTATACTTTTTTTTATCAGTTCTGCCTATATGTGTCTTTTGATTGGGGGAGTTTAATCAATTACCATTCAATGTTATTACCATACAGGCAGTACATACTTCACATATTTTATCCTTTAACTTTTTATTTGTCAGATCTCTCTTTTCTTTCTTTTTGTCCTTTTACTTACCCTTACTAAAAATCTTCACTTCTGTACCCTCCTTTTGATGGTTAGGTTCATCTGGCAACTTGGCCAGGTGATGGTGCCCAGGTGTCTAGTAAAGCAAGCACTGGCCTATCCATTACTGCAAGGACATTTGTGGCTGCTTAATAAACCAGAAGGCTGGTTTATTAAATCATCAGTCAATTGATATCATCTGTGGCTGATTACATCAATGAAGGGCATGTCTTCCACAGTGAGAGAATTCAATAAGCTTGATTTAATCCAATCAGTTGAAGACTTTTAAGGGAGAAGACAGAGAACTTTCATTTCCCTTTCAGCCAGCCAGTCTGTTCTGGGGAGTTCATCAAATTCCCTCACTGGAGTTGCCAGCTCACTGCCTGCCCTACCGAATTTGGCCTGGTGCGTCCCCACAGTTGCATGAGACACTTTTATAAAATCTCATATTTACAGTTATCTCCTGCTGGTTCTATTTCTCTAAAGAATGCTAACTAATACAGTTTGGTACCCGGAGTGGTTCTTGAGAATCAGAATCTTAAAATGGGCTTCTACAATTGGTTTTCTACTATTATTAGACTCAAGGGCACTAATTACTCCATTTCCAATAATCAAGATGTCACTGACAGTCCATGGTGTGAGTTAGCAATAGAGATACGCAAAATATCACTATTTGATTCTCCTAATCATACTCTTGTATGAGGCAAGGCTCTGGGTGACAGTGTTTTTGACATCTTAACAGAGTTTGGTGAGGAGTAGAAGCATAATGATGTTGGCTGGTTGTTCTTAAATATGCTGGATAAAGTTATAAGAGAAAGAGATGAGCTGAAGTCTTCAAATTTGAAACTTAAATGGAATATGACAGATGTGAAGATTTCTATGTGTACCCTGAAAGAAAATCTTATTTCCTGTGGCTGCAGACTTCAAATCTCTGGAAACCAGACCCAGAGCCTCATTGTGTGAGTAGCAGATTTACAACAAAAACTAAAATCTCAACCTCACAGGGTGTCTTCTGTTAAAGTAAATGCATTGTTTGGAAAAGAATGTGACCCTGAAAATTCGAATGGGCACATAATGGGTTGATTATCATGGCACTGGGGACATTGGAACCCTGGATTCTGCTGAGTATCTGCTAGATATACCTGTAATGGTCTGCTCTGAGGAAACAGACTCCCATCTCAAGGCTTCCCTGAAGAGACAGTTACCCTACCTCCAGCCCGCCTTGAATAAGCAGCGTCCCAATGGCCAGTCTGCCCTGAAAAGCTTGCCATCCAACCTCCACCTAAAGAGACTAACCCTTTAAGCCTGCTAAACCTGTAATCACCTCTCCAGAGAAAGCAGCCCTCACTCCTCTGCCTGGAGAGATTAATCCTGATTCACCAGATAAAACTGCAATGGAATGCCCTGAGGTATTTGGTTGGAAGGATACTTGTAATTATTTTTATGACCTACCACCAACACCACTCTTTTCTTCAAGACCTATAACTAGACTAACATCCCAACAGGCCCTGAAGAGTGAGGTACAAAGTGTGTCCCATGAGGAAGTACACTATAATTCACAAGAACTGCATGAGTTTTCCAATTTATATGGACAGAAATCAGGAGAATACACATAGGACTGGATATTCAGGGTGTGGGATAATGGTGGAAGGAAAATAAAGTTGGATCAGGCAGAATTTATTGATATGGGCCCACTACACAGAGATTCTGCATTCAAAATTGTAGCTCAAGGGGTTAGAAAGGGCATTAATGGTTTGTTTGGGTGGTTGGCCAAAACTTGGATCAAAAGGTGGCCCACATTACCTGAGGTCAAAATGACAGAACTGCTCTGGTATAATGTAGAGGAGGGGATCCAAAGGCTTAGAGAGATTGGAATGTTAGAGTGGATTTATCATGAAAGACATGCTCACACCTTTTACCGGGACTGTGTGGAATAAATTTGTGAGACTAGCTCCATAGGAGAGCTCTGTAGTTGACATTCTCTGTTGGTCAAATATTACTGTGGGGAGGCGCCCTGCGTCCGAGCGGGCTCCGGATGCCCAGCGCTTCTCCCGGGAGGTGGGGAGGCCGCTCCGGAGCCCTCGCCGTGGC
This sequence comes from Choloepus didactylus, assembly GCF_015220235.1. Lineage (NCBI taxonomy): Eukaryota > Metazoa > Chordata > Mammalia > Pilosa > Megalonychidae > Choloepus > Choloepus didactylus. The sequence goes on along the minus strand of NC_051334.1, from coordinate 94,982,253 downwards.
CGGAGGGAGCAGGCCGGGCGGGAAGTCCTCAGCGCGGGCAGTACCGGGCCAGCGCTCCCGTGCAGGCTGCGCCCAGGGCCGGGGGGTCGTGGGCTGGGTGGGCCCCGAGCGGGGATGTTGGAGGGAAACCGCGGCCCCCAGAGCCGGCGCCCGGATCCCGCGCCTCTCCCTCCTCCTTGAAGGACGGGGCTGCGTGGCCGGCTGTGCTCGCAGCCCCCGGAGCAGGCCTGGAGCCCGGAGCCCGGAGCTGACGCAGCTCGCTCACCGGACGGCCGGGGCCAAAGAAAGGCTCTGCCGTCTGCCCTCAGCCGAGCCCCGGGGAGCAGGGAGAGGCGGGGAGGGTCCCGGCCACCTTCCCCAGGGAAGATTCAAGCCCTCCTTGGGGTGCCCAGGAGCTGGCTGGTGTCTTCTGGTTCTCCTAGAAAGGAACGGAAAGCCAGTCGGCACCCTTCCAGAGGGGGTCCCGGACCCTGGCCCTGCTAACGGCAGATGCGGGTCCGTCTGTGAACTCCACAGCCCCGCTGTCAGTGGCCCCAGGGAGGTATTTTTCCAACTTTCCTTGGTTTCCAAATCTTGGCTCAAAATGAAATCACCAATAAACCCAAATAGAAATGGAGCAGAGCAGACTGAATGGCTCAGTTGGAAGCCATGGTGGCTGGAGATGGCCCTGCCCTGATACAAACGAGGTGCCGCCTGGCTGGGAGCCTTGTCACCAGCCCAGACATCCAGGGCCAGCGGGATCACCCTGCGCGTCCTCGACCCCATGCCGCTGGCCCTGCTCACGCCACATGACCAAGCAATGCGCTGTTAAACCCACTGGACAGTGACCTCTGAGACTGACCCCGGGCTCCTCTGAGGGCTGAGGGGATCCCAAACCAGGCAGGAGCTGGGCCTCTGGAGGCAGCAGCAGCCCCCAGCCTTCGTCCAGCCCTGGGTGCAGCCCACCGGCCCCAGCCTGATGGCCGTGGGAGGGTGGCTTCCTGGGATGCGGCGTCCAAGGCTTGAGAACCCAGCAGTTTAGAGGCCACGAAGGGATGGACTCAGATGGCAGCTCAGACCCTGCCCACAGCCTCCCCTCCCACCCTCAGTCCCTGGAGATGTCTGGAAAAAAATGAAACATCTGTTATAGCCAGGAGAACAAGAAGGGGTAATCTCAGCGGATCAGAAACCCCACGAGGCCTTGGGAGATGGGAGAGCCTAGGTCTGGCTGGAGGGAAAAACAACAACCCTAATAACGATGGAAGCAAAGACTGCTGCTGGGTGACAGGTGCCGAGGGACCCTGGGACAACTCAAGGGTGACTGGCTGGGTACCTGTGGGGGCCTAGCCCACCCCAGCCTGCCCAATTGGCAGGTGGGGCCAGGGAAGATCTCCCCTTGGCAAATAGCACCGTGAGGGCACCGATTCTCCCTGCAGCCTGCTGGACACTTGCCGACAGACACAGGGATACTGAGACCCAAAGGAGCAGCCACCTGGGACCACCCACCCCAAGAGGGGGCCCCCCACCATGCACGGGAACAGGGCATGCATGGGCCGGGGGCTCCTTTCCTTCCCATTTCCTAGGCTCCTTGCCCGTGTGTGACCACAGCTGTGAGTTTCCTGCGGGTACTCTAACATGACCACACACAGGCAGCTTAACAAGACAGAAATTTACTCTCTCGCAGCTCTGGAGGCCGGAAGTCCCCAACATCCAGGTGTCAGGAGGGCCAGGCTGTCCCCGAAGGCTCGAGGGGATGGTCCTCTCTCCCATGGCCATCTCGGCCCCGCGGCCCCTCACTCCAGCCTCTGTCGTCGCACGGCCTCTCTTGCAAGAACACCTGTTGCCAGGTTGGGGCCACCCTCAATCCGGGATGGTCTCATCTCGAGACTTTTAACCAATGACGTGTGCAAAGACCTTTCCTTGTCAAGTGAGGCCCCATTCACGGGTCCTGAGTGGACGTATGTTTTGGGGGCCACTGTTCAACCTGCCCCACCACGTGACCAGCCCCTCTCCCGGGAGCTGAGCGGAAGTGACGTGTGCTGCTTCCGTGCCTGGCCCCACCTCTCCCTGTTCTTACCAACAGGGACCCCCAGAGGGGCCTGGGAAGCTCCAAGTTGAGGGCACCAGACTCGCCGTCATCCTGGGGCCCTGGTGACCGCAGGGGTAGAGGCCGCTGGCCCCCTTAGCCCTCGCCCTGGGTTCTCTTTTGTTTGGGCGATTACATCCAGGGTCTGTCTATCAGTAATCCAGGCTCCTCAGTCTCTTGGAGTGGAATTGTACCCCTCCCTCCTTGGCCCCTTGGTGGGTGGGGTGCAGATTGTGGGCCGAGGGGTGGCCGCTGGTCCAGGGAGGGTGTGGGAGATCCCGAGCAAACCCAAACCCAAACTGCATCCCGGAAACAGGTCCAGCCTGGCTCCGCGGAGCTGCAGCCACCCCTGCCCCCCGCCTGTGGGTGACAATCAGTGATTGTTGTTTTAAGCCACCGAACTTTGGAGTTTGTTGTGCAGCATCGTCATGACAGGAGCTGACAGATACATGGGACGACTGCAGAAATTGATGCACGGGGTGCTGCTGGGACAGGACCCCAAAGTCCATGGCGTTGGCTTAGTGGTTGGACTGTGGCCAGCAGGGAGACGGCTATGGAGCTGGAAGGCTGGGTGCCTGGCGGGTTGAAACAAAACATTTGGTAAAACTGGGGCAGTAGGAAGGAGCCAGGCTGCTGCCCACGGGCTGGCTGTGCTTGATGCCTTAACCTGCTGTTACAAGAAAGTGACGGCCAGGTTGTGGCCAGAGAAAGGATTAACGGAGAGTCTGGAAGGTGGGGCCCGCAGGTTGGAAAAGCCGGCTGTGCATGCCTCCAACGGTGGTGATGGGTCACCCCTGCTCAGAGGACCCCTTAAAACTGCTCGGTCACATGAAAGCATTTGGGCCTGTGGCCAAAATCGGGTTAAGGACAAGGTTGGGGGGTGCAGATAACTTGATAACTGGTCTTGCAGTTTGCCCTGACAAAGCACTTCTGGACCCAATGAGGGGGCTCGCGTGCCCCCCAAGCATGGGAAGAGGGCAGCTCAGGGACACCTGGGGGCCCCCTGGCCGGGCCAGCTGCGCTGGGTTTCCCAAATGTCCTCAGTGGGTGTGACCAGGGGACTGGGTCTCTCCTCCGAGCTGGCAGAAGTCCCCCATTGTCGAGCCCCCTCCCACTCTGCAGGGTGACAGTTGGAGCAGTCCTGGAGCCCCGGGTTGACGGTTGACAGCAGCGGAACATCAGTTTTATCTTCAGAGAGAAAAGAGAGGGGATTTTCTCCTTAAAAACTACCTGGGGAGAGAGGTCCGTAGACTTCACCAGGTGCCGAGCACCCCTGGTGCCCCGAGTGCTGTGGCTGGAGCTGGGCAAGTGGACGTGGCGGCCAGGTCTGTGCAGGGGACACACGGGACGTGTGCTGCCCACGGGGGGAAAGGCCCCTTATTTCTGCAAGCCGGGTGCCTGGGCTGCCAGCGTCTCCTGTGGCCTGGGGGCAGAGCTGGCCCTCCCTGCCCCTGCCTTCCCAGGAGGCTGAGCCGAGAGCTAGGGGGACCCCGGGTCTGGGGGGCAGCCCTGGGCCTCTGGCTCTGCCTCAGCTCTGTCGCTTGCAACCTTGAGCTCTGTTGCTGTTATGCAGCTGGTGGCAGAGCCTCTGCTGTCCCCACACCCGCCCTGCAGAAGCACCAGAAGAAAGGAGGGGTAGAGCGGCCCCAGGCAGCTGTTCTGAGCCCTGACTTGGGTGTGGGTTACACAGAAGTGCTCGTCCCATGAGAATTCCTAGGGCTGTGCATTTAAGATGGGTGCACATTTATATCTGGGTATTATGCTTCAGTTAAAAGTTTTAAAATGCTAAATCAGAAAAATGCTAGCAAAAAAGAGCAAATTGTACTAATATTAACAAAAGACAAAAAGAATCCAAGACAAAAAATCATTTAATGGGACGAAATCTGTATTTTGTTTACACTATCACAGAGATAGGTCAGTTGTGTCAGCCGTGGCTATGACTGTTCAGCTTCAGACAGCAGAAAGTTTACACGTAGTAGGCTGCAGCAGTGAAGGGTTGTTTGTTGCAAAAGTTGGAAATCCAAGATTAATGCAGTTACCCGAGGAAATCATTACAAGTACAGAGTGTGTCTTTTGATGGCAGCTGCCTTTTGTCCTCATGGTTGCAATATGGCTGCTGAACCTCCAGTAATCACATCCTGTGTCCAAGAAAGAAGAAGGGGGTGGACCGAGAGAGAATGCTTATCCCCAGAAGCTGCTTCTTTGTGTTTAGGAAGAGAAGTCCTCAGAGATTTCTTCTACATCTCCTTGGCCAGGGCAAAGTCACCTGGACACCCCTATCTGCGAGGGAAGACAGGAATCTGGGTATTTCCTTTAGAGGACAGGAAGGCAAATGAGAAAGGGCTGGACTAGGTGATGAGCCTCTTTCTACAGAGTCTGCCACACCAATTGTGAACTGCAACGAACCAACAAACATATCTTCAAAAGATACAGAGCAAACAATTACAGAAGTACACCTGCAAAATCCACAGTTAATGGGAGATTTTAATACACCAGTCTCAGAAATTGAGAGACCATGTGGACAAAAAAAAAGGAAGGATACAAGAGATTTGAAAACCACAATTAACAAACTTGATCCAGTGGCTTGATATGGTCGAACTTTGTAATCAATGAACAGAGACTACATTATTTTTCACCCTTATGAAGCAGTTACAAAAACTGATCATTTGTTGGGCCACACAAGAAATCTCAATAGAATACAATAAAAATGTACATCTATTGGAAAATAAAAAAGATTAAAAAAGGAATAACTTGAACTTACAACTAGAGATGTATGAAAAACAACATAGAAACCCAAATGTTTTAGATAAGGTTTTTGCATCTGCTTTCAAAAAGGAAGTTACAATATAGATTTTTTTTTAATGTTTTTTTTTTCCACTTTTGGTTTGTAGAAGAGTTGAGAAGTGTCCCGCCTTTTTCTGTGTTTTGGAGGAATTTACGTAATATAAGAATTATTCCTTCAAAGTTTGGTAGAACTTAGCTAAAACCATCTGGGCCACATGACATTTTTATAGGTTGATCTTGACCAGCTTTCCAGTTCCTCCTATGGTTACTTCTACTTCTTGAGTCAATTTTAGTATTTTTTTCTAGAAAATAATTTAATGTAGATTTTTCATTTTGTTGGTGCAGAGCTGTACCTAGCGTTTTCACAATAAAAAAATAATCTCTGCGTTTGTAAAAAAAAATATATATATATATTACTGTGGGAACTGCTGTCACTGAGCTGGAATCCTTAAACACAATGGGGATAATCAGATCCCAAGTTGGGAGAAGCCATGTGGCAGCAGTTAATCACCAAAGACAAGGTGAGCATGGCTACCATAATGGACAGCAGGCTCACACCAGCAGTCAAAATAATCTGACTCACAGAGGCTTATGTCATTGGCTAGTAGATTATGGAGTACCTGGAAGAAAAATAGATGGGTAGTCTACTAAATTCTTGTCTGATCTGTAAAAGCAGAAGAATTATAGGTCAAGTGAACAAAAGTCTAACTTGAATTACAAAAACAGAGAGTCATGGCTGCTTAATCAATTCCCAGGCTTGAGACAGTTTACAGACCCAGATCCCCTTGAATGAGGCAAAGGCTGTGTACCCTTGGGGAAGGACCAAGTTACACCTCCAAAAATTTATATTTTTAATCTTCCTTGCAGCCTTCCCCAAGGGGATCTGCAGCCTTTTACCAGTGTAACTGTGTGTTGGGGATAAGGGAATGATCAAGCATTTCAGGGATTATTAGACACTGGCTCAGAAATGACATTAATTCCAGGAGACCCAAAATGTCACTCTGGTCTACCAGTTGTAGGGGCTTATGGAGGTCAGGTGATCAATGGAGTTTTAGCTCAGGTCCATCTCATAGTGGGTCCAGTACATCCCCAGACCCATTTTGTGGTTATTTCCCCAGTTCCAGAATGGATAATTGGAATAGACATACTCAGCAATTGGAAGAATCCCCACATTGATTCCCTGACTCATGGAGTGAGGGGTATTATGGTCAGAAAAATCAAGTGGAAGCCACTAGAACTGCCCCTGTCCAGCAAAATAGTAAATCAGAAGTGATACTGGATTCCTGGAGGGATTGCAGAGATTAATGCCACTATTAAGGACTTGAAGGATGCAGGGTTGGTGATTCCCACTGCATCCCCATTCAACTCTCCTCTTTGGCCTGTGCAGAAACAGATGGGTCTTGGAGGATGACAGTGAATTATCATAAGCTTAACCAGTTTGTGACTCCAATTGCAGCTGCCATCTCAGGTGTTGTGGGAAACTGAGACTTCCATGCTGCCTGAGGCATATCTAGGGTGGTGGCATAGAATGCTGAGCCGCAGGCCTGCATAGAATGCCATGCAGGCCTGCCCTGTAAAGATGTAAGCCTTGTGACTATGATAACGATATACAGCTGATGTATGTGTCTTGTGACTATGATATACACCTGATGTAACTTGTGACTATGACGTTCCTGATGTAAACAAGATGTACGCACCTGATGTAAATGCATCTGATGTAAACGTAGGTATCTGGTGGGCTCTCCCGAGCCCGAGGATCTTTAGCATATGCACGTGATCTGCTCTAATAAATAGCTGGAGCAAAGATGCATTAGCGTCTACTCGCCCTAGAGGCAGTGGGCTCCTTGCTCCCTTAACTCTTAGCTTTGTGTCCGTGTCTCATTCCTGCGTCGCCCTGTCAGCAATAAGTGGCGCCCGAACAGGGGCTTAAGAACCGGATCTGGTTCCTGACAGAAGAATCGCTTGAACAAAGGAGGTACAATGGCGCAGGAACTCAGGTGGAGGTAGCGGTCGCGCATTTGCGTTCCTATGTAGAAAGACCCCGAGCATTAAGCAGGGTAATGAGTAATGCTGAAGAATACAATAAATAGGTTTCTTATATTTCCCTCTTACGGCAGCGGCTGCGGGCCAGTTGGCATTAAGGTGGGGAAATCACAAATTTTGGACACGGTCTTTGGTTGAGTCTGTTCTTAAAGCTTTGGAGGCTGAGGATGATAAGAAAGAATGAGTCTGATGACAATACTGGTCCCAATCCTCTTTCTGATGATGATAAGGGTAAAAAAGATCCAGTGAAATCTCAGGTTTTTTTGTTCTTGTCGGTGCCCCAGACCTCTTTCTGCGCCTTGCTGTGGGGAGTGGCCTCTGCCTTCCCCCCCTCCTCTTCCTGTGCCTGGCGGCGCATCGCTGACCAGGCTGGCCGGTTTGTCCGGCGTTCAGCAGGGTCTTGCGGAGGTGAAACGGCGTGGAAATTTGGAGGCTATGAGTTGTCCTACTGCTTTCCCAGTCACGGTTACTGAGGAAGTGCCTCCTGACCAAGATGCTGATCAATTTAAGACTTGGTAAATAGAATATGTTGAAATACAGGCTGTTAACAATCGACAAAGTGATGTAAACATATCAATTGGGCAATTACTGAAAACATTTATTCTACCATTGATAATCTGAACATTGAACAAGTTTGGTGGTGTTTAAAAGCTTGAAATAGAATCGAGGCTAAAGGGAGATGGAAAATGTCAACAGAGTGTCAACTGTTTCTTTTCCATCCCTTTAGCAAATCAAGATAAAACAAAAATTTACATCCACTAAATTTGCAGCTTTTACAGCTGCTTGGCAGATTTGTCACACCACCGGTATTCCGTATAATGAATGGACAATGCTTACTTTATTAACATGGGGAACAGGTTATGCTTGTTTCCCCAGGTAACGGACGAGCACCACTTTGGATACCGGCCCAATGACTGAAGCCGTACCATGAACCCAGCAAAGAGAAAAAAATTCCTATGGGACATCGAGCCACCAGTGATGCAGTTCCAGGGTCTGACACTGAAGACAACAGTGATCGAGCCAACACCCCGAACTGGGGAAGCCCGATATCCAACTTGGGGGCAGATAAAGACATTATGTCAGGACGCTTAAAAACAAGTCCAACAAAATAAGCTGCCTATGACGGGTTCTAATCTAATGGCAGCAATGTAAGCTCTTGTTGCTATTGCTGTGAGTAAAAACAGTTCGTTCAGTTTTCCCTCCTCCTCATTTTAGCTGCCTGGGTCCAAACCGTTGTTGGGCATAAAGGCCACGGGGCATAGGCTGTCAAGGAGACAGAGCTAACCCTCTTGGGAGGCGTTGCCCCTCCCTTACATCACCCTGTATGGTCCCGGAGGATGGCTAGTTAGCCAGAGATGGGTAAAATTCCTCAGGGAAGGAACAACCTAAGACAGGCACAGTCGCAGAGGGGCCATCAGAAGAAAACTTGGGGGCCAACAGAGGTGAGGCACAAAACCTCACCCCCCCAGCTTTGCAAGGGTCTGAACCGTCACCCCTTTTAAGGGAGGTCTCCTGCCCCAGTGGCTACTTTGTTGCCCACGCCCCGCTCAGATCGGAGCCCAAGTGGCAGACAAATCTGGCCAGCAGCTAAAATAAAAAGGGGGATATGTGGGAAACTGAGACTTCCATGCTGCCTGAGGCATATCTAGGGTGGTGGCATAGAATGCTGAGCCGCAGGCCTGCCCTGTAAAGATGTAAGCCTTGTGACTGATAACGATATACACCTGATGTGTCTTGTGACTATGATACACACCTGATGTAACTTGTGACTATGACGTTCCTGATGTAAACAAGATGTACGCACCTGATGTAAATGCATCTGATGTAAACGTAGGTATCTGGTGGGCTCTCCCGAGCCCAAGGATCTTTAGCATATGCACGTGATCTGCTCTGATAAATAGCTGGAGCAAAGATGCATTGGCGTCCACTTGCCCTAGAGGCAGTGGGCCCCCTGCTCCCTTAACTCTTAGCTTTGTGTCCGTGTCTCATTCCTGCGTCGCCCTGTCAGCAATAAGGTGTTGTATCATTGTTTGAGCAAATGAACACATCCCCTGGTACGTAGTATGCAGTTATTGATCTGGCAAATGTTTTTTTTTTTTTTTAATAGTTGTTAGTAAGGACCACCAGAGACAGTTTGCTTTCAGATGGCAAGGCCAGCAGTGTACCTTCAATGTCCTCGGGTATATCCACTCTCCAGCCCTATGTCATAATCTTGTCTGCATACACTTGATGGTTTTACAAACATAGAATTCTTCACATAAATTTAGAGTATTTTCCCATTGCTCATGTCTCAGCTTTCTCACAAATTTATTTAATTTTTTTCCTTTTGAAATAGGAGAGATATGGGTATTCTGTGTTATATAAGCTACTTAAATTCTTTGAAATTTTTAAAAACATCAGTTTTAAATATCCATAACACAAGACCTTGCTATTCACTTATTTCTTAAAGCAACATTCAAGTATATTTGTGTTTATGTGTATATTACTTTAGAACATACTTTTTATTTTCAATAAAACTACATCTATGAAGATTTCTGAAATATTTAATAAATGAGGCAAAACAGTCATGAATATATAAACTACCAGTAGAGCTTTTTCATCTTTACTTCATTTACTGTCAATCATGTAATTTCCTGTTTTTTTTATGGAGTTAGATAAAATTTTATCTTTGTAATCTCATCACTGCTGCTTTTTCAGCGTGGTAGAATACATCACAGTTTTTCTGAACACATATTTGCTGTGCATGTCATTGTAGCAGTGAAATCTGTGTTGGTATTCATCATTTCCAGTTATTTCAAATACAGGACCACCTTATTAGCTACTTCCAAGGAATTTATCAGATTCTGAAATTCTTTACTCATTTCAACAGAATATGGTTTGATGTCACCATTTTCTTTTACATCTAGATGGTTTAAAGTGGCATTTATAATGCGGCAATTTTGTTCCTAGAAAATGCAAGCTTCAACTGCCAATCAAAATCCTGTAGCTGTGCAGAGGAAACAACTATTTCTCCTAGAAGAGCCTGCTTGATTTTTTTCCTACTTTTCAAGCATTTCATGATAGCTTTTTGATGAAATGAATTCAACTGTTTCAAATGCTGTGATATCTCTTCATCAGATAAATCCTTACCAACTATAGCTTTGAAAAATTTGGTAATATCTTCCAGAACATGCATCCCAAACACTGTGATAATCCTGTTGGAGAGGATAAGCCCAGCCACAAATGCCATCAATTATTTTGTGAAGAAGCTGCAGGCCCAACTCAGCTGGCAGCTTCTGCAGCTGCAACAAGGGCTCCCCTCATTTCTTCTTAATGCTGCATAACATTCCATCATGTCTATACCACATTTTGTTTATCCATTCATCTATTGATGGGCATTTGGATTGTTTCCATCTTTTGGCAATTCTGAACAATGCCACTATGAACACTGGTGTGCAAATGTCTGTTCATGTCCCTGTTTTCTCTTCCACTCAACCTATCCACCCCTTATCACACTACTGAGCATTGTGCACCTCTTCTGTACTCTTTTATTTCTTATATTTATGGGTTTACAGAAACATACAGGAAATAAAGAGTTCCCATATACCATGCTCTGTCACACAGAGTTTTCCCTATTAACATTTTGCATTAGAGTAACAACTTTGTTACAATTCATGAAACTATTATAATTATGCTATTAATTTTAGCACAATGTTTACATTCTTATACATTTCTATGGATTTTAGTGTGTGTGATAACCTATATACAACCTAAAATTTCCCTTTTCTCCCTTTTTGTATATGCAATTCTCTGGTGTTAATTACACACCCAAAGTTGTGCCTCTCTTCCCCAACATCCATTACCCAAACTTTTCCATTACCCCAAACAGAAACTCCATACCAATTAAACATGAAATCCCCATTCTTTCCCCAACTTAGCCCCTGGTAAACCTGTGTTCTAGTTTATGAATTAATGAGTATGCTCAATCTGCTTATTTAATAAAAGTGAGGTCATACAGAATCTGTCCATGTTGTCTGGCTTATTTCACTCAACCTGATGTATTCGAGGTTCATCCATGCTGCAGAATGCATCATAGCAGCATTCCTTTTTACAGCTGGATAGTATTTCATTGTAGTATGTACCACATTTTGTTTGTCCCTTCATCTGTTGATGGACCCTTGGCTAGCTTCCATCTTTTGACAACTGAACAATGCCTCTAAGAACATCAGTATGAAAAAATGTTTGAGTTCCTGCTTTCAATTATTTTGGGTGTATGCTTAGGAGGGGGATTGATTGGTCATATTAATTCTACACTTCACTTTCTGAAGAATCACCATACTGTTTTCCATGGTGGTTACACTATTTTACATTCCCACCAACAATGTATGCATGTTCCTATTTCTTCATATCCTCTCCAGGACTTGTTATTTACTGTTTTTTTTTTTTTAAATAGAAGTCATTCTAGTGGGTGTGAGATGTTATCTCATTGTGTTTTCAATTTACATATTGTGGAAGTGTAATGACTTTCAGCATCTTTTCACATGCTTATTGGCCACTTGTACATATATGATGGTTTAGAACTGTATGCACCCCAAAAAATCATGTTCTTAATGCTAATCCATTCTTGTGGGTATAAGTGTATTGTAAGTCCTTTTGATGAGGTTACTTCAGCAAAGATTTGGCCCAGGGTGGGTCTTAATCCTCTTACTGGAGTCCTTTATAAGAAAATAAAATGCAAGCAAAGAGGGAGAAAGCCACAGAGGCAAGAAGCTGAAAGAAACAAACCTGGAAGAGAAGGGAGAGTTTAGCATACACAATGATGTGCCTTTCCATGTGGCAGAGGAGCCAAAGATCACCAGCTGCTGGTCTTCAGGAAGAAAGAATTGCCTTGATGATGCCTTGATTTGGACATATGCTTGTCATCAAAATGTAAGCTTATAAATTCCCATTGTTAAAAGCCAACACATTTCATGGTATCTGCTTTGAGCAACCTAGCAAACTAAAACAATATCTTCTTTGGAGAAATGTCTATTCAAGTATTTTTCCCATTTTTAAATTGGGTCATGTGTGTTTCCATTATAGAATTATAGAAGTTCTTTTATATATTCTGGATATTAAACCATTATCATATATATAGTTGTCAAATATTTTCTCCTATTCTGTAGGTTGCCTTTTTACTTTCTTCATAAAATGCTTTGATGTACAAAAGTGTTTAATTTTGAGATGACCCATTTACCTATTTTTCCTTTTGTTGCTCATACTTTTGGTGTAAAATCTAGAGAATCCCCACATAACACAAAGTTCCCTATGTTTTCTTCTAGGATTTTTAGAGTTTTAGTACTTATATTTAGATATTTGATCCATTTTGAGTTAATTTTTATATATAGTATGAGGCAGGGATTAACCTTCAATCTTTTGTATAAGGAGATCCAGTTCTCCTATCATCATTTGTTGAAGAGACATTTGTTTTCTAACTGAGTGGACTTGCACCATTTTTCAAAGATCAGTTGACCCAAGATGTGAGGGTTTACTTCTGAACTCTCAATTGAATTTCGTTGGTCTATATGTCTGTCATTATTACCTCTTTGGTATGCTTTTTTATTATTTTAAATTCAGTTTTATTGAGATATATTCACATACCATACAATCATCCATGGTGTAAAATCAGCTGTTCACAGTACCATTATATAGTTGTGCATTCATCACCCCAATCTATTTTTGAATATTTTCCTTAAACTAGAAAGAATCAGAATAAGAATAAAAAAGAAAAAGAAAACAGAACACCCAAATCATCCCCCCATCCCACCCTAATTTTCAATTTGTTTTTGTCCCCATTTTTCTACTCATCCATCCACACACTGGATACAGGGAGTGTGATCCACAAGGTTTTCACAATCACACTGTCACCCCTTGTAATTTACATTGTTATACAATTGTCTTCAACAGTCAAGGCTACTGGGTTGTGGGTTCATATTTTAAGGCATTAATTTGTATCTATTCCAATACATTAGAACCTAAAAAGGGTTATCTACATAGTAAGTAAGAATGCCCACCAGAGTGACCTATTGACTCCATTTAAAATCTCTCAGCCACTGAAACATTATATTGTTCCATTTTGCATCCCTCTTTTGGTCAAGATGTTCTCAATCCCATGATTCTGGGTCCATATTCATTCCCAGGAGTCATATCTGCATTGGCAGGGAAATTTACACCCTGGTTGTCAGATCCCACATAGGGGAGAGGGAAGTAAGTTAACCTGCCAAGTTGGCTTAGGTAGAGAAAGAGGGCCACATCTAAGCAACAAAGAGGTACTCAGGGGGAGACTCTTAGGAACAATTATAAGCAGGTTTAGCCTCTCCTTTGCAGTAACAAGCTACATAAGTGCAAGCCCCAAGACAGAGGGCTCAGCAAACCACACCATCAATCCTCAATATTTGTGAGAACATCAGTAACAACCCAGGTGAGGGAGTCCAACACATCTGCATTTTCCCCCAGCTCCTCAGGGGGTAGCTGCATATATATTGTTATTCTCTGCCCAAATTTTGTTGGGATGTGTCACTATTTCACAACTACCTATGCAAATCTACCAGATCTCACTTCGTATCCAAAGTTCCATGTAATTATGGTGTTTAAACAACCAGGAACAACTAGTAAATAATCCAAATAACTGTGGGGGAACAAACATGACCATCCACTCATCATACACCAACTTGAATTGGGAGAAATGTCTGCAATCACAGCATAAAATCTGTAAGTAAAAACTGCAGATTACAGCCAGGAGCCCCCTCCCCCCCATGGCCTAAGCTGAAAAGCCTCATGGTGTTAGAGAGCTGCTCTCTCTAAACACGTAAACAAAGCTCAGCTGAGCTCCAACTGGGGTTTTAATTAATAAACATGTGCTGCTTGATACAAGCTATGAATCCCCAACAAGTAGACAAAGGCTTTGGGTGAAGACTGACCTTGGAGAGCCAGAGGAGGGCCATGGACTGGCTGTGAAGGGGGATTTCTGTCCCTGTTTCAGCTCAGTAGAGAAAGCCTCAGCAATTTTCAGCTCCCAGTGCTCTGACCCAGACAAGGGTGGAGATAGCACAGGCATAGAGAGAGAGAGTATTCAAATGCTAATGACATCTCTCTAAGGGGTCTATCTTCCCTAATAGGAAAGAGGTGGTGCCCATCTCTACTACCTGCCTTCCATTCAGAACCAGATCCCAAAGCCTGGGGGAAAACAGCCATGGGCCCCACCTCCTTACACAATTCTGGAGTTACAGGATGACAGGTTCTACCTGCTGGGCAGAAAAGCACAGTGACCTGAGGCCTCACAGGGTGTACCAATTTTCTAAGACACACCCTCAGGGAAACTGGATACTGAATAGTTCTTCCTTCTGGAACTGGAGCCCATTTTGTCTGGGAAAACCTGATTGGGGTAACCAAGGAAACCATGCCTAGACAACAGAAAACTACAACCTACACTAAGGAAAATGAAGTTGTGGCCCAGTCAAAGGAACAAACGTGCACTTCAACTGAGATACAGGAATTTAAACAACTAATACTAAGTCAAATCAAATAGTTTAGGGAAGATATGGAAAAAGAGATGAACCTTTAAATGAAAACACTAGGCTTACATAAGGTAGAAATTGAAAGTTTAAAAAGCCAACTGGCAGAATCTATGGAAATGAAAGGCACAACACAAGAGATGAAAGAAACAATGAAAACATACAACAGCAGATCTCAAGAGGCAGAAGAAAACACTCAGGAACTGGAGAACAAGGTACCTGAAAGACTACACACAAAAGAACAGATAGAGAAAAGAGTGGAAAAATACAAATATCTCTGGAAATTTAAGGACAAAACAAAATTCAGCAATGTAGGTGTCATTGGTGTTCCAGAAGGAGAAGAGAAGGGAAAGGGGCAGAAGCAATAATAGAGGAAATAATCAATGAAAATTTCCAATCTCTTATGAAAGACATAAAATTACAGATTCAAGAAGTGCAGCATACCCCAAACAGAATAGATCTGAATAGGCAAACACCAAGACACTTAATAATCATATTATCAAACATCAAGCATAAAAAGAGAATCCTGAAAGTAGCAAGAGAAAAGCAATCCATCACATACAAAGGAAGCTTGATAAGGCTATGCAGATTTCTCAGTAGAAACCATGGAGGCAAGAAGGAAGTGGGGTGATATATTTAAGATACTGAAAGAGAAAAACCACCAACAACGAATCCTATATCCAGCAAAACTATCCTTCAAATATGAGGGAGAGCTTAAAATATTCTCAGGCAGACAATGAAAGAGTTGGTGAACAAGATACCTGCTCTACAGGAAACAGTAAAGTAAGCACTGTAGACAGAAAAGAAAAGACAGGGGTGAGAGATTTGGAAAACAATTTTGAGAGATAATACCACAGCAATGTAAGTATACTGAATAAAGATGACTGTGAGTATGGTTGAAAGAGGAAGGCTGGGACCATGTGGGACACCAGAACAAAACACAAAGGACAAAGATTGGGACTGTGTAACTCAGGGAAACCTAGAGTGTTCAACAATTGTAATAAAAGGTACAAATATGTTTTTACATGAAGTAGAACAAAAGAATGTCAACATTGCAAGGTATTAAAAACAGAGTGGGATTGAGGGGAAAATACAATCAATGCAAGCTAGAGACTATAATTAACAGAATATTGTATTATGCTTCCTTTAATATAACAAAGGCAATATAACAAAGTTAAATGCATATGTGGGGGGATAGGGGAAGGGTATGGGACTCCTCACATTGGTGATGTTGTCTAACTCACTCTACTTTAATTTAAGGCTATCAACCCTTTTGTTGCTTTCTAGCTGTAATTTTTTTCTCTCTCTCTTTCTATTCTCCTTTTCTTTTGTCACTCTGACTTCTTTGACTCTTCCTCCTTCTTTGTGGAAGAAGTGAAGATGTCCTTATATAGATAGTGCTGATGGTGCTGAATACATAAATACATGACTATGCAGGGAACCAATGATTGTTTACTTAGGACAGAATGTATGGTGTGTGAACAAAACCATCTTAAAAGAAATGGGTTGATGAAAACTTGAGGGCACTATATTGAGTGAAATAAGACAGACACATAAAGGCAAATATTGCAGGTTCCCACTGATATGAACTAATTATAATATGTAAATTCATAGACATGAAATATAAATTATCAGGATATAGAATAAGGCTGAAGAATGGGGAGTGATTGCTTATTATGAGCAGAATGTTCAACTAGGGTGAACTTAAACATTTGGAAATGGACAGGGGTGGTGGTAGCATGTTGTGAGAATAACTAACAGTGCTGAAAGGTGTGTGAAGGTGGTGGAAAGGGGAAGCTCAGAGTTACATATGTCACCAGAAGGAAAGTTGGAGGTTAAAAGATGGGATGTATAAAACAGTGAATCTTGTGGTGGAAAATGTGCATGATTAACTATACAAATATTAGAAATCTCTCTCATGAGTCAAAACAAATATATGACACTGTAACTAGAAGTTAATAATAGAGAGGCATATAGCAAAAATATATATACCTATTGCAAACTATATACTACAGTTTGTAGTATTTTAACATTCTCTCATCAACAGTAACAAACATACTATACCAAAACTACGAATCAATAATGCAGGGGGGCAGTGGTTAGGGGTATGGGAGGATTTGAGTTTCCTTTTTTTGTCTTTATTTCTTTTCCGGAGTAATGAAAATGTTCTAAAAATTGAAAAAAAAATAATTGTGGTGATGGATGCACAGCTGTATGATGGTACCATGGGCAATTGATTGTAACCTTGGATCTTTGGATAGTCATATAGTATGTGAACAATCTCAATTATATATATATATATATATATAATAAAAAAAGAAAAATATCAGTTAATATTGTCCTTTGTGCTTTGGCTCGATTTGCCCTACTCCTAACCACGTCTGATTCATTCATATCTCTAGTGGAAGTCTGGACTGTTTTTCAGCTTCTTTAACAGTTGCTAAATGTTCTAATACTAACATTCATATCTGACAAATTCTAGCTCTGAGTTTCATGTGTCACAGATACCCAAAGTTCCAGGGATCGATCAGGTTATACACAAAAGAATCAGCATCTTGGAATCTGGAGATAGCCATTACAATTCAGGAATAAATGTGACTGCTCTAAGAGCTTACAATATAGGGACTATTACAATAAGTGTTCCTCTGATAAGCTGTGCTCTACAGTTCAATTCTGAGTTTACACAGTGTAGTCAGTCCATACTGGTGAGGCATTAAAGTGTTTGCCTTTGTTTCTGGTGTAGTTCACTCAAAATGCTATCTACACGATACATTCACCTCATTGTGTGTCAGCTTCACTCCTTCTTGGAGTTGCTCAATATTCCATTGTATGCACACAGAACAGTTCACCGTTCTGTTCCTCAGTTGATGTACCCTTAGGCTATACCATTCTGCCTCCTTACCAGTAGTAAATAGGAACATCTCTCTCTCCACATTTCTCCAGCACCTTTGTCCCTATTTGCATTTTTCCTACAATTTTATATAGCTATATTCACATACCATACAATTATCCACAGTATACAATCAGTTGTTCAAGGTATCATCATATATTTGTGCATTTATCACCACAATCAGCACTTGAACATACTGATTACTACAGCAAAATGTTTTCTTTTAATGAATAATAGAAAAGATAAGAAGGAAAACAGATTATCGTACAATACAATAGTAAGGTCAGAGAATAACACCAGTATCAACAATCCAATATCCCTCCCTTATATCCAATATCCCTCCCTTATATCTCCCTCTCATACACATTTAGCTTTGGTATATTGCCTTTGTTACATTTAATGGAGGCATATTACAACATTAGTTGATCATAGACTCCAGTTTGCTTTGATTATATTTTTCCCCAATACCATCCCTTTTCAACATTCTGCATGGTTGACATTCATTTGTTCTCCCACATGTAAAAACATCTTTATATTTGTACATGTAGTCACAATCATTGACGACTCCACTTTTTGCTAAGTTATACAGTCCCAGTCTTTATCATCTATCTTTACCTCTGGTGTCATACATGTCCCTAGCCCACCTCTTTCAGATTATATGCAGATATCTTTGTTCAGTGTATTTACAATATTGTGCTACCATCATGCTCTCTATTTCTGGATCTATACATTCAACCCTGCTGAACATTCTGTAGTCCTTCAGCATCTAATGTCTGATCTCTACATTCTTTGCATCTCCTGATAACCTGTGTTACCAGCTTTGAACTCTCAAAGAGCTCCTTAATGTTAGTTCACATCAGTGAGACCATACAGTATTTGTCTTTTTGTTTCTGGCTAACTTCACTCAACATAATGTCCTCAAGGTTCATCCACATTATTATATGTTCCTTGTCTTTGTTCTGTCTTAGCTGAATAATATTCCATCATGTTTATGTACCACAGTTTGTTTATCCACATATCCATTGGTAGATATTTGGGCTCTTTCCATCTCTTGGCAATTGTGAATCATCCTGGAATGAACATCAGTTTACAAATGTGTGTTCATGTCTTAATTTTCAGTTCCTTTGAGTATATACCTAGCAATGGAATAACTGAGTCACATGAGAAATCTATACTTAGCTTCCTGAGGAAAAACCACACTGTCTTCCAAAGTGGTTGCACCATTCTACATTCCTACAAACAGTGAGCAAGTGTGCCTCTTTCTCGACATCCTCTCCAGCACTTGCAATTTTCTGTTTTTTGGATAATGGCCAGTCTGATAGGTGTGAGATGATATCTCATTGGGGTTTTGGTTTGCATTTCCCTAATAGCCAGTGATGTTGAGCATTTTTTCAAATGTTTTTGAGCCATTTGTATTTCCTGTTCAGGAAAATGTCTCTCCATGCCTCTGCCCAATTTTATTTGTTTTTTTTGCCTTTCTGTTGTTGAGTTGTATGATCCCTTTATATATTAGGGATATTAAACCCTTATCTGACATTTGGTTTACAAATATTGTCTCCCATTGCATAGGCTGCCTTTTAACTTTTCTGACAAATTCCTTTGATGTACAAAAGTGTTTTATTTTGAGGAGATCCCATTTGTCTATTTGTTCTTTGGTTGCTCATACTTTGGATATAAGGTTTAGGAAACCACCTCCTATCACAAGATCTTTAAGATACTGCCCTACATTTTCTTTTAAGGGTCTTATGGCCTTAGTGCTAATGTTTAGGTATTTGATGCATTCTGAGATAATCTCTGTATAAGGTTGTGATAGGATTTCTCTTTCATTCTTTTGGAAATGGATATCCAGGTCTTCAAACACCATTTATGTTCCAGTTGCTTTGGCTTGACTGCCTTATGAAAGATCAATTGTCCACAAATGTGAGGGTCTATTCCTGAACACACAATTCTATTCCATTCATCAGTATATCTATCTGTATCACAGCAGCATGCTGTTTTGACCACTATAGCTTTGTAATATGTTTCAAAGATAGATAGCGTGAGACCTCCCACTTCATTCCTCTTTCTCAAAATATTTTTGGCCATTCAGGGCACCTTGCCCTTCCAAATAAATTTGGTTATTGGTTTTTCTGTTTCTGCAAAGTAAGTTGTTGGGATTTTAATTGCTATTGCACTGAATCTATAAATCAGTTTAGGTAGAATTGGTATCTTAAATATATTTACTCTTTGAATCCAGAAACATGGTATGTTCTTCCATTTTTTAGGTCCTATTAAATTTCTTTTAGTAGTTTCTTGTAGTTTTCTCTGTATAGGTCTTTTGTGGTCTCTGATAAGTTTATTCCTAAATACTTGTTTCTTTTGGTACCTATTATAATGGAATTTTTTCTTGACTTCCTCCTCTTGTTACACATTACTTGTGTATGGGAACACCACAGAGTTTTGCATGTTGATCTTGTAGCCTACCACTTTGCTGTATTAATTGATATTTCTAGTGGCTTTGCTGTAGATTTTTCTGGATTTTCTGCATATAGAATCATGTCATTTGCAAAGAGTGAAAGTTTTACTTCTTCCTCTCCAATTTGGTTAGCTTTTATTCCTTTTTCTTTCCTAATTGCTCTAGCTAGAACTTCCAGCACAATGTTGAATAACAATGGTGATTGTTGGCATCTCTGTCTTGTTCTTGATCTAAGAGGGAAAGCTTTCAATCTTTCCCCATTGTGTATATTACCTGTGGATTTTTCATATATTGCCTTTATCGTATTGAGAATGTTCCCTTCTATTTCCATCCTTTGAATGGTTTTCACCAAGAAAGGACATTGAATTTTTGTCAAATGCCTTTCCTGCTTTGATTAAGATGATCATGTGGTTCTTCCACTTTGATTTATTGATGTGGTGTTCTACAATAATTGATTTTCCTGGGTTGAACCAGCCTTGCATACCTGGACTAAATCCCACCTAGTCATGGTGTATAATTCTTTTAATGTGCTGCTGGATCCAATTTGTGAGTATTTTGCTGTGGATTTTGCATCTATATTCATTAAAGTGGTTGGTCTATAATTTTCTTTTATTTTATTTTCTTTGCCTGATTTTAGTATTAGTATTTTAGATTTTGTATGATGTTGACTTCATACAAACAGCGTTCCCTCCTCTTCAATATTTTTGAAGAGTTTGAGCAGGATTGGTACTAATTCTTTCTTGAATGCTTGGTAGAATTCACATGTCAAGCCATCTGATCATGGACTTTTCTTTTTTGGGAGCTTTTTGATGACTGACACAATCTCTTTACTTGTGTTTGGTTTGTTGATGTCATCTATTTATTCTTGAGTCAATGTTGATTGTTTATGCTTGTTCCAGTTTGCTAATCCTGCCATTTCACAGAACACCAGAAATGGATTGGCTTTTATAAAATGGGTTTATTTGGTTATAAAGTTACAGTCTTGAGGCCATAAAGTGTCCAACATAAGGCATTGTTCTAGTTTGCTAATGCTGTCAGAAAGCAAAACAAAAGAGATTGATTGGCTTTTATAAAAGGGGGCTTATTTGGTTACACAGTTGCAGTCTTAAGGCCATAAAGTGTCCAAGGTAACACATCAGCAATCCTGTACCTTCACTGGAGGATTGCCAATGGTGTCTGGAAAACCTCTATTAGCTGGGAAGGCACGTGGCTGGTATCTGCTCCAAAGTTCTGGTTTCAAAATGGCTTTCTCCAAGGACATTCCTCTCTAAGCTGCAGTTCCTCAAAAATGTCACTGTTAGTTGCTCTTGGGGTGTTTGTCCTCTCTTACCTTCTCTGGAACAAGAGTCTGCTTTCAACAGCCATTTTCAAACTGTCTCTCATCTGCAGCTTCTCTCTCAGCTTCTGTGCATTCTTCAAAGTGTCCCACTTGGCTGTAGCAAGTTTGCGCCTTCTCTCTGAGCTTTTATAGGGCTCCAGTGAACTAATCATGGCCCACACTGAATGGGTGGGGCCACACTTCCATGGAAATTATCCAATCAGAGTTATCACCCACAGTTGGGTGGGGTGCTTCTACATGGAAACAACCTAATCCAAATGTTGCAACATAATCAACACTAATATGTCTGCCCCCACAAGACTGCACCAAAGATCATGGCTTTTTCTGGGGGATGTGATATATACAAACCAGTACAGGCATCAACAACAGGGTACCTTCACTGAAGTATGGCTATTGGCATCCAGAAAACCACTGTTAGCTTGGAAGGCATGTAGCTGGCATCAGCTTCCTCCCAGGTTGTGTTTCAAAATGGCATCCTCCAAAATGTTGCTCTTGGGGCATTTTGTCCTCTTAGCTGAAGCTCCTCTTCAAAATACCACTCTCAGTTGCTCTCAGGCCCTTCTGTCTGTGAACTCCTTCATACAACTCCAGTGATCCAACTAACACCCACTCTGAATGGGCAGGGTAACACCTCCATGGAAATTATCCAATCAAAACACTTGCCCATAGTTTATTGAGTCACATCACCATGGAAACACTCAATCAATAGGTTCCAACCTAATCAACACTAATATGTCTGCCCCCACAAGATTGCATCAAAGATAATGGTGTTTTGGGGGACAGAATGCATCCAGACTGTCATGATTCTTTTCTAGAGGATTGTCCATTCCATCTACATTGTCCAGTTTATTAGCATGTACTTGCTCATAGTATCTTCTCATTATCTCCTTTATTTCTGCAGGATCAATAGTTATGTCTCTTCTTCCATTTCTGACTGTATTTATTTGCATCTGGTCTCTTTTTTTTTGTCAGCCTAGCTAGGGGTTCATCAATTTTATTGATTTTCTAAACAAACCAAATTCTGGTTTTATTGATTCTCTGTATGGTTTTTCTGTTCTAAATTTCATTTATTTCTGCTCTAATCTTTGCTATTTCTTTCCTTCTATTTGCATTGCAGTTAGTTTTCTGTTCTTTCTCTTCTTCCTCCAGGTGAACAGATAATTCCCCAATTTTTGCTTTCTCTTCTCTTTTGGTATAGGTGTTTAGGGCAATAAATTTCCATCTCAGCACTGCCTTTGCTGTATCCCATAAGTTTTGATATGTTGTGTTTTAATTGTCATTTACTTTGTGGTATTTACCAGTTTCTCTTGTAATTTCTTTGGTTACCCACTGGTTTTCTACAAGGTATTGTTTAGCCTCCATATGTTTGTGAATTTTATGATCTTCTGCCTGTTATTTATTTCCAACTTCATTCCATTATGATCCAAGAAAGTGTTTTGTGCATATCAATATTTTTAATTTGTTGAGATTTGCTTTGTGACCCAACATGTCACAAGGAATATTCCATGAACACCTGAGAAAAATGTGTATCCTGGTTTTGTGGGGTGTAGTGTTCTATAAATGTCTGCCAAGTCTAGTTCATTTATCATACAATCAAATATCTTCGTTTCTGTATTGATCCTCTTTGTTGATGCTTTGTCCATTGATAAGAGTGTTGTATTGAAGTCTCCAACTCTTACTGTAGAGGTATCTACTTCTCTTTTCATTGTTCTCAGTGTTTGCCTCATGAATTTTGGGACACTCTGGCTTGGTGCATAAATATTTATGATTCTTATGTTTCTTGATGAATTGACCTTTTTACTAAAATATGGTGTCCTTCTTTGTCTTTTTTTTTATCTTCATTTTATTGAGATATATTCACATACCACGCAGTCATACAAAACAAATCGTACTTTCGATTGTTTACAGTACCATTACATAGTTGTACATTCATCACCTAAATCAATCCCTGACACCTTCATTAGCACACACACAAAAACAACAAGAATAATAATTAGAGTGAAAAAGAGCAATTGAAGTAAAAAAGAACACTGGGTACCTTTGTCTGTTTGTTTCCTTCCCCTATTTTTCTACTCATCCATCCATAAACTAGACAAAGTGGACTGTGGTCCTTATGGCTTTCCCAATCCCATTGTCACCCCTCATAAGCTACATTTTTATACAACTGTCTTCGAGATTCATGGGTTCTGGGTTGTAGTTTGATAGTTTCAGGTATCCACCACCAGCTACCCCAATTCTTTGGAACCTAAAAAGGGTTGTCTAAAGTGTGCGTAAGAGTGCCCACCAGAGTGACCTCTCGGCTCCTTTTGGAATCTCTCTGCCACTGAAGCTTATTTCATTTCCTTTCACATCCCCCTTTTGGTCAAGAAGATGTTCTCCGTCCCACGATGCCAGGTCTACATTCCTCCCCGGGAGTCATATTCCACGTTGCCAGGGAGATTCACTCCCCTGGGTGTCTGATCCCACGTAGGGGGGAGGGCAGTGATTTCACCTTTCAAGTTGGCTTAGCCAGAGAGAGAGGGCCACATCTGAGCAACAAAGAGGCATTCGGGAGGAGGCTCTTAGGCACAACCATAGGGAGGCCTAGCCTCTCCTTTGCAGCAACCGTCTTCCCAAGGGTAAAACTTATGGTAGAGGGCTCAACCCATCAAACCACCAGTCCCCTATGTCTGTGGTCATGTTAGCAACAATGGAGGTGGGGTAGGTGAATACCCCTGCATTCTCCACAGGCTCCTCAAGGGGGCACTACATCTTTTTTTTCCTTGTTTTTCTTTTTTTTTTTTTTTAACTTTCCCTTCTTTTTTAAATCAACTGTATGAAAAAAAGTTAAAAAGAAAACAAACATACAATAAAAGAACATTCAAAGAGACCATAACAAGGGAGTAAGAAAAAGACAACTAACCTAAGATAACTGCTTAACTTCCAACATGTTCCTACTTTACCCCAAGAAAGTTACATAATATAGCAACATTTCTGTGAACTTGTTCCTACTATATCCATCAGAAATTAACAGACCATAGTCATTCCTGGGCATCCCCAGAACGTTAAATAGCTTATCTGTTCTTCTTGGATTATTGTTCCCCCTTCCTTAATTGCTCTCTATTGCTAGTTCCCCTACATTCTACATTATAAACCATTTGTTTTACATTTTTCAAAGTTCACATTAGTGGTAGCATATAATATTTCTCTTTTTGTGCCTGGCTTATTTCGCTCAGCATTATGTCTTCAAGGTTCATCCATGTTGTCATATGTTTCACCAGATCGTTCCTTCTTACTGCCGCGTAGTATTCCATCGTGTGTATATACCACATTTTATTTATCCACTCATCTGTTGAAGGACATTTGGGTTGTTTCCATCTCTTGGCAATTGTGAATAATGCTGCTATGAACATTGGCGTGAGATATCTGTTCGTGTCACTGCTTTCCGACCTTCCGGGTATATACCGAGAAGTGCAATCGCTGGATCGAATGGTAACTCTATATCTAGTTTTCTAAGGAACTGCCAGACTGACTTCCAGAGTGGCTGAACCATTATACAGTACCACCAACAATGAATAAGAGTTCCAATTTCTCCACATCCCCTCCAGCATTTGTAGTTTCCTGTTTGTTTAATGGCAGCCATTCTAACCGGTGTTGGATGGTATCTCATTGTGGTCTTAATTTGCATCTCTCTAATAGCTAGTGAAGCTGAACATTTTTTCATGTGTTTCTTGGCCATTTGTATTTCCTCTTCAGAGAACTGTCTTTTCATATCTTTTGCCCATTTTATAATTGGGCTGTCTGTACTATTGTCA
The DNA here is from genome assembly GCF_015220235.1 of Choloepus didactylus. Lineage (NCBI taxonomy): Eukaryota > Metazoa > Chordata > Mammalia > Pilosa > Megalonychidae > Choloepus > Choloepus didactylus. Next base: position 94,957,351 of record NC_051334.1, on the reverse strand, counting down.
TTGAGTTGTAGGATTTCTTTATATATGCAAGATATCAGTCTTTTGTCAGATACATGGTTTCCAAAAATTTTTTCCCATTGAGTTGGCTGCCTCTTTACCTTTTTGAGAAATTCCTTTGAGGTGCAGAAACTTCTAAGCTTGAGGAGTTCCCATTTATCTATTTTCTCTTTTGTTGCTTGTGCTTTGGGTGTAAAGTCTAGGATGTGGCCGCCTAATACAAGGTCTTGAAGATGTTTTCCTACATTATCTTCTAGGAGTTTTATGGTACTTTCTTTTATATTGAGATCTTTGGTCCATTTTGAGTTAATTTTTGTGTAGGGGGTGATGTAGGGGTCCTCTTTCATTCTTTTGGATATGGATATCCAACTCTCCCAGCCCCATTTGTTGAAAAGACCATTATGACTCAGTTCAGTGACTTTGGGGGCTTCTTTGTCTCTTTTAATTGTTTTACTTTTGAAATCTAATTTGTCTGATATTAATATAGCTACTGCCACTTTTTTTCTGGTTGTTGTTTGTGTGAAATGTCTTTCTCCACACTTTCACTTTCAGCCTATTTTTGTGCTAGTGTCTAAAGTGTGTTTCTTGTAGACAGCATATAGATGAGTCCTGTTTTTTTAATCCATTATGCCAGTCTATGTCTTTTTACCAGGGTGTTTAATTCATTAACATTTAGTGTTATTACTGTGAGGACAGTACTTTCTTCTACCATTTTATCTTTTGGATTTTATATGTCATACCTTATTTTCTCTCTCTCTCTCCTTTTACCCTTCCTGATAATCTTCATTTGTACACTCTTCTCCAAACCTCTCTCTCCTGACTTTTCCTATCCACCTGTCGCATTCCCATTAGTATTTCTTGTAGTGCCAGTCTCTTTTTCACAAACTCTCTGTGTCTGTTTGTTTGAAAATGTTTTAATTGCCCCTTAATTTTTGAAGGACATTTTTGCCAGATTTAGAATTCTTGGTTGGCATTTTTTCCTTTCACTATCTTAAATATATCAAACCACTGTCTTCTCCCCTCCATGGTTTCTGCAGAGAAATCTGTACAGAGTCTTATCAAACTTCCCTTGTATGTGATGGATTGCTTTTCTCTTGCTGCTTTCAGAAGTCTCTCTTTGTCTTTGACAGTGGATAATCTGGTCAGCAAGTGGCTTGCAGTAGGTCTATTGGCATCTATTATGATTTGGGTATGCTGTACTTCTTGAATCTAATTTTCTGTCTTTCATAAGAGTTTGGAAATTTTCAGTGAATATTTCTTCTATTATTCTTTCTGCCCCTTTTCCCTTTTCTTCTATTTCTGGGACACCCATAACACATACATTCATGCACTTCATGTTGTCACTCAACTCCCTAAGACCCTGCTTCTATTTTTCCATTCTTTTCACCGTCTGTTCTTTTGTGCATGTGAATTCAAATGTCTTGTCTTTCAGTTCACTGATCCTTGCTTCTGCTTGTTAAAATCTACTATTGTATCCCTCCATTATGTTTTTCATCTCCTCCCTTGTGCCTTTCATTCCCATAAGCTCTGCTGTTTGTTTATTTCAAGTTTATGAATTCTTCTTTATGGTAATACAGTGTCTTCTTTATATCCTTCATCTTCTGTGCTATATCTTCCTTCAGTTCATTGAATTGATTTAGGATTAGTTGTCTCAACTCCTGTATCTCAGTTGAACTCTTAGTTTGTTCTTTTGCTGGTCCATATTTTCATGTTTCCTAGTATGGCTCATTATCTTAAGCTGTGTAGGCATCTTATTTCTTGATTAGTTTATTCTGGAATTCATTTTCACTCTTTTACCTAGGGTTTTCTTGTTTGTTGGCTTTGTTGTCTAATCTTTGGTGTTCAGTTCAACCTATTCTAGACCTCTAACTTAGGTTCTATTTATTTGATGAGAATTTTTCACCTCTTGTTATTCTGTTTCTTTCCCTGCCTCTATGTAGACTTTATGTGAGAGGATCTCCTCAGGTATGGTCAGCCCCAATCAGGTTTTACCAGTCCAGAAGGGCCCAGGTCTCAGGAGGAAGGTATGGAATTTCCCTGAGAATGAGACCCTCCTGTGAGGCCTTTAGACTGCATGCTTTCCCTATCCTGTCCAGCAGGTGGTGATTGCTAGCCCATAGCTCCCCAACCAGTGTAAGGAGGTGTGGTGCCTTTAGTTCTCCTGCTAATTCTGATCCTGTCATGTGCATGGCTGACTGAAGCTGGTTTCTGAATTACAGCTCCTGGGGTCTGAGTTCTTTGAAGGAGGGCTGCCAATTGAACTGGACCACTCTCCCCTTTCCTTGGGGGTGTTATGCCCTTTAGGGATTGTCTCCCCCACTAGGTTCATTGCTTTGTCTCAGACCTCAGATCTCTGTTGCCTGGGTTCAGAGGCCAGTTGCAAACATCTGAGGCTTTCTGTAAAGAGCTACTTAGAATAGTTATTTAAAGAAGAAGGAGTGGGGAAGAAAAAGAAAGAAAGAAAAAAGAAATCCATTTTTAAGGCCTTTCCCCAGTGTCAGTATGGAGTATTTAAAGATACGGACTTTATGGTATTGTCTTTTTAACCTGGATAGTTAATTTCCAACAGCTTTAATTCCACCCTTGCCAGGGGTTTATTGAAGTGCAAAAGGATAAGGAGTCAATGCATAACTACATGATGGTACTGTGAACAGTTTATTGTACACCATGGATGATTGTATGGCATGTGAATATATTTTAATAAAATTTAATTTAATCAAAAAAATAGATAAGAAGTCAGAGAGCAAGAAAAAAGGGACAAAATGTAGGAAAAAGATTAAGCCTTTTTGGAGCCATGGAATGGGTGGCCGCTTTTATGTGTCCCCCTTCCCAGAGTCCACCCTTCTCTACCACCCCAAACACCCCCAACTCCAAAAGTTAATTAATTAATTTGTTAATTAATTCTGCAGTTGAGGCTGAGTTGAGCACCCCTTCTTGCTCCCAGCAGATTGCTTTTTTGTTTTTTATTCCCTTCAGGAAGCCAGCTGTAAGTCTCTCCAACAGCTTTAACCCTGCCCTTGCCAGGGGGCTATTGAAGTGTAAAAAGATAAGGAGGTGGAGAGCAAGAAAAAACAGGGACAAATGTAGGGAAAAAAAAGCCTTTTTGGAGCCATGGAATGGGTGCCCACTTCTGTGTGCCTCCCCCTCTTCCTGGAGTCTAGCAGTTCTCTATCACCTTGAACACCTCCAACTCTGGAAGTTAATTAATTTGTTAATTAATTCTGCAGTTGAGGCTGGGTTGAGCCCCCTTTCTTGCTCCCAGCAGATTGTTTATTTTTTCCCTTCAGGGAGCTAGCTGTTGGACAGTCCAAGGGGTCTGGGCAGGGAGGGGCATCAGATCCCTGGTTTGGGGAACTTACAAATTTCAGCTCTTCCACCCATTTCAGACTAGTGTATGATGCATGGCTGGTCATTAGAGACCCCGAATACCCCTCTTCTGTACTCTTAAATTACTCCATGCATATTTCTGTTATAAAATTTATCAGAAAGATATGCCTTTATTTATTAATTTTCCTGTATTATTTTCCCATTAGACTGTTTTCAATAAACTTTTTATATTATAATAGCTTTATATTTATAGGAAATTGTGAAGATAGTACACAGGGTTCCCATATCTCCTGCACACAGTTTCCTCTATTGTTAACATCTTACATTATTATGGTATGTTGTCAGAATTAATGAATTGATATTAGTACATAATTAGTAATGAAAGCCCATACTTTGTACAAATTTCCTTGGTTTTTGACAATATACTCTGTTTTCTGTTCCAAGGTCTCATTCAGAATATCAGATCACATTTACTAGACTGTTTCTTGAAATGAGCTGCTATGTTTTGTTCATTTCAATATCACCACAAACTAATAGCATGCCTGCAGATGCTCACAAAATATTTGTTGGGTTGATGGAAGGATGAATGAAATACATAAATTGATGAGTAATACTATGTATAAATCTGGTACAGGGTTATTCTCCTTCAGATAAATATTGACTGTTATTTTTATTTTCTCTACATAATTATGCATATATACATACAAAAAGTGTATATATATACAGTTCTATACATATATATGTGTACATATTTGCTGTCATGGCCCAAGAGAGCTTTTGTAGCCAAAAAACTAAAGAAAGAACCAGACATGCTCCAAGACATGAGCTTTTTTTTTCTTTATTAGAGAAGTTTTATGTTTACAGAACAATCATGCATAAAATAAAGGGTTCCCATATACCACCCTATTATTAACACCTTGCATTGGTGTTGAACATTTATTACAATTGATGATAGCATTTTTATAATTGTACTATTTTTAAATTCAGTTTTATTGAGATATATTCACATACCATACAGTCATCCATGGTGTACAATCAACTGTTCACAGTACCATAATTTAGTTGTGAATTCATCACCCTAATCTATTTTTGAATATTTTCCTTATACCAGAAAGAATCAGAATAAGAATAAAAAATAAAAATAAAAAACAACATCCAAATCATCCCCCACCTTACCCTATTTTTCATTTAGTTTTTGTCCCCATTTATCTACTCATCCATCCACACACTGGATAAAGGGAGTGCGATCCACAGGGTTTTCACAATCACACTGTCACAGCTTGTAATCTACATTGTTAGACAGTCACCTTCAAGAGTCAAGGCTACTGGGTTGGAGTTTGGTAGTTTCAGGTATTTACTTCTAGCTATTCCAATACAATAAAACCTAAAATGTGTTATCTATATAGTGCATAAGAATGTCCATCAGAGTGACCTCTCGACTCCATTTGAAGTCCCTCAGCCACTGAAGCTTTATTTCATTTCATTTTGCATCCCCCTTTTGGTCAAGAAGACGTTCTCAATCCCACAATGCTGGGTACAGATTAATCTATGGGAGTCATATCCTGCATTGCCAGGGAGATTACACCCCTGGGAGTCAGGGAAGAGGGCAGTGAGATCACCTGCCAAAGTGGCCCAGCTAGAGAGAGAGAGAGGGCCACATCTGAGCAACAAAGAGGCACTCAGGAGGAGACCCTTAGGCACAACTACAAGCAGGCTTAGCCTCTCCTTTGCAGCAACAAGCATCACAGGAGCACACCCCAAGACAGAGGGCTCAGTGTGTCAAGCCATCAGTCCCCATCGTTTGTGAGAACACCAGCAACAATCCAGGTGAGGATGTCCAGTACCTCCTCATCCTCCCCATCTCCTCAGGGGGCCCCCAAATATATATTTTTATCTGCCCAAATTACTCTGGGATGTGTTCCTATTTCACTCTAACATATACAGACCTGCCACATCTCACTTCCTATTCAATGTTCCATGTATTTGTGGTATTTGAACAAACTGACTGTAGAAGTTATATCGTTTAGAAAATATATATCCCACACCAAATAAACATTTCTTCCCTTGGTCTCACATGGAACTTGAAGTTTTAACAAACAGTCAATATCAACCTTTACCCTTTGGCTTGATTTGCCCTACTCTTAAACAGATCTGCTTCATTCATATCTCTAATTGAATTCTGGGCTGTTTTTCAGGTTTTTTAATAGTTGATGTATGTGTTAATAATGACAATCATATGAGCCAAGCTCTAGCTCTGAGTTTCAGGTGTCACACAGATACCCAGTGTTCCAGAGACCAATCAGGTTATACACCAAGGGATCAACAACTCAGAGTTTGGAGATAGCCATTACAATTCAGGAATAGATTTGACTGCTGGAAGAACTTACAACCCAGGAACCACTACAATAATAATTTCCCCATTAGTCTGTGCTCTAGTCTGAGTTTACACATTGAAGTTAGTCCATATCAGTGAGGCATTATTGTGTTTGACTTTGTTTCTGACATACTTCACTCAAAATGCAATCTACAGGATCCATTCACCTCCTTGTGTGTCTCACAACTTCACTCCTTCTCATAGATGCTCAATATTCCATTGCATGCATACAGCTAAGTTCATCATTCTGTTCCTCAGTCAGTGTACCCTTAGGCCACCACCAACCACTGCAAATCATGAATACTGCCTCCATAAACACCAGTATGCAAATATACATTCATATCTCTTAGAACTTCCAAGTTCATACCCCATAATGAGTTTGCAGGACCTGATGGCCCCCACATACTTAGCTTCTTGTGAAACCAACAGTGACCTCCAGAAAGGCTACACCATTCTGCTTCCTCATCAACAGTTAATAGGTACATCCCTCTCTCCATGTATTCTCCAGCACTTTTATGCCTATTTACATTTTTCCTACAATTTTATAGATATATTCACATAACATACAATTATCCACAGTGTACAATCAGTTGTTCATGTTATCATCATATAGTTGTACAATTATCACCACAGTAAGCACTTGAACATACTGATTACTGTGAAAAAGTTTTTTTTTGGTGAATAATAAAAAAGATAATAAAAAGAAAAATAAAGTGTCATACAATACAATGTATTAGTAAGGACAGAAAACAACACTCCTACCAAGAATCACATATCCCTCCCTTATATACCACTCTCATACACATTTAACTTTGTAATATTGCCTTTGTTACATTTAATGGAAGCATATTACAATGTTACTGATGACCACAGACTCCGGTTTGCTTTGATTATGTTTTCCTGCCAAATACCACCCTTTTTTCAACACTTTGCATGGTTGACATTCATTTGTTCTCCCACATGTAAGAACATTTTTATATTTGTACATTTAGTAACAGTCATTCACTACTCCAGTTTTTCCCATGTTATACAGTCCCAGACTTCATCAACTGTCTTTACCTGTGGTGTCATAGAGTCTCCTATCCCACCTCTTTCAGCCTTACTCACAGACATCTTCATTCAGTGTACTTACAATATTGTGCTACCATCACACAGTATTATGCTATCTATTTCTGGATCTATACAATCAATCCTGCTGAACATTCTGTAGTCCTTCAGCATCAAATGCCTGATCTATACCCTCTTTCTATCTTCTGGTAGCCTGTGTTATCAGCTTTTAACTCTGAAAGTTTGCTCACTAATGTTAGTTCATATTAGAGAGACCATACAGTATTTGTTTTTTTGTTTCTGGCTAACTTCACTCAACGTAATTTCCTCAAGTTTCATCCACATTATTATATGTTCCATGTCTTTTTTCTTAGAGCTGCATAATATTCCATCATGTGTATATACCACAGACTGTTTATCCACTCGTATGTTGATAGACATTTGGGCTGCTTCCATCTCTTGTCAATCATGAACAATGACACTATAAACATCCATTTACAAATGTTCATTTGTGTCTTAACTTTCAGTTCCTTTGAGTATATACCTAGAAATGGAATAGCTGGGGTCATATGGCAGATCTATACTTAGCTACCTGAGGAACCTCCACACTGTCTTCCTGAGTGGTTGCACCATTCTACATTACCACCTGCAATGAATAAGTGTGCCTCTTTCTCCGCATCCTCTCCAGCACTTGTGATTTTCGATAATGGCCATTCTGGTAGGTGTGAGATGATATCTCATTGTGGTTTTGATTTGCATTTCCCTAATAGCCAGTGAAGTTGAGCATTTTTTCATATGTTTTTGGGCCATTTGTATTTCCTCTTCAGAAAAGTGTCTGTCCATGTCTTTTGCCCATTTTTTAAATTAGGTTGTTTGTCTTCCTGTTGTTGAGCTGTAGGATTCTTTACATATTTGGGATATTAAATTCTTATCTGATATGTGGCTTCCAAATATTGTCCACCATTTTGTTGGCTGCCTTTTTACTTTTCTAACAAAATCCCTTGATGTAAAAAGTGTTTGATTTTGAAGAGATCCCATTTGTCTATTTTTTCTTCAGTTGCTTGCACTTTGGGTGAAAGGTCTAGGAAACCAACTCCTATCACAAGATTTTTAAGATATTGCCCTACATTTTCCTCTAAGGGTCTTATGGTCTTAGTGCTTATGTTTACATCTTTGATCCAATTGGAGTTAATTTTTGTATAAGGTGTGAGGTAGGAATCCTCTTTCATTCTTTTGGAAATGGATATCCAGTTCTCCAGACATGATTTTTTGAAGGGGCTGCTCTGTCCCAGTTGCTTTGGCTTGACTGCCTCATGAAAGATAAGTTGTCCATAGATGATAGAGTCTATTATGAACACTCAATTTGATTCCATTGGTTGATGTCTCTGTCCTTATGCCAGTACCATGCTGCTTTGAGCACTGTAGCTTTGTAATATGCTGTAAAGTCAGATAATGTGAGACCTCCCAATTGGTTCCTCTTTCTCAAGATATTTTTTGCTATTCAGAGCACCTTGCTCTTTCAAATAAATTTGGTTTTTAGTTTTTCTATTTCTGTGAAGTAAGTTGTTGTGATTTTAATTGTTAGTGCATTGAATCTATAAATCAGTTTAGGTAGAGTTGACATCTTAATTATATTTAGTCTTCCAATCCAAGGACATGGTACCTTCTTACATTTTTTTTATGTCCTGTTTGATTTATTTTAGCAGTTTCTTGTAGTTTTCCTTGTATAGGTCTTTGTTGGCCTTCTTAAATTTTATTCCTAAATACTTGATTTTTTTGGTTGCTATTGTTAATGGAATATTTATTTCTTCCTCTTGTTGCAGATTCCCTCTTTATAAGAACACTACAGATTTTTCACATTGATCTTGTAGCCTGCCAGTTTGCTGTATTCATTGATTAGCTGTAATAGCTTTGCTGTATTTTTTTCTGGATTTTCTACGTATAGAATCGTGTTATCTGCAAACAGTGAAAGTTTTACTTCTTCCCCTCCAAATTGGATGCCTTTTATATGTTTTTCTTGCCTAGTTGCTCTAGCTAGATCTTCCAGCACAATGTTGAATAACAATGGTGACATTGGGCATCCTTTTCTTCTCCCTCATCTTAGAGGGAAAGCTTTCAATCTCTCCCCATTGATTATGATGTTAGCTGTGAGTTTTTCATATATTGCCTTTATTATATTGAGAAAATTCCCTTCTATTCCTATCCTTTAAAGTGTTTTTATCAAGAAAGGATGTTGAATTTTGTCAAATGCCTTTTCTGCATCAATTGAGATGATCATGTTGTTCTTTTGCCTTGATTGATTGATATGGTGTATTACATTAATTGATTTTCTTGTGTTGAACCAGCCTTGTGTACCTGGAATAAACCCCACTTGGTAGTGTTGTATAATTATTTTAATATGCTTCTGTATTCTACTTGTGAGTATTTTACTGAGAATTTTTGCATCTATGCTCATTAAATTGATTGCTCTATAATTTTCTTTTTTTGTAGTATCTTCACCTGATTTTGTTATTAGGGTGATGTTGGCTTCATAGAATGAGTTGGGTAGCTTTCCCTCCTCTTCAATTTTTTGAGGAGTTTGAGTAAGATTGGTATTAATTCTTTCTTGAATGCTTGGTAGAATTCACATGTGAAGCCATCTGGTCCTGGGCTTTTCTTTTTGGGGAGCTTTTTGGTGACTGACTCAATTTCTTTGCTTGTGATTGGTTTGCTGATGTCATCTATTTCTTCTTGGATCAATGTTTGGTGTTTATGCTTTTCTAGGAAGTTGTCCATTTTGTGTAAGATGTCCAGTTTATTAGCATATAGTTGCTCATAGTATCTTCTCATTAGCTCCTTCATTTCTGCAGGGTCATTAGTTATGTTTCCTTTCCTGTTTTTGATTGCATTTATTTGCATCCTCTCTCTCTCTCTCTCTCTCTCTCTCTCTTTTGTTGTTAGCCTAGGTAGGGGTCCATCAATTCTGTTGATTTTCTCAAAGATCCAGTTTCTGGTTTTGTTGTTTCTCTCTATTGTTTTCGTATTCTCAATTTCATTTATTTCTGCTCTAATCTTTGTTATTTCTTTCCTTCTGTTTGTTTTGGGGTTTATTTGTTGTTCTTTTCCTAGTTCCTCCAGGTAGACAATTAATTCCTCAACTTTTGCTCTCTCTTCTCTTTTAATATAGGCTTTTAGGGCAATAAATTTCCCTCTTACCACTGCCTTTGCCTCATTCCATAGGTTTTGATATGTTGTGTTTTCATTGTCATTTGCCTCGAGGTATTTACTAATTTCTCTTGTAATTTCTTCCTTTACCTACTGGTTTTCTAAGAGTGTGTTGTTTAGTCTCTATATATTTGTGAATTTTGCAATCTTCTGCCTGTTATTTATTTCCAACTTCATTCCATTACAATCTGAGATAGTGTTTTATATATATTTATATATTTTTTAATTGAGATTTTTCACATACCATACAACTATCCAAAGTTCAATTGGTACCACCATACAGCTGTGCATCCATCAACACAATTAATTTTTTTTCAATTTTTAGAAAATTTTCAATACTCCAGAAAAGAAATAAAGGCAAAAAAAGGAAACTCAGATCCTCCCATATTCCTAACCATGCCCCCCTCCATTATTGATTCATAGTTTTGGTATAGTACATTTGTTACTGTTGATGAAAGAATGTTAAAGTACTACTAACTGTAGTGTATAGTTTGCAATAGGCATATTTTTCTTTCCTACATGCCTCTCTGTTATTAACTTCTAGTTATAGTGTCATACATTTGTTCTAGTTCATGAGAAATATTTCTAATATTTGTATAGTTAATCATGGACACTGTCCACCACTAGATTCACTATTTTATACATTCCCATATTTTAACCTCCAACTTTCCTTCTGGTGACATGCGTCTCTGAGCTTACCCTTTCTGCCACCTTCACACACCATTCAGCACTGTTAGTTATTCTCACAACATGCTACCATCACCTCTGTCCATTTCCAAGTGTTTTAAGTTCACCCTAGTTGAACATTCTGCTCATAGTAAGAAAGTGCTCCCCATTCTTTAGCCTCATTCTGTATCCTGGTAACTTATATTTCATGTTTACATATTATAAATAGTTCATATAAGTGAGACCCTGCAATATTTGCCTTTATGTGTCTGTCTTATTTCACTCAATATGTTGCCCTCAAGTTTCTTCATCAGCCCATTTCTTTTAAGATTGCTTTGTTCACACACCGTATATTCTGTCCTAAGTAAACAATCTTTGGTTCCCTGTATAGTCACATATTTATGTATTCAGCACCATCACCACTCTCTATATAAGGACATCTCTATTTCTTCCACAAAGACAGAGGAAGAGTCAAGGAAGGTAGAGAGGCAAAAGAAAAAGAAAAGAGAAAGAGAGAAAAAAACAAAGAAAAAACAAAACTTGATAGCTAGAAAGCAACAAAAGGAAAGATAGCATTAACTTCTTAAAGTAGAATAAAGAGTCAGACTACATCACCAATGCCAAGAGTCCCATACCCTTCCCCTATTCCCCACCACCCCAAATGCATTTGGCTTTGGTATATTGCCTCTGTTATATTAAAGGAAGCATAATAGAATGTTTCAGTTAATTATAGTCTCTAGTTTGCATTGATTGTATTTTCCCCCCAATCCCACCCTATTTTAAACACCTTGCAATGTTGACATTCATTTGTTCTATCTCATATAAAAACATACTTTTACCTTTTATTACAATCATTGAGCACCCTAGGTTTTCCTGAGTTACACAGTCCAAGTCTTTGTCCTTTGTCTTTTGTTCTGGTGTCCCACATGGTCCTAGGCTTCCTCTTTCAACCATATTCACAGTCATCTTTGTTCCTTGTGCTTGCATTGCTGTGCTGATATCTCCCAAAGTTGTTTTCCAAACCTCTCACTCCTGTCTTTTCCTTTCTGTCTGCAGTGCTTCCTTTAGTGTTTCCTGTAGAGAAGGTATCTTGTTCACAAACTCTGTCATTGTCTGTTTGCCAGAGAATATTTTAAGCTCTCCCTCATATTTGAAGGATAGTTTTGCCAGATATAGGATTATTGGTTGGTGGTTTTTCTCTTTCAGTATCTTAAATATATCACCCCACTTCCTTCTTGCTTCCATTGTTTGCATTGAGAAATCCACATATAGTCTTATGAAGCTTCCTTTGTATGTGACAGATTGCTTTTCTCTTGCTGCTTTCAGGATTCTCTTTTTATCTTTGACATTTGATAATCAGATTATTACATGTCTTGGCATAGGCCTATTTGGATCTATTCTGTTTGTAGTATGTTGAGCTTCTTGGATCTGTAATTTTATGTCTTTCATAAGAGATGGGAAATTTTCATTGATTATTTCCTGTATTATTTCTTCTGCCCCTTTTGCCTTCTCTTCTCCTTCTGGGACGGCAATGAGAGGTACATTCTTGCTTTTCATTTTTTCCTTAAGTTCCTGGAGATGTTGCTTGTATTTTTCCATTCTTTTCTCTATCTGTTCTTTTGTGTGTAGTCTTTCAGGTGCCTTGTTTTCCAGTTCCTGGGTGTTTTCTTCTGCCTCTTCAGATCTGCTGTTGTTTCCATTGTGTCTTTTATGTCTTGTGTTGTGCCTTTTATTTCCATAGATTCTGTCAGTTGGTTTTTCAAACTTTCAATTTCTATCTTATGTATGCCCAGTGTTTTCATTATATGGTTCAGCTCTTTTGCTATGTCCGCCCTAAACACTTTGAATTGACTTATTATTAGTTATTTCAATTCCTGTATCTCAGTTGAACTGTAAGTTTCTTCCTTTGACTGGGCCATAACTTTGTTTTTATTAGTGCAGGTTGCAGTTATCTGTTGTCTAGGCATGGTTTCTTTGGTTATCTCAATCATGTTTTCCCAGACCAGATCAGGCTCAGGTCTCAGAAGGAATAAATATTCAGTATCCAGTTTCCCTGAGGGTGTGTCTTAGAAAATTGGTACACCCTGTGAGGCCTCAGGTCACTGTGCTTTCCTCCCCAGCAGGTGGCCCCTGTCAGTCTGTAATTCCAGACTGATGTAAAGAGTTGTGGCCCTTGGCTGTTTCCCCCCAGACTCTGGGGTCTTTTTCTGAATGGAAGTCAGGTAGTAGAGCTGGGCCTGACCTGTTTCCTCTTAGAGAATATAGACCCCCTAGGGAGAGGTTATTAGCATTTCAGTGGTATCTCTCTGCCTGTGCTATCTCCACCCTTTTCTGGGTCAGAGCACTGGGAACTGAAAATGGCTGAGGCTTTCTCCATTGAGCTAAAAAAGGGACAGAAATTTCCCTTCAGGTCTAGTCTGTGGTGACCCTCTGGCTCTCCAAGGTCAGTCATCACCCAAAGCCTCTGTCTGCTTGTTGGGGATTCACAGCTCATAGTAAGCAGTTCACACTAATTAAAACCCCAGTTGGAGCTCAGCTGAGCTATATTCGCTTGCTGGGAGAGAGCTTCTCTCTGGCACCATGAGGCTTTGAAGCTTGGCTGTGGGGGGAGGGGTCTCCTGGCTTGGATTTGCAGTTTTTACTTACAGATTTTGTGCTATGGTCTTGGGCATTCCTCCTAATTCAGGTTGGTGCATGATGAGTGGACAGTCATGTTTGTCCCCCTGCAGTTATTCTGGATTATTTACTATTGTTCCTGTTTTTTTTTTCAGTTGTTCCAGAGGGACTAACTAGCTTCCACTCCTCTCAATGTCAACATCTTAGATCCACTTCCTAGTGTTTTTTGTAATATCAATATTTTTTAAATTGTTGAGAATAGCTTTGTGACACAGCATGTGGTCTATGTTAGAGAATGTTCCATGAGCACTTGAGAAAAATGTGTATCCTGCAGTTGTGGGGTGTAGTGTCCTATAAATATATGTCAAGTCTAGTTCATTTATCATACCACTCAACATCTCTGTTTCCTTGTTGATCCTCTGTCTAGATATTCTGTCCATTGATGAGAGTGGTGTATTCAAGTCTCCAACTATTATTGTGGAGTTATCTACTTCTCCTTTCAGTGTTCTCAGTGTTTGCACCATGAATTTTGTGGCTCTTTGGCTTGGAGCATAAGTATTTATGATTGTTATGTTTTCTTGATGAATTGACCCTTTTATTAATATATATTGTCCTTCTTTGTCTCTTTTAATTGTTTATTTTTGAAGTCTACTTTGTCTGATATTAATATAACTACTCCCATTTTTTTTCTGGTTGCTGTTTGCATGAAATATTTTTTTCCAACCTTTCACTTTCAGCCTATTTTTGTCCTTGTATCTAAAGTGAGTTTGTTGTATACAGCATATAGATAGGTCCTGTTTTTTTAATCCTTACTGCCAGTCTGTGTCTTTTTATTGGGGAGTTTAATCCATTAACATTTAATGTTATTATTATAAGGGCAGAACTTTCTTCTATCATTTTGTCTTTTGGATTTTACATGTCATGTCTTATTTTTTCCTCTTTTTACCCTTCCTGATAATCTTCATTTCTACACTCTTCTCCAAACCTCTTTCTCCTGTCTTTTCCTATCAGCCTGTAGCACTCCCTTTAATATTTCTTATAGTGCCAGTCTCTTATTCACAAACCCTCTGTGTCTGTTTGTCTGGAAATATTTTAATCTCTCCCTCATTTTTGAAGGACAGTTTTGCTGGATATAGCATTCTTGGTTGGCAGTTCTTCTCTTTCAGTACCTTAAATGTATCAAACCACTGTTGTCTTGCCTCCATGGTTTCTGTGGAGAAATCTGTACATAGTGTTATTGAGCCTCCATTGTATGCAATGGATTGCTTTTGTCTTGCTGCTTTCAGAATTCTCTGTCTTTGACATTGGACATTCTGATCAGTAAGTGTCTTGTAGTAGGTCTATTGGGGTCTATTCTGTTTGGGGTGTGCTGTACTTCTTGAATCTCTAATTTTCTGTCTTTCATAAGAGTTGGGAAATTTTCAGTGATTATTTCTTCCATCATTCTTTCTGCCCCTTTTCCCCTCTCTTCTCCCTCTGGTACACCTATAACATGTATATTTTTGAATTTCATGTTGTCACTCAGCTCCCTAAAACCCTGCTCATATTTTACCATTCTTTTCACCATCTCTTCTTTCATGTGTGTGAATTCAGATGTCTGGTCTTCCAATTTACTGATCCTTTCTTCTGCCTGTTCAAATCTACTGTTTTATCCCTCCATTGTCTTTTTCATCTCCTCCATTATGCCCTTCATTTCCAGAAGTTCTGCCATTTGCTTTTTCAAGTTTATGAATTCTTCCTTATGGGCATCCAGTGTCCTTCTTATATCCTTCATCGCTTTTGCTATGTGTTCCCTGAGTTCATTGACTTGATTTTTGAATTGATTTATTCTTTGAACATCTCCAATTAGTTCTTCCTTCAGCTCATTGAATTGATTTAGCAATAATTGCTTCATCTCCTGTCCTCAGTTGAACTATTTGTTTGTTCCTTTGGCTGGTCCATATTTTCATGTTTCCTAGTATGGCTCATTATCTTAAGCTATCTAGGCATCTGACTTTCTTGATTAGTTTATTCTGGAGCTTGTTTTCACTCTTACCTAGGGTTTTCTTGTTGGTTAGCTTTGTTCTGTAACCTTTGGTGTTCAGTTCTGCCTATTCTAGACCTTTAACTTATATTCTGTTCAGTTGATCAGAGTTTTTCACCTCTTGTTTTTCTGTTTCTTGCCCTGTCTCTATGTAGCCATCTTGTGTGATGGTCTCCTCAGACATGGCCAACCCCAGTCAGGTTTTCCCAGTTCAGAACAGCCCAGGTCTCAGGAGGAGTGTATGGAGTTTCCTTGAGAATGAGAGCCTTCCGTGAGTCCTTTAAAGTCTATGCTCCTCTGATGCTGTCCAGCATGTGGTGCTTGCCAGCCCACAGTTACCCCACCAATGTAAGTTGGTTTGGAGCATTTAGTCCTCCTGGTGGCCCTGACCCTGTCAGGAGTGTGGCTGACTGAAGCTGGTTTCTGAATTCCAGCCCCTGGTGTCTGAATTCCCAGAAGGAGGGCTGCCACTAGAGCTTGGCCATGCACCCCTTTTCCTGGGAAGTTATGATGTTTAGTGAATTTTCTCTGCCACTAGAGTTATTGCTTTGTCTTTCAGAGCTATCTTAGCTCTGCTCTTGCCTGGGCCCAAATTGCAAGTCTTTGAGGCTTTCTGTAATGGGATTCTTAGAATAATTATTTTAGAAAAATAGAAAAACATAAGAAATAAAAGAAAAAGGAGAAAAAAAGAAAAAGGAAAAGAAGGGCCCAGTATGAACTATTTACAGTCATTGCAGATCTAATGGGCTATTGAAATGCTAAGAGACAAGATGTTGAGGGCCATTAAGGAACAGTTAAGAAAGCAGAGAAACTTGCTCTTTAGGCAAGGATCCCGGCCCTCTGGATTTGCATATAAGCCTGATTCTGTTTGAGCCCTGCTCTTCTCCATATTATGTTCATCTGAATTCCAAAATTCTGTTTTTATTTTGGGTTTTTTTTTTTTTTTTCTGTTAACCCTATCTCCTCTCCACCAGGCTGACTGCTCCCAGATTCTCTGGTGTCTGGTCTCAGTTTATCTATGTTTGGAGCTTCTGATCAGCAGTCTGAGTTTTCAATCAGAACTGCAATTGTAGTTCTTCCTGCTGGTTCCCAGTACTGATGGCCCCTTCTTCCACAGGACTGTGCCTGGCAGGGAGGGGCATGGGTCCCCTGGCCCTGAGAACTTAGAGATTTCACTGATCTCATCTGTTCCACACATTTATGAGTATTGTATGAAGTATGCCCAAAGTCAAATTGCTCTGTGGTGCCTGGTCCACACAGTTCCTGGCTTTCTACCAACTACCCTGGAGGAGTAACTAAAACCTACACCTCACCACTCCACCATCTTGCACCTAAAATTGATGAGCTTTTATTATAGGTCTTATCTACAGGTTGGGATAGTCAAGTCATATTGCCCTGAAATCAGGAGATTCTCTGAGTGGATTCAGGAGCTGCTCTGAATGATGGTGTGTTCAGAGCACAACATGGGAATAGTCTGCACTTTGGGGGGCTGAATAAGCTTGTTATAAGGGCTGGACATTCCAACAGGTATGAAAGCATAAGGCGGTGAGTGGGGTTGTGCAACATAGGGAGGGATCCATTGTAACCACCAGGGAGGAGGGGAGGATTATAGATTATCTTATAGATAACAATATCTCAGGGAGTTTCAGGGAGGATGCAGTTTTGGGTATAGATTACATTTAGCACCTGATATTATGAGGAGAATAGGTCAAACCCTAACTGTCCTAGGTCAAGCAAACTGCTGTGTGCGGTCTTCAAGGCACATTGGGGGCTTGGGGCTCCCACATATACATAGATACATATACTTTTACTTTAGAGAAAAGAGTCAAGAGGTTATATAATCTTCATCAAGGAAAATGCCTTATTTTCCTAGGGCTGCTATAGCAAAGTACCACAAATTGGATGGCTTAAATCAACAGAAATTTATGGTCTGACAATTCTGGAAGTTGAAAGCCCAAAATCAAGGTGTTAGTATGGTCTTGCTCCATCTGAAATCTGTAGGGAGGAACCCTTTCTTGCCTCTTCTAGTTTTTGGGTTTGCTGGTAATCTTCAGTGTGTCTTGGCTTGTAGATGCATCACTTGAATCTCTGCCTCTTCCATCTTCATACGGCTTTATCCTCTGAGTTTGGCTATGTATCTTCTCCCCTTCTCACAAGGACCCCAGTCATATTGGATTTAGGGCCTGCCCTACTCCAGTGTTCACTTATTTTAACTTAACTAATTCCATTTGCAATTACCCTATTTCCAAATTCAGGTTCTGGGGGTTAGGACAATAACATATCTTTTCAGGGGACACAATTCAACCCATAACAGATAATTTTTATCTCTTCTCATATTGATAGAATTTTAAAATAGATTTGAGACTTCAACAGCAGCAAGTTAGAATAACATTGAAGATTTCTTGTTATACTATACATTATCCAATCTCCAATCATAAAATCAGACATTCAAAATGACTCTGAAGGTCCATTGGAAAAAGTGATCCATTTTTTTATGTAGAAAAAACTACATAACTAAATGAAATAGCAATTCCTTGTTTTTTGTACTACTCTATTTTTTGGATGGCTTTCTCACATGCATTATTTTTTTGAACTTTACAACTCTGTAAGATATTTTAATACTAAATATTTTAAAACACTGTGCCAGATTGAAAGTATTATGTCTCCCAAAATACCATTATCTTTGATGCAATCTTGTGTGGGCAGAAGTATTCATGTTGATCAGATTGTAATTCTTTGATTGTTTCCATGGAGATGCAACCCACCCAAGTGTAGGTGATAACTCTGGTTAGATAATTTCCATGGAGGTGTGGCTCTGTGCATTCAGCATGGGTCTTGGTTAGTTTATTAGAGCACTATATAAGCTCAGACAGAAGGAGCAAGCTTGCTACATCCAAGAGGGACACTTTGAAAAACACACAGAAGCTGAGAGAGGAGCTGCAACTTATAGAGACATTTTGGAGATGGCTTTTGAAAGCAGACTTTTGCTCTGGAGAAGCTAAGAGAGGACAAATGCCCCAAGAGCAGCTAAGAGTGACATTTTTGAGGAGTCACAGCCTAGAGAGGAACATCCTGGGAGAAAACCATTTTGAAACCAGAACTCTGGAGCAGATGCCAGCCACATGCCTTCCCAGCTAGGAGAGGTTTTCCGGATGCCATTGGCCATCCTCCAGTGAAGGTACCCAATTGTTAATGCATTACCTTGGACACTTTATGGCCTTAAGACTGTAACTTTGTAGCCAAATAAAACCCCTTTTTAAAAGCTGATCCATTTCTGGTGTTTTGTGAAAAGGCAGCATTAGCAAACTGGAACAAACACCATTCCCAAAAACAGTGCTGTGGTGACACAGATTTAATACAATTCACAAATAAATATGTAACTGTCAGATTAACACAGCACCCACCCAGTACAAGCTAATGCATATCAGTTATGCTGGCAAAGCTCGAGTGAACAGAAGAGAATTGTGGTGAAACTCTTGAGGATTCCTATCCTTAAGCATACTTAGTACATTGTGAAATGAAGAACTCATTAACTATGTTGTCTAAAAAAGGCTCTTGGCAACTAACTTCTATCTTTATACGGAACAAATATAGAAAAGACAGAGGCTTGTATCCAGTATGGAGGCTAGGATCTTCCCTCTGGAGTGGGCCCCAAGCTAGGTGAAGAAAAAGGATTACACAAATGAATAATCAAAAGTGGTAGGTTACCAATTGTCCAACAACAGATGAATGGATAAACAAAATGTGCTATATACATACAATGGAAAATTATTCAGCCATTAAAGGGAATGAAATTTCAATACATGCTACAACATGGATGAATCTTGAAGACATCATGTTGAATGAAATAAGCCAGACACAAAAGGACAAACATTTTATGATTTCACTTACATTAAGTACCTAGAATACTCAAATTTATAGAGACAGAAAGATTGCAGGTTACCAGGGAGTCGGGTTGGGAGGGGGTAATGGGGATTTGTTGCTTGATGGATGCAGAGTTTCTGTTTGGAGTCATGAAAAAGGGTTGGGAATGCATGAAAGCATGGTGACTTTTGTGGAGCAAAATTGTGAATGTGGTCATTGCTGAGTTGTACACATCAAAGTATTTGGAAAGGGAAACTTTGTGTTGTTTATATGTTACCACAATAAAAAAAATAATTAGTAGGTTAGACAGGGATTAGTTAGTCTGGAGGTAACAAAGAATAAAGAAACCCCTGTAGCAATAGGCCTTTATTTGGGGAAGTAAAAGTAAAAGGATGGGATGGAGGGTTGGATTTGGCAGAGATATCATTATTTGACTGAGGTTATTGCAGAAAAAGCAGCTGGTTGTGGTCCAAATGCTGCAATGGGGAATGTCTCAAATGGGGTAGTTATGCTAACAGAAGTTTTCATCCAAATATTGCTGAAAATCTGGTGGTTGAGGTCTCGTTTTCTTCATGCCGTGCATGGAGTATGCTATTCTGGCTTTAAAGAGACACAGCCTTTGGGGATCAGAGTATATGAATTTTCATATTCTAATTGTAACATAGACGTGAGATCATATGTTACTTTCCATTTCTGTCTGGCTTATTTCACTTAACATGATGTCTTCCAGATTCAGCAATATTGTAGCTAGTATCAGGACCTCATTTATTTTTATGCCTGAATAATATTGCATTGTATGTATATACCACATTTCATTTATCCATTGATCTATTAATAGACAGGTTGTATTTTAATTTCCTAAGCTGCTGAAAGCATATACCATAAAATGGATTGGCTTAGACAAGGATTTATTAGTTTACAGTTTGAGGCCAGAAAAATGCCTAAATCAAGGCATCATCAAGGCGATGCTTTCTTCCTGAAGACTGGCTGCCAATGATCCTTGGCTCCTCTGCCATGTGTCAAGGCACATGGCAGTATCTGCTGGTCTCTCCCTTCTCTTCCAGGTCTTGTTGCTTTCAGTTGCTTGCTTCCATGGCTTTTTTTTTCTTTCTCTTTCTATTCATTCTGTTTATAAAGGACTCCCGCAAAAGAATTAAGACCCATACTGATGAGGTGGGTCATACCTTAACTGAAGTACACTCACCAAAAGGTACTACTTAAAATGGGTTCACATCCACTGGAATGGATTTAAGAACATGTCTTTCTGGGGTACATATAGCTTCAAACCATCACACTCCAACCTCTGGACTGCTAAAAGACATGTTCTTTCCATATGCAAAATATATTCATTCTAAGAGATTGTGGGAAATGGCAGTGTAGGGAGCTCCAGGAATCAGTGCTTCCACTACAACTATTAAAAAGGCAAAAACTGTCTGAAACAACTATTTTGAAACTTTGGAGGCCAGAAGAACACTGTACAGCATCCAGGGAAGAGTAGGAGGGAAAGGCTGATAAATCATGGTAAAGAACAGTAAATTAATCTCTCTTCATGGTGGCTACCAGTGCCCATCTTGCCACTCTCACAGCAGGCTGCCATGAAGTCCAACCCCTAGCTAGCTAGTGGTAATAGAAAGGGATATAAAAATCCTCTTTCCCAAGAATAGTGGTAGGCACAGCTGATCACTGACCTCAGCTTTTGAATAGCAAATTCGAATCACTGAGGGCCTTGATCTGAGGTTAGCTATTGTTTCAACCTGGCTTGGACAAGGGGATGAACCTGGATCCAGCATCAAGGGATTGCAAAAGTCTTCTTGACTGAAATGGGGAAGAGAAATGAAACAAACTAAAGTTTCAGTGGCTGAGAGATTTCAAATGGAGTTGAGAGGACATTTTTGAGGTTACTCTTAAGCATTATATAGATACACCTTTTTAGTTTTTAGTGTATTGGAATAGCTAGAAGGAAATACCTGAAACTGCTGAATGGCAACCCAGTAGCCTTGATTCTTGAAGATGATTATATAACTATATAGCTTACATTGTGCGACCATGTGATTGTGAAAACATTGCAGCTTACACTCCCTTATCCAGTGTATGAACAGACGAGTAGAAAAATGAGGACAAAAAGTAAATGGATAATAGGGAGGGATGGGGGGATGAGATGTTTTTGGTGTTCTTTACTTTAATTTTTATGCTTATTCTTACATTTCTTTGCTGTAATGAAAATGTTTAAAAATTAATTGTGATGAATGCACAAGTATACAATGATACTGTGAACAACTGAGTGTACACTTTGGATGGTACGATATGTAAATATATCTCAATAAAATTGAATAAAAAACAAAAAACAGAATTTAGTATTGAATATGTTAAATTTGAGTTAGTTATAGGATATCTAAGTAGAGATGTTGAATAGGCAGTTGCTCAGTATTCAGATGGCATGAGACTGGATGTGATATGGGAATACCTAGGATTTGGGGGATGATAAAAGTCAGAGGACACTGAGCCCAGAAGGTCCAGTAGTCAGAGTTTGGGAAGATGAGGGATGATCCTGCAAAAGATACTGAAAAGGAATGGACAGTAAAAAAGGAGGAAAATGAAGACTGTTTTTTTCTGGTGGCCAAGTGAAGAGAATGTTTCAAGAAAGAGGGAGTCATGAACAGTAACAAAGGCTAATGAGTGGTCAAGTAACTTTAGTTCAATAACAGAATGCTCTTTGGCTGATGGGAAAAGTACAGTCGAGGGAGAAAAACAGATGATGTGGAAACTTTGAGTAGGCAAGAGGAATGAGATCCAAAGCTAAAAAGTGGCTTTAGTGAAGAATGCTGTCAGTTCAGCCAAACATGAGTGCATGTGGGCACACACGCTTTCACACATTTGCAATGTTTTTAGCCCCACATTCCCACTACAATGACTCTTATCAAACCTTTCACTTTTATAGAACCGTATTCGTGAAGCCCACTTCCTGGATTTTAAGCTGAGAAGGTGGGAGGGCACTATTGGCGGTCCTTGTTTGCAATTAAACGCCAACCTCCATAGCCCACTTCACTTCACTAGCGCTGGATGCCAGATGGTGAAATAAATGAAAGGCATAGTTCAATGTTTTCCGTAAGCACAACACAGCAGCCGTAAGTGTAGAAGTGGGGAGGGGGTGTTGTGCTTTTTACTTAGAATTTATAAACCTCTCCGAGGTACTGAGCCGGCTTAGCAGATGTTACAGTTGCTCTCTTGTCTCCTTTAAGTGTCAAAGGGAGAGGGAGGAACTTTTTTACTTTGGGTTCTGAAGGGTTTGGATGGGAAGGATTTGATTATCCTCCTTGTATAAGGCTATTGCTTACCTCCGTTATATCCCTAGAGCCTAGTACTGCGTGTGCCTTAGAGTAGCAAAGCAGTAAAGGTTTGAATTGAAGGACATAGAAAATTATCATTATTGCCATTATGGTTCCAATATCCTCTGAACAGGGTGGGGGTAGGGTTAGCTTCTGGCACCCTTCGTTGCCACAAGTAGAGTACAATAATTGGTAATTGTGTGTGTGTGTGTGCGCACGCACTCATAAACACAAGAAACAAGGTGCAATCGCAGGGGGGACAACCAGCAGAAAGTTCAGAGGGTCTGGAGCAGAGTGAGAGGGACAAGTCTCTGGGGGGGGGGAGGAGGAGTGGTGGGTAGGAAGTGCAGGTGAACTCATTTATTTTAACGCACTTCCCTCTTGCCTCTCTAGCTTCTAGCTTCTAGGACGCTAGTGTATAATGGACTAAAATCCTTGCCCCAGTATTTGCCACTAAATACCGAAACGAGCGTGGTTCGGAATACAGGATACCCGCTTTTCTGAGCCCGACAAGCAGATTCTCTTGGAGTCCTCTCCTGACATTGGCTCCTCAAACGCTAAGGAGGGTCCCTCAGTTCCCTCACCCTTTTAGGGAATCCTCCCTCCGGCAAGGTTGCTCAGTAGACCTGAAAGGGCCTGCTGAGCATGTGTGAACAGTGCTGCGCATGCGCATGCTCCGTGGAGTGGGCGGTTTACTAAAGCAATAGCTGTGGCTTTTACTACTCTTCACCCGCCTACCCCGCCCAGCACACTCCCCCTCCCTTTTTTCCCACTCCCCACCCCTTTTCCCCAAACCCCACCACGCGGTCCCTTGCATCCACCCCCGCCCGTTTCCCATCCTCCCCCTTCACCCCAGGCAGGGGAATCACCGTTGACGTTCGTGTGACGCCGTTGTGCCGCTGCCTAGGGGGGATGGGGGTGGTAGTGGTTCCAGGCGCCGCACAGGTAATGCTGCCGCCATATTGACAGAGCTGGGAGCGGGGAGGGGGCCTGAGTGGGGGTAGTCACAGTCGAGCGGCAGTCGCGGCGGCGGCAGTGGTGAGCACAAGCTGAGCAGCTCTAGGAGAGGCAGCACAGAGTTGTCTTGTCTATGGGGAGCAGCAGCTCGCGGCGGCGGCGACCCCCCAATCCCAGCCTCTGAGGACCCTGCAGCTAGGGCAGCAGTCGCTGAAGGCGGGGCTGGGGATCACGGCGGCGGCGGCGGTGGCGGCAGCAGGCAAGCTCAATAGACTGGATGCGTGGCTGCGAGGGCGGTCGGCAGCTCTTGTTCGGGTGCTCCTGAAGGGGAGATGCTACCGTTTGCTCCTCAGGACGAACCCTGGGACCAAGAAATGGAGGTGTGCCTTGGCGGCGGCGACGTGACTAGCGGCGTGGTTAGTGTGGTGGCCAAGCGGGCTGGATCCACCCCCTCCTCCCCTCAGAACCCTGGCAGGGGCCGAGAGAAAAGGGGCGTGGGCCTGGGAGGCTGGGTGCTGTGGCAAGCCCCCTTCAGGCGGTGGGGCGGTGGAGCAGGCGCAGCCCCAACTGCTCTTGGGCTCAGGAGCCAGCGGCGACGAGGCAGCGGACTCCAGCGTGGGTAGTGAGTGCATCCCGGTCTCGGCCCGGGCGGAGCGCCTGCCTCGCGGGCCAAACGGGAGTTGTTGTGACTAAGTTTCTTCACTTTCCGACCTGAAGTGGGACTGAGGGACGCGCCGGGTGTTGTGTTGAACTCCGTGCGTCCCTCTTTCTCAACTGCGCGGAGTTTGCTGGCTCGGAACACTTTGAGGAACAGCTGCTGACTCCCGAGTGCTCGCTGTCTAACCCCTAGCGCTTTAAGAACCCAGCGTCACAAAAACACACCAAGGTGAAGAAGTAATTCTGTGGACATTTGCACATAGGGATGATTGTTCCCTGGTAATTTAGCTTTCTCGGCTCGCTGTGGCTTGTTTGATTCTTTACCTTTGTAACAACCAAAGGCGAGATTAATTGGAGGGGTTTCTTTATCTACATTCAGGTGAAGTTCTGCCTCCCTTCTGGTCCCTTCAATTCTATGGTGCCCTTCCTCCTGCTCCTTCTTTTCCCTTCCCCAACCATTTTCCCCGCCCCATTTGGTCGGTAAAACAGAAGACGAAAAGTAAGTCCCAGTCGTTTTAAGGACACTCTCTGGAAAGACCTGGTGGCGTTCATCCAAAATAGTTTGGTGCGATTCTCTTCCTGCTCTTCTTACTTCTGAACTGTTCTGGAACTGTTCTGGTTGGGCTTTGGTCAGTGAAACTTAGATGCTTACAGGTACTTTCTTTTTATTGTGTGTGTGTGTGTGTGTGTGTGTGTGTGTGTTGTGTTGTGTTTGTTTATTAAAGTAGGCGGCATTTAAACACAAAAACGTGCCTTGTTGTGATAGAAAATTGGATCCCTTTCTGACAACTTAACTGACAGCGTACTACTCCAGTAGAGGCCACCATACAGCTCCTAAAAATAGTCAGTGAATGCCAAATTGATTCATAGGATGAGGTAGGCGCTCACATCCTTTGTCTTTCAAGAATTTGCTCCCTCTTTTAAAACACGCTTTGGACTGCTGTATGTTTACTTCGTTTTTTTTTTCCTTGATTCCAACTAAACTAGGGTTATGTGTACATGCTAGAATAACATTTGAAAAGAAATGTAGAAAAAATAAATTCGGAAATAGCCTAAAGTTGAACCCTTTGTGCTTATAGGAAATATTTTATTTATTAGTGAACTAGGCAATTCTGAAATACTTTTTCATAGTTCACATCTCTAAAACAGGATAAATGAAGAGCAGTTAATTTCTTCTTAGAATATGAGTATGCTTCCTACTTACACAAGGTTTTAGCAAGGGGACAGAAATTTTGTTGTATGTATGTATGTATGTATGTATGTATGTATGTACTATATTGACTGATAGTCACAGACATTTAGTTTATAAAAATAGTTAAATGCTTTGATATAAGGAAGGGATGGGGAGGTAGGGAGCCTTTCTCATGCCTGTTATTTTATTCTTTTGGTTAACTTATGAGTGTGGTATGTTTTTAATTGTAATTACTTCATATGATTTTTTTTATTTGCAGTGTTTTAGGTAGTGTAGAGATTTAACAATGGGTCTCTCTACCTCAGCAATTTGGAAAAATACTCCAGTGGAAATAGTTAATCCCTATGAAGTAAAAGGAGAGGTGAAGATAATGTGGTGAAGATAGTATTTTTGCCTTCTTTGTTTTAAGCAATTATGATTGGTTAGATTTAATCCTACAAGTGACTTAATTAAAATATTCTAGGTGGAAACTAAATGCTGCATTTAAACAGACCTGCTTAGCACTTAAAGGAGATTTTCTTTAAGGGTGTTCTTTAATAAGAAGGAAAATATTTTACTTCCCAGAATTTATATTTATTTTAATTACATGTTTGTAATGCTGGCTTTGAAAGTGTTATCCTTTGAGTTTGAGTTTTACAGCCCTCAATTCATGATAATTTTTAGAACTAAGGATATTTCCATTCTACAATATATATATTTTTAAAAAATTTGTTAGAATCTTTTCTGGTTTGCTGAAGCTGCCATTATGCAAAATACCAGAAATGGATTGGCTTTTTTAAAGGGGATTCATTAGGTTACAAATTTACAGTTCTAAGGACTTAAAAGTGTCCAAACTAAGGTATCAACAAGAAAATATCTTCACTGAAGGAAGGCCAATGGCATCCAGAATGCCTCTGTCAGCCGGGAAGGCACATGGCCAGCGTCTGCTGGTTCTTTGCTCCCAGGTTGCACTGCCTTCAGCTTCTGATTCCAGTGGCTTTCTAAGCGTCTGGGAGACCACTCATAGCTTCTCTGGGGCAAACTCTGGGCTTCATCTCTTAGCTTAGCATCTCCAAATGTCCTTCTGTCCACATCTCCAAGCATCTCTAAACATCTCTGTCAGCTCCAGCTCCTGTCTCTCTTCCTGAGCCTTTTAAAGGACTCCAGTGATCTAACAAGACCTACCTTGAATGGTCGGGGCCACACCTCCATGGAAATGATCTAATCAAAGTGTCTTACCTATAGTTTGGGTGAGTCACATCTCCATGGAAACAACCTAATCAAAAAGTCATACCCTAATCAAAAAATTAATGTTTGCCTCCATAAGATTGCATTAAAGAATGTGGCCTTTCTAGGGGACATAATAGATCCAAACAGGTGCAAAATCCTTAAAGAAAATATAAGAATTTGTGAATTTTAATGTCAAAGGAAGCAATTTCTGTCAATTTCTGTGTGTGCTGAATCTTGGTAAGATTAAAGATTATAGACGGTACCATATATTTTGGAGTCTTTTTCAGTATCTTTTACCTACCTTGTTTGTATGAGAAGTTCTTAACTTTTGAATTCCAAAGTGTATAAATTGGTTGGTTGAAATTGTTAACATATTTTCCCCACAGGAAAAAAATTTTAAGGTCTGTTATGTTTTCAGATCAGTACACAATAGTGAGGTATAATGATGAATAGCTTAACTGCTCTTTATAAATCTGTTCTATGGGAAAAAGTGTCCAAAGTTTCAATGAAGAACTAGGTTCCAGTGGGAGGTGAAAAATGGGCCTGAATAAGGGAGGCACAGGCTCTGATGGCTCTTGGGAAGAAGGTTCTTGCAAGAGGGGAAACAGGATAATCAAGAGGCTTCGTTAGAGCTCTTGCAAGGACTGTCTCAATAAGGTCTATTGGGCACAGGGCATCACCCCTCAGACACAATTTTAGGTCTTGCCTGGATTCTGTCAGGATTAATTGAGGTGGGGTGGGTATTGGTCATTCCTGTGCAGGGGTCATAATCTTCAGCCTGTTTTAGTAAAGTGAACTTTTCACAAATTAGTGCTATGTACATTATAGTTTGTGCAGTTGTTGTTTGGTAAGTTACAGATATTTAATTTCTGACATATAAAAACATTTTTATTTACCAAACTTAGGATCTAATGAGGTGTCAACAAAGGAGTATTTGTGTTGCATTTTCCAGAAAAACTCAGAAAACAGAAAACATCAGGTCTGGACTCTAGAGGACTGACAGAAGAGAAAGGGCTAGCCAGAAGCTAAGGAATGAATTTTTGCAATTACATTTGAAGAAAGAGCAGAAGAAAAAGCTTTCCTAAACTGTTTTCATATATCTTCATATCATATCATAAGTTACAATGCATCATCATAAGATTATGTTCTGTAGCTTCGTTTGTTGTTTTTTTGTTTTTGTTTTTATTCAATTTTACTGAGATTTATTCGCATACCATACAGTCATCCAAAATGTACAATCAATTGTTCACAGTACCATTATATAGTTGTGCATTCAACACCATAATTAATTTTTGAAAATTTTCCTTACCACAGAAAAAAATATATCCTTACACTGTGTGACCGTGTGATTGTGAAAACCTTGTGGCTCACACTCCCTTTATCCAGTATATGGAAAAATGAGTAGAAAACTAGGGACAAAAGTAAATGAATAATAGGGAGGGATGGGGGAGGTGAGATATTTTGGGTCTTGTTTTTTACTTTAATTTTCATTCTTTTTTTTTTTGTGGTAACAAAGTTGGTTTTGAGAGTAATGAATTCCTCTGATAAAAACAGTTTGGAATTAAAGCCACAGACCTTAAAAATTTAACCAGGATGGCAACTATATGGCAAATTGGGAAAAACTGCTAGTTTTAATTAATTTTCATGAGACCCTGTATAATAGAGGAAAGAACATGGGCTTTGGAGGCAGAGAAATCCAGGTTCCAATCCCACCTGCACCTCACAGTAGCTCTGTGACCTAGTGCAAGTTGCCTAACCTTTCTGAACCTTTATCTGTAAATGAGAGAAAAACTGTCTTCAAGAGTTGTTATGAAAAGAAAATGCAGTAATGTGTTTAATATACTTGGCAAGGTGTTTTGCATATAGTAGGCCTCCAGTACTCGGTAATTCCTTCTATTTTCCTATAATCATCATCATGCCCCTTTCCCTGCCCCTAAATTCTGAATGACTGTCACCTATATTAGGTCCTTGGAATCTAGATAGACATGGCCATAATCCCAGTATTCACTATCATGAGCAATTTTGACCTCAAGACTTCCTTTTTATATCTGATTATTTCATCTAAGTATAGGGGGCTCTTACTCCACACATTTCTAATCACAAGTAGGGTGACCAGTTATTTTAATTCAGGAATAAAGTATGAGGTTATGTTGATGACCACTTTGGTGGATGAGACAAATAATTTCATTTATTATAAGTGACAAATGAGGTGCAAATGAGGTGTTTCATTTTTTTTAATTTTGTTAGCTTTTTCTATTCTGAACTCTTGTCATGGTAGGAGTTTGTTCAATTCTTCAAGTATTTTTTGAGTACAAGGCAATATACTACATGGTGCTATAATGGGAAATGCCTAAATATATACCACCCTGAGTTGCACTCCAGCTCCTATAGGTTTGCAATTAAGTGGGGAAGAGAGGCATGTTCAGAAATTGTAATTATACAAGGCTCAGGACCACTAACAACCAGGTTGTTTGGGGGTTGTTTAGGGATGGATCTGGTAAGACCTTGTAAAAGAGGTGGAATTTGAGCAGGACATTAGAAAGTGGGTAATACTTTCACAGGCAAATATTTTCACAGGCAGAGATGAATGGAGCATATTTCAGGTGATTGGGGACAGTATAACCAAAGGCATGGAGGTTTATGGGAGGAAGGTGGAATCTGATATTGCTAGGGTATAAGTTCTCTAGGGTGAGATATAGTGTGAGATGAGGTAGGGAAATGTATACTAAACATAGGCTAGGCCTAGGTTGTATGGGGCTTTTTAAGCCAGTTTAAAGATTCAGTTTTATTCTGTAAGTGGGAACCATCTAAGGTATTTGAGGACATGAACAACATGATCATGTCTGTGTTTTAAAAAATAACCGATGGCAGTGTGTTGGTTGGATTGGAGTGGGAGAGAGACTGAAGGTGGGGGAGACCAGCTAGGAGGCATGAGTCAGGGGAAGAAGTAATGAGATTTTTGAGATAAACACAGAAGGGTTAAAAAGGAGAGGACTGATGGGAGAGATCTTGCAGAGGTAGAATTGTTAGAATTTGGCAATTGATTAGATGTGGGAGGCTAAGAGGGAGGAATAAAAAAACAACTGAGATTAGAAACATTGTGGTAGGAATCAGTTCAATTTAACAGATATTTAATTCGTGTCTGACAATATCAGGCTCTATGCTAGCCACTGGACTAATACAAGGATCTATCTTTGCTGCTTAGGGATATATAAAGTTAAAATGAACTTTCCCTTCCCTAATACTGTCTTGAACAAGAAACAACAACTACAGATCTCTGATCATGTTTGGTATGCTTAAAATCCTTCCCACCAAATGTGAATGCATTAATTATAGCTAAAAAGTCCTTCTTTTATGTGGGCTTTATGCCTGTAATTCCTGTTTCTTCAGTATTCATTTAGTCAGTAGCCCATGGGTACAGAGGGCTGTTCAGAAAATGAAAGAATGGTGCTTCTTTCT
Organism: Choloepus didactylus; assembly: GCF_015220235.1. Classification (NCBI taxonomy): domain Eukaryota; kingdom Metazoa; phylum Chordata; class Mammalia; order Pilosa; family Megalonychidae; genus Choloepus; species Choloepus didactylus. The sequence continues at coordinate 94,927,433 of NC_051334.1, read as the reverse complement.
GGAATTTGGAATAGTGAACAGGAACATATGTATTTCTTGTATGCTTTCAGCAGGTATATTTGGAATAGGCAAGGGGGATGGATCAGAAGAGCCCTAGCCCCTCCCCCATAGGGGTACATTCTCAGTTCTTCCAAATCTCTTCCTTTAAACCAGTCTGGTCTGGAGATTTTCAGGTCATTTCCTTCAGGGCAGAGCCTCTGTATTTCACCACGTTGATTAGTTCATCAAGAGAGCTAATCATTACCGTAATGTTCCATAATAATGCCTAACAGTGCTGCTGTTGCTTTCTTGTGGCCATATTGTTGTTTCAATACCACCCCTCCTAGTCCCTCCCATCCATAATTTTGTGGCGAAAATGCAGATTTGTTTCCCCTTCCAGTAATTTCTGTCTTGGTGGTGCTGTTATTGTCTTTAGCAGCAGCTTTGAAGATTTGGTAAGCACTTGGAATCTTTTTTTTTTTTTTTTCAGCTTTGAAGTTTTATTTATGCAATATTTAAGTTGACAGTCCATAGGAGGCCATCTTTACCAAGAGAATGAAGATCCTTTCTCTTGATTCCCTTTAGCACAGCTGAAGCAGCTGGAAATTTTCCACTACTACTAAATATTAGGAGAGAACAGATAAGAAGGAAAAAATGGAAGGATAAAAACAGTTGACTGATATACTTCAGATTTCTGATCTTGCCACAAATAGTTTGTACTCAGGCTTCCTGACTCTGCCCTATGACACTTTCCTAAAAGTCTATACTCTAGCTCTTCTGGGGAAGGGGAGAGGTGCGGGAGACTGGGGGGTTGGTGTCACTTTGCAGGCCTGGAATTCCTCATTTCCAGCACTGTTTCTCTTCACTTAGAGGTGACAACTAATACCTGCCTCCAAGATTTATCACTGCCACTTTTTCACTTTGCAATTCCCCTAAATGTTCAGACTTCCAATTTGAGATGCAGTAGGTCACATCCCGAACTAATTAAAACCAAGAATGACTTTGCCTGCAGGTGAGCTCGTACCCTTCCTACAGGATGGTGGGCTTCTCTTTTGTAAGATCTGACAAGATAATGGTCAGAGCATCCACATAATGATAACACCCACACACAGTAGCCGGTGTCTCTCCCACGATCCTCAGGCAGCCAGCAAAGGATGAAACATGAACACCCAAAGTGGAGCCCGGCCAGAGGAGAGGCTGGCAGGGGTCAGGGCAGAAGGTCTGAGTGCCATCTCCTTCTACCTCTAAGGGAAAGCCGAGGTCAAAGGGGAACCTTGGTGGGAGGCTCAATAACGGACCAGCCGCCCCCAGGAGCATGGGTTGAGGGGATGTTTGCAGCCTGATGCTCATGCAGGTGAGCAAGGACTAAAAACTCACCCCCGAGTTAGAGGCCAGGCCGAATCAGTGGTGTGTGGACCCCATTGACAAGTATTACCTTACATAACTATGTAAAACCTACAGCTGGATTTTATTTACCTTTATCTGAAGTGGGAGTTTAAAAAGTTAGTTCTGAAAAATATCCGTGTGAATTGACAACTGTTAGCTAAACGTGAACTTTCAGTTAACTTTTTTTTTTTTTCAGAGTTTAGCTACTTTATTTTTTTTTTAATCATCATTTTATTGAGATATATTCACATACCACGCAGTCATACAAAACAAATTGTACTTTCAATTGTTCACAGTACCATTACATAGTTGTACATTCATCACCTAAATCAATCCCTGACACCTTCATTAGCACACACACAAAAATAACAAGAATAATAATTAGAGTGAAAAAGAGCAATTGAAGTAAAAAAGAACACTGGGTACCTTTGTCTGTTTGTTTCCTTCCCCTATTTTTCTACTCATCCATCCATAAACTAGACAAAGTGGAGTGTGGTCCTTATGGCTTTCCCAATCCCATTGTCACCCCTCATAAGCTACATTTTTATACAACTGTCTTCGAGATTCATGGGTTCTGGGTTGTAGTTTGATAGTTTCAGGTATCCACCACCAGCTACCCCAATTCTTTAGAACCTAAAAAGGGTTGTCTAAAGTGTGCGTAAGAGTGCCCTCCAGAGTGACCTCTCGGCTCGTTTTGGAATCTCTCTGCCACTGAAGCTTATTTCATTTCCTTTCACATCCCCCTTTTGGTCAAGAAGATGTTCTCCGTCCCACGATGCCGGGTCTACATTCCTCCCCGGGAGTCATATTCTACGTTGCCAGGGAGATTCACTCCCCTGGGTGTCTGATCCCACGTAGGGGGGAGGGCAGTGATTTCACCTTTCAAGTTGGCTTAGCCAGAGAGAGAGGGCCACATCTGAGCAACAAAGAGGCATTCAGGAGGAGACTCTTAGGCACAAATATAGGGAGGCCTAGCCTCTCCTTTGCAGCAACTGTCTTCCCAAGGGTAAAACTTATGGTAGAGGGCTCAACCCATCAAACCACCAGTCCCCTATGCCTGTGGTCATGTTAGCAACCATGGAGGTGGGTTAGGCGAATACCCCTGCACTCTCCACAGGCTCCTCAAGGGGGCACTACATCTTTTTTTTTTTTCCTTGTTTTTCTTTCTTTTTTTTTTTTTTTAACTTTCCCTTCTTTTTTAAATCAACTGTATGAAAAAAAAAGTTAAAAAGAAAACAAACATACAATAAAAGAACATTTCAAAGAGACCATAACAAGGGAGTAAGAAAAAGACAACTAACCTAAGATAACTGCTTAACTTCCAACATGTTCCTACTTTACCCCAAGAAAGTTACATAATATAGCAACATTTCTGTGAACTTGTTCCTACTATATCCATCAGAATTTAACAGACCATAGTCATTTCTGGGCATCCCCAGAACGTTAAATAGCTTATCTGTTCTTCTTGGATTATTGTTCCCCCTTCCTTAATTGCTCTCTACTGCTAGTTCCCCTACATTCTACATTATAAACCATTTGTTTTACATTTTTCAAAGTTCACATTAGTGGTAGCATATAATATTTCTCTTTTTGTGCCTGGCTTATTTCGCTCAGCATTATGTCTTCAAGGTTCATCCATGTTGTCATATGTTTCACGAGATCGTTCCTTCTTACTGCCGCGTAGTATTCCATCGTGTGTATATACCACATTTTATTTATCCACTCATCTGTTGAAGGACATTTGGGTTGTTTCCATCTCTTGGCAATTGTGAATAATGCTGCTATGAACATTGGCGTGCAGATATCTGTTCGTGTCACTGCTTTCCGATCTTCCGGGTATATACCGAGAAGTGCAATCGCTGGATCGAATGGTAGCTCTATATATAGTTTTCTAAGGAACTGCCAGACTGATTTCCAGAGTGGCTGAACCATTATACAGTCCCACCAACAATGAATAAGAGTTCCAATTTCTCCACATCCCCTCCAGCATTTGTAGTTTCCTGTTTGTTTAATGGCAGCCATTCTAACCGGTGTTAGATGGTATCTCATTGTGGTTTTAATTTGCATCTCTCTAATAGCTAGTGAAGCTGAACATTTTTTCATGTGTTTCTTGGCCATTTGTATTTCCTCTTCAGAGAACTGTCTTTTCATATCTTTTGCCCATTTTATAATTGGGCTGTCTGTACTATTGTCATTGAGTTGTAGGATTTCTTTGTATATGCAAGATATCAGGCTTTTGTCAGATACATGGTTTCCAAAAATTTTTTCCCATTGAGTTGGCTGCCTCTTTACCTTTTTGAGAAATTCCTTTGAGGTGCAGAAACTTCTAAGCTTGAGGAGTTCCCATTTATCTATTTTCTCTTTTGTTGCTTGTGCTTTGGGTGTAAAGTCTAGGAAGTGGCCGCCTAATACAAGGTCTTGAAGATGTTTTCCTACATTATCTTCTAGGAGTTTTATGGTACTTTGTTTTATATTGAGATCTTTCGTCCATTTTGAGTTAATTTTTGTGTAGGGGGTGAGGTAGGGGTCCTCTTTCATTCTTTTGGATATGGATATCCAACTCTCCCAGCCCCATTTGTTGAAAAGACCATTATGACTCAGTTCAGTGACTTTGGGGGCCTTATCAAAGATCAGTCGGCCATAGATCTGAGGGTCTGTCTCTGAATTCTCAATTCGATTCCATTGATCTATATGTCTATCTTTGTGCCAGTACCATGCTGTTTTGGCAACTGTGGCTTTATAATAAGCTTCAAAGTCAGGGAGTGTAAGTCCTCCCACTTCGTTTTTCTTTTTTAGAGTGTCTTTAGCAATTCGAGGCATCTTCCCTTTCCAAATAAATTTGATAACTAGCTTTTCCAAGTCTGCAAAGTAGGTTGTTGGAATTTTGATTGGGATTGCATTGAATCTGTAGATGAGTTTGGGAGCACTTGGAATCTTGAAGTAAGCCTTTTAGCACTTTGTCAGAATTTGCTTTATAATGTTTACCCATTTATGTTTTCCCAGGGATTATTTACTGTTCTTGCTGATAGTTTTTCCTTTGTGTATTTTGTTTTCTTTTTGTTTGTTTTTAGGTAGGAAAGGAGTTAGATGGGAGATTTAGAGCTAAGCTTTATCTGGTTTTTGCAGATAATAGAGATGTTTTCTGAATTGCTCTGGAGGCATTCTATTTAACTGACTTTACTGCTAGATATTAACCTGTATCAGTATATTTGACATAGGTTTTGCTGTGTGTGTGTGTATTTTACTGTTATGCCTTGCTTCATTTCACAAAGTATTTGAAATGGTTTACGGGAACTATAATCCAATAACAAATCAGGATAAGGGAAAACAAATTAAAGTAGTAGGTGTTTGAAAAGGTTAGAGGATGGGGTTGGAGGGTGAAATAGAACACAGGTAACAGGACCTAAGAGTCTACTACACATATAATTGAATTGTAAATTTGGTTTTGAGTTTCCTCTGGGCAGATAGTTCTAAACTCTCGCTGTATATTAGAATTACCTGGGGGTTTTTAAAAATTGTCCATTCCATTGCCCCACTGACAGAGATACAGATTTAATTGATCTGGAGTGGGCCTGGACATCATTCTCCAGATGATTATGATATACAGCTGTGACTCTAGGGCAATGTATAAAGAAGTTATATAGTTCTCATTATCCAACAAGAAAAAAACATATTTCCTAAGCAAGCAATTAGGTGAAAAATAAATTTTCTGTGAATTGTGGAATTATTCTGTCTTATTCTGTTGATTTACGATATGACTGGGGCAAATGGGGATATTTGAGCTGTTCTTATATGCTGTTGCTGTTTAGTTTCCCGAAAGAGTAAAAACAAAATTTTAGTGTCCTAGATGATTTTTATTTTTTTTTAGTAGAGAAGTTTTGGGTTTACAGAACAATCATGCATAAAATACAGGATTCCCATATACCACCCAACCATCAACACCTTGCATTGGTGTGGAACATTTGTTACAATTGATGATAACACTTTATAATTGTACTGATTTTTTAAACTGTAGTTACCTTTGTTATAGTTGATGAAAGATTATTAAAATAGTACTAACTATGGTCCATAGTTTGCAGTAGGTATATTTTTTTCTCATATACCACCCTATTATTAACACCTTGTATTAATGTCATACATTTGTTATAATTCATGAAAGAACATTCTTAGACTTGTAAAATTAACTATAGTCCATCATCTACAATAGGTTCACTGTGTTACACAATCCTATATTTTTTCTTTTAATTTTTATTCAAGTAACACATACAACCTAAACTTTCCCCTATTAATCACATTTACCTATATAATTCATTGCTGATAATTGCAACTCACAATATTGTGCCACTATTCTGGTTTGCTTAAACTTCTGTTATGCAAAATATAAGAAATGGATTGGCTTTTATAAAGGGGATGTATTAGGTTACAAATTTAAAGATCTAAGGCCATAAAAGTATACAAACTAAGGCATCAACAAGAGAATACCTTCACTGAAGAAAGGCTGATGGCATCTGTCAGCTGGGAAGGCATGTGGCTGGCATCTGCTGGTCCTTTGCTCCTGCGTTCTGGTTTCAAAATAACTTTCTCCAAAATGTCTGTGGGCTTTTGTCTCTCTTAGCTTCTGTCAGCTCCTGTGAATCCTTGCTTGTTCTCCCAGGGTGTTTCTGTCTAAGCATCTGGGGGTCCTCTCTTAGCTTCTCTGGGGCAAACTCTCAACTTCATTTCTTAGTATCTCCAAACATCTTTTATTATGCATTTCCAAGCCTCTGGGTCTGTGTCGGCTTTTAGCTTCTCCTGGGGGCAAACTCTGGATTACTTATTTTAGCTTCTCTCCAAAGTGTCTCTCTCAACTTCTCTGAGCTTCTTGTCTCTGTGAGATCTCTTAAAGGACTCCAGTAAACTAACCAAGACCCACTTTGAATGGGTGTGGTCATACCACCATGGAAATAATCTAACCAAAAGGTTTCCCCCTCAGTTGGGTGGGTCACATCTCCATGGAAACAACATAACCAAAAGGTCTCACCCACAATAGGTCTTCCCCCACAAGATTGCATTAAAGAACATGACTTTTAATGGGGTGCATAACAGATTCAGACCAGCACAGCTATCATCACCACCATCCATTTCCAAACCTTTACAATCAACCTAAATAGAAATTCTGTACAAATTAAGCATCTACTCCCCATTCTGTATTCCCAGTCTATCCCCTAGTAACCTGTATTCTAGATTCTAACTCAATGAGTTTGCTTATTCAAATTATTTCATATCAATGAGAACATGCAATATTTTTCCTTTTGTGTCTGGCTTATTTCAGCATAATGTCCTCGGGGTTCATCCATGTTGTTGCATGCATCAGTATTTCATTCCTTTTTACAGCTGAATAATATTCTATTGTTTGTATATTCCACATTTTGTTTATCCATTCATTGGCTGATGGACACTTGGGTTGCTTCCATCTTTTGGCGACTGTGAATAATGCTGCTATGAACATTGGTGTGTGTATTAATCAGAAACAGAACCAACAGGAGATATCTGTAAATAGTATGAGATTTTATAAAGGTGTCTCATGCAACTGTGGGGATGCACAAGTCCAAATTCTGTAGGGCAGGCTGCAAGCTGGCACCCTGATGAAGGTCTTCAATGAATTCCCCAGGAGCAGCTGGCTGGCTGAAGAAAAAGTGAAAATTTTCTCTTCTCCCTTAAAATCTTCAACTGATTGGATTAAATCCAATTGATTGGATTCTCTCATTGCAGAAGACACTCCCTTAGTTGATCGTAGATGTAATCTGCCACAGATGCAATCAGTTGATGATTTAATAAACCAACCATGAAATGTCCTTGCAGTAATGGTTAGGCCAGTGTTTGCTTGACCAAACAAGTGGGCACTATGACCTGGCCAAGTCGACACATGAACCTAACCATTACAGTGTGCAAATATCTTTTCAAGTCCCTAAGTTCAATTCTTTTGGGTTTAAACCTAGTAGTGGGATTGCTGGGTCATATTGTAATTCTGTACTTAGCTTTCTGAGGAACTGCTACACTGTCTTCTATAGCCACTGCACCATTTTAAATTCCTACCAGCAAAGAATGAGTGTTCCTATTTTTCACATGCTCTCCAACAATTTAGTTTTCTGTTTTTAAAATAGTAGTCATTGTAGTGGGTTTGAAATAATATCTCATTGTGATTTTTATTTACATTTTCCTGGTAGCTAGTGATGTTAAATATCTTTTCATTGTGCTTTTTAGCCATCTGTATTTCCTCTTTGGAGAAATGTCTATTCATGTTTTTGCCCATTTTTAAATTTGCTTGTTTGTATCTTTATTGTAGAGTTGTAGGATATATTTATATATTCTGAATATTAAACCCTTATCGGATATGTGGTTCCAAGTATTTTCTCCCATGGAGCAAGTTGTTAAAGTCCTTTGAGGCACAAAAGTTTTTAATTTTGAGGAGCTCCCATTTATCGATTCTTTTTTTCATTGCTTGTCTTTCAGTATAAGGTCTAAGAACCATTGTCTAGCAAAGATCCTGAAGATTTTCCCAGCATTTTCTTGGAGTTCTATGGTCCAAGCTCATATTTTGATCCATTTTGAGTTAATTTTGAATTTTATATTTGTTTTTGAATTTTTAAATTTAAACTTTTTTATTGTGAAATATAACATATATACAGAAAAGTGATAACTTTCAAAGTACAGTTTAACAAGTAGTTATAGAGCAAATTGCAAAGTTTGATATGGGTTGCAGTTCCACAATTTCAGTTATTTCCTTCTAGTTCTAATACACTAGAGACTAAAAAGAAATCTATGTAATTATTCAGTAGTCATAATCCTTTGTTAAACCCTATCTTGACAGGTTACATCAGTGAAGGGAATGAGATAATTTAATCAGCTGGATTTAACCCAATCAGTTGAAGACTTAAGCGAGGCAGACAGAGGACCTTCCTACTTCTTCAGCTAGCCAGAGAAGCATTTCCTGAGGAGTTCATTGAACACCTGCACTGGAATTGCCAGTTTGCTGGCTGCCCTATGGAATTCGGACTCGTGCATCCCCACAGTTGCATGAGACACTTTTATGAAATCTTTTATTTAGATATTTCTTGTTGATTCTGTTTCCCTAGAGAACTCTAATACAACTTGGTACCAGAAGTGGTTCTTGAGAAACAGAATCTTAAAATGGGCTTCTACAATTGGTTTTCTACTCTGATTAGATTCAAAATCACTAATTATTCCAGTTCCAATAATCAAGATGGCATTGACAGCCCATGGCGTGAGTTGGCAATGGAGATATGCAAAATATCACCATTTGATTCTCCTAATCATACTCTTATATGAAGCAAGGCTCTGGGTGACAGTGTTTTTGACACCTTAACAGTTTTGCAGAAAGAGGTATAATGATGTTGGCTGGTTGCTCTTAGATATGCTGGATAAAGTTATAAGAGAAAGGGATAAGCTAAGGGCTTCAAATTTGAAACTTCAGCACAGTATGACAGATGTAAAGCTTTCTATGTGTGCCCTGGTAGAAAATCTTATTTCCTGTGGTCACAGATTTGAGATTTCTGAAAACCAGACCCAGAGTCTCACTGTGTGAGTAGCAGATTTACAATGTAAACTAAAATCTCAACCTTGCAGGGTGTCTTCTGTTAAAGTAAAGACATTGATTGGAAAAAAAATGGGATCCTGAAACTTGGGATGGGGGCATATGAACTGATAAAAATGGCAGTGAGAACAATGGAACCCTGGATACTGCTGAGTCTTTGTTAGATATACCTGTAGTGGTCTGTCCTGAGGAAACAGACACCTACCTCCAGTCTGCCATGAGGAGACAGCTACCCAACCTCCAGCCTGCTTTGAAGAAACAGCTTTCTGACATCCAGGCTGCCCTGAGGAGCCTGCCATCCAACATCCACCTAAAGAGATTAACACTTCAGTGCCTGCTAAACCTGTAATCACCTCCCCTCAAGAAGCAGCTTTCACTCCTCTGTCTGGAGAGATTAATCTTTTTTCACAAGATGAAACTGCCACAGAATATCCTCAGGTAAATGGCTTGAGGGGTACTTCTAATTCTTTTCATGACCCACCCCCATCAGCAGTCTTTACTTCAAGACCTATAACTAGACTAAAGTCCCAACAGGACCCGAAGTGTGAGGTACAAAGTGTGACCCATGAGGAAGTACGCTATACTCCAAAAGAACTGAATGAGTTTTCCAATTTGTACAGACAGAAACCAGGGGAATATGTGTGGGAATGGATATTAAGGGTGTGGGATAGTGGTGGAAGGAATATAAAGTTGGATCAGGCTGAATTTATTTATATAGGCCCACTAAGCAGAGATTCTGCATTCAATGTTGTAGCTCGAGGGGTTAGAAAGGGTGTTAACAGTTTGTGTGGTTGGCTGAAATGTGGATCAAAAGGTGGCTGACATTACCCAAGGTCAAAATGCCAGAACTGCCCTGGCATAATGTACGGGGGGGATTCAAAGGCTTAGAGAGGTTGGAATGTTAGAGTGGATTTATCATGGAAGACCTGCTCACACACCCTGGAATGTCCAGAGGGCACACCTTTACCAGGACTGAGGAATAAATTTGTGAGCCTAGCTCCATCATCCCTGAAGAGCTCTGTAGTTGCCTTTCTATGTAGGTCAGATATTACTGTGGGAACTGCTGTCACTTAACTGGAATCCTTAAACACAATGGGGATAATCAGATCCTAAGTTGACAGAAGCCACATGGCAGCAGTTAACTGTCAAAGACAAGGTGGGCACAGCTACCATAATGGGAAACAGGCTCAAGGCAGCAGTCAAAATAATCTGACTTGCAGAGACTTACAGCGTTGGCTAATAGATCATGGAGTACCTAGCAGTCAAATAGATGGACAGTCTACTGAATTCTTGTTTGAGCTGTATAAGCAGAATTCTAGGTCAAGTGAACAAAAGTCTTCCCTGAATTACAAAAACAGAGTGTCATGGCCCCTTAATCAGTTCCCAGACTTGAGACAGTATACAGACCCGGATCCCCTAGAATGAGGGGAAGGCTAGGTACTCTTGGCGAAGGACCCTGTTTCACTGCCAAAAATTTATAGTTAATCTTTCTCCCAGCCTTTCCCAGGGGGACCTACAGCCTTTTACCAGGGTGACTGTGCATTGGGGAAAAGGAAAGGATCAGATGTTTTGGGGATTATTAGACACTTGTTCAGAAGTGACAATTCCAGGAGATACAAAACATCACTCTGGTCCACCAGAGTTGGGGCTTATGGAGTTCAGGTGATTGATGGAATTTTAGCTCAGGTCCATCTCACAGTAGGTCTAGTGGGTGCCCAGACCCATTCTGTGGTTTTTTCCCCAGTTCCAGAAAGCATGATTGGAATAGATGTACTCAGCAACTGATAGAATCCACACATTGGTTCCCTGATTTGTGGAGTGAGGGCTATTAAGGTGGGAAAGGCCAAGTGGAAGCCATTAGAACTACTCCTGCCTAGCAAAATGGTAAACCAGAAGCAATACAAGATTCCTGGAGGGATTGCAGAGATTAATGCCACTCTTAAGGACTTGAAGGGTGCAGGGGTGGTGATTCTCACCACATCCCCCTTCAACTCTCCTGTTTGATCTGTGCAGAAAACAGATAGGTCTTGGAGGATGACAGTGGATTATGATGAGCTTAACCAGGTGGTGACTCCAATTGCTGGTGCTGTTCCAGATGTGGTATCATTGATTGAGCAAATCAACACATCCCCTAGTACCTGGTATGCAGCTATTGATCTGGCAAATGCTTTTTACTCAATAGCTGTTAGTAAGGACCACCAGAAACAGTTTGCATTTGGCTGGCAAGGCCAGCAGTATACATTCACTGTGTTACCTCAGGGTTATATTAACTCTCCAGCCCTATGTAATAACGTTGTCTGCCGGGAACTTGATCATTTCTCCCTCCTCCAAGACATCACACTGTTCCATTATATTGATGATATCATGTTGGTTGGACCTAGTGAGCCAGAAGTAGCAACTACTCTAGATTTGTTGGTAAAGTATTTATGTGGCAGAGGATGGGAGATAAATCCAACAAAAATACAGGGGCCTTCCACCTCAGTAAAATTTCTAGGTGTCCAGTGGTGTGGGACATGTCAACATATCCCTTCTAAGGTAAAGGATAAGCTACTGCATCTGACCCCCCCCCTACAACCAAAAAGAGGCACAATGCTTAGCTAGTTTCTTTGGATTTTGGAGACAATATATTCCTCATTTGGGTGTGCTACCCCAGCCCATTTACCAAGTGACCAGAAAAGCTTCTAGTTTTGAGTGGGGACCGGAACAAGATGAGATTGTGTGACAGGTCCAGGCTGCTGTGCAAGCTGCTCTGCCACTTGGACCATATGGTCCAGCTGATCCAGCAGTGCTGGAAGTGTCAGTGGCAAATAGAGATGCTGTTTGGAGCCTTTGGCAGGCTCCTATATGAGAATCACAATGCAGGCCCTTAAGATTTTGGATTAAAGTCTTACCATCCTCTGAAGGTAATTACTCTCTATTTGAGAAACAGCTTTTGGCCTGCTACTGGGCCTTCATAGAGCCAGAACGCTTAACCATGGGCCAAGTTACCATGAGCCCTGAGTTACCTATCATGAGCTGAGTGTGGTCAGACCCACCAAGCCATAAAGTTGGGCATGCACAGCAGCACTCCATCATAAAATGGAAATGGTATATATGAGATAGAGCTTGAGTAGATCCTGAAGGTACAAGTAAGTTACATGAGGAGGTGGCCTAAATGTCCACAGCCCCCCCCTCTTGCCACATTACATTCTCTTTCATAGCTCACAGCTATGGCATCTTGGGGAGTTCCTTACAGTTGATTGAGGAGAATACTTGGGACTGGTTTACAGATGGTTCTGCACGATATGCAGGCACCACCTGAAAGTGGACAGCTGCAGCACTGCAGCCCATTTTTGGGATGTCCCTGAAGGACAGTGTTGAGGGGAAATCCTTCCAGTGGGCAGAACTTTCAGCAGTGAAATTTGGTTCACTTTGCTTGGAAGGAGAACTGACCAGAGGTGTGTTTGTGTACGGATACATGGGCTGTTGCTAATTGTTTGGCTGGATGGTCAGGGACTTGGAAGGAACATGATTGGAAAATTGGTGACAAAGAAGTCTGGGGAAGAGGTATGTGGATAGAGTTTTCTGAGTGGGCAAAAAACATGAAGATATCTGTGTCCCATATGAATGCTCACCAGAAGGTGACTTCAGCAGAAGAATATTTTAATAAGTGGATAAGATGCAGCAATATGAACTTCCACTCACCAAGGCTGATCTGACCGCAACCACTGCTGAGTGCATAATCTGCCAGCAGCAGAGACCCACACTCAGTCCCTGATATGGCACCATTTCCTGAAGTGATCAGTCTGCTACCTGGTGGCAGGCTGATTACATTGGACCACTTCCATCATGGAAGGGGCAGTGATTTGTTCTTACTGGAATAGACACATACTACAGATATGGGTTTGCCTTCCCTGCATGACATGCTTCTGCCAAAACTACCATCCTTGGACTTACAGAATGCCTTATCCACCATCATGGTATTCCAAACAGCCTTGTTTCTGACCAATGAACCCACTTCACCACAAATGAAGTGAGGGAATGGGCACATGCTTATGGAATTCTGTGGTCTTACCATGTTCCCCATCATCCAGAAGCACCTGGGTTGAAAGAACAGTGCAATGGCCTGTTGAAGACTGAATTATGATGCCAAATAGGTGGCAATACCTTGCAGGGCTGGGACAGTGTTCTCCAGGAGGCTGTGTATGCTCTGAATCAGGGTCCACTCTGTGGTGCTGTTTCTCTCATAACCAGGATTCACAGGTCCAGGAATCAAGGGGTAGAAACAGGAGTGGCAGCATGCACTATCACTTCTAGTGATCCACTCGGAAAATTTTTGCTTCCTATCCCTGCAAGCTTAAGACAAATCTTAGTTCCAAAAGGAGGAGTGCTTCCACCAGGAAACACAACAGTAGTTCCATTGAACTGGAAATTAAGACTGCCACTTGCCACTTTGAGCTTCTTATGCCTCTGAATCAACAGGCAAGGAAAGGGATTACTGTACTGGCTGGAGTGATTGATCCTATCAAGGGGAAATAGCACTGCAACTACACAATGGAGGTAACAAAGACTTTTCCTGGAATACAGGAGATCCCCTAGGGCGTCACTTGGTACTACCATGCCCTGTGATTATCATCAATGGAAACTGCAACAACCCAATCCAGGGAGGACTACCAATGGCCAAGAAACTTCAGGAATGAAGGTTTGGGTCACCCCACCAGGGAAAGAACCATGGCCAGCTGAAGTGCTTGCTGAAGGTAAATGGAACATGGAATGGGTAGTGGAAGAAGGTAGTGATAAATATGAACTATGATCATGTGACCAGTTACAGAAATGAAGACTATGATGTCATGAATATTTCCTCCTTGTTTTTTTATGAGTATGTTTGTATTTGTCTGTAAAGCAAATATCTTTGTTTTCTTCTCTGTCTTATCCCCTTATCTTATGACATAAACTGTATTGTTCATTTCACATTTGTTCCAGTTTGCTAATGCTGCCAGAATGTCAAACACCAGAAATGGATTGGCTTTTATAAAGTGGGTTTATTTGGTTACACAGTTACAGTCTTAAGGCCATAAATTTTCCAAGGTAATGCATCAACAATCAGGTACCTTCACTGGAGGATGGCCAGTGGTGTCTGGAAAACCTCTGTTAGCTGGGAAGGCATGTGGCTGGCATCTGCTCCAAGTTCTGGTTTCAAAATGGCTTTCTCCCAGAACGTTCCTCTCTAGGCCACAGCTCCTCTTCAAAATGTCACTCTCAGTTGCTCTTAGGGTGTTTGTCCTCTCTTAGCTTCTCTGGAGCAAGTGTCTGCTTTCAACGACCATCTTCAGCTGTCTCTGAGCTGCAACTACTCTCTCAGCTTCTGTACATTCTTGAAAGTGTCCCTCTTGACTGTAGCAAGCTTGCTCCTTCTGCCTGTGCTTTTATAGTGCTCCAGCAAACTAATCAAGGCCTCCGCTGAATGGGCGGGGCCATGCCTCTGTGGAAACTATCTAACCAGAGTCACCATCCACAGTTGGGTGGGTCATATCTCCATGGAAACACTCAAAGAATTACAATCTGGTCAACACTAATACATCTGCCCACACAAGTTTGCATCAATGATAATGGCATTTTGGGTGACATAATACATTCAGACCAGCACAAGAGTATTTAAGTTAAAGGAAATAAATTTTAAGAGTTAATGTCACCCAAGGACTTGCACCCTATTCTGGAGAGTTTTAGTGTGTTTCCAGTTGTACACAGGACAGCAGAGTATTGTTAGGTGATACATATGTCTGTTATTGTTCTCTACTTAGACATAAATTATGGTTTAAGGTGATGTGTATCTCTGCCAAGTTGACAAGGGGTGGACTGTGATGGTTAGATTCATGTGTCAACTTGGCCAAGTGATTGTCCCAGGTGTCTGGTCAAGCAAGAACTGGCCTAACCATTACTGCAAGGACATTTGTGGCTGGTGAGTAAACCAGAAGGCTGGTTTATTAAATCATCAGTCAGTTGGCTGCAGCTGTGACAGATTACATCAACAAAGGGCATGTCTTCCACAATGACAAAATTCAGTCAGCTGGATTTAATCCAATCAGTTGAAGACTTTTAAGTGAGACAGATAGAGGGCCTTCATTACTTCTTCATCTAGCCAGCAAAGCATTTCCAGAGTTCATTGAACACCTTTATCAGAGTTGTCAGTTCACTGCCTGAGGAGTTGATTGAACACCTTCATTGGTGTTGCCAGTTTGCTGCCTGCCCTATGGAATTTGGACTTGTGCATCCCCACAGTTGCATGAGACACTTTTTATAAAATCTTTTATTTAGATATCTCTTGTTTATTCTGGTTCTCTAGAGAACCCTAACTAATACATCCATTATTAACTCCCTATTATTTATTTAACTTTGTCTTTTTTTTTTACTCATCTGTCCATACAGTGGAAAAGGGGAGTGTAGTCCCAAGGTTTTCTCAATTACACAGTCACACCTTAAGAGCTATATATTTATACAATCTTCAAGAATGAAGGGTACTGGATTCCAGTTGAACGGTTTCTGGTATTTCCATCTAGCTATTCCAATACACTAAGAACTACAATGGGTTATCTCTATAATGCATAAGAATAACCTCCAGAATGACCTCTTGAATCTGTTTGAAATCTCTCAGCCACTCAAACTCTATTTTGTTTCAAATCTCTTTCCCCTTTTTGTCCAAGAAGGCTTTCTCAATCCCATGACATGAAAGCTAGGCTCATGACCAGGAGTCATGTCCCACATTGCCAAAGAGACTTACACCCCTGGGAGTCATGTCCCACCTGAGGGAGGGCAGTGAGTTTACCTGTAAAGTGAGCTTAGAGAGGGCACATCTGAGCAACAAAAGAGGTTCTCTGGGGGTGACTCTCAGACATAATTATAAGTAGGCTTAGCGTCTCCTTTGTGGGAATATATTTCATAAAGGCAAGCCCAAAATCAAGGGCTTGGCCTATTAAATTGGTAGTCCCCAATGCTTTTGGGAATATCAGGAATTCCCCAGGTCGGGAAGTTTATTATTTCCACATTTTCCCCCAGTCCCTTAAGGGGGCTTTGCAAATATTTCTTTATTCTCTGTCCAAATTACTCTGGATTGAATAAGAGGATTACAGTAACCTGCATAAACCAATAAGATCTTATTCCCTATTCAAGGTTCCATGTCATTATATGGTCTGAATAAACTGTCCATACAAGTTAAATTAGATACTCTGCTATAGGAGAAATAAATTTTGCACCAAGTAAACATCTCTTAATTTGGTCTCACAGAGAAATTTAAGTTTAAAACACTGTCAATAACATCCTTCACACTTTAGTCTGATTTGCCTTAGTCCTAACCAGATCTGCTTCATTGTTTCTTTAATTCAAGTCTGATCTGTTTTTTTGGCTTTTCTTCAGCAGTTGCTATATGGGATAATACTGACTTTCATTGCTGCAGAACTCTAGCTCTGAGTCTCAGGTGACACACAGATACCCAAATTTCCAGGAAGTTACCAGGTTGTACACAAAGAGCCCAGCACCTCTGAATTTAGAAATAACTGTAACAACTCTGGAATACATGTGACTGCTATAAGAGCTTACAATCCAGAAAACTTTACAATAAGCCTTCCTCTGATAACCTATGCTTTCCAAATCAATTCTCAGATATTGCATATTATATTTATTCCCTGTTGGTGAGGCATTATAATGTTTGTCTTTTTGTTTCTGGCTTCTTTCACTCAACATACTGTCCTCAAGGTTCATTCATCTATTTGTATGCCTTATGACTTCATTCCTTACTGCTGGCACTCAATATTCCATTGTATGCATACACCACAGTTTACTCTTCTGTTTGTCAGATGTACCCTTAGGCCACCTCCATCCATTGCAAGTCACGAATACTTCTGCCATAAATGCCAGTGTGCAAATGTCCATTTGTGTCCCTGTTTTCAATTCTTCTGAGCGTATAGTTAATAACAGGGTTGCAGGATCATCTGGCCAACCTATACTTAGCCTCCTGTGGAACCACCACACTACCCTCCAGATGGGCTGTACCATTCTACTTCCCTACCAACAATGAATAGGTGAATCGCTCTCTCCAAATTTTCTCCAGCCCTTGAATCTTTCTTTTTATTATTTGAAGTTTTTTTCACACACCATTCAATCCATGCTAAGTAAACAATCAATGGTTCCTGTTACAATCACATAGTTATTCATTTACCACCACAATCAATATGAGTACCTTTCCATTTCTTCTGCAAAGAAAGAAGAGGAAAAATATGAAGAATAAAAATAATAAAAAGTAACAACACTAAGAATCCCATATCCCTCCCAGATATGCCCCTCTTATTTGCATTTAGTTTTTGTATATTTCCTTTTTACATTTCATGGAAGTATATTACAATGTTACTGTTAACTATACACTCATTTGCATTGATTGTATTTTTCCATATACCATCTCATTTGAACACCTTGCAATGATGACATTGATTTATTCTCATTTAAAAACCTTCTTGTATTTGTACATTTGATCACCATCACTGTGCACTCTAAGTTTTGCTAATATATACAATCCCAGTCCTTATCTTCTGTCTTTTCCTTCTGGTGTCATACATGCTTAACTTAATTCTAGATCTGTAGCATAGCTTCTGTTTAACTCATCAGAATTTTTCAGCTCTTGTTATTCTGGTTCCTGCCCTCCCTATATGGAAAGTTTTTTTTTTTTTTCCTGTGGAGAGTCTACCCAGATATGATCAACTTCAAATAGATTTTCCCAGGTGAGACAGGCCCATGTCTCAGGAGTATGGTGTAATCAGTATCAACTTTCCCTGGAAATGAGAGACCCAGAAGGTTGTCAGACATTTCTGTGAGGCCTCTAAACTCTATGCTTTTCCTATCCTGCCCAGCAGATGGTGCTTGGCAGCCCACAGCTCCCCACATGAGTAAAAGGTTGTGCTTTTAATTCTCAGCAGACCCTGTCCCTGCCAGGGTTGTGGTTTTGACCAAGGGTGAGTCAGAAGCCAAGCTCAAGGTGTTTCTGTTTTTGTATTTTCTCCAACCCCTGTTGTCTGAATTCTCTGAAGGAGAAAGGGCACTTGAACATGGCCCCAGCACCCCTTTTCTTGGGGGGTATATGCTCTTTAGGGAATTATCTCTTTCACTTGACTTCTTACTTTGTCTCTCAGACCTATTTTAACTCCACCCTTACTTGTGTCAGTGCTGATGATTAAAAATGCTTGAGGCTTTCTCTCTTGAGCACTTAGGATAGCTTAAAAAAAGAAAAAAATCCCCTTTTCAGAGCCAGTCCACAGCCCCCAAGATTTGCCAGTCAAGAGCAGAGTTGGTACCTGGCTTTATGTGTCCCTTTCCTTTGGGCACAGTCCTTTTCCAGTATTCTGAGTTCAGCAGACTGCAAAAGTGTCTATTTAATTTAATTTTATTATTTTATTATTTCCATCAGCCACATCTCCTCTCTGCCAAGGGAGACCTCAGGGTTCCTTTCCTGACTGTTATGGGTTTGTCTGTGCTTATAGCTTGCATTCAGTAGTCCAAATTTTTCAATTAAAACCCCATTCAGAGCCTAGTTGAGCTACCTTCCCTTGCTCCCAGCTGAGACCATTTATTTTTCCCACAGGGAATTGTTTCAACTCAGCCTGCCGTGCCAGTGGGTGAGGAGTGCAAGCTTCTCAGTTTGGGGCTTTACTCACACTTCTATTCTGTGGTCTCAGCCCTTTCACCCATTCCAGACTGGTGTACAATGTGTGTCCAGTCACAGTTATCCCCCAAACAGTTGGTTCAGACTATTTACTAGCTGTTCATCACCATTTCCTAGGTGCTTTAGAGTTCTAACAAATTCCAAACTTTCCTATGCCATCATTCTCTGTCACTAGATTTTGAAGATGTTTCCCTACATTTTCTTCTGGGTGTTTTTGGTATTGGTTCTTATATATAGGTCTTTTATGCATTTTGAGTTAATTTTGTATAGGGTGTGAGATAGTATCCTCTTTCTTTTGATTGGATATGCAGTTTTCCCAACACCATTTATTGAAGAGACTATTCTTATTTGAATGGGCTAGGAGCATTGTCAAAAATTAGTTGACCATAGATCTGAGGGTCTGTTCCTGAACTCTCAATTTGATTCCATTGATCAGTATGTCTATCTTTATGCCAATCCCATGCTGATTTGAATAAATGGAAAGACACTCTGTTCATGGATTGGAAGGCTGACTGTCATTAAGATGTCAGCTCTACCCAAATTGATCTACAGATTCAATGCAATACCAATAAAAATTCCAATAGGCTATATAGGCTGCCTCTTCACTCTCTTGACAAAGTCCTTTGAAACCCATAAGCATTTAATTTTGAGGAGGTCCCATTTATCTGTTTTTTTTTTTTTTTGTATAATATTAGTTGTGATTTGGGTGTAAAGTTTAAGAAGCCATTGCTTGCAACATGATCCTGAAGATGCTTCCCTACATTTTCTTCTAAAGTCTTATGGTCTTGGCACTTATATTTAGGTCTTTGATTCATTTTGAGTTATTTTTTTTTATCATGGGTGAGATTGGGGTCCCTTTTCATTCTTTTGGATAGGGTTATCCAGTTCTCCCAACACCAATGGTTGAAGAGACTGTTGTGTCCCAGTTGAGCAGACTTGTTAGCCTAATGAAAAGTCATTTGACCAGACTTTTGGTAAGATGGTGGAATAAAGACAGGCAAAACTCCTTTATCTACCATAAAACAAGTAGAAAACAGGCTGAAACTGTCCATAGCAGTGGTTCTGGGGCTTCAGTCTCCAGAGAAGGCCACTGCAATACACAAGGAAGAGCTGGATGAAAAATCAGAGAAATTGCAATGAGAAATAGGGTTGAGTGTACTCAATTGTGACCACCTTTGAGGCCTGTGGTTGTGGGTCAAGAAAAAAGAAAAGACAGTAGAGAGGCTTGCAGAAGAGTATAAAAATGATTATCAGTAAGGGTAACTAAAAGGATACATGAGAGAAAAATACTAGAACTGACAAATAAAAGCCAAGGGCTGAAATGGTCAAAGTAAGGATGGCTTTCACAGTAATAACATTGTATGTTAATGGATTAAACTCTTAATCAAAGACACAGATTGGGAGAATGGATAAAAACTATGATCTATCTATATGCTGTTGACAGAGACTCATTTAAACCCAAAGATACAAACAAGTTGAATGTGAATGGGTGGAAAAGGTTATTCCATGCAAGCAATAACAAAAAATGCTGAGGTAGCTATGCCAATATCAGAGAAAATAGACTTTAAATCCAAAGATATTGTAACAGTCAATGAAGGGCACTTTATATTATTAAAAGGGGCAAGTCACCAAGAGGAATTAGCAATCATAAATATGCACTTATCAAGGTGCTCCAAAGTACATGTGGAAAACAGTGACAAAATGAAGTGAGCAGTAGACATTTCTACATTAATAGTGGGACACTTCAAAACACCACACTCTTCAATAGATAGAACAACTAGACAGGATCCATAAGGGAATAGAGAACCTAAATATGAAAAATGAATTAGACCTAGGAGACATGTATAAATCATTGCACCCCTAAACAGTAGGATATGCATTCTTCTCAAGTGGTCAAGGTACATTCTCCAGGATAGACCATATGCTGGGGCACAAAACATGTCTTAGTAAATTTGAAAATATTGAAATTACTCAAGTCTCTTTCTCTGGCCATAATAAATGGACTAGGAAATCAATAACCACTGGAGAACTGGAACTTTTGCAAATAAATTGAAGCTAAGCAGCAAACTCTTAAACAATCAGTGGGTCAAAGAAGAAATTGCAAGAGAAATCAGTAAATATCTGGAGACAAATGAAAATGAGAATATGACATATTAAAATTTATGGGATGCATAAAAGGAAGAAATAGCTAAAACCAAAGGCCCAACTGGCCAACTGAATAACCTAGAGAAGGAGCAGCAAACTTACTCTAAAACAAGCAGAAGAAAAGAAATACAAAGATTAAAGTTGAAATAAATGAAATAGAAAGCAAACAAATGAAAGGATTGAAAAATACAAAAGTTATTTCTTTGAGAAGATCCGTAAGATTGACAAAACCCTTAGCTAGTCTGACAAAGTCAAAATGAGAATATTTAAATAAATCAGCAAGTAGTGGCAGTCATTACCATTGACCACAAAGATATATAAAAGATCATAAGAGGATACTCTGAACAACTGCATGCCAATAAACTAGACAACCTAGATGAAATGGATAATTTTTAGAAACACATGAACATGCTATACTGACAAAGAAAATAAGTTGTCAACAAACCAATTACATGAAAAGAGATTCAACCAGTCATCAAAAACCTCCCTTAAAAAAAAAGTCCAGTACCAGATGGTTTCAAAGGGGAATTTTACCAAACATTCCAATAATTAACACCATTCCTGTGGAAACTCTTCCAAAAAATTGAAGAAAAGGGAACACTACCTGACTCATTATATGAAGCTAACATCACTCTAATAGCAAAACCTGATAAAAGATACTACAAGAAAGGGAAACTACAGACCAATTTCCCTAATGAATATTGAAGCAAAAATTCTCAACAAAGTACTGGCAAATTGAACCCAATGGCATATTAAAAGAATTATATATATATGGTTGTATGGTGTGTGAATATATTTCACCAAAATTGCATAAAATTAAAAAAAAGTTGACCATAGACTTGAGGGTTTATTTCTGAACTCTCAATTTGATTCCATTGCTCAGTATATCTATCTTGGTGTTTGGACCTCTGTAGTTTTGTAATATGCTTTAAAATCAGGAAGTATGAGTCTGCTAACTTATTTCTCATTTTCCAACATATTTTGGTCTATTCTGGGTCCCTTGCCCTTCCATATGAATTTGATTATTGTCTTTTCCATTTCTGCAAAGTAGGATATTGGAATTTTGATTGGGATTGTATTGAATCTGTAAATCAATTTTGGTAGAATTGTCAACTTAGTGATCTTTAGTCTTCCAATCCATTTATGCTTAATGTGCTTCTATTTATTTAGGTCTTCTTTAATTTCTTTAGCATAGTTTTGAAGTATTTATATGTGTAGTTCCTTTATAGCCTTGGTTAAATATATTCCTAATTATTTGATTCTCCTTGTTGCTATAGAAACACTACTGATATTTGCATGTTGATCTTGTATCCTGCCAGTTTTTTGAACAGATTTATTATTTCTGTTAGGTTTATTGTAGAATTTTTCAGGACGTTCAGTGGGCTAGAGGACAAGATAGTGGAAATCTTATGGACAGAAGAACAGATAACAATAATTAATAGGAAAATTTGAGCATGGCCTCAGGGACTAGAAAATCAGCATAAAGCACACAAACATAGGCATCATGGGTGTCTCAGAAGAAGAGAAGTGAAAAGGAGCATAAAGAATATTTGAGGAAATAATTGCTGAAAAATTCCCAACTATTATGACAGATATAAATATACATGTTGAAGAAGCACAGCATACTCCAAACATTATAAATCCTAATATACCTACTCTTAGACACATTCTAATCAGAATGTCAAATGCCAAAGATAAAGAGAGGATCCTGAAAGTGGGAAGAAAAAAGCAGTTTATCACATACAAGGGAAACACAATAAGTCTAAGTGCCGGTTTCTCATTGCAAACCATAGAGGCAAAAAGGAAGTGGTATGCTGTAGTCTAGATACTAAAAGAGAAGAACTGCCAGATAAAAATTAAATGGAAAAACTGCCCTTCACATGTTAGGGAGTGTTTTTAAATATTCACAGATAAACGGTAACCAAGAAAGGTTGTCAGGAAGAGTTCTGCCCTATAAGAATTACTAAAAAGACTTTGACAGGCTGAAAGAAAATTGCAGGATAGAGGGGTTTTGTGGAGTGTGTAGAAATGAAGTTTATTATTAGGGTTAACTTGATAGGGTAAAAAGAGAGACAAAAATAGAATATCACAAATGAAATCCAAAAGTTAAAATGGTCAAGGTAAGTACTGTCTATACAGTAGTGCCATTGAATTTTTGGTGGGTTTAACTCCCCCATTAAAGACACAGGTTGGCAATGGATAAAAAAGTATTTCTTATTTCTTTTTTTTTTTAAATTCAGTTTTATTGAAATATATTCACTTATCTTACAGTCATTCATGGTATACAATCAACTGTTCACAATACACTCATATAGTTATGCGTTCATCACCACAATCTATTTCTGAACATTTTCCTTACATCAGAAAGAATCAGAATAAAAATTAAAAAAAGTGAAAAAAGAACACCCAAACTGTCCCCCATCCCACCCTATTTGTCATTTAGTTTTTATCCCCATTTTTCTACTCATCCATCCACACACTAGACAAAGGGAGTGTGATCCGCAAGGTTTTCACTATCACACTGTCACCCCATGTAATCTTCATTATTATATAATCGTCTTCAGGAGTCCAGACTGCTGGGTTGGAGTTTGGTAGTTTCAGGTATTTACTTCTAGCTATTGCAATACATTAAAACCTAAGAGGTGTTATCTATATAGTACATAAGAATGTCCACCAGAGTGACCTCTCAACTCCATTTGAAATCTCTCAGCCACTAAAACTATTTTGTCTCATTTTGCATCCCCCTTTTGGTCAAGAAGAGATTCTCAATCCCATGGTACTGGGTCCAGATTCATCCCAGGAGTCATATCCTGCATTGCCAGGGAGATTTACACCCCTGAGAATTGGGTCCCATGTAGGGAGGAGGGCAGTGAGTTCACCTGCCAAGGTGGCTCAGAGAGAAAGAGGGCCACATCTGAGCAACAAAGAGGTACTCAGGGGGACTCTTAGGCACAATTATATGCAAGTTTAGCCTCTCTTTTGCAGTAATGAGCTTCATAAGGGCAAATCCCATGATCGAGGGCTCAGCACATCAAACCACCAGTCCCAATGTTTGTGACAACATCAACACCAGTCCAGGTGAGGAAGTCCAACATTTCTGCATCTTCTCCCAGCTCTTCAGGGCGGGGGGGGGGGGGGGGGTCTGTAAATATATTTTTTTATTATCTGCCAAAATTACTTTGGGATGTGTCACTATTTCACTCTATCCTCTACTAACCTACCATATCTCACTTCCTAATCAAAGTTCCATGTAATTGTGTTTAAACAAACCAACTGTTGAGTTATACTGTTTAGAAAATATAGATCCTGCACCAAATAGACATCTCTTCCCTTGGTCTCATATGGAAGTTGAAGTTTTAAAACACAGTTTTGACCTTTACCCTTTGGCTCAGTTTGCCCTAGTCTTAACCAGATCTGCTTCATTCATATCATTAATTGAAGTCTGGGCTCTTTTTCAGCTTTTTTTTTTAACAGTGGCTGTATGCACTAATACTGACATTCATATCTGCCAAGCTCTAGCTCTGAGTTTCAGGTGTCTCAGAGATATGCATTGTTCCAGAGAGCAATCAGGTTATACACTAAGGGATTAGCATCTCAAAGTTTGGAGATAGGCATTACAATTCAGGAAGAGTTAATTGCTGTAAGAGCTTACAATCTAGGGACTATTACAATAATCATGCCCACATTAGGCTATGTTGTAAGATTCAATTCTGAGTTTACACATTGTTTTTAGTCCATATTGGTGAGGCATTATAGTGTCTGCCTTTATTTCTGGTGTACTTCACTCAAATACTGTGTACAGGATCCATTCACCTCATTGTGTGTCTCACAGCTTCAGTCCTTCTCATAGTTGCTCAATGTTACATTGTATGCATACACCACAGTTCACCATTCTGTTCCTCAGTCTATGTACCCTCCACCCATTGCAAATCATTACTGACTCCATGAACACCAGTTTGCAAATGTCCATTCATGTCTCTGCTCTCAGATCTTCAAATGACATACCCCATAATGAGGTTGCAGGACCTTATGGTCCCCACATACTTAACTTTTTGTGGAACCACCACACTGACCTTCAGAAAGGCTACACCATTCTACCTGCTCATCAACAGTAGATAGGTACATCCCTCTCACCATGTTTTCTCCAACACTTTTACTCCTGTATATATATATATATATATTTTCCTACAATTTTATAGAGTTATATTCACATGTCATACATTTATCCACAGTGTACAATCAGTTGTTCATGGTATCATCATAAAGTTGTACATTTATCACCACAATCAGCACTTGAACATATTGATTACTACAAGAAATTTTTTTTAGCAATAATAAAAAAATGATAAAAAGAAAAATAACATGTCATACAATACAATGTAATAGTAAGGACAGAAAATAACACCACTACAAAGATTCCCATATTCCTCCCCTATATCCCCCTCTCATATACACTTAGCATTGGCATATCGCCTTTCCCACATTCAGTGGAGGCATACTACAATGCCACTGTTGACCATAGACTCCAGTTTGCTTTGATTATGTTTTTTTTTCCCAAATACCATCCCTTTTTCAACACTCTACATGGTTGACATTCATTTGCTCTCCCACATGCAAAAACATTTTTATGTTTGTATATTTAGTAACAGTCATTGGCCACTCCAGTTTTTGCCAAGTTATGCAGTCCCAGTCTTTATTATCTATCTTTACCTCTGTTGTCATACATTCTCCTATCCCACCTCTTTCAGCTTTACTCACAGATATCTTTGTTCAGTGTACTTACAATACTGTGCTACCATCACACAGTATTATGCTATCTATTTCTGGGTCTTTACAATCAATCCTAAACCTTCTGTAGTCCTTCAGCATCAAATGGCTGGTCTCTGCCCTCTTTCTATCTCCTGGTCACCTGTGTTGTCAGCTTGTAACTCCCAAAGTTTGTTCATTAATGTCTGTTCATATTAGGGAGACCATACAGAATCTGTCCTTTTGTTTCTGGCTAACTTCACTCAACATAATGTCCTCAAGGTCCATCCACATTATTATATGATCCATGTCTTTGTTCTGTCTTACAGCTGCATAATATGTCATCATGTGTATATACCACATTTTTTTTATCCACTCGTCCATTGTTGGACATTTGGGCAGTTTCCATCTCTTGACAATTGTGAATAATGCTGCAATAAACATCAGTTTACAAATGTCTGTTTGTGTCTTAAGTTTCAGTTCCTCTGAGTATATAGCTAGCAATGGAATACCTGGGTCATACGACAAATCTATATTTAGGTTCCTGAGGAATCTCCACACTGTCTTCCCCAGTGGTTGCACCATTCTACATTCCCACCAACAATGAATGAGTGTGCCTCTTTCTCCACATCCTCTCCAGCACTTGACATTTTCTGTTTTTTGGATAATGGCCATTCTGGTAGGTGTGAGATGATATCTCATTGTGGTTTTGATTTGCATTTCCTTAGTAGCCAGTGAAGTTGAGCATTTTTTCATATGTTTTTGAGCCATTTGTATTTCCTCTTCAGAAAAAATGTCTGTCCATGTCTTTTGCCCATTTTTTAATTGGATTGTCTTTCTGTTATTGAGATGCAGGATTCCTTTATATATTCAGGATATTGAAACCTTATCTGATATGTGGTTTCCAAATATCGTCTCCCATTGTGTAGGTTGCCTTTTTATTTTTCTGGCAAAGTACTTTGATGTACAAAAGTGTTTAATTTTGAGGGGATCCCATTTGTCTATTCTTTGGTTGCTTGCACCTTGGGTGTGAGGTCTAAGAAACCACCTCCTATCATGTGATCTTTAAGATATTGCTCTACATTTTCTTCTAAGAGTTTTATGGTCTTGGTGCTAATGTTTAGGTCTTTGATCCATTTGGAGTTAATTTTTGAATAAGGTGTGAGATAGGCATCCTCTTTCATTCTTTTGGAAATGGATATCCAGTTCTCCAAACACCATTTATTGAACAGGCTGCTCTTTCCTAGTTGCTTTGGCTTCACTGCCTTATCTGTTGTCCATAGATGCAATGGTCTATTTCTGAACAATTTGATTCCATTGGTCAGTATATCTGTCCTTATGCCAGTACCATGCTGTTTTGAGCACTGTAGCTTTGTAATATGCTTCAAAGTCAGGTAGTGTGAGACCTCCCGCTTCACTCCTTTTTCTGAAGGTATTTTTGGCTATTCAGGGCACCTTGCCCTGCTAAATAAATTTGGTTATTGATTTTTCTATTTCTGTAAAGTAAGTTGTTGGGATTTTCATTGGTATTGCATTGAATCTGTAAATCAGTTTAGGTAAAATTGCCATCTTAACTATATTTAGTCTTCCAAACCATGAACATGGTATGTTCTTCCATATTTTTAGGTCTTGTTCAATTTATTTTAGCAGTTTCTTATAGTTTTGTATGTAAAGGTCTTTTGTGTCCTTTGTTAAGTTTATTCCTAAATACTTGATTCTTTTGGTTGCTATTGTAAATGGGATTTTTTCTTGATTTCCTCCTCTTGTTGCACATTACTTGTGTATAGGAACACTACAGATTTTTGTGTGTTGATCTTGTAGCCTGCCACTTTGCTCTATTCATTGACTAGTTCTAGTAGCTTTGCTGTAGATTTTTCTGGATTTCCTACATATAGAATCATGTCATCTGCAAATAGTGAAAGTTTTACTTCTTCCTCTCTGATTTGGATGACTTTTATTTCTTTTTCTTGCCTAATTGCTCTAGCTAGAACTTCCAGCACAATGTTGAATAACAATGGTGATAGTGGGCATCCCTGTCTTGTTCCTGATCTTAGAGGAAAATCTTTCAGTTTCTCCCCATTGAGTATGATATTAGCTTTGGGTTTTTCATATATTGCCTTTATCATATTGAAAAAGTTCCCTTCTATTCCTATCCTTTGAAGTGTTTTCATCAGGAAAGGATGTTGAATTTTGTCAAATGCCTTTTCTGCATCAATCGAGATGATCATGTGGTTCTTCTGCTTTGATTTATTGATGTGGTGTATTACATTAATTGATTTTCTTATGTTGAACCAGCCTTGCATACCTGGAAGAAATCCTGCCTGGTCATGGTGTATAATTCTTTTAATGTATTGCTGGATTCAATTTGCAAGTATTTTGTTGAGGATTTTTGCATCTATATTCATTAAAGAAATTGGTCTATAATTTTCTTTTTTTTGTAGTATCTTTGTCTGATTTTGGTTTGATGGTGATGTTAGCTTCATAGAATGAGTTAGGTAGTTTTCCCTCTTCTTCAATTGTTTTGAAGAGTTTGAGCAGGACTGGTACTAATTCTTTCTTGAATGCTTGGTAGAATACACATGTGAAACCATCTGGTCCTGGGCTTTTCCTGTTTGGCAGCTTTTTGATGGCTGACTTAATCCCTTTACTTGTGATTGGTTTGTTGCAGTCATCTATTTCTTCGCAGGTCAATGTTGGTTGTTTATGCTTTTCTAGGAAGTTGTCCATTTCGTCTAAGTTGTCTAGTTTATTAGCATATAGTTGCTCATAGTATCTTCTCATTATCTCCTTAATTTCTGTGGGGTTGGTAGTTATATTTCCTTTTCCATTTCTGATTGCATTTATTTGCATCCACTCTCTTTTTTTTTGTTAGCCTAGTCAGCAGTCCATCGATTTTATTGATTTTCTCAAAGAACCAGCTTCTGGTTTTGTTGATTCTCTCTATTGTTTTCCTGTTCTCAATTGCATTTGTTTCTGCTCTAATCTTTGTTATTTCTTCCCTTCTGCTTGCTTTGGGGTTAGTTTGCTTTTCTTTCTCTAATTCCTCCAGGTGAACGTTAACTCTTCAAGTTTTGCTCTCTCTTCTCTTTTAATATAGGCATTTAGGGCAATAAATTTCCCTCTCAGCACCACCTTTGCTGCATCCCATAAGTTTTGATAAGTTGTGTTTTCATTGTCATTTGCCTCGAGGTATTTACTAATTTCTCTTGTAATTTCTTCCTTTACCCACTGGTTTTCTAAGATGGTGTTGTTTAACCTCCATATGTTTGTGAATTTTATGACCTTCTGCCTTTTATTTATTTCCAACTTCATTCCATTATGGTCTGAGAAAGTGTTTTGAATAATATCAATATTTTTAAATTTGTTGGTACTTGCTTTGTGACCCAACATGT
The DNA here is from genome assembly GCF_015220235.1 of Choloepus didactylus. NCBI lineage: Eukaryota > Metazoa > Chordata > Mammalia > Pilosa > Megalonychidae > Choloepus > Choloepus didactylus. The sequence goes on along the minus strand of NC_051334.1, from coordinate 94,898,506 downwards.
GGTCTGTCTTAGAGAATGTTCCATGAGCACTTGAGAAAAAAGTGTATCCTGCTGTTGTTGGATGTAGTGTTCCATAAATGTCTGTCAAGTCTAGTTCATTTATCATGCAGTTCAATGTCTCCATTTCTTTAGTGATCCTCTGTCTAGATGTTCTATCCATTGATGACAGCAGTGTATTGAAGTCTCCAACTATTACTGTCGAGGTATCTATTTCTCCTTTCAGTGATCTCAGTGTTTGCCTCATGAATTTTGGGGCATTGTGGCTTAGTGCATAAATATGATTGTTATGTTTTCTTGATGAATTGGCCCTTTTATTAATATATAGTGTCATTCTTTGTCTCTTTTAATTGTTTTACTTTTGAAGTCTTGTTTGCCTGATATTAATATAGCTATTCCCACTTTTTTCTGGTTGCTGGTTGCATGAAATATCTTTTTCCAACCTTCCACTTTCAGTCTATTTTTGTCCTTGTGTCTAAAGTGAGTTTCTAGTAGACAGCATATAGACCGGTCCTGTTTTTTAATCCATTCTGCCAGTCTGTGTCTTTTTATTGGGGAGTTTAATCCATTTACGTTTAGTGTTATTACTGTAAGGGCAGTACTTTCTACTACCATTTTGTCTTTTGGAATTTATATGTCATATCTTATTTTTTCCTCTCTCTCCTTTTGCCTTTCCTGATAATCTTCATTTCTGCACTCTTCTCCAACTCTCTCTCTCCTGTCTTTTCCTATCAGCCTGTAGCACTCCTTTTAGTATTTCTTGTAGTGCTGGTCTCTTATTCACAAACTCTCTCAGTGTCTGTTTTTCTGAAAATGTTTTAATCTCTCCCTCATTTTTGTAGGAAAGTTTTGTCAGATATAGAATTCTTGGTTGGGAGTTTTTCTCTTTCAGTATCTTAAATATATCATGCCACTGTCTTCTTGCCTCCATGGTTTCTGTGGAGAAATCTGTACATAGTCTTATCGACCTTCCTTTGTACATGATGGATTACTTTTCTCTTGCTGCTTTAGAATCCTGTCTTTGTCTTTGATATTGGACAATCTGACCAGCAACTGTCTTGGAGTAGGTCTATTGGGATCTATTCTATTTGGGGTACGTTGTACTTCTTGAATCTCTAATTTTCTGTCTTTTATAAGAGTTGGGAAATTTTCAGTGAATATTTCTTCTATTACTCTTTCTGCCCCTTTCCCCCTCTCTTCTCCTTCTGGGATACCCATAACATGTATATTTGTGCATTTCATGTTGTCACTCAGCGCCCTAGTACCCTGCTCGTATTTTTCCATTTTTTTCACCATCTGTTCTTTTGTGTGTATGAATTCAAATGACTTGTCTTCCAGTTCACTGATCCTTTCTTCTGCCTGTTCAAATCTACTGTTGTGTCCCTCCATTGTGTTTTTCATCTCCTCCATTGTGGCCTTCATTCCAATGAGTTCTTCCATTTGTCTTTTCAAGTTTATGAATTCTTCTTTATGGTCATCCAGTGTCTTCTTTATATCCTTCTTCTCTTTCACTATATCTTCCTTCATTTCATTGAATTTATTTAGCATTAGTTGACTCAACTCCTGTATCTCAGTTGAACAATTAGTTTGTTCCTTTGGGTGGTCCATATTTTCATGTTTCCTGGTATGGCTTGTTATGTTAAGTTGTCTAGGCATCTGATTTTCTTGATTAGTTTATTCTGGAGCTTGTTTTCTATCTTTTACCTAGGGGTTTTCTTGTTGGCTGTCTTTGTTCTCTGGCCTCTGTTGGTCAGTTCAACTTATTCTAGACCTCTAACTTAGGTTCTATTTAGTTGATCAGAATTTTTCCCCTCTTGTTTTTTCTGTTTCTTCATCTGCCTCTATGTAGCCTTTTTATGAGAGGGTCTCCTGAGATATGGTCGATGCCAGTCAGATTTTCCCAGTCTAGTGAGGCTTAGGTCTCATTGGGAAGGTATGGAGTTTTCCCGAGAATGAGACCCTCCTATGAGGCCTTTGGAATCAGTGCTTTTCCTCTCCTTTCCAGCAGGGGGTGCTTGCCAGCCCACAGCCCCCCCCCCCCCCCCCCACACCAGTGTAAGGAGGTATGGAGACTTTATTCTCCTGGTGACTCTGATCCTGTTGGGTGCATGGCTGACTGAAGCTGGAATCTGAATTCCAGCCCCTGGGGTCTGAGTTCCCAGAAGGAGGACTGCCAGTTGAGCTGGAGCTCCCTCCACTCTCCCAATCCTCAGAACTCCAGTTGTCTCTCAGGGGCACTATTCCCTTCTCCCCTCTCCTCTTTGGGGCATCTCCAGCTAGATTCTTTGGTGCAGCCTGAGTTGCCAATTAAAGATGGGGGTGGAGACCTTCAGAAGTGAATCTGGAACTCAAAGATGCTGTGGGTACTCGGTCTTCCCCCAAGCCCAGCCTAGTCCTTCAACCTGGGCTTTCTGTTAGAAAATAACCACATATGTTACTTTTAGATTAAAAAAATATATAGAAAAGTAAAACAAGAAAAAGAAAAAAGAAAAAAAAAAGGATTCCCTTTTAAAAGTCTTTCCTCAGCCTGGAAGTTTTGTCAGTGTCAGAATAGAGCATTTAAAGATGTACTTTGGGCTATTGTCTGATAATTACTCTCCAAGAGCTTCTATTCCACCCCTTTGGGGGGCTATTGAAATGCAAAAAGATAAGGCATCAGTGAGAAGCCAGAAGGGACAAAATGTAGGGGGAAAAATGGCTTTTTTGGAGCCTGGGAATGGGTGCCCACTTTTATGTGCTCCCACTTCTCAGAGCCCAGCCCATCTTTAGCACCCCCAGCTCCCAAAATTAGTTAATTAATTTGTTAATTAATTCTGCAGTTGAGGCTGGGTTGGGCCCCCCTTCTGGCCCTCAGTAGATTGCTGTTTTTTGTTTTTTTTCCCCCTTTCAGGGAGCCAGCAGCAGACAGTCTGTGAGGTCTGGGTGGGCAGGGGCACCAGACCCCTGGTCCAGGGAACTTACAATGTTTGCTGTGTTCTCAGCTTTTCCTCCAATTGCAAACTGCATCCGATGTGTGACTGGTTATCGGAGACCCCCAAAACACTTTTTAATATTATTCTTGGGTAATTGCCAGCTTCGCTAGGGGAGAGATGAAATTCTGCTCCTCACCACTCTGCCATCTTGCCCCACCCCCCATTTTTTTTTTTAATGTAAGCTTTTAGGGGTACATATTTCCCTCTAAGTCCTGTCTTTGCTGCATTCCATAAGTTTTGATTTGTTGTCTTCTTGTTTTCATTCATCTCAAGATAGTCACTGATTTCCCTTGCAATTTCTTCCTTGACTTACTGATTGTTTAAGAGTGTTATGTAGCTTCCATATATTTGTGGATTTTCCAGTTCTGTGACTGCTGTTGGTTTGCAGCATCATTCCTTTATGGTCAGAGATGAAGCTTTGTATGATTTTAATCTTTTTAAATTTATTGATTCTTGTTTTGTGACCTGAGGTCTATCTTGGAGAATGATCCATGTGAACTTCAGTAGAATGTATATCTTGCTGTTTTAGGGTATAGTATTGTTCCAGTTTGCTAATGTTGCTGTTTGCAAAACAACAGAGATGGATTGGCTTTTATAAAGTGGGTTTAATTGTTCACACAGTTATAGTCTTAAGGCCATAAAGTGTCCAAGGTAAGGCATAAACAATAGGGTACCTTCACTGAAAGATGGCCATTGGTGTCTGGAAAACCTCTGTTAGCTTGGAAGGCATGTGGCTGGTGTCCACTTGCTCCCACATTGCATTTCAAAATGGTATTCTTCAAAATTTTGCTTTTGGGGCATTTTGTCCTCTCTTAGCTGCAGCTGCTCTGAAGTCCTTTTGTTTGTGAGCCCCTTTATAAGACTCCAGTGAACTGATCAAGGCCCATGCTGAATGGGTGGGGCCACACTTCCATGGAAACATTCAGAGGTCACACCCTAAACAAAGGTGTCACTCACAGTTGGGTGAATCACATCTCCATGGAAATAACCTAATCCAAATATCCCACAAGATTGGATTAAAGAATATGGCTTTTTGGAGGGACATAATATATACTAACCAGCAAATTCTAACCCCTGGATCCCAGAAAAAACATGTTCTTTCCCAATACAAAATGGATTCATCCCATCACAATATCACAAGAACTTAAATAATTTCAGTAACAGTAGGTAAGTACAAGATCCCATCAAAGTCAGTTACAGGTGTTGTCTTGTCCTCAAGCAAAATTCCCCTCTTGCTGTAGACTTGTGAAACTCAGAACAAGTTATCTGCTTCCAGTATACAAAGGAGGGACAATCATAGGATAAACATTCCCATTGCCATAAGGAGAAACAGTAAGGAAAACAGAGTTTCAGGGACCAAAACAATTCCTAAAAACTGCAGGGCATACTTCATTAGATTTCAAAGTCTGAGAGTCACTTATACAATGATGTTTCATCCTTGGGGCTTCACCCTTTCCAAGGGCCTTCACAGTAGCCCTTTTCTCTCTAAATGCTGCGGTGAGTGCTCAAACATATCCACACATTGGGGAGAACACCTTCTTGGCCCCACCCCCCATCAAACATCAGGGTGTCACCCAGACTCTGCCTGTCCAGGGCAAAGGCTCTCCCCTCTCTGAACAACAGGTGGCAGCCAGGCTCTGCCCAATACCCGGGGAATGTGTTCCACCCTCTCTGGGTCCTGGGGTGGCAGCACTCTTACTGAGCATCGACACTGAAGGTGCATGCTCTGCCTCTGGGGCAAACTCACCCTTTCCATGTTCATAGGCTGCTCCACTCTCCCAGCCTGAGATCTCTTGGCTCCAGACTTCAATCTCCACGGCTCTGTCTTTGAAGCAATTTTTCCTTAAATTTGTTCCTTTGTCAACTCCAATCCAGACTGGCCATGGCTCCTGCTATACAGTTCTCTCAAAAGTCTCATTGGCTTGGAATGAAGCATACAGGATTCAAAACTGTCAGACAATAGGACTTCCCACAAATCCTTTCTGGATAACTCCATCTCCAATCCTGGCTTGTACTGAAATGGTCAGGTTCCATATTTGGTTAAATCCTCATGTGAGGCTGCAGCTTCTGGGGTCTCACTTTTTGGAAGCCCAGAATTTTCCAAACCATCAGTTTCTGGTTTCTTTGAACCCAAGAGTTCAGTTCTAAGTTTATCTCTGTTCTGTCACATTTTACTACAAGCTGCAAGTAGAGGCCAGGCTACATCATCCACTCATATTCTAGAGATCTCTTCAGCTAAGTATCACAGCTCATTGCTTTCAAATTCTGCCTTCCATCCAACACTGCAACACAATTTTGCCAAATTTTCTACCACTTTAAATCAAGGATCACCTTTTTCCAGTTTGCACAATACATTCATCATTTCTGCTCAAGGCCTTATCAGAAGTATCTTTAGAGTCCATATTTCTACCAACAGTCTCTATCAAGCTCCTCACAATTCTTCCAGAATCTTCCCCTTATCCATTTAAAAAGCCATTCCAACATGTTTGGTATTTGCAAATGCAGCAGCACCACATTCCTGGTACCAAAATCTGTTCTGGTTTGTTAATGCTCCATTTGCAAAACACCAGAGATGGACTGGCTTTTATAAAGGGATTTTATTTGGTTACACAGTTACAGTCTTAAGGCCATAAAGTGTACAAGGTAAGGCATCAACAATAGGGTGGATACCTGCACAGAAGGATGGCCATTGGCATCTGGAAAACCTCCCTTAGCTCGGAAGGCACATGGCTGGCATCTGCTTGCTCCCACATTGCATTTCAAAATGTTGTTCTCCAAAATGTTGCTCTTGGGGCATTTCATCCTCTCTTATTTGCAGCTGCTCTGAAGTCCTTTTGTTTGTGAGCCCCTTTATAAGACTCCAGTGAACTAATGAAGGCCCATGCTGAATGGGTGGGGCCACACCTCCATGGAAACTTTCTATCAGAGGTCACACCCTAACTAAAGGTGTCACTCACAGTTGGTCTAGTTAATTTATCATATTATTCAAGTTCTCTGAAACTTTATTGATCTTATCTTCTTATAGTCCTTCCTATTACAACAGGGTCTGTTATAATGCCCCCCTTTTTAGTTCTGATTTTTGTTATATGTATCCTTTGTTTTTTTTTTTTTTTGTTTGTTTGTTTTTTTCTTTGTCATTCTGGCTAATGGTTTGTCAAAATTTTTTTTTAATCTTTTCAAAGAACCAACCTTTGGTTTCATTGATTTTTTCTATTGTTTTTTTTGTTCATTTTCTGTTTTATTGATCTTCATATTAGTGCTTATTTCTTTTTTTCTGATCAATTTGGGTTTAGTTTGCTCTTTTCCTAGTTCTTTCAGTTTTGAGGTTAACTCTCTGAATTGAAGTCTTTCTTTTTTAATGTAAGCTTTTAGAAGTATAAATTTCCCTCTCTGCACTGTCTTTACAGCAGCCCATAAATTTTGGTATATTGTATTTTGATTTTCATTCATTGTGAGATATTTCCTAATTTTCTTTGTGATTTCTTCTTTAACCCAGTGGTTGTTTTAGAATATGTTGTTTAATTTCCTATTTGTGAATTTTCCAAATATCACTCTTTTATTTATTTCTAGATTCCTTTTGTTGTTGTCAGAGAATATGCATTATATTTCCTTATTTTTGAATTTATTTAGATTTGTTTTGTGACCTAATTTATGGTCTGTCCTGGAGAATGATCCACATACACTTGAAAAGAATGTTTATTCTGTTTCAGTTGGCTGAAGTGTTCTATATTTGTCTTTAGGTCTAGCTGTTTTAGAGTAACCGTCAAGTGTTTTATTTCCTTATAGATATTCTGATTAGATGTTCTGTCCATTGTTTAAAGTGGAATCATCTATTTCTCCTTTCAAATCTTTCAGTATTTGCTTTGTATGTCTTGGGGGCTCTGCTGTTAGTGCATATATATTTATAATTGTTTCATCATCTTGTTAAAATATCCTTTGCATCAATATATAATTGATCCACATAACTGTTTTTGACTTAAAGCATGTTTTATCTGATATTAGTATAGCTATCCCAGCTCTCTTCAGGTTAATTTTTGCAGGTTATATTTTCTCCCATCCTTTCACTTTCACCCTAGTTGTATCTTTTAATTCAAGGTGAGTCTCTTGGAGATAGCACATAGGTGGGTCATGGTTTTTCATCCATTCTACTAATCTCTGCCTTTTGAGTCTAGAGTTTAATCCATTCACATTTAAGGTCTCTACTGATAATGTAGGACTTTCTTCTGTCATTTTTCTATTTCTCCTTGTATGTTATCCATTTATTGTCCCTGAATTCTTCTGTTAATGCCTGCTCTTATATTTATTTTATTTTTGTGTTTTTCTATATTTAGTGTTTCTCTTGTCTATCTGGGTATATTTTTCATTTGTTTTCCTTGTGGTTACTGTGGGGTTAAAATTTAGCATCCTAAACTTATGAAAATTCCACTTGGTTTGATATCAACTGAACTTCAAAAGTATACACATTTACTTTTCCTATACCCCTCTGTACCCCCACATTTTTTTTGTATTATCACTTATATCTTTGTGCACTTTATGTCAAAAACCATAGATTTATCATTTCTTTTTATGCATTTGCATTTTAGTACCTGTAGGAAGTAAAAGTAGAGTTACACACCAAGCAATACACTATAATAATGCTGGCATTTATAATTATCCAAATGGTTGCCATTACTGCAGGTCTTGATTTCTTTATCCTGCTTTGAACAACTATCTAGTGTCCTTTCTTTGCAGTCTGAAGAAGTTCCTTTAGCTTTGCTTATAGGGCAGGTCTAGTGGTCATGAAATCATCTAGCTTTTGTTTATCTGGGAATGTCTTGATCTCTCAATCATTTTTGAAAGAAAGTCTCACCATATATATGAATCTTGGCTGGCAGTTGTATTCTTTTAGTCCTTCATTTTAACTCATTATGTTGTTGCTTCCATGGTGTCTGATCAGAATTTGGCACACAATCTAATTGGGACTACCTTGCTCATAACACATTGCTTTTCTTTTGTAGTTTTCAGAACTCTCTCCTTGTCCTTTGCATTTGATATTATGATCAGTGTATGATGGGTTGTATTTTTCTTCAGGTTTATCCTGTTTGGTGTTCTCTGGTCTTCTTGCATATGGATGTTATGTCTTTTGCTATGTTTGGGAAGTTCACTGTCATTATTTTATTATTTTACTGAATATTCCTTCTGATCCTTTATCTCTCCTCTTTCTGGAATTCCCATAGTGCAAATATTGTTATGCTTGATGGTGTCACAGAGGTGTCTTAGGATATTTTTAAGGAGTTTTATTGATATATATTCACACACCATACAATCCATCCAAAGTATAGAATCAGTTCACAGTATCATCACATAGCTGTGCATTTATCACCACAATCAATTTTAGAACATTATCATTACTCAAAAAAACCCCAAAGATCCCATACCCCTTTTCCCCACCTATTATATTTACCTTTAGCATTAGTGTTGTATATTTGTTATTGTTGATGAAAGAATATTGAACTTTAGTTCATTGTTTGTAATAGGTATTCATAACAACTGTGTCATTAACTCCTTATAATAGAGGCATACATTTGTTCTAGTTCATGAAAGAACATTTTTTTATATTTGTACTATTAATCACTATCATAATCCATCTCAGAATCCACTGTGTTTTACAGTCCCATGTTTTATCCCCTAGCTTTCCTTCTAGTGAAATACACAACTCTAAAATTCCCCTTTCAAGTACAGTTATGCACATAACCCATTGCTATTAATTACACTCAATGTAATGTGCTACCATCATCTCTATCCACTTCCAAACATTTAAACTCAACTTAATTAAAAATTCTGCACACATTAAGCATCTGCTCCAAGTCTGTCAGTTGAAGTGTCTTGTCCATAAGTTCACTGATTCTTCCTCCAGTTCCAACATTTCTTGAAACACTGCTGGGCATTTTTCATTTCAGTTATTGTGTTCTTCAACTCCAATATTTCTGGTTGGTTCTTTTTAAAAATTTGTTTCTTTTCTCTTTTTCTTTTCAGTTTTATTGAGATATATTCACATACCATATAGTCATCCATGGTGTTAAATCAACTGTTAAAGGACCATATATAGTTGTGCATTCATCACCACGATCAATTTTTGAACACTTTCCTTAAGCCAGAATCAGAATCAGAATAAAAATAAAAATAAAAAAGAACACCCAAATCATCCCCCACATCCACATCCACCCCTAATTTTCAATTAGTTTTTGTCCACATTTTTCTACTCATCCATCCATACACTCAATAAAGGGAGTGTGATCCACAATGTTTTCACAACCACACTGTCACCCCTTGTAAGCTACATTGTTATAGAATCATCTTCAAGAGTCAGGGCTACTGGGCTGTTTGATAGTTTCAGGTATTTACTTCAAGCTATTCCAATACATTAAAACCTAAAAAGTGTTATCTATATAGTGCATAAGAATGTCCACTAGAGTGACTTCTCGACTCCATTTAAAATCTCTCAGCCATTGAAGCTTTATTTCATTTCATTTCACATCCCCTTTTGGTCAAGAAGATGTTCTCAATCCCATGATGCCAGGTCCAGATTCATCCCCCAGAGTCATATCCTGCATTGCCAGGGAGATTTACACCCCTGGGAGTCAGGTCCCACATAGGGGGGAGGGCAGTGAGATCACCTGCCAAGTTCGCTTAGTTTGAGAGAGAGGGCCACATCTGAGCAACAAAGAGGCACTCAGAGGGAGACTCTTAGGCACATTTACAAGCAGGTTTAGCCTCTCCTTTGCAGTAACAAGCCTCACAGGGGCAAGCCCCAAGACAGAGGGCACAGCATGTCAAGCCATCAGTCCCCAATGCTTGTGAGAACATCAGCAGTAATCCAGGTGAAGAAGTCTAACAGCTCCACATCCTGCCCCAGCTCCTCAGGGAGGTCCTGAATATATATTTTTATTCTCTGCCAAAATTACTTTGGGATGTGTTGCTATTTCACTCTAACATATATGGACCTACCATATCTCACTTACTATTCAAAGTTTCAAGTAATTGTGGTGTTTGAACAAATTGACTGTAGAAGTTATGTTGTTTAGAAAATATAGATCCTACACCAAATGAACATTTCTTCCCTTGGTCTCACATGGAAATTGAAGTTTTAACACACAGTCAGTTTCAACCTTTACCCTTTGGCCCAATTTGCCATAGTCTTAACCAGATCTGCTTCATTCATATCTCTAACTGAAGTCTGGTCTCTTTTTCAGCTTTTTTTAAACAGTTCATGTATGCATTAATACTGACATTCATATTGGCCAAGCTCTAGCTCTGAGTTTCAGTTGTCACCCAGATACCCAATGTTCCAGAGACCAATCGGGTTATACACCAAGGGATCCACATCTCAGAGTTTGGAGATGGCCATTAAAATTCAGGAATAGATCTGACTGCTGTAAGAGCTTACAATCTAGTGACCATTACAATAATCATTTCCCTGTTAGGCTGTGCTCTAAGTTTCAATTCTGACTTTACACATTGTAGTTAATCCATATTGTTGAGGCATTATAGTGTTTGCCTTTGTTTCTGGTATACTTCACTCAAAATGCTGTCTACAGGATCCACTCACCTCATTGCATGTCTCACAACTTCACTCCTCATAGTTGCTCAGTGTTCCATTGTATGCATACACCACAGTTTACCGTTCTGTTCCTCAGTCACCTTAGACCACATCCACGTACTGCAAATCATGAATACTGCTTTATAAACACCAATGTGCAAGTGTTCATTCATGTCTCTGCTCTCAGATATTCCAAGTGCATACCCTATAATGAGGTTACAAAACCTTATGGCCCCTGCATACTTAGCTTCTGGGAAAACACCACAGTGACCTCCAAAGGTTACACCATTCTGCCTCCTCATGAACAATAAATAGATGCATCCCTCTCTGCATGTTTTCTCCAGAACTTTTACCCCTATTTATATTTTTCCTATAATTTTATAGTTACATTCACATAACATACAATTATCCACAGTGTACAATCAATTGTTCACATTATCATCATGTACTTGTACAATTATCACCACAGTCAGCACTTGAACTTATTGATTACTATGAAAAAGTTTTTTTTTGGGGGGGTATAATAAAAATGATAATAAAAAGATAAAATAAAGTGTCATGTAATAAAATATATTGGTAAGGACAGAAAACAACACCACTACCAAGAATCCCATATCCCTCCCTTATATTCCCCTCTCATACACATTTAACTTTGGTATATTGCCTTTGTTACATTTAATGGAAGTATATTAAAATGATATGGTTGACCATAGACTCCAATTTGCTTTGATTATGTTGTTTTTCCCAAATACTGTTCCTTTTTCAAGATTCTGCATGGCTGACATTCATTTGTTCTCCCACCTGTGAGATCATTTTTATATTTGTACATTTAGTAACAGTCATTGGCCACTCCAGTTTTTGCCAAGTTATACAGTCCCAGTCTTCATCATCCATCTTTATCTCTGGTGTCATACATTCCTCTATCCCACTTCTTTCAGTTTTACTCACAGACATCTTTGTTCAGTGTACTTACAGTATTGTTCTAGCATCACACAGTATTATGTTCTCTATTTCTGGATCTATACCATCAATCTTGCTGAATATTCTGTAGTCCTTCAGCATCTAATGCCTGATCTCTACCCTCTTTCTTTCTCCTGGTAGCCTGTGTTATTGGCTTTTAACTCTCAAAGTTTGCTCATTAATGTTATTTGATATTAGTGAGACCATACACTATTTGTCCTTTTGCTTCTGGCTAACTTCACTCAACTTAATGTCCTCAAGGCTCATATACATTATTATATGTTCCATGTCTTTGTTCTGTCTAGCAGCTGCATAATATTCCATCATGTATACATACAATTTATTTATCCATTCATCCATTGATGGGCATTTGGGCTGCTTCCCTCTCTTGGCAATGGTGAATAATGCTGCCATAAACATCAGTTTACAAATGTCCATTTGTGTCTTAACTTTCAGTTCCTTTGTGTATATACCTAGAAATTGAAGAGCTGGGTCATATGGCAGATGTATACTTAGCTTTCTGAGGAACCTCCACACTGTCTTCCAGAGTGGTTGCGCCATTCTACATTCCCACCAGCAATATATGTGTGCCTCTTTCTCCATATCCTCTCAAGCACTTGTAGTTTTCTCTTTTTTGGATAATGGCCATTCTGGCAGGTGTGAGATGATATCTGATTGTGGTTTTGATTTCCATTTCCCTAATAGCCAGTGAAGTTGAATATTTTTTCATATGTTTTTTAGCCATTTGTATTTCCTCTTCAGAAAAGTGTCCATCCATATCTTTTGCCCATTTTTTAATTGGGTTATTTGTCCTTCTGTTGTTGAGTTGTAGGATTGCTTTATATATTTAGGATATTAAACACTTAGCTGATATGTGGTTTCCAAATATTGTCTCATTGTGTAGGCTGCCTTTTTACTTTTTTAACAAAGTTCTTTGATGTACAAAAGTGATTTTGAGGAGATCCCATTTGTGTTTGTTTTTTGGTTGCTCATTCTTTGGGTGTAAGGTCTAGGAAACCACCTCCTATCACAAGACCTTTAAGATATTGCCCTACATTTTCTTCTAAGAGTCTTATGGTCTTAGCACTTATGTTTAGGTCTTTGATCCCATTGGAGTTAATTTGTGTATGAGGTGTGAAGTAGGAGTCCTCTTTCATTCTTTTGGAAATGGATATCCAGTTCTCCAATCACCATTTATTGAAGAGGCTGCTCTGTCCCAGTTGCTTTGGCTTGACTGCCTTATCAAATATCAATTGTCCATAGATGCAAGAGTCTATTTCTGAACACTCAATTTGATTCCATTGGTTGGTATCTCTGTCCTTATGTCAGTACCATGCTTTTCTGAGATCTGTAGCTTTGTAATATGCTTCAAAGTCAGGTACTGTGAGACCTCCTACTTGTTTCCTCTTTCTCAAGATATTTTTTGCTCTTTGGGGCACCTTGCCTTTCCAAATAAATTTGGTTTTTGGTTTTTCTATTTCTGCAAAGTAAGTTGTTGGGATTTTAATTGGTATTGCATTGAATCTATAAATCAGTTTAGATAGTGTTGACATCTTAATTATATTTAGTCTTCCAATCCATGAACACCATATGTTCTTCCATTTTGGGGGGTCCTGTTCAATTTCTTTTAGCCATTTCTTATAGATTTCTTTGTATAGGTCTTTTGTGCCTGTGCCGGTTTGAATGCATTTTGTCCCCCAAACACCATTATCTTTGTGGTCTTGTGGGACAGACTTTTGGTGCTGATTAGATTTGCTTGGAATGTGCCCCACCCAGCTGTGGGTGGTGACTTTGGTGGGATACTCCCATGGAGGAGTGGCCCCACCCATTCAGGGTGGGCCTTGATCAGTTGAGCCATATAAAACATGCTGACTCAAAGAGACCGGATGGAATGCAGCTGTGAGTGACATTTTGAAGAGAAGCAAGCTTGCTAGAGAGGAACGTCCTGGGAGAAAGCCATTTTGAAACCAGAACTTTGGAGCAGACGCCAGCCACGTGCCTTCCCAGCTAACAGAGGTTTTCCGGACGCCACTGGCCATCCTCCAGTGAAGGTACCCGATTACTGATGTGTTACTTTGAATACTTTATGGCCTTAAGACTGTAACTGTATAGCCAAATAAACCCCCTTTTTATAAAAGCCAATCCATCTCTGGTGTTTTGCATTCCGCAGCATTAGCAAACTAAAACAGTGCCCTTCCTTAAGTTTATATCTAAATACTTGGCTCTTTTTGTTGGTATTGTAAATGGAAAATATTTTTTATTTCTTCCTCTTGTTGCACATTACTTGTGTATAAGAACACTACAGATTATTGCATGCTGATCTTGTAGCCTTCCATTTTGCTGTGTTCATTGATTAGCTCTAATAGCTTTGCTGTGGATTTTTCTTGATTTTCTGCATATAGAAACATATCATCTGCAAACAGTGAAAGTTTTACTTCTTCTTCTCCAATTTCGATGCATTTTATTTCTTTTTCTAGCCTAATTGCTCTAGCTAGAACTTCCAGGACAATGTTGAATAACAATGGTGACAGTGGGCATCCCTGTGTTGTTTCTGATCTTAGAGGGAAAGCTTTCATTCTCTCCGCATTGAGTACGATGTTTGCTGTGGGTTTTTCATGTATTGCCTTTATCATATTGAAAAAGCTCCCTTCTATTCCTCCTCTTTGGGGTTTTTTCAACAAGAAGTGATGCTGAATTTTGCCAAATGCCTATTCTGCATTGATCAAGATGATCATATGGTTCTTCTGCTTTGATTTATTGATGTGGTATATTATATTAATTGATATTCATGTGTTGAACCAGCCTTGCATTCTTGAAATAAACCCACCAGGTCATGGTGTTTTATTCTTTTAATGTGCTGCTGGATTTGATTTGGGAGTATTTAATTGAGGATTTTTGCATCTATATTCATTAATGTCATTGTCTATAGTTTTCTTTTTTTGTAGTATCTTTGTCTGATTTTGGTATTAGAGTGATGTTGACTTCATAGAATGAGTTGCATAGCTTTCCCTCCTCTTCAATTTTTTGATGAGTTTGAGCAGGATTTGTACTAATTGTTTCTTGAATACTTGGTAGAATTCACATGTGAAGCCATCTGGTCCTGGGCTTTTCATTTTTTGCAGGTTTTTTATGACTGACTCAATCTCTTTACTTGTGATGGTTTTGTTGAGGGCATCTATTTCTTCTTGGGTCAATGTTTGTTGTTTATGCTTTTCTAGGAAGTTGTCCATGTCATGTAAGTTGTCCAGTTTATTAGCATATAGTTGCTCATAGTATCTTCTCATTATCTCCTTTATTTCTGCTGGGTCAGTAGTTATGCTTCCTTTCCCATTTCTGATTGCATTTATTTGCATCCACTCTCTTTTTTGTTTTTGGTTAGTGTAGCTTGGGGTCCATTAATTTTGTTGATTTTCTCAAAGAACTAGGTTCTGGTTTTGTTGATTCTCTCCATTGTTTTCCTTTTCTCTGTTTCATTTATTTCTGCTCTGATCTTTGTTTTTTCTTTCTTTCTGTTTGCTTTGGGGTTTATTTGCTGTTTTTTCTCTAGTTCCTCCAGATGGATAATTAATTCCTCAATTTTTGCTGTATATTCTTGTTCTAGTTTGCTAATGCTGCGGAATGCAAAACACCAGAGATGGATTGGCTTTTATAAAAAGGTTTATTTGGCTACACAGTTACAGTCTTAAGGCCATAAAGTGTCCAAGGTAACACATCAGTAATTGGATACCTTCACTGAAGGATGGCCAATGGCGTCCGGAAAACCTCTGTTAGCTGGGAAGGCATGTGGCTGGCGTCTGCTCCAAAGTTCTGGTTTCAAAATGGCTTTTTCCCAGGACGCTCCTCTCTAGCAAGCTTGCTCCTCTTCCAAAATGTCACTCACAGCTGCACTGAGTTCCTTCTCTTTGAGCCAGCTCATTTATATGGCTCCACTGATCAAGGCCAACCCTGAATAGGTGGGGCCACTCCTCCATGGGAGTATCCCACCAGAGTCACCTCCCACAGCTGGGTGGGGCACATCTCCATGCAAACAACCTAATCCAAACATTCCAACTTAATCCCCACTATTATGTCTGCCCCACAAGATTGCATCAAAGAATATGGCTTTTTCTGGGGGACATAATACATTCAAACCGGCACAATTCTCTTTTAATATAGGCCTTTAGGGCAATAACTTTTCCTCTCAGCCCTGCCTTTGCTGCATCCTATAAGATTTGATATGTTGTGTTTTCATTGTCATTTGCCTTGAGGTGTTTACTAACTTCTCTTGTAATTTCTTCCTTTACCCACTGATTTTCTAAGAGTGTGTTGTTTAGTTTCCATATGTTTGAGAATTTTACAATCTTCTGCTTGTTATTTATTTCCAACTTCATTCCATTAAGATCTGAGATAGGGTTTTTTATAATATCAACATTTTTTAAATTTGTTGAGGCTTGCTTTGTGGCCCATCATGTGGCCTATCCTAGAAAATGTTCCATGAGTACTTTAGAAAAATGTGTATCCTGCTGTTGTGGGGTATAGGGTACTATAAATGTCTGTCAATTCTAGCTCATTTATCATACAATTCAACATCTGTTTGCTTGTTGATCCTCTGTCTAGATGTTCTATGTATTGATGAGAGTGGTGTATTGAAGTCTTCAGCTATTATTGTGGAGGTATCTACTTCTCCTTTCAGTGTTCTCAGTTTTTGCCTCATGAATTTTGGGGCATTCTGGCTTAGTGCAAAAACATTATGTTTGTTATGTTTTCTTGATGAATTGACCCTTTTATTAATGTATAGTGTCCTTCTTTGTCTCTTTTAATTGATTTACTTTTGAAGTATATTTTTGTCTGGTATTAATATAGCTACTCCTGCTTTTTTCTGGTTGCTGTTTGCATGAAATATTTTTTTCCAACCTTTCACTTTCAGCCTATTTTTGTCTTTGTGTCTAAGGTAAGTTTCTTATAGACAGCATATAGATGGGTCTTGTTTTTTAATCCGTTCTGCCAGTCTGTGTCTTTTTATTGGGGAGTTTAGTCCATTAACACTTAGTGTTAATAGTGTAAGGGCAGTACTTCTATCATTTTGTCTTCTGGATTTGATATGTCATGTCTTATTTTTCCCCCTCTCTCTTTTTACCCTTCCTGATAATCTTCATTTCTACACTCCTCTCCAAACCTCTTTCTTCTGTCTTTTCCTATCAACCTGTAGCACTCCCTTTAGTATTTCTTGTAGCACTGGAGTGTTGTTCACAAATTCTCTCAGTGTTTGTCTGGAAATATTTTAATCTCTCCCTCATTTTTGAAGGACATTTTTGCCAGATATGGAATTCTTGGTTGGTAGTTCTTCTCTTTCAGTACCATAAATGTATCATACCACTGTCTTCTCCCCTCCCCAGTTTCTGCAGAGAAATCTGTACATAGTCTTATCAAGCTTGCATTGTATGTGATGGATTGCTTTTCTCTTGCTGCTTTCAGAATTCTCTCTTTTTCTTTGACATTGGACAATCTGATCAGTGTCTTGGAGTAGGTCTATTGAGGTCTATTCTGTTTGGGGTGTGCTGTACTTCTTGAATCTCTAATTTTCTGTCTTTCCTAAGAGTCAGGAAATTTTCAGTGATTATTTCTTCTATTATTTTTTCTGGCCCTTTTCCCCTCTCTTCTCCTTCTGGGAAACCCATAACACTTATATTTGTGCATTTAATGTTGTCACTCATCTCCCTAAAACCCTGCTCATATTTTTCCATTCTTCCACCATCTGTTCTTTTGTGTGTATGAATTCAGATGTCTTGTCTTCCAAGTCACTCATCCTTTCTTCTGCCTGTTGAAATCCACTGTTGTATCCCTCCATGGTCTTTTTCATGTCCTCCATTTTGCTGTTCATTTCCATAAGTTCTGCCATTTTCTTTTTCAAGTTTCTGAATTCTTCCTTACGGTCAGTCATCCAGTGTCATCCTTATATCTTTCATCTCTTTTGCTATGTGTTCCCTGAGTTCATTGACTCAATTTTTGAATTGATTTAACTTTGTACATCTCCAATTAGTTCTTCCTTCAGTTCATTGAATTTATTTAGCAATAATTACTTCAACTCCTGTATCTAGGTTCAACTATTAATTTGTTCCTTTGGCTGGTCCATATTTTTGTGTTTCTTAGTATGGCTCATTATCTCAAGCTACCTAGGCATCTGACTGTCTTGATTAATTTATTTCACTCTTTTACCTAGGGTTTTCTTGTTGGTTGGCTTTGTTCTCTAATCCTTGGTGTTCAGTTCAGCCTATTCTAGACCTTTAACTTATATTCTGTTTAGTTGATCAGAGTTTTTCACCTCTTGTTTTTCTGTTTCTTGCCCTGCCTCTATGTAGCCATCTTGTGTGATGGTCTCCTCAGATATGGCCAAACCCAGTCAGGTTTTCCCAGTCCAGAGCAGCCCAGGTCTCAGGAGGAGTATATGGAGTTTCCTTGAGAATGAGACCCTCCTGTGAGGCCTTTAGACTCTCTGCTTCTCCTATGCTGCCCAGCAGGTGGCACTTGCTAGCCTACAGTTCCCCCACCAGTGTAAGAAGGCATGGAGTCTTTAGTTCCCTGGGTGAACCTGACCCTGTCAGGGGCATGGCTGACTGAAGCTGGTTTTTGAATTCAAGCCCCTGGGATCTGAGTTTCCAAAAGGAGGACTACCACTGGAGCTGGGCCATGCTCCCCCTTTCTTGGGAAGTTGTGGTGTTTAGTGAATTTTCTCTGCCACTAGACTTACTGCATTGTCTCTCAGAGCTATCTTGGCTCTGCTCATGCTTGGGCCCAAATTGCAAGTCTTTGAGGCTTTCTGTAATGGGCTTCTTAGTATAATTGTTTTAGAAAAAGTGAAAAAGATAAAAAAAGAAGAACAAAAAAAAGGAAAAAGGAAAAGAAAAAGAAGGGCCCAATATGGAGTGTTTACAGTCCTTGCAGATCTAGTGGGCTATTGAAATGGTAAAAGACAAGTAGTTGAGGGTGATTAAGGAACAATCAAGAAAGCAGAGAAGTGGGCTTTTCAGATAAGGGCTCTCACTTCCTGGATTTGTATATGTGCCTGATTCTGTTTGAGCCCTGCCCTCCTCTGTATTCTATTCACTGGCACTCCAAAAAGTCTCTGTTTTTATTTATTTTATTTTATTTTATTTTATTTTAATTTAATTTAATTTATTTTATTTTGCTGTTTTTGCTAGCCCTGTCTCCTCTCCACTGGACTGACTACTCCCAGATTTTCCAGTGTCTGGTTTTGGTCTATTTATGGCTGGAGTTTTTGATCAGCAGTCTGAATTTTTAATCTGTGCTGCAACTGCAGTTTTCCCTCCTGGTTCCCAGCACTGATGGCCCCTCCTCCCACAAGACTGTGCCTGGCAGAGAGGGGCCTGTGCCCTCTGGCCATCAGAACTTACAGATTTCACTGATCCATCTGTCCCACATGCTTGTGAGTGTTGTATCAAGTATGTCCAAAGTCAAATTGCTCTTGGGTGTCCTGCCCACACAGTTCCTGGCTTTCTACCAGCTGCCCTGGAGGAGTAACTAAACCCCACACTTTACCACTCCACCATCTTGCCCTGCCTTTAAAAAATTTGTTCCTTTACTAAGACTCTCATATTGCTCATTTATTGTTTTCCTGTTATCCTTTATTTCTTTCTCTTTATTTTCAGAATTTTTAAGATAATATTTTAATAGTTTTGTTCATTAACTTCAGATTCTCATTTTCTTCATTGGTGTTTTCTGTATTTTTTGTCCAGTAGTTCCCAGGGGCAGAAAGAGCAATTTACTAGTTGTTCCCATCATATATCAACCTCTTCTGCCTGCTTTTCCCTGGATGCTGTACAGTGTTTTTTGGGCCTGTGGAGTTTCAAAATAGTTGCTTTAGATAGTTCCTGCTTGTTTAATAGTTGTTCTTGTAGAAGTTCTCAGTTCTGGAGCTCCCTACTCTGCCATCTTCCCACAGTCCTCTCCCTCTAAGAAAGTACTTTAAAAATATACAGAAAGATATTAGGAAGGGGTCAGGGAGATACATCACAAAATATCAACTATAGAGGAAAGGAGTGTGCAATAAAGGAAAAAGAGAAAGATTCAACATGTAGAAGCTAAAGGAGAAAATGATTGAAGGAAGTACTCCCTTTACAGTAAAAACACTGGAGGCTAATGGATTAAACTCACCCATCAAAGGCACAGATTGGCAGAATGGATAAAAAAGCATGATCCAAATATATATATCTTAGACCCAAAGACACAAATAGGTTTGAAGTTAAAGGATGGAAAAAGATAATTCATGCCAAGAACAACAACAACAAAAGAAATAGCTGTGTAACTGTATTAATATCAAGCAAAATAGACTTTAAATCAATAGCTGGTAAAACAGCCAAAGAAGGGCCCTATATATTAATAAAAGTGTCACTCCACCAAGAGGCTATAACAATCATAAATATGCACCTAACCATGTTGCTGCACAATACATGAGGCAAACACTGGGGAAACTAAAAAGAGAAGTAGAACTTGAAAATCAACAAATATATGGAAGTTGTGTAACATGCTCTATAACAATCAGTGAGTCAAAGAAGAAATTACAGGGAGATTAGTAAGTTGCTTGAGATAAATGAAAACCAGAACACATTATATCAAAACTTATGGCATGTAGTGAAGGCAGTGCTGAGAGGGAAATTTGTAGCCCTAAGTGGTTACAATAAAAAGAAGAAAGAGGCAAAATCAGAGACCTAACTGCACACTTGGGGGAACTAGAAAAAGAACTGTAACTAAATCCAAAGCAAGCAGAAGGAAAGAAATAAAGATTGGAGCAGAGATAAAGGAAATATAATTATAGAACATTTGAGAGCATTCACAAAACCAAAGTTTGTTCTTTGAAATGATCAATAAAATTTACAAAACTTTAGTTAGACTAACAAGGAGAAAATGAGAGAGGTTGCAAATAAATAAAATTAGAAATGAGGGTGGGGGTATTAATAATGACCCAAAGAAATAAAAAGAGGAACATAAGAGGATACTATGAACAATTGTTTGCAAAAGAATTAAATAACCTAGATGAAATGGGCAACTTCCTAGCAACACATGAAAAACCTATACAGACTAAAGAAGAAATAGATCTCTTCAAAGCAGTTGCAGTTAGATTGAACTGTGACCCATGACATTCTTTGAGATTTGCTCTCTACTTGTGAAATTGTACATTGAAAGTTATCACTGTTATGTATATATGTTAAAGTTCACAATAATAAAAAATGAAAAAGAAAAACTCCCCCCAAAAAAGAGCCCAGGACCAGATGGCTTCCTGGTGAATTCTACCAAACATTCAAAAAGGGTTAATGCCAATCCTGCTTAAACTGCTCCATAAAATTTAAGAGGAGGGAACCCTCATACCCAAGCCAGATAAATATACTATAAGAGAAGAAAATTACAGACCAATTTCTCTTATGAACATAGATGAAAAATTCCTCAACAAAATACTAGCAGTTTGAATCCAAAAGTACTTTAGAAGAATTATATGTTCACCCCAATCAAGAAGAATTTATTCTGGGTATGCAGGTGTGGTTCAACATAAGATAATCATTTAATGTGTACACCACATTAACAAAATGAAGTGAAAAAAAGCTGTTTTCGCCCTCTAAGATGTGGAATGAGACAAAAATGTTCATTGACACCACTGTTATTCAACATCATACTGGAAGTTCTAGGAAAAGCAATTAAAGTAAGAAAAAGAAATAAAAGGCATCCAGATGGGAAAGGAAGAAGTGAAAATTGTAATTTGGAGATGTCATAATCCTATATACATAAATTCCTGAAAAATATTCAGCAAACCTGGGAGACATGATAAATGAATTCAGCAAAGTGGTGGGGTACAAGATAAACAAGCAAAGTCTTAAATGTTTTTATAAACAATTTATGAGCAATCTGAGGAGGAAATCAGGATAAAAAATTCCATTTACAATAGCAACTAAAACAAATATTTAAGTATATATTTTTCCATGAATGTAATGGACTTATACATGGAAAACTAAAAAGCCTTCAGTAAACACATCAAAGAAAATCTAAATAAATGATGGGCTTTCCATGCTCATGGATGGGAAGACTAAATATTAAGATGTCAGTTCTACCCAGAATGATTTAAAGTTTCAATGCAATTCTAGTCAAAATTCTATCAGCTTACTTTGTAGAAATGGAAAAGCCATTAATAAAATTTATTTGGAAGGATAAGTGGCCCTGAATAGCCAAAACCAAGTTGAAAAAGAAGAATGAAGTTGTAGATCTCACACTTCCTGACTTTAATACTTATTGCAAAGTTACCATGGTCAAAACAGCATGGTAGTGTCACAAAAATAGATATTAGACCAATGGAATGGAATTAAGACTTCAGAAATTGACCCTTACATCTATGGCCAATTGATTTTTCATAAGGCTGCCCAGGTCACTCAATTGGAGCCACCCAGTTCGACTAATGTTGCTGGGAGAACTGGATGTCCATATTGAAAAGAATGAAGGAGACCCATATCTCATACCATATACAAAACTTAACTAAAAATGCATTAAAGCCCTAAATATAAGAATCAGTACTATTAAACCCTTGGAAGAAAATATATGGAAACATCTTTAAGACCTTGTGTTAAGCAGTGGTTTCTTAGGCTGTAAACCCAAAGCCCAAGCAAAAAAAGAAAAATATAGGTAAATGGATGTCATCAAAATTGAAAACTTTGTGAATCAAAGGATTTTATCATGAAAGTGAAAGTCAAACTACTTAATGGCAGGAGATACATGGAACCCACCTATCAAGAAAGCTTTAATATCCAGAACATATAAAAAATTTCTACAACTCAGCAATAAAAAGGCAAACCAATTAGAAAATGGGCAAAGACTTACATAGACATTTCTCCAAAGATGCTATACAAATGGCAACAAGTACATTAAAAGACACCCAATGTCATTAGATATTAGGGAAATTCAAATCCAAACCATGAGATACTATTTCAGATACACTAGAATGGCTACTATTAAAAAGGAAAAGAAAAATATTACAAATATTGGAGGGGATGTGGAGAAATAGGAACAATCATTCACTGCTGGTACAAATGAGAAGTGGTGCAGCTGCTGTGGTAAACAGTTGCTTAGAAAGTTAAGTAGCAAATTAGTTTATGATTCTGCAATCTCAGTACAAGGTATATAACCAAAAGAGTTGAAAGCATGGACTCCAACAGATATTTGCAGACTGATGTTCATTACAGCATTATTCACAGTTGCTAAAGTTGGAAGCAACCTAAGTTCCATCAACCAATGAGTGAATAAAGCATGGTATACATATATAAAATGGGATATTCCTCATTAAAAAGAAATGAAGTTCTGTTTCATGCAGCAACACAGATGAACCTTGAAGACATCATGTTGAATGAAATAAGTCAGACACAAAAGGACAAATATTGTATGATCTCACTGATATGAAATAACCAGAAGAAGCAAACTCAAATAGCTAGAATCGAGAATATAGGTTACAGGGTCTGGCATGGGGGTAGGGAATGGGGATTTAATTCTTAAATTGTACAGAATTTCTATTTGGGTTGATTGTAAAGTTTTGGTAGTGGATGGTGGTGATAACACAACATTGTGAATGTAATTAATAGCACTGAATTATACTTGTGAATGTGGTTAAAATGGGAAAATTTAGGTCATATATGTAACCAGAATAAAAATTAACAGATAATGAAGACTGTAAAACATTGTGAAACCTATTGTAAATGATGGAATATAGTTAGTAGTACTATTATAGCAATGTTCTTTCATGAATTTTAACAAATGTACCATACTATTGCAAGGTGTTAATAATAGGGTGGTATATAGCAACTCTGTATTCTATGTATTTTATGCATATTTCTGTAAGCCTATATCTTCTCTAACAAAAAAATTAAGAAAATAAATTAAGAAAAAACAATGTATATGGATGATAGGAAGTACTAAGCATATAAATGTATCATTCTTCCATATAATGTTTTAATACATAGGACTTTCTGTGCATGTGGTTTGTGATTGCTTACTTCCAAGGTGTAGCTGCCAGCTGTGTGGGTTTTTTTTCTTTAAGTATTTTAGAGACTGTTTTGTGTCACAAAGATTCTTTAGGCAGTATTTAAATTTGAACTTTTGATATCGCCTATGGCCTGATGCTGCTTTGTGATTGATTTAGTCAATCACTTCACTTCATCTTAATTTTTATTGCCTTAGACTTTCATGGTCTTTTTTTTTTTTTTTAATCTTCATTTTATTGAGATATATTCACATACCACACAGTCATACAAAACAAATCGTACTTTCGATTGTTTACAGTACCATTACATAGTGGTACATTCATCACCCAAATCAATCCCTGACACCTTCATTAGCACACACACAAAAACAACAAGAATAACAATTAGAGTGAAAAAGAGCAACCGAAGTAAAAAAGAACACTGGGTACCTTTGTCTGTTTGTTTCCTTCCCCTATTTTTCTACTCATCCATCCATAAACTAGACAAAGTGGAGTGTGGTCCTTATGGCTTTCCCAATCCCATTGTCACCCTTCATAAGCTACATTTTTATACAACTGTCTTTGAGATTCATGGGTTCTGGGTTGTAGTTTGATAGTTTCAGGTATCCACCACCAGCTACCCCAATTCTTTAGAACCTAAAAAGGGTTGTCTAAAGTGTGCATAAGAGTGCCCACCAGAGTGACCTCTCGGCTCCTTTTGGAATCTCTCTGCCACTGAAGCTTATTTCATTTCCTTTCACATCCCCCTTTTGGTCAAGAAGATGTTCTCCGTCCCACGATGCCAGGTCTACATTCCTCCCCGGGAGTCGTATTCCACGTTGCCAGGGAGATTCACTCCCCTGGGTGTCTGATCCCACGTAGGGGGGAGGGCAGTGATTTCACCTTTCAAGTTGGCTTAGCTAGAGAGACAGGGCCACATCTGAGCAACAAAGAGGCATTCGGGAGGAGGCTCTTAGGCACAACCATAGGGAGGCCTAGCCTCTCCTTTGCAGCAACTGTCTTCCCAAGGGTAAAACCTGTGGTAGAGGGCTCAACCCATCAAACCACCAGTCCCCTATGTCTGTGGTCATGTTAGCAACCATGGAGGTGGGGTAGGCGAATACCCCTGCATTCTCCACAGGCTCCTCAAGGGGGCAATAAATATTTTTTTTTTACTTTTTTTTATTTTTTTTTTTTTTTTTTTTTTTTTAACTTTCCCTTCTTTTTTAATTCAACTGTATGAAAAAAAAAGTTAAAAAGACAACAAACATACAATAAAAGAACATTTCAAAGAGACCATAACAAGGGAGTAAGAAAAAGACAACTAACCTAAGATAACTGCTTAACTTCCAACATGTTCCTACTTTACCCCAAGAAAGTTACCTAATATAGCAACATTTCTGTGAACTTGCTCCTACTATATCCATCAGAAATTAACAGACCATAGTCATTCCTGGGTGTCCCCAGAACGTTAAATAGCTTATCTGTTCTTCTTGGATTATTGTTCCCCCTTCCTTAATTGCTCTCTATTGCTAGTTCCCCTACATTCTACATTATAAACCATTTGTTTTACATTTTTCAAAGTTCACATTAGTGGTAGCATATAATATTTCTCTTTTTGTGCCTGGCTTATTTCGCTCAGCATTATGTCTTCAAGGTTCATCCATGTTGTCATATGTTTCACGAGATCGTTCCTTCTTACTGCCGCGTAGTATTCCATCGTGTGTATATACCACATTTTATTTATCCACTCATCTGTTGAAGGACATTTGGGTTGTTTCCATCTCTTGGCAATTGTGAATAATGCTGCTATGAACATTGGCGTGCAGATGTCTGTTCGTGTCACTGCTTTCCGACCTTCCGGGTATATACCGAGAAGTGCAATCGCTGGATCGAATGGTAACTCTATATCTAGTTTTCTAAGGAACTGCCAGACTGACTTCCAGAGTGGCTGAACCATTATACAGTCCCACCAACAATGAATAAGAGTTCC
Organism: Choloepus didactylus; assembly: GCF_015220235.1. NCBI lineage: Eukaryota > Metazoa > Chordata > Mammalia > Pilosa > Megalonychidae > Choloepus > Choloepus didactylus. The sequence continues at coordinate 94,873,016 of NC_051334.1, read as the reverse complement.
AATTTCTCCACATCCCCTCCAGCATTTGTAGTTTCCTGTTTGTTTAATGGCAGCCATTCTAACCGGTGTTAGATGGTATCTCATTGTGGTCTTAATTTGCATCTCTCTAATAGCTAGTGAAGCTGAACATTTTTTCATGTGTTTCTTGGCCATTTGTATTTCCTCTTCAGAGAACTGTCTTTTCATATCTTTTGCCCATTTTATAATTGGGCTGTCTGTACTATTGTCATTGAGTTGTAGGATTTCTTTATATATGCAAGATATCAGTCTTTTGTCAGATACATGGTTTCCAAAAATTTTTTCCCATTGAGTTGGCTGCCTCTTTACCTTTTTGAGAAATTCCTTTGAGGTGCAGAAACTTCTAAGCTTGAGGAGTTCCCATTTATCTATTTTCTCTTTTGTTGCTTGTGCTTTGGGTGTAAAGTCTAGGAAGTGGCCGCCTAATACAAGGTCTTGAAGATGTTTTCCTACATTATCTTCTAGGAGTTTTATGGTACTTTCTTTTATATTGAGATCTTTGGTCCATTTTGGGTTAATTTTTGTGTAGGGGGTGAGGTAGGGGTCCTCTTTCATTCTTTTGGATATGGATATCCAACTCTCCCAGCCCCATTTGTTGAAAAGACCATTATGACTCAGTTCAGTGACTTTGGCGGCCTTATCAAAGATCAGTCGGCCATAGATCTGGGGGTCTATCTCCGAATTCTCAATTCGATTCCATTGATCTATATGTCTATCTTTGTGCCAGTACCATGCTGTTTTGGCAACTGTGGCTTTATAATAAGCTTCAAAGTCAGGGAGTGTAAGTCCTCCCACTTCGTTTTTCTTTTTTAGAGTGTCTTTAGCAATTCGAGGCATCTTCCCTTTCCAAATAAATTTGATAACTAGCTTTTCCAAGTCTGCAAAGTAGGTTGTTGGAATTTTGATTGGGATTGCATTGAATCTGTAGATGAGTTTGGGTAGAATTGACATCTTAATGACATTTAGTCTTCCTATCCATGAACATGGAATATTTTTCCATCTTTTAAGGTCCCCTTCTATTTCTTTTAGTAGAGTTATGTAGTTTTCTTTGTATAGGTCTTTTACATCTTTGGTTAAGTTTATTCCTAGGTACTTGATTTTTTTAGTTGCTATTGAAAATGGTATGTTTTTCTTGAGTGTCTCTTCAGTTTGTTCATTTCTAGCATATAGAAACATTACTGACTTATGTGCATTAACCTTGTATCCCGCTACTTTGCTAAATTTGTTTATTAGCTCTAGTAGCTGTATCGTCGATTTCTCAGGGTTTTCCAGATATAAGATCATATCATCTGCAAACAATGACAGTTTTACTTCTTCTTTTCCAATCTGGATGCCTTTTATTTCTTTGTCTTGCCGGATTGCCCTGGCTAGCACTTCCAGCACAATGTTGAATAACAGTGGTGACAGTGGGCATCCTTGTCTTGTTCCTGATCTTAGAGGGAAGGCTTTCAGTCTCTCACCATTGAGTACTATGCTGGCTGTGGGTTTTTCATATATGCTCTTTATCATGTTGAGGAAGTTTCCTTCAATTCCTACCTTTTGAAGTGTTTTTATCAAAAACGGATGTTGGATTTTGTCAAATGCTTTTTCAGCATCTATTGAGATGATCAATTGATTTTTCCCTTTTGACTTGTTAATGTGTTGTAATACATTGATTGATTTTCTTATGTTGAACCATCCTTGCATGCCTGGAATGAACCCCACTTGGTCATGGTGTATGATTTTTTTAATGTGTCTTTGGATTCGATTTGCAAGTATTTTGTTGAGGATTTTTGCATCTATATTCATTAGGGAGATTGGCCGGTAGTTTTCCTTTTTTGTAGCATCTTTGCCTGGTTTTGGTATTAGATTGATGTTAGCTTCATAAAATGAGTTAGGTAGTGTTCCATTTTCTTCAATGTTTTGAAAGAGTTTGAGTAAGATTGGTGTCAGTTCTTTCTGGAAAGTTTGGTAGAATTCCCCTGTGAAGCCATCTGGCCCTGGGCATTTATTTGTGGGAAGATATTTGATGACTGATTGGATCTCTTTGCTTGTGATGGGTTGGTTGAGGTCTTCTATTTCTTCTCTGGTCAGTCTAGGTTGTTCATATGTTTCCAGGAAATTGTCCATTTCCTCTACATTATCCAGTTTGTTGCCGTACAGTTGTTCATAATATCCTCTTATAATTTTTTTAATTTCTTCAGGATCTGCAGTTATGTCACCTTTTTCATTCATTATTTTGTTTATATGGGTCTTCTCTCTTTTTGATTTTGTCAGTCTAGCTAGGGGCTTGTCAATCTTATTGATCTTCTCAAAGAACCAACTTTTGGTGATATTTATCCTCTCTATTGTTTTTTTGTTCTCTATGTCATTTATTTCTGCTTTAATCCTTGTTATTTCTTTTCTTCTACTTCGTTTAGGATTGGTTTGCTGTTCATTTTCTAGCTTCTTCAGTTGATCCATTAGTTCTTTGATTTTGGCTCTTTCTTCCTTTTTAATATATGCGTTTAGTGCTATAAATTTCCCCCTTAGCACTGCTTTTGCTGCATCCCATAGGTTTTGGTATGTTGTGTTCTCATTTTCATTCGTCTCTATGTATTTGGCAATTTCTCTTGCTATTTCTTCTTTAACCCACTGATTGTTTAGGAGTGTGTTGTTTAACCTCCAGGTATTTGTGAATTTTCTAAGTCTCTGATGGTTATTGACTTCTAATTGTATTCCATTGTGGTCAGAGAATGTGCTTTGAATAATTTCAATCTTTTTAAATTTATTGAGGCTTGTTTTATGTCCCAGCATATGATCTATTCTGGAGAAATTTCCATGAGCACTAGAAAAGTATGTGTATCCTGGTGATTTGGGATGTAATTTCCTGTATATGTCTGTTAAATCTAATTCATTTATCAGATTGTTTAGGTTTTCAATTTCCTTATTGGTCTTCTGTCTGGTTGATCTATCTATAGGAGAGAGTGATGTGTTGAAGTCTCCCACAATTATTGTGGAAACATCAATTGCTTCCTTTAGTTTTGCCAGTGTTTCTCTCATGTATTTTGTGGCACCTTGGTTGGGTGCATAGACATTTACGATTGTTATTTCTTCTTGCTGAATTGCCCCTTTTATTAGTACGTAGTGGCCTTCTTTGTCTCTCAAAACATCCCTGCATTTGAAGTCTATTTTATCAGAGATTAATATTGCTACACCTGCTTTCTTTTGGCTGTAGCTTGCATGAAATATTTTTTTCCATCCTTTCACTTTCAGTTTCTTTGTGTCCCTGTGTCTAAGATGAGTCTCTTGTATGCAACATATTGATGGTTCATTTTTTTTGATCCATTCTGCGAATCTATATCTTTTAATTGGGGAGTTTAATCCATTTACATTCAATGTTATAACCGTGAAGGCATTTCTTGACTCAGCCGTCTTATCCTTTGGTTTATGTTTGTCATATTTTCCCCTCTGTCTATTAATATCCTTTATTGTACCCATACCGAATCTCTTTAGTACTGAACCTTTCTCCAAGTCTCTCTGTCCTTTCTTTGTTTCTCTGTCTGTAGGGCTCCCTTTAGTATCTCCAGTAGGGCAGGTCTCTTGTTAGCAAATTCTCTCAGCATTTGTTTGTCTGTGAAAAATTTAAGCTCTCCCTCAAATTTGAAGGAGAGCTTTGCTGGATAAAGTATTCTTGGCTGGAAATTTTTCTCACTCAGAATTTTAAATATATCGTGCCACTGCCTTCTCGCCTCCATGGTGGCTGCTGAGTAGTCACTACTTAGTCTTATGCTGTTTCCTTTGTATGTGGTGAATTGCTTTTCTCTTGCTGCTTTCAGAACTTGCTCCTTCTCTTCTGTGTTTGACAGTGTGATCAGTATATGTCTCGGAGTGGGTTTATTTGGATTTATTCTATTTGGGGTTCGCTGAGCATTTATGATTTGTGTATTTATGTTATTTAGAAGATTTGGGAAGTTTTCCCCAACAATTTCTTTGAATACTCTTCCTAGACCTTTACCCTTTTCTTCCCCTTCTGGGACACCAATGAGTCTTATATTTGGACGTTTCATATTATCTATCATATCCCTGAGGTCCATTTCGATTTTTTCAATTTTTTTCCCCATTCTTTCTTTTATGCTTTCATTTTCCATTCTGTCATCTTCGAGGTCACTGATTCGTTGTTCAACTTACTCTAGTCTTGTACTATGAGTGTCCAGAATCTTTTTAATTTGGTCAACAGTTTCTTTAATTTCCATAAGATCATCCATTTTTTTATTTAGTCTTGCAATGTCTTCTTTATGCTCTTCTAGGGTCTTCTTGATTTCCTTTGTCTCCCGTACTATGGTCTCATTGTTCATCTTTAGTTCTTTGAGTAGCTGCTCTAGGTGCTGTGTCTCTTCAGATCTTTTGATTTGGGTGCTTGGGCTTGGGTTATCCATATCGTCTGGTTTTTTCATATGCTTTATAATTTTCTGTTGTTTTTGGCCTCGTGGCATTTGCTGAACTTGATAGGGTTCTTTTAGGATTTGTAGACCAATTGAAGTCCTTATCTCTAATTTATCAGATCTACAGCTTCGTGGAGTACACTTTCTCTAACTAACCAGCAGGTGGCCTCCACGAGCCACCTGTTCTCCACAAGCCAGTTCTCCCCTGCTTAGCCTTTTTGGTGAGTGGGGGAGTGAGTCTTGTGGGGTCCAATTGGTGTACCAAGCTTGCGTGTGTAGTTGGTGTTGCCTGCCCTGTATATGGGGCGTGTTTCTGGGCAGTCAGGGAGGGGGGTGTGGCTCTAACAATCAAATCTCCCTGGTGATCCTAGAGTTCTAAGGCTGCTGCAATAGTCTAATCCTTCAGTTCAGTCCTGCCACAGTTTGTCTCTGCCACTGACCCACAAGTCCTTGGTATTGGCGTATGGCTCCTGAGACTTGCAAGTGGGCCCCTCTTCCAGGCCGTGCACCCCGGGTCCTCTGTTGAGGGATGACTGTGCTATGTCACAGGTGAGTGCCGTCCCCCCAGGGCAGTTCTGGGCTGCTGGGCTGTGTAGGGAGGCTCCCAGTCTGCTGAAATGATGGCTGAATGGGGCTTTGTTAATTCACACTTCTCTACCTTCCCAAATCTGGGACAATCAGCTGAGGTTGCAGGGAAGGCTAATGTCCACGCCCAGTTTTGTGGTGTGTGCCTGTTATTTGAAGCACTTCCATCACTCTGGGTTGTCTGGGGCAGTTCTGGGCTATGGGGCTGGCGATGGGCAGGAGTGTTTCCTGTCCACCAGGATGATGGCTGTGAGCGGACACCCCCCTTTTCTTGTGAAGTTGTGGTGTTTAGTGAATTTTCTCAGCCACTGGATTATTGCGTTTTGTCTCAGAGCTCTCCTAGTTCTGCTCTTGACTTGACCTGCCCAAATTGCAGGTCTTTGAAGCTTTCTGTATTGGGCTTCTTAGAGTAATTGTTTTAGAAAAAGAAAAAAGGATTAAAAAAAAAAAAAAAAAAAAGGGCCCTCCTCAGAGATCTAATGGGTTATTGAAATGCTAAGAGACAAAGCAACCAGGGCCATTAAGGAAAGGTCCACAGGGCAGAGAGATCAGCTTTTCTTCGGGATTTGCATATGCGCCTCAGGGCCTGAGCTCTGCCCTTCCCCTTTCTATGTTCACCAGAACTCCAAAAATCCTCCGCTTTTATTTTGGAGTTTTTCGTGTTGTTTTTTTTCTATGCCTGTCTCCTCTCTGCTGGGCTGGCTGCTCTCAGATTCTCTGGTGTCTTGTCTCCGTCTATCTATGGTTGGAGTTTGGATCAGCAGAATGAGTTTCCGATAAGGGCTGCCACTGCAGTTCTCCCTTCTCCTTCCTGGATCTGACAGCCCCTCCTCCCACGGGACTGAGCCTGGCAGGGAGGGGCGCGGGTCCCCTGGCCGCAAAAACTTACAGATTTCGCTGATCTCAGCAGTTCCACGTTTTCATGAGTGTTGTATGAAGTATGCCCAAAGTCAGATTGCTCTGTGGTGTCCAGTCCACGCAGTTCCTGGCTTTCTACCTACTTTCCTGGAGGAGTAACTAAAACATACAGCTCACTAGTCTGCCATCTTGCCCCGCCTCCTTTCATGGTCTTTTGATCTCTCTTTTTTTTTTTTTCATTTAAACCAAGTAAAATTTTAATGCTTTCCACACTTCATAAATATCTATTATATGACTTAAAATGCTCAGTTGTGATCAGTATAGTTTTAATGTGTCCTTATGAGTCATTATTCCATAATTCAAGATAGCCTTCACATTTGGTGTTAGGTAATAGATGACTGGTAAAAGATATCTGATATCACATTTTAACCACCTATTTCTCTATTTCTCCTAGCAATTCCATGGTTAAAAGTAGTACTTTATGATTCCTTCCCTTTAGTAGGAGGTGGCTGATATGAGTTAATTTTTATGTGTTGTCAAAATAAGTATATGTGATTTATACTTTTGTATATGATCATTTGTGTTTATTTTTAAAAGTTGTTTATTTTGTTACTCCCTGAAATATTTCTAATGCTACCAATATCTTAGGAAATTCAAAGAAGATTCAGTTGACTATTTGTTTCATTGTTGATTCTATTAGCACAAGATAAGCAATATGTTCAGTTTAAATCTATTTATATTTCTATCATCCAGAAATGTAAACAGTACATTTAACTGAAAATGTGCATTCAAAATGCAGAACTGATTTTCTGGCCCTGTTAGCCCTAAATTTGTAATTGTAAAACTATTCTTGATATATATGTCTTTCCTAAGACTGCTTTATAATACTTGTTGAGATATGGGTTTTACTTAGTTAACCTCATGTGGAGCTCTAGAGTAAGGATAAAATTAAGGTGGGGGTGCCTACATCCTGTAATGGTGGATTTTTCCTTCCTGTATTTGTCTTTCCATTCCAGTGACATTTAGTCTTGCTATGTTTCATTATTTTTCTTTCTTTTCTTATAATGCCAGTGCTTACTTCTGGTTTCTATTCACTTTTTTTAAATGTGAAACCCTTGTATTACAGATATGCAAAACTTTCAAATGAATAATTAAATGTATTTTTAAATTAACTTTCTTTAAAATTTTCTTAAATTTATACACACTCTATACCCACTGTATTAGTTTCTTGGCTGCTAAAACAAATACCATACAATGGGTTGGTTTCAGAGGCTAGGTGGCTTGCTTCCTCCCAGTGTGTGTATTTTCTGTTTTGCCAGCAGTCTTTGGGGTTCCTTGGCTTTTCAGTCACTTGGAAAAGTACATGGCAGCATCTTTTTTTCCTTTTCTTCTGGGCTCTGTTGACATCTAGCTTGTGGCTTACCTATTGTATCCAATTTCCTTTGCTTATAAGGACTTCATTCACATTGTATTGAGACCCATCCTCATTCAGTTTGGGTACACTTTAACTAATAACATCATTAAAGGCTCTTTTTACAAATGGTTTCACATCAATAGAATTGGGAGTTGGAATCTGAACATGCCTTTGTGGGGGACATGATTTCATCTCCAATACCTACCAAGCAACAGCTCCCCCATAAAAATAGTTTTGAGGGTTTCTATTGGTAATTTTATTTTTAAACTCTTCCTATTAAAAATTACTTTTTCTTTTTTTATTCCCTTTTTAGGAAATTCAGTGTATTTTTGGCTTTCTGCTACCATAAGATCAAACATGTATTGTACTGGACATTAGGAATACAAAGATGAATGTGATAATACCTGCTTTCAAAAAGCTCAGAGTATAGTGGAAGAGAAAGACAAATAATAAGTTATTAGGGCACAGTGTGATAATATTATTTGGTGGCTGCCTACTGAGAAAAGTGGTCTTTTCTTCATTCTCATGTTGGGAACTTTTAGGGTAATGCTTCTGAGAATGAAAAGCCACGTTGCATTTTTACAATGATTGCCATACATGGATCTTAATAAAGAGAAGAAGGGACATTGGACAGAGACTTTCTTTTGGACAATTTGTTAGGTTCAGTAAAACTAGAGTACAGTTGTTTCCTAGCTCTGAACACTTTAAAAAGTTGATATTATCCATATTTATAATGATGATCTAAAACATGGCAGGAACTAAGGTGTGTTCTTAACCACAAAAATAGTGTGTTTTCTTCAATATAGAATCACAGATCTGCAGGAGAACTTAGAGACCCATTTAACACAATCTAATCCTTTTTTTTTTTTAGTTTGAGAAAACTGAAGTACAAAGTGCTTTGTGATTTCACCAAGGCTGCTTAGCTTATGCATGGCAGCACCATTACCAAAGCAAAAATCTATTGACTCTTCCTCCAGTGTTTTTTACATTGGAGAAAACTTCCAAAAAGTATGTTTTTGTTAAATCCCATTTTTGAAGACCAGAAATTGATTCATAGTGTGTGGTGAAAACCCAGTTAACCATAGTATTAACAATATGATACAATCTGTTTCTTTTGGTATATATATTTTATATTACAAAGGTGCATACAGATATACCATAATTCAATATATCCATAAATGTAAGCTATAAAGCACATGTATTTGCATTGAAAGAGGTTCTTGACTTAATAAAAAATGACCCCTTTCAAATGGGAAAACTCATTCCCAAAGCAAATTTAAATATTTATAAATCACTGAATACACAAAAGGGTCTGGCAAAATACTGTTTTGATGTGTAGGAAACATCCATTGACATACTTTCACAGCTGATTATTCTTCATTTTCTATTTATTTAGTAGTGGCTCCCAATGCACAAAGCTGCAATTCCTCCTTGTTGATAACCCTTTCAAGAGAGTGATTGCCTGATTAGCTATGTTATTTAGTTCTTTTAGTTACAATGAAACTTAGCTGCCATGAAGCTGATGATTAATTAGTCTTCATTGATTTATCAATTAATTGAAGGGTAGATTGATTGAATGTTGGAATTTAATTAGTTGGTAAATTGAGAACCTTCTTGCCCTCCAGAATAGGACTAATGTGGTATAATAGAAAGCTCCCAAGACTTCTAGATATTGTGATTAACTAGTCATGTGAACTTAAACTGTGGGTCTCTGTTTTCTCCTCTATATAACCTGAGGGTTGGATAACATATCCCTTCCAGATCTGGCATTTTGTGATATGTAATACCTCTGAGGTTTTATTTCATTCTAGCTACTGTGCTTCTGTAGAGACAAGAATCACAACTCACTTGAGTGTAGTTATCACAGCTGAGTAGAGTTTTGTACCAGAAGCATAAATACTTCCTAGGTGGCTTCCTTTATGCCTCACCCATGTGGTAGTATATATGATATATAATGTATATACAAATTTTCAAAAAAAGTAGGATTATGGCCTAGAAACATTTACTTCAGCTCTGCAAATTTTGTCTATGCCAGTTTCTTTTTCATTGATGTTTCTAGTTAGACATTTAAATATTTATCACTGACTACTTAAAAGTCTGGTGAAATACTGTTTAAAGGTGTGGTTGAGGTTCATATTTTATGTCATGCCTCACAATTTACAAGGTTTTATCTATCACTTTACTTTCTCTGCATCCACCTAATAAGTTATACTCCAGCATGGTTCTTGAGACTCTTAGTTGTTGACACTTTTTCCTTTTGTGATGTAGTTGTAAGGGAAGGCTGGAGCACAGATTTTACATGCTTTTACTTACATAAATTATATCATAGGGATGGTGGTGGTGTATCTGTATGTGTTGGAAAACAAGTAAATAAGGATACTAGTAGCCCATAAAACTGGTGCTAGATTGAGGAAGTCTGTGGGATAGACTGTCCTTTTTATATGGAACTAATCATAAGATTTTGCAACTGTATTTGAGTATTGTTTGGATTTCTTTTAACAGGATGAAGGAGCTGTTAAAGAATTCCCTATTCCTCATCATGTTAAGGAAGGATATGAGAAAGCAGATCCTGCACAGTTTGAGTTGCTCAAGGTTCTCGGTCAGGGATCATTTGGAAAGGTAATGAATGTTTTTCCCCATTTTTTTTTCTTCTAAACATTTGGCAAAAAAAATGTGCATATACATAGAACGCTGATAAATGTGCCATTTCCAAACTCTTTTTATTTCTGTTGTACTTTCATTCCCACTTCTTTATACTTCTCTATAGTAATCAATACTTTCCAAACACCTGTGCTCACTGATTTCTTTAGGGCAAAATACAGCATGCTATTTATTAGCTGCCTAAATCTAGGTAGTTTGATTTTTTTTTTAAATATTGTCATACTTGTTTTCCTGTTCATCTGCTGGCATAAACACAACTTGCCAACTCCCATAAATTTCATCTACATTTCTTAGGTCTGCTACAGATATCAGAATTGATGTATCAATTCATATATGAATTTATCAATTCATCTTTCATGTGTTAGAGCAATATGTGTGTAACATAGAGCAATGGTAGGTACTGTTATATGGGTTGTGTTAAACTCTTGTGAGGAGCTTAAATTTCAAGGGAGAAAGCAAAGTTGAAAAGTTTTAACTCTTAAATTGATTATTAGAGTTGTTTAAGTTCTTCTTGCAAAGTAGTACATAGTTCTGGTTTCTGACCTTTGTATATCTAACATCTAAGTCATGAGGATTATTGCATGCCCATAGTAAGCAGCAGCCTTTAGGAAAACAACAATAACAATTGAAGGAAAGAAAGATAAGAAGAAACTACTAATTTCAGAATGTCTGAATTTTAGTTTCAAAGGTGGTGTGATGGTTAGGTTTATGTGTCAACTCAGCCAAGTGATGGTGTCTAGGTTTCTGGTCAAGCAAGCACTGTCCTGTTACTGCATGGACATTTGTGGCTGGTTAATAAACCAGAAGGCTGGTTTATTAAATAATCAGTCAATTTACTGCAGCTGTGACTGATTATGTCAATGAAGGGTATGTCTTCTGCAATGAGAGAATTCAATCCCTAGATTTAATCCAATCAGTTGAAGACTTTTAAGGAAGAGAGAGAGAGGCCCTTCATTTCTTCTTCAGCTAGCCAACAAAGTATTTCCTGATGAGTTCATCAAACACCTTCATCAGAGTTACCAGTTTGCTGCCTGTGGAGTTCATTGAACACATTCATTGGAGTTGCCAGTTCACTGCCTGCACTATTGAATTTGGACTCATGCATCCCCACAGTTGTGTGAGACACTTTTATAAAATCTTATAATTACAGATTTCTCTTTTTGATTCTGTTTCCCTAGAGAACCCTAACTAATACAGGTGGAAAGTAAGGCAGTTGGGCAGAATGGTGATTATTTGTTATGCTCTGAAAAAGACTTGAATAGTTATGCTGGGAGAGCAAAACTAGAAGGAGTTGTTAATAGACTGGTGGGGATGCCATGTGTTTATAGAGCTGACCTGTCAGGTAGGCATGTGCATGCAACAAACCTTTATTTTAAAGTTTCAAAATGTACAATATTGCTCTGACTATATTATGATATATAGCTATTTATATGGTATTAATTTTAAATACTTGACTTAAAATCTCAGGCAAAATTTTGAAGCTATTAAAAGTAATCATTTTGTCATTTGATGTATGTGTATATTCACATATGTGTTTATTTCCACCTGACTTTTGTTCAAGAAACAATCTAAGGCTTTCATAGATGAATATTAGTGAATAAGCAGAGAAGATGATGGAAGCAGGGAAAAATGAGTGCAGGAATAATTAGTTGAAGCCAGGAATATGCTCTGTTATTCACAAATACATAGTATAAGGCCTATAAGTTTTGTAGAACTGGGCAAAAAATGAAGCTGTGTGTGAAAGGGTAAAGTTTTCTGGCAGCCATTACAAAGAAGCTGATACATTCAATTGTATGATTATTGACAGTATCTGTAATATATAAACAGATCAAACTGACAAAAGATATTACTCTCATGGGTATTCAGAAAGAGGATACTATATAACATAATGGAATGTCTTCAATAATATCTTCACATTAAATACATCAACATGTTGACAAGCTCTCAATGTTATCCTTAAATTCAGGGAACACCCAGCTTTGTCTGTACAGGAACTTTGGTTTAACAAAGTATATCACTGAAGGCTTTTTAAAATTTCTAATATGAAAATACAGAATAATGATCTTTATGCAGTTGACAACCAAAAAAAATTGATGATGACTTTTTATTTTTGCTTCCTAGGATGTGAATATACTTGCTTGTCAGGATTGCATCATTTGCGTAGGCACTGTGTGGGTGTTACTTCTTATATGCTGATCCTATTCAGGAATGTGGCCAAGGCTGTGAAGCAGATAAGTGTAGGAGAATTCCAAGAAACTTGGGGCTGCAGAGTCTTATTTAACTTTTTCTGCAAATGTTCCATTGTTAAAACACAATAACTGGGATTTTAGCACATATTAAGCCTTGAGACCTTAAATATCTTGATAGCCTATTTAATACTGGGGGGTGTGCTGGTTTGAGACAGTTATGTACCCCAGAAATGCCATGCCCTTTTAATCCAATCTTGTGGGTGCATACTAATTGTGGGTAGGATCTGTTGATTAGGTTGTTTCCATGGTGATGTGACCCTACTAATTCAAGTGGGCCTTAATCACATTTACTGGAGTCCTTAATGAGAGGATAAAAGGCAGAGACATTTTGGAGAGGACTCAGAGAAGTGAAGATATGTAATCCAGGGTTTGCCCCCAGGAGAAGTTAAGAAAGAAGCTAAGGCAAAAGCCCATAGATGTTTTGGAGAAAGCCACTTAAACCAGAAGCTAAACCCAACAGAGAAGGTTCACCAGAGCCAGCCATATGCCTTCCCATGTGACAGGAACCCTAGATGCCATTGACCTTTTCTCAGAGAAGGTATATGTGTTTTGATGCCTTAAATTGGACATTTTCATGGGCTTAGAACTGTAAAATTTCAACCTACTAAATCCCCAATGAAAAAGCCAATCCATTTTGGGAATATTACATTTTGGCAGCTTTAGCAAACTGGAACAGATTTTACTACCAGAAAAGTGGAGTGCTGTGATTTGCAAATACCAAAAATGCTGAAACAGCTTTATAAATGGGTAAGGGTTAGAAATGATGAATGTGTCATTGCAAACTGGAGGAAAGGTGATCCTTGTTTTAAAGTGGCAGAGAATTTGGCAAAATTGAGTCCTGGTGTTAGATGGAAGGCAGAATTTGAAAGTGATGTGCTGGGATACTTAGCAGAAGAGATTTCCAAATTAAATTTGCAAAATGCAGCCTTGCTTCTCCTTGCAGCTTATAATAAAATCTGAGTGGAAAGGGATAAGCTGAGAACTGAACTCTTGGGTACAAAGAAACCACAAATTGATGGTCTGAAAAATTTCAGGCTTTCAGAAAGTGAGACCTCAGAGGATAGTGCCCCACATGAGGATTTATCTAAACTTGGAATCTCTCAGCCATTTCAGCATGAACCAGGATTGGAAATGGAGTTATCCAGAAAAGATTTATGGAAAGCCCTATTGTCTGATAGTTGGGATCCCTGTATGCTACATGAGAAACCAATGTTTTTATGGGATCTGTATAAACAAAACCACTGTCAGTCTGGACTAAAAGGAAGAGAAAAAGGACAGATGGAAGTGAAAATTACTTCAAAGACAGAACCATGGAAGCTGAGGTCTGGTGTCAAGAAACCTTGGGCCAGGAGAATGGACTCAACCATGCATGTGGAAGGGGTGTGTTTGCCCCAGAAGCAAAGGGTGGGCCTTCCACCTCAGTGTTCAAAAAAGTGTTGGTACCTCTGGCTTCAGAGAGAGTGGAGAACATTCCTCAGGGATTGGGGAGAGCCTGACCACCACCCCACTCTTCTGAAGGGGTTAAGCATGTGCCATCCAGATGTTTGAGGAGGGTGGATCTGAAAGCAAGGTGGTCTTCCAGTGCCTGGATATGTTGGAGCAATAACCCCAGCATTTGGAGAGAGCAGGGCCACAGGATGAGCCCTTGAAAAGGATGGGACTGGTGTTCTCTCAAGCACCAAGGATAAAATGCCATTCCATAAATGACTTTCAGACTATGAAATCTAATGGAGTTTGCCCTCCAGGTTTTAGGAACTGTTTGGGTCCCACGACCCTGGTTTTCTTTTCAGTTTCTCCCTATGGCAATGGAAATGTTTATCCTATGACTGTCCCTCCTTTGTATATTGGGAGCAGGTAACGTGTTCTGAGTTTCACAGGTGTGGTCACTGTAGAAGACAGTTTGGCAGTTCCTTAGGAAGCTAAGTATAGAATTACCATGTGACCTGTTAATCCCACTACTGCATATGTACCCAGAACAATTGAAAGCAGGGACTCAACAGATATTTGCACATCAATGATTCTAGTAGCATTATTCATGTGTAAAAAGACAGATGCAGTTCAAGCATCCATCAACTGATGAATTTATAAACAAATGTGGTAGATACATATGATGCAATATTATTCAGCTGTAAAAGGGAACAAAGTTGTGATGCATGTGACAACATGAACGAACCTTGAGGACATTGTATTGAGTGATATATGCTAGACAGAAAAGGACAAATATTGCATGATTTCACTGTTATGAACTAATTATAATAAGCAAGCTGTTGGAGTTAGAATCTAAAATGTAGGTTACCAAGTGATAGATTTGGGTTAGAGAATGGGGAGTTGATGCTTAATTTGTACAGATTTTCTATTTATGCTGATAGTAAAGGTTTGAAAATGGATGGTGGTTTTGGTAGCACATTATTGTGAGTGTAATCAGCAGCACTGAATTGTATAGGTGAATGCAGTTAAAAGAGGAAATTTTTGCATGTATGTATTAGTAAATTAAAAATTAAAAGATAAAACAGGATGGTCCAGCATGGTGAACCCTATTGTAGGCAGTTGACTGTAGTTAATAGTTTAAGAATGTTCTTTCATAAATTATAACAAATGTATGATACTAATACAAGGTGGTAATAATAGGGTGGTATCTGGGAAAATACACCTAATGTAAATAACAGATGATAGAACTACTTTAATACTCTTTCATCAATTGTAAGAAAGGTAACTACTGTTAAAAATAGTATAACTATAAAACAGTGCTATCATTCAGTAGTATCAAATATTCCACACCAATTCAAGGTGTTGGTTCTCTGGTGGTATATGGCAATCTTGTATTTTATGCATAATTGTTTTGTAAACTCACTTCTCTAATAAAAAATGTAAGTTTTAGTGAAGAATGTCCTTGAGACATTAAAAGTTATTAAATTTATTAAATGTCAATCTTTGAGAACACTTCTTTTTAATATTCTGTGTGATGAAGTAGGCAGTACACTTCAGTTGCTAACACAACAGGATGGTTGTCTCAAGGCAAATCACTTGTGTGATTTTTTTTAAATAGTGAGCTGATCTAACCACTTTTTTCATGGAACACACTTCTTGCTTGAAATTATGACTGGCAAACTATGGCTATTTAAACTTGGGTATTTGGTATTTTCTCAGAAAATGGAGTAAGCCAGTTGCTTCATGGAAAACAATTCACTTTATGTTTGTCAGTGATACAAGTTTAGCTTTTAAAGCAATAATTAGAATTTTGGAAAATTTTTATTTGCCACTGTGAGCTTGACTTCTTCTTAATACTTTTCTGATGAGATTAGTGGTGCAACATTTGGAAGATGCACATAACTCAGTGACCCAGTAATTTTGAGATGACTAATGCATGGTGTTATCAAATCAGACAGGGTTACAAGATCCATTCAAAGTGCAAGGTAGAGCAGTGGATTTTTATATAACAGAATACAGACTGATAATTGATATGCTTTCAGATTCCCCATTGCACCTAACTTTTAAGAAACTGCCACTTGTCAAGTTCTGTTGTCATATCAAAGAAGATATAAATTGAGTACCTTCTTTGGATATAGAATTAAAATATGTGAAAAGGCTATTAAAAATATTCCTCCCTTTGCTCACACAGATTCATATCTGTGTAAGGCCTGGTTGTCTTCCTATTCCTCAACCCAAACAACTTATTGCAAAGGCTGAATCTAGAAGCAGATATGAGAATCTAACTTTCTTCTATTAGACCAGATATTAGAGATTTGCAAAAATATAAATAATGTTACACTTCTCATTTTTTGAAAATCTAGTTATCTTTATGAAAATATTTACATTGACATTTAATGGGTTTATTATTTTAAAAGAATGAATACATATTTACTTTTTCCCATTTTAATTTCCTATATGGTAAATATCAATAGGTATAACTCATAAACAAAAGCTTTTGAAGTCTTCAACTGTTGTTAAGAATATAAAGTATTTCTGAGACCAAAAAATTGAGAATTGCTTTCCTGGAAGAGATTTGTGTTGGAGTCATCACTCATAAAATGACTTGACCTATTTGTTTCAATCCCTTGGTCATATGACTTTGATTAGGAAAAGGAAGCTCTTTGGTTATCTGCATTTATATGCCAGCTCAATAAAATTAAGTGAAAACTTTGAGCCTGATGCTTAGAATTAATGTCATTTGTTTGGCTGTGAAGCTTTCCTTAGTGCTGTGGCAGTTCACTTAATCTGCTGTTTAAAAAACTGCTAAGGGCTGCCTCTTAAATCAGCTATTCAGACAAGTAAAAGTCCATTTGTTTGCTAATAACTGAAAACTTGGAAAAATAACAGATGAGTAAATATGCATCTTGGACTGTATCTTCTTTAGCTTACTGATACTTACTATATGACATTTAGGATCCAATGAAAATTGTTTGCATGTGTATTCTATCTAAGCCAGGTTGAATGACATTCTTCTGTGATTAAAAAGCCTTATTTAGCACTGGTAATGTAGAATATTTTAATTTTATTTTCTAATGGTTGCATTATAAAGAGCACTGAGGGTAGATTATGGTTGTGTTAAAGTTAACACCCTTTGCTCACCAGTTTCATTAGTGAAAATTCTGGATTTTTAGGAATATCCTTTCCAAGTTTAAATCCAATAAAAACAATTCCATGGAATGAATCCATTGAAATCTTTTACAAGACCTATACTTTCTCAGGTCTCTGAATTGTCTGGGGAAATCTGTTTGGAGTTCAGACTAGGTTTCAGACAATAGAAAATAGCATAACTTAGTAGTTTTAAAATGTTAGCCCTTTTCAATTGTGAAATATTTGTGGTGATCTCTAAAATACATGATTTGGTTCAACCCCCAAATTTTTCTCCAAAGGTATTTTCATGTTGCAAAAACCAACCATTTCTTAATATGTGGAATCCCTTGATTAGTCTATCCCAAGTGTGGTCTGTGAACTGCTTGCTACTGGTTCATTATTAGACATGTTCAGAGACTGAGTAAGCATTTAGAAACTCTTACAGCATTTTGGTGGCTAATTTTATGGGTGTGGAATTTATTAGTTTAAAAAAGGGATTGTTTGTTTCTTTTTCCTTATTGTTTTGGTTGTCTTAATAGCCACTAGCTTTTTTAATGCAATTTTATTGAGATATGCTCACACAACATATGATCCATCCAAAGAATGCAATCAGTATCATATAGTTGTGCATTCATTGCCACAGTCAATTTTAGAACATTTTCATTACTCCAAGATAAAGAAAAAAATAAAAAGTAAAAAGAATACCCAAACTATCCCATGCTCCTTATCCTCCCCTCTTATTAATATATTTTTGTCATTTTTTATTACTTACCTGCCTATATACTGGGTAATGGTAGTGTCAGTCACCAAGTTTTCATTATCACATAGTCACATGATAAAAGCTATATAGTTATACAATTATCATCAAGAATCAAGTCTACACTATTACCATTCAACAGATTCAGGTATTTCTTTCCAGCTATTCTAATACACTAGAAACTAAAAGGAATATACAATGTGTAAGAATAACCTCCAGATTGACCTCTTGATGCTATTTGAGATCTCTTAGCCACTGGAACTTTATTTTGTTTCATTTCTTTTCCCCCTTTTGGTCAAGATGGCATTCTCAACCCCACAATGCCAGGGCCAGGATCACCCCTGTAATCCTGTCCCTTGTTGCCAGGGAGATTTAAACCCCTGGGAGTCACATCCCACATAGGGAGAGTTGAGTGAGTTTATTTGTGGAGTTGGCTGAGAGGAAGAGATCACATCTGAGCAACAAAAGAGGTTCTCTGGGTGACTCTTAGGCATAATTAAAAGTAGGCTTAGGCTTTCCTTTGCAGTAATAAGCTGCATAAGGGCAAGCCCCAAGATCAAGGGCTTGATTTATTAAATTGGGATTCCATAATGCTTGCAGGACTATCAGGAATTCTCCATGTCAGGAAGTTTAACATTTCCACATTTTTCCACAATCCCTCAAGGAGACTTTGCAAATACTTTTTTTTTTAATTTTCTGCCCCAAATACTCTGGGGTACATCAGAGTGTTCTGGTTTGTTAAAGCTGCCAGAAATGCAAAATACCAGCAATGGATTGGCTTTTACAATGGTGGTTTATTAGTTCACAAATTTACTGTTCTAAGGCAACGAAGATGTCCAAATTAAGGCATCAAGAGGTAGGTACCTTCTCTAAGGAAAAAGTTGATGGTGTCCAAAACACCTCTGTCAGCTGGGAAGGCATGTGGCTGGCATCTGCTGGTCCTTTGCTCCCAGGTTGCAATTGCTTTCAGCTTCTGATTCCAGTGGCTTTCACCTTATGCATCTGTGGGTTCTCACTTAGCTTCTCCAGGGCAAACTCTGGGCTTCATCTCTTAGCTTAGCATCTCCAAAAGTCTGGGTTTCTGTTTGCTCTGAGGCTTTCTCTCCCCTGAGCTTCTGAAGGACTCCAGTAAGCTAATTAAGACTAACCCTGAATGGGAGGGGTCACATCTCCATGTAAATAATCTAATCAAAAGGTCTCACAATTGGGTGGGTCACATCTTCATGGAAACAAGCTAATCAAAAGATCCCACCCACACTAAGTTTGCACCCACAAGATTGGACTAAAATAACATGACTTTTCTGGGGTGCATAATACATTCAAACCAGCACATGGGGTATCACATTAACCTGTACAGAATAACAAGATCTCATTCCCTATTCTTTGTTCCATGCAGCCACATTGTTTAAATAAACTGACCATACAGGTTGTATGAGAAAGTGTGCTACAGAGAATTATAAATTTTGTACCAAATAAATATCTCTTAAATAACAGTCAAAACTTAGGAATAGTTGTGACTGCTGTAAAAGCTTACACTCTAGGAACCTTTACAACAAGTCTCATTGAACTCTCCACACTACTGCATCATCCATTGCCCAATCTCTGTCCACATTCTATCCCCTACTACCTATGCTCTCAAATTTGATTCTCAGCATTTGCTCATTTTGGTTATTTTATATTACTGAGGCCTTACAATGTTTGTCCTTTTGTTTTTGGCTTGTTTCAATTAATGTAATATGCTCAAGGCTCATTCACCTAGTTCCATGCCTCAGGACTTCATTCCTTTTTGCAGCTGTTCAATATTTCATTGTATGTATACACCACAGTTCACCCTTCTGTTCAACTCTTGATGTAGCCTTAGGTGGCCTCCATTCATTGCAAATCATGAATACTGCTACCATAAGCACCAGATCACAAATGCCTACTGAGTCCCTGCTTTCAGTTCTTCCAAGTATATACCAAATAATGGATTGCAGGATCATATGGCAAACCTATACATAGCCTCCTGTGGACCCACCACACTGCCCTCCAGAGGGGCTACACCATTCTACGTCCCTACCAACAGTGATTAGGTCTCTCTCTCACTCTACATTTTCTCCAGCACTTGTATCTCTTTTAAGTTTTATTCACATACTGTGTGTTAGGTTCAGAGCCATTCAGGAATCCATACAATGCAGCGAGTCAAAATATAGAGTTTATTGAGAGGAAGAAAGCAGGTGGGGGCCTCTGGGTTAGAAACTCCTTCTACATGTTAGTTTCTTTCTTTCTGGGATCTAACATTCCTGCCTTTTGCTTTTAATAAAATTGGCAAGAGTTTGGGTTGTATTAGGGTTAAGGTTTTAACTTAGCTTGAAGCAACCTTTGCAGGGGTCTGGGGCATCATTCTTTCTTTGGCTACTTCCAGCTATGCAGGGGCGTAGTTGGGGATAGTTGCCTCAAACTAAGCTCTAGCATTATTAAATTGATGTTTAAATATCTTCTGATGGAACTTGTTGGTAGTGAGGCTTTTGCTTTGGCAGGAGCAGGTTTTCAAATTTTTGTTGCAGTAGAAGTATGTTTTCAGAATTTTGTTGGTGAGTCACAGCTGCTATTGACCTATTGATAAATTTAATTAGACATTGTAAGAGACAAGGAGCAAAAAGAAAAATTAATATAAGGATAATTAATGGCCCAATAAGGGGGAGTAGAATAGCTCATAGAGGCATGGAAAAGAATGAAAGAAAATTCAACAGAAAGTTTTCTAAACAAGAATTGTCTGCATTTGCTAGGCTATTTTTTATTATGTTTACATTTTGTTTAAGTACTTGTAAGCTTTGTTCAACCTTCCTGGTATTATTGATGTAAAAGCAACAGGTTTCATTTATTATTGCACAAGCTCCTCCTGCTGTTGCAGTTAGGATGTCCAGTGCTCTTCTATTTTGTATGACTACTTTAGCTAAACTGTTTAAGGATTGTTCTTGTTTCTCTAATGCTTCAATAGTGGCATTCCATGTTTGTTGTAGCATTTGAGATATATTTAGAATAGAGGCTTCTAGCATAGGAATACCAACAAACCAAAAAAGACCACGATATATGGTGTGACCTAACCCTGGGTTTTCTAAAATTGGATTAAAGTGTCCTCTATCTGGGTTTAGTGTTTGAGTTTGTGCTTTAAGGAGGTCTAATTCCCTACACTTTGTTCCTTTTAAAACCTGTTTCAAGGAAGGATCCTAGATTAGGAATCTGTTCTTAGGATGCCATTTCAGCAGGGGCTAAAACTTGAGCATTGGGAACTAGAGAGGTAATAGTACAGGTTTTTGTCCACCTTTTGGGGAGTAGCAAGTATGTTGTGTCTCCACATAGGAAGTAATACCCGGTACCTATGAGAGAGAGAGAGCTGTTGAAGATCCTTGAAGGCAGATGTACCAGGAGTTAGTAAGGAAAAAGACAGTTTCAGGATTTAAGTTTTCATTTCCATTAAACTGTTCATCTGTACATAGTGGAGAAAAGTGAGGTTTGCAGGGGTTCTGCTGACTAATTTGACTTTGGCATATCATATTGTGAAAGAGGAGTTGAAGGAGATTATTTCTTTTTGGTATTTTGGTGAATGAAGTTTTGGGAGATTGGGTTAAGGTTGTCTGGGTACAGAAGTTTTTGTTTTTTAAGTCTTTGCTGTGACGGCGGTGAAAGTATTGGGGTTTACAGATATTATTTACTATTTGTAATAGGGTTTGTGGTGATTTGTTAGGCATATGGGTTAAGCATAAGCATTCTTTTGATATTGAACTAGGCTTTTTTAAGTTCCATAAAAGTTCTTTACTTGTATTTTTGACAGCATGATTTTTTGTTACATTAAAGAGTTGCCCTGTGCAAGTTCCTAGGCTGAAAAGTGGGGTGTTATTTAAGAAACTATGGAATATAATTATATCTTCAATGTATTGACTTGTAGCATTTTGTATATTAGATCCCCAAAATAAGAGGCTAGTACGATTGGCATATGTAATATAGTTATTTGGGTTGTTAGGTTCCCATTTAAGCAGAGTTGAGTTAAAAGTTAAAGTATGATTACAGAGAGAAGTGTTAAGATGTCCTAATGCAAGGGCTTTAGGGTCCAAGGAAATGTGAGAGAAGCATAGATAAGGTTTGCCTTCTAGCTTAGGTATGGTTTCAGTGGGGCCAGGATCTCTCTGCTTGGGTTTTTCGTGTAAAGATTTATTAGACGGAGATTGATCATTATAATATTGTAGCTTATATGAAGGCTGATTACCTGAGTAAAGTAGGTGATAGCCATAATATTGAGGGGTTATGGTGAGTAGCATTTCTGGACTTGCTGGAAAGGCAGAGATAGAGAGAGATGTAGAGTGTATAGAGTCTGGGTAGATCCAGCAATTGGTTCTATTAATGGTTGTAGCAATGCTCTGAATGACAGGTACAAATGGATGTTGAAGTTGAGAAGATAGTTGTGTTGTTACAGTTAGGAGTGCTACAAGTTGGAAAAGCCACATGATGGAAGGGCGTTAGTTATGCAAAAGATCAGCTATTAAGAGGATAAGAATGAAAGAGTATAGGGTGATTTGTTTAGGAGTGTACTCTTGTAGGTCTCCTTGTAACCAGAGATCGGTAATAAACTCTAAAAGAGTGTCTAGGGTGAAAGGGCTTTCAAATAATGACCAGGCTAGATTGTCAGAGACTATTTGCAAAAAGGCGAGAACAGAGGAAAAATTAGGCATGGGGTATTAGGGTTGGGTGCCACCAAATTAGGGTGTAATTAGTGTTGGGAAAATAGTGAAGGCAAATCTTTTCTAGTAGGGCTACAATTACCATATGAAGAAGGAACATAAACATGAAAATAAAAAATGCCAGACCACAAATACAGCAGGCTAAAGTACTCATCCTATGCTGGGATTGATTTTGGTGATTTTAGGCTTGAGTGCTCCAGCAGGCGTGCAGGAATAACGCTGGTCATGGTCCCTCGTTGGGATGATTGCGTTTTTAGGATTTTTGCTTTCAGGATTTGTTTCAGCAAGTTGTTGAGTTAATTTAAGCCTGGAGAGGTGAACCCAAAACGTTAAGCCTGACGATTTAGCTGCCATTGGGGTGGTGAATAACACTAAGTATGGTCTCATCCATGAGGGGGTTAAGGACTTTGGTTGTAGACTTTTTAGATATACATAGTCACCTGTAGATATGCGGGGATTAATGGGATCTTGGGTAACCTGGGGTAGATTGGTATTTGCATAATTTCTGAGAGTTGCTCAAATTTGGGTTAAGGCAGGTAGGTAGTCCCCATAGGAGGAGACTGGGGGGGGGGGGGCTCGGTTGCCAAGCAATAAAGGCCTTCCATACATAATCTCAAAAGGGCTTAGCATGTGGGACTTACGTGGGACACTGCGAATTTTGAGTAGTGCAATTGGTAAAAGTTTAAGCCAAGGTAATTGAGTTTGAGTCCTTAACTTGGTTAGATGCATTTTAATTATGCCATTCATTCATTCTACCTTGCCTGATGATTGAGGTCAATATGGAGTATGTAGTTGCCAATGTATACCTAAAGCTTGAGACACTTGTTGCATAATTTGAGAAATAAAGGCTAGGCTGTTGTCTGATTGTATGGACATAGGGAGGCCAAATCTAGGAATTATGCTTTGTAATAAAACAGTAGTTACTTCAGAAGCTTTTTCTGAGGTGGTGGTGAAGGTTTCAACCCATCCTGAAAAAGTATCTACTAAGACCAAAAGGTAATTAAACTTTTTAATGGGTGGAAGGTTGGTAAAGTCAATTTGCCAATCTTGTCTGGGGATTTGTCCCCTTGTCTGGTGAAAGGGATAAGGGGCTGATTTGAGGTTGCCCTGAGGGGTGGAACACTGACAGATGGTACATATTTTTGTAATGTGCTGGAGCTCTGAGTAAAGGCTAGGATGATTCAAGGTTTGGGATAAAAGGGAGGTTAGTGGCTTAGCACCAATATGGAATTGGCTATGCAGGTCAGTTAAAATTTTTCATGCATGCTGTTGCAGTAAGACTACTTTATTATTTATGTAAAACCATCCCTCATTAAGGGTGGCACCAAGCTGTGCTAGATCTGTTTGCTCTATGGTGGAAGAAGCGGGTGCTGGGGTAGGCATTACTAGAAGCTGATTAGAGGCTTGGGCTTGTCTTTTTGCTTCTCTATCTGCTTTGTTGTTGCCTATTGAAATGGGGTCTTTCCCACCCTGATGACCCTTACAGTGAATAACTGCCACCTGGGTGGGGATTTGTGTTGCCTCGAGGAGTTTAAGGATAAGAGTTTTATTAATAATTGGAGAATTTTTGGAAGTAAGATATCCTCTCTCTTTCCATATAGCTAAATGTGAATGGATAATATGGAAAGTGTATTTAGAATCTGTATAAATGTTAGTGGGGGCACATGCTGCTAATTTTAGGGCTTGAATGAGGGCTATAAAAGTTCTGCTTGCTGGGAGGTTGTGTGTGTGTGTGGGGGGGGAGGTCCAGACTCAATTACTTCTTGTGCAGATACTATGGCATATCCAGCTTGTTTAGAAGAATCTTTAAAAGCACTGCCATCAATAAACTAGGTGTTGGCTGGTGTTGGTAGAGGAGAATCTTTTATGTTGGAAAAAGGGTGGAGGAAATGATCTATAGTTTCTGCACAGTCATGTTTAAGTTTCTGGTGCTTTGAGGGTGTAAGGAATTTTGCTGGGTTAGGAATAGTAGATGAATAGGATATTGTAATTTGGGGATTATAAAGGAGCTGTGCATGTAAAGATTGAATACAAGAGGGAGAGGCACTAGAGATAGCTTGGGAGGTTAAGAGAGAAGGGAGGTTATGAGAAGAAAGAACAGACAATTGAGCATAAGGCACGAGTTTAAGAGATTACTGTATGAGTAAAGCTGCAGAGGCTAAAACTTTAAGACAGAGTGGCCATCCTAGAAAAGGAGGATCTAAGGCTTTAGAGAAATAAGCAATTACATGAGCATCTGGCCCACTTGTTTGGGTTAATACTCCAAGAGCAAAACCATCCTTTTTATCTACATACAGTGTAAAAGGCTTGTTATGGTTAGGAAGGGTTAAGGCAAGGGCTTACGTGATTGCTGTTTTGAGCTGTTTAAATGAGTGTTTGATAGTTGAAGGATTATCTAGCAGGTCTTGGAGGCTTCCTGCAGTAGCTTGATGTAGGCATTTAGTTATAAGTCCAAAATTGGGGACCCAGTTTTGGAAGAAATTGGCTAAACTGAGGAAGGAAAGAAGCTCTTGTTTGGTTTGGGGGAGGGGTACATTTAAAATTGTTTCTTTGCACTGAGTGGTAGTGCCCTTTTCATTGGGGGAGAGGGAAAGTCCTAAGTAAGTGACTTGAGGCTTGGAAAATTGCCCTTTATCTTTGGAAACCTTATATCCCTTTTGTTGTAAATGGTTAAGGAGGATGACTGTGTGTTCTTGCGATAAGGCTTCAGACGGGCTGTATAGCAAGAGGTCGTCCATGTACTGAAGCAGCTTGCTGGGATGTAAATTTAGTGTTTGTAAGTTGGAGGCCAGGGCCTGTCCAAAGAGATGTGAGCTGTCTCTAAATCCTTGCGGCAAGACTGTCCATGTTAATTGCTTAGAGGTTCTGGTAAAAAGGGTCTGTCCAGGTGAAAGCAAACAGGTTTTGAGAGTTAGGGTGAAGTGGAATGGTAAAGAAGGCATCTTTAAGATCTAAGACTGTATAGTGTGTAGTATTTGGGGGAATTTGAGCGAGTATTGAATACGGATTAGGAACCATAGGAGTAATAGGTATTGTAGCTTCATTAATTGCTCTGAGATCTTGGACCAGCCAGTAAGTGCCATTTGGTTTTTTACTGCTAAGATAGGTGTATTGGCTGGGGAGGCCACTTCTCTAAGGAGCCTGGAGGTTAATAGTCTTTCAATTATGGGTTTTAGGCCCATAAGGGCTTGGGGGGTGAGGGGATATTGCGGTTTATTTGGGTATTTTCTGGGTTCCTTAAGAGAAACTTGAATAGGCTTATGACACTTAGCAACAGAGGGGGTGGAAGTGTCCCATACTTGGGGTCAGCTGTTTTTAGCCAGGATGGCAGAGTTACTTCCTTGGGGGAAGAGAGTGCTTCCTCTACTGATAGGAGCAGACAGTTTGAGGCAATTTGTTAGCATACTTTATCTCCAATAATTGAATTGTTGCTTTAAGTTTTCTTAGAATATCTCAACCTAACAAAGGTGTGGGGCAACTAGGAATTATTAGGAAGCTATGTGAGAAGCTATAATTTTCTATGCTGCAGGCTAAGGGTAATATTTTGAGGGGGACTGAGTGTTGGCCTGTAATGCCTACAACTGAAATAGAGGAGGGAACAAGCTGCCCTGAGTGCTCAGGCAGGACTGAGTATGCTGTGCCCATGTCCAAAACAAAAGAAATGGGCTTACCTGCCACCTTTAAGGTTACCCTGGGTTCCATGGTGGTGATGATCACCATTGGGGCAGTGCTGGAGCCCAGGCCCCATCAGTCGTTTGTGGCCAGTCCAAGGAGATTACTTAGTTCTGGAGCCGGTGGTGCCTGTTCAGGAAGAGATGGCCACCCAAACCCCCGGTAAGAGGCCGAGGAGCAGTCGGTCTTCCAGTGACCTGTTTGATGGCACCGTGGGCAAGGGCCTGGTGGTGTACCTCATGGATTTGGAATTATTTGCTGAGTGCATTGTTTGGCCCAGTGGCCTGTTTTGCCACAACGAAAGCACAGGCGGGGAGGCACTTTTTCGCCCTCTAGATTTTTACTACCACGGTTGATCCTGGGCTGCCTCAAGGCATTGGCAAGGAGTAAGTAATGGGCATCATCTCTTTCCTGTCTGACCTTTTCTCAAGCCATCTCCCTTTCCTCTTTCTCCTTTTCCTCTTGTTTTTCTTTTTCTTCTTTTTCCTCTTGTCTATTGTTATATACCTTAAAGGCTGCTTTCATGAGCTCTTGCTGGAGTGCTTGAGGACCTTGCTCTATTTTTTGAAGTTTTCTATGAATACCTGGGGCTGATTGGGTAATAAAATGGTATGGAGAAAAAGTGCTCCTTCTCGTGTGGTAGGATCAATGTTGGTATATTTTAGGATAGCCTCATTGAGGTGGTTTAAAAAGGCAGTGGGGTTTTCATTAGCTTCTTGAGTAATTTCAGAAATTTTATCATAGTTGACAGCTTTAAAACCTACCTGTCTCATTCCTTCAATAATGCAAGTAAGGAAATGTATTTTTCTTTTGTCAGGGGATTGATCTTGGTGGTTCCAATTTGGGTCTGCTGTGGGAATGGCATTTGTTCCTTGCAGGCTGGGGAGAGAAGCTGGGTTTTCTGCAAAAAGTTTATCTAAATGGGCTGTGGCTGCAGCCCAAATATGGTCTTTTCTTCAGGGGTTGTGGTGGATGCTATAACACTATAAACATCTTGATAAGTTAAGTCATAGGTTTGGGTTAAATACTTAAATTCTTTTGTAAATTTGGCTGGATTGGCTGAGAAAGACCCTAGCCATTGTTCAATTTGGCCTAAGTCTGAAAGGGAGAAGGGAACATGAACTTTTATTATGCTCTCGCATCCTGCTACTTCTTGTAAAGGAAACAGACCCTTTTCAGGGGGTTCTATTATAGGCACCGGACCATGGGATCGAGTGAAAGGTGAAAAGGGTTGGGGAGTTTGGGTGGAGCTTGGGAGAGGGGGACAAAGGGTGGATGGTAGAGTGGGGGAGGACTTAGGGTCAGGGATAGGTTCAGGAGAGGGAGAAGGGAGAAGGGAAGGGGAAGAGGTTGGAGAGGAATTTGAGGTTGGGGAGCACTCATTGGTGGATGTGCTGGGAAGGGAAGGGGCTGAGGGTGAGGGAAGGGGAGCTGGAGGGCTGGGAGGGGAAGAGGGAAGGGGAGCTGGAGGGCTGGGAGGGGAAGAGGTTGGGGAAGAGGGAAGGGGAGCTGGAAAGCTAGAAAGGGAAGAGATCAAGGATGAAGGAAGGGGAGCTGGAGGACTGGGAGGGGAAGAGGTTGGGGATGAGGGAAGGGGAGCTAGAGAGCTAGGAAGGGAAGAGATTGAGGATGAGGGAAGGGGAGCTGAGGGGGTTGGAGAAGGATGGGGAAGTGGAGTATAGTTGGGAAGGGGAAGGTCTGCAGGGTCAAAGGAACAGAAATTACTTAAAGGCTCTTCAAGATCAGAGGGTGTTACAATTCTCTTAGGGGGGGCAGAGGATTTGGAAGGCTTCTCATGAAGGAGGAGGATTTGATAAGAGGCAACAGAGTGGCACAGAGATGGCCAAGATCAGAGAGTCCAGAAAGCTTGGGAATAAGGGGCTTCAGACTATTTGCCATTGCGCCAAATAAA
The DNA here is from genome assembly GCF_015220235.1 of Choloepus didactylus. NCBI lineage: Eukaryota > Metazoa > Chordata > Mammalia > Pilosa > Megalonychidae > Choloepus > Choloepus didactylus. Next base: position 94,845,212 of record NC_051334.1, on the reverse strand, counting down.
ATTATCAAGTTCAGTGAGAATTTGCCAATCAATGGTGCCATTTTCTGGCCAATGTTTTTGTCGTTCTAAGGGATACTGTGGCCAAATTGTATTACAGAAGTGGATCATTTTTTTGCTTTTATTTCCCCTTCTAATTGAAGTTTACTAAGATTGTGAATTAAACATCTGAGGGGAGTAGATTTAGGAGGAAATTTAGTTTTGGAGCCACTGAAAAGTGACTGTATATTACCCATGATTATTTAAGAAATTTGAGAGGCTTGAGATTTGTTAGGGAACTTTGTTCTTCAGAGGCTTACGGAGATCGCCCATGGGAGACTCATGGTTCCCTGCCCCTTTAGAGGCTTATGGTTTCCCTGTAGGGAATTTTGCTCATCAGAGGCTTACAGAGATCACCTGTGAGACCCCCATGGTTTCCCCCCCCCCCCCTGCTCCTTTAGAGGCTTACGGTTTCCCTGAACAAGGCTGACACAAATTGGGGCTATGCTTGTCAGAGGCTTATGGAGATCACCCGTGAGATGCTTGTGGTCCCCCTGCTCCTTTAGAGGCTTACAGAGGCCACCCAAAATGTTGCTCAAGTGAGATTAATGGCCCAGATCCATACAACCCTCGCAACAACAAAGCAGGCATCCCCAGTTTGCCATTGGGGGTTAGGAAATGCATGCAGTCTTTTGCCCAAGGTGTCCCCTGGGTTACTTTGACTGTTGCACTGGGGAAAGACACTCATGGAGTGTCAGAGAGTTTTGACTGAGCACTTAGGTTTTTCTAGGCTTACGAAGCTGGGCACCACATTAAAGCGGCCCAAGGTGCCACATTCAGGTGGGCTGGGGTGTCCACAGGACACTGAACAAAACTCCTGAGGGGGGGATCTGGGCAGAAAGACATCACTTACCTACCTAAGGCTGAATTAGTTGTAGAGATTTGAGAGCCATGAGGGTGAGCCTGCATCACGTCAAGGCAGTCTGAGTTGATGGACTCAAGCCACTGAATGCATGGAAACCTGAACAGCTGTAGTTCAGGGAATGGAGTTGACTGGAAGGCTGCTCCGTTTCCCCAAGGGGCCAGGAAACTCAAACCTCAGTTGGTCCTCTGAACAGGATTGACCGAGAGGCTGTCCCATTGCCCCCTAAGGGGCTGGAGACTCAAGCTTCAGTCAAACCTCTGTCCCGGGCTTTTGGCACCAAAATGTTAGGTTCAGAGCCATTCAGGAATCCACACAATGCAGTGAGTCAAAGTATAGATTTTATTGAGAGGAAGAAAGCGGGTGGGAGCCAGTGGGAGAGAAAGAAAGAAAATGGCTCCAGCCCTCTATCTGAGAGCAGCATTTTTTAAAGGAAAAAAACCACATTGGGATGGAAGGGTGTCAGGGGAGAAGGGTGCCTGCTGAGTGCATCCTGTGCCTCATTTGGGTGGGTGCCTGTCAATTTCTAGACTGATAGGTTGTTAGGATTCTAGCCCATTATTCTTCTTAGAAAAGCAGCTGCATTATCTATCTAGGGAGAGCAGGCCTTTTTGGTTGTTTGTCTTATAGACATATCTGACCTTGCTTTTACCCACCTTTTGGGGTTGGGGCACCACTGTGGCTGGAACAGCCTTGAACAGCCTTCATTCTTTAGTTTATGGGGCACCTGTTTTCTGTGAGATAAGCTACAGGGGCCTCTGGATTAGAAACTCCTTCTACATGTTAGTTTCTTTCTTTCTGGGATCTAACACTGTGCAATCCATCTTAAGTGAAAAATCGATAGCTTCTGGTACAAAGAGATAATTATTTTTTCACCACCATAGTCTATATAAGAACATTTCCATTCCACCAAAAATGAAGAGGGAGAAAAAAAGAAACAAAAAGATAAAAGAATAAAAATAAAATAAAAAAGGAGAAACAACAAGAAAAATCCCATACCCCTCCCTTATATCCCTGTCTGTTGATATTAGCTTTGCTTTATTGCCTTTGTTATAATTAATGGAAGAATATTACAATGCTATTGTTAATTATAGACCCTAGTTTTCATTGATTGTATTTTTCCCCATATACTATCTCATTTTCAACACCTTGCAATGTTGACATTCACTTGTTCTCCCTCATTTAAAACATTCTTATATTATTACATTTAGTTACCATCATTGTCCACTCTAGTTTTTGCTAAGTTATACAGACCCAGTTTTGTCCTCTATCTTTCCTTCTAGTGTCATAGATGCCCCTAGCCTTCCTCTTTGAACCAGACTCACACTTAGCTTTATACATATATTTATAACATTGTGTTGTCATCACATATTATTATGCTATCCATTTTTTGGATCTTTTCAATCAATCCTGTTGAACATTCTGTACTCCTTCAGTATCAAATGCCCAATCTCCAACCTCTATCTCCTGATAACCTGTGCTCTCTAATTTAACTCAGAATTTTCTCTCTGTAGTTAGTTCATATTACTGAGATGATACAGCATTTGTTCTTTTGTTTATGGCTAATTACACTTGACATAATGTCCTGAATTCATCCACAATGTTTCATGTATCATGATTTTATTTTGTCTTAAAATTGTGTAATATTCCATTGTATGTATACACCACAGTTTTTTACCACTCATCTTTTGATGGACATTTGCGCTGTTTCCATCTTTTGGCAGTTGTGTATTACGCCACTATAAACATTGGTTCACAAATGTCTGTGTCCTAGCCTTCATTTCTTCCTAGTATATTCCTAGTACAGGGATTGCTGGATCAGACAACAATTCTATACTTAGCTTCCTGAGGAACCACCAAACTGCCTTCCAGAGCAGTTGCACCTTTGTACACCAACAGTGAACAAGTGTATCTCTTTCTTCACATCCTCTCCAACACTTTTGGTTTCTGTCTTTTTTTTTTCATAATGGCCATTCAAGGAGGTGTGAGATGATATCTCATTGTGGAATTGATTTGTGTTTCCCCAATAGCCAATGAAGTTGAGCATTTTTTCATTTCTTTAAAAAACATTTGTATTTCCTCTTCAGAAAAGTGTCTGCACATGTCTTTTGCCCATTTTTTATTTGGTTTGTTTAACTTTTTGTTGTTGCATTGTAGGCTCTCTTTATATATTCTGAATATTAAATCCTTATCTGATTTGTGGTTTCCAAATATTGTCTCTCATTGCATAGGCTGCCTTTTTCCTTTACTTACAAAGTCCTTTGATGTGCAAAAGTTTTTATTTTTGGGAGATCCCATTTATCTATTTCTTCTTTCATTGCTTGAGCTTTGGGTATAAGGTCTAAGAAATGATCTCCTATCACAAGATCTTTATGATATTTCCCTGTATGTTCTTATAAAAGTTTTATGGTCTTAGCTCTAATATTTAGGTCTTTGATCCATTTTTGAGTTAGTTTTTGTATAAGGTGTGAGATAAAGATCCTCTTTCATTCTTCTGGATGTAGATATCCATTTCTTCAAGCACCATATGTTGAAGAGTCTGCTCTCCCCCAGTTGAGTTGACTTGACTGCCTTATTGAAGATCAATTGTCCATAGATGAGAGGGTCTATTTCTGAACACTCAGTTTGATTGCATTGGCCAATATATCTGTATTTATGCCAGTACCATGCTGTTTTGACCATGTGGCTTTGTAATAAGCTTTTTTTTTAAATTGTGATATTGGTTTCTCTTAATACAATTTGTGAATAAGTTACTAATTGTACAGTGGTACTTCAAGGAAAGTATACACTTATATCCCATTCATGTAAAGCTGAATAGCAGTGGAAGTAGAAAGACTCCTTATATGTTTGCAAATTTCCTTATTTTGTTATATCATTTCTGAGTCACACAAAGAAAATTAGAAATAATATGAAACTCTTTGATGAAGGTAAACTGAGAGGAATTACCTCAGTGGCTCAAAACTTAAATTAATTCCACTGATAACTGAGGGTTCTTTTATGTGGCTCTAATGTCTGTCTGATAAACCAATTTTATGAACAGGCAGTAGCTATATATTTATAATATCTTTTCCTCCTTTTATTATACCCAGATTTGCAGAGGATTTCTTTGTCAGGCATACTTCCAGTTTCATAACCATAATCCCATGTTAGTTCTGTTCTTGCATTTAAACACCTGTTGAAGAATGCCACCAGTGGGAAATTCCTTTCATATGTTTCTACAAAAACAGAAATTTATTTCAATTTAAAAGAATGTATTTTCTGTACCAAGAGATTTGGGCAACAATATGATTAAGGTCCACATTGCCTTCTCTTGTGACATCGAATAAAAATATATTCCCTTTATCAAACTTCTTCAGAGAAGCAGATGAATGATTGATTCTTGGCTTCATTTGGCAACTGTTCACCACTAAAGACCTGCTGGTTTTGACACACTGGAGCTTTTTCCTCTTGGGGCTTTTCTATTTGAACCTTAAACTCCTTTCTACCACTCAAATGATCCAATGTGGATGGCTGTTTACACCTTCCTCTGGTGGAATTTCTTCTATACATTGTGTCTATCATGTCTGATTCAATCAGCAGATAGTCCCCAGCATTTTCAACTAGATCTGAGTTTGAGTACTTTTGTGCTTCCTTGGATTCAGAGTTCAGATGTACTAGAGGTTGTTCAAATCTATCATCATCTTCTGAGGTGATGGACTCCAAGGAAGCAAATCCCACCTTTTCCACATTGCATTGAAAAATGGCTGTCTTGTTTTGAGGACTTCTAATAACTGAATGATGTTGAATTCTTGAAATATTGTCACAGTTCATTTCCATAATAAGCTCTTTTAAATCATTATTGAACTTAGGTAGACATATCTCAGCCTCAGCACTTCTAGGATGTGTTTCCAGTTCTAATGGGATAATTTCAACTTCACAGTCTGAACATGTAATTTCCATTTTCCTCTTTTTTGAAAATATATTTTTCATAGTATCCTCTTCTTTCCCATTTTCATCAACAGCATCAGGTTGCTTTGTATTAACTCTGCTTAGTAATCTTTCTGAATATATGCAAACAAATATCCCTCTGTCAATGTCATATAAGCAGTGTACCCCCATCCCTTCTTCTCAATTTTGAACACCTGTAGCCTCACTTGAGGATCATGCTGGACAACTCAGTTTTGACACATTTGTCAATTACACCTGCACAACAGACTGCACTCATAAATGCCAGTAGGTATTTGTTTCTGGAGTATTTTATATTCATATCCAATGGTTATTTTATTATTTGACAAGGGACAAGTCTCATCATTCCTTGTCAGTTGAAGACATGCACTTTTTTATGTCTATGCAGCCCTCAAAACAGTCACACAAATCAGTAAACATGATGGAAAAGTTGTTTAGACCATATGCTTATGGCCATATAGAGTCCTTCTGTACTTAATCTGTGGAAGCCTTCTATTATCTATTTCATTACAGAAATAAATGGACACCAATTCCACTCCATTGCTAGTATCCACATTAGAAGCCATTTCTTCTTGCTTTGGGTAATTCTGAGTCAACTGAACATAGGTATTGAAAGAAAAATTATCTATAAATTAAAAGTTACACTCTGCCTCAAGCAAGTAATGAATAACTTCCTCCACATTTCATAGACTCCTTCCACAAGGGGGTTTATAACTCATGTGGAGTATTGAAGAATGAGAGTTTGTCTTTGCATGTCACCTCTGGAACTGGCATTTGATGGGCAGCTGCAGAGGGTTCTCCCCCTTGGAGGCTAGTGGCATTTTTATCAGACAGGCACCAGAACTGTCATGCCTTCAGTAGGATAAATTTGAAGATTTTTTTTTTTTTCTTTAATATCTGTAATTTCATTTTCCAAAGGGAGAACTTCCTTACTTTCTGCAGGTAGAAGTGTTCAGTCTTCTGGAGAAGAGTCTTCACATGATATAGAGGGCAGTGCATTTGATTTGCTTTCCTGCTCACTCAGGGTCACAGGTCTCCCATCCTTTATCAGTGATGGATTGTTACTGATAGTTACTTCATTCACCAGAATCATTGCTTGGATGTATTCTTTATTAGGGGCAGACCCATCTTTGATCTTTTGTTTCAGGAACTGCATCACATTTTTCACTTGTTCAAATATGAATTCTACTTTTCTATCATCTTCCAGCTCCATCCAGAATGTTTATGCATCACCATTTTTTTCTACCATCTTTTGGCATTTATAAATATAGAACTCTTTAAAATTAACTATCAAAGGACTAGTGAAATGAATCACTTTGATTGGAGAATGTAACTAGAATCCAACTATAGGCCCTATAAAAGTTGACATCTTTAAAATTCTAAACCCAATATTCTTTAATACTTGAATTTTCAAATGGAACTGTAGGCTCTATAAAAGTTGAAGTCCTTAAACAAAATTCTAAACCCAATATTCTTTGATACTTGAATTTTCAAACAGAAGTTGTGGTTGAAAAAGTTTTCAGAAATGAGCAATAGTCCAACCTAATGAGAAGTCCATGCGTCTTCATGAAGTGATTATTTATTGTTGTATCAGATCATTGATATCTTTTTAAAGTAAAACAACTCCAACTTTTGATCCACAAATGCATGAAACATTCTGTGAAATGGGTCAGTGGCTAAACCTTCAAGTTTTGCTTCTGAATTTTATCTACAGTGCATTTCCTACAGCCTCAGATTCCCGGTTGCTTAGGAATCACCACTTGTTAAGGCAGGGAAGGGAGTTGAGAATTTGGGGCACCTGTGCCCCCTTCTCCAACCAGGTATGGAATACTTCTGCCAATGGGGGTGCTGCCAGGCTGGGTACAGACCCCACTCACACCGCACAGGGCTTGCGGAGTTCCCAGGTCCCTGGCTTCTTCCACCTTGGGAGCAGTCTGGGGACCAGCTGTGCAGACTCCACTGCCTGCTCCAAGTCGCCCAGTGCAGGGTGTTCTGAGCCCACCACCCCTGAAGGCTGTGTTCCGTTTGCTCTGAGGGTGAGGCCGGTTTCCGCCGGGTGTTGGGATTCTTCCTGACTCCACGCCACCGACGCCCTGCAGCCCTGGGTGCAAGCTGGACCTCACCATTTACTAGCCTTCACCTTGGCTAAGGGAGGGGTGAGCACACAACCTCTACACCAAGGCCTGCCAAGCACGACCCCTGATTGGGAGGAGCCTGGTGCCAACAGCCCCCAACTCCCTGACCAGAAGCCCATTGGCTGCACATCTGCCCTGTCCCCATCTCGTGTAATATGCTTTAAAGTCAGGTAGTGTGAGACCTCCCACTTTGTTTTCCTTTCTCAAGATATTTTTTAACTATTCTGCACCCTATGCCCTTCCCAATAAATTTGATTATTGGTTTTCTTATTTCTGCAAAGTAAGTTGCTGGGATTTTAATTGGTAATGCCTTAAATCTATAAATCAGTTTGGATAGAATTAACTATATTTAGTCTTCTAATCCATGCACACAGTATGTCCTTTCATTTATTTAGGTCTTCCTTGATCCTTTTAGCAGATTTCTGTAGTTTCCTGTGTATAGGTCTTTTATGTCCTTGGTGAAGTTTATTCCTAAATATTTGATTTTTTTTGTTGCTATTATGAATGGAATTTTTTCTTGATTTCATCTTCAGATTCCGCCTTACTAGTTTGTAGAAACACTACTGATATTTGTGCATTGATCTTGTATCCTGCCACTTTGCTGTACTCACATATTGGCCCTAGTAGCTTTACTGTAAATTTTTTTTTTTGGGGATTCTGTACATAGAGTATCATGTCATCTGCAAACAGTGAAAGTTTCAGTACTTCCTTTCTAATTTGGATGGCTTTTATTTCTTTTCCTTCCATAATTGCTCTTGCTAGCACAATGTTGAATAACACTGGTGACAGTGGACATCCTCATCTTGTTCCTGATCATAAATGGAAAGCTTTCAGTCTTTCCCCATTGAGTATGATGCTAGCTGTGGGTTTTTCATATATTCCCTTTATCATGTTGGGAAAGTTTCCTTCTATTCCTATCCTTTGAAGTGTTTTTATCAAGTAAGGATGCTGATTTTGTCAGAGGCCTTTTCTGCATCAATTGGGATAATCGTGTGGTTTTTCCTCTTCATTAATTGATGTTGTGTATTGCATTGATTTTTCCTCTTCATTAATTGATGTTGTGTATTGCATTGATTGATTTTCTTGTGTTGAACAAGTCTTGCATACCTGGAATAAAATTCAATTGGTCAAGGGTGGGGCAAGATGGTGGAGTGGTGAGGTGCAGGGCAGTGGGTAGAAAGCCAGGAACAGTATGGACTGGACACTGCAGAGCAATTTGACTTTGGGCATAATTCATAGAACACTCACAAATGTATGGAACAGCTGAAATCAGCAAAATCTGTAAGTTCTGGCCAGGGAACCTGTGCCCCTCCCTGCCAGGCTCAGTCCTGTGGGAGGAGGGACCATCTGTGCTGGGAATGAGGAGGGAATGAGACAAGGATGCCCACTGTCAATACTGTTATTCAACTTTGTGCTAAAAGTGCTAGCAAGAGCAATCTGGCAAGACAAAGAAATAAAAGGCATCCAAATTGAAAAGGAAGAAGTAAAACTGTCATTTGCAGATGATATGATCTTATATCTGGAAAACCCTGAGAAATCAACAACACAGCTACTAGAGCTAATAAACAAATTTAGCAAATTAGCAGAATACAGGATTAATGCACATAAGTCAGTAATGTTTCTATATGCCAGAAAGGAACAATGTGAAGAGACACTCAAGAAAAAGATACCATTTTCAATAGCAACTAAAAAAATCAAGTACCTAGGAATAAAGTTAACCAAAGATGTAAAAGACCTATACAAAGTAAACTACATAACTCCTAAAAGAAGTAGAAGGGAACTTAACAGATGGAAAAATATTCTATGTTCATGGATAGGAAGGCTAAATGTCATTAAGATGTCAATTCTACCCAAACTCACCTACAGATTCAATGCAATCCCAACCAAAATTCCCACAACCTCCTTTGCAGACTTTAAAAAGCTAGTTATCAAATTTATTTGGAAAGGGAAGATGCCTCAAATTGCTAAAAACACTCTAGAAAAGAAAAGTGAAGTGAGTGGACTTACACTCCCTGACTTTGAAGCTTATTATAAAGCCACAGTACTCAAAACAGCATGGTAATGGCACAAAGATAGACATATTGAGCAATGGAATCAAATTGAAAATTCAGAGATAGACCCTCAGATCTAAAGCTGGCTGATTTTTGATAAGGCCCCCAAAGCCACTGAACTGGGACATAACAGTCTTTTCAACAAATGGGGCTGGGAGAGTTGGATATCCATATCCAAAAGAATGAAAGAGGACCCCTACCTCACACTGTACACAAAAATTAACTCAAAGTGGATCAAAGATCTCAATATAAAAGACAATACCATAAAACTCCTAGAAGAAAATGCAGGGCAACATCTTTAAGACCTTGTATTAGGTGGCCACTTCCTAGACCTTACACCCAAAGCACAAGTGACAAAAGAAAAAAATAGGTAAATGGGAGCTCCTCAATCTGAAGTTTCTATGCCTCAAAGGAATTTTCCAAAAAGGTGAAGAGGCAGCCAACTCAATCAGAAAATTTTTGGAAACGATGTATCTGACAAAAGACTGATATCTTGCATATATAAAGAAATCCTACAACTCAATGACACTAGTACAGACAGCCCAATTATAAAATGGGCAAAAGATATGAAAAGGCAATTCTCTGAAGAGGAAATAGAAATGGCCAAGAAACACATGAAAAAATGTTCAGCTTCACTAGCTATTAGAAAGATGCAAATTAAGACCACAATGGGATACCATCTCACACCAATTAGAATGGCTGCCATTAAACAAACAAGAAATTACAAATGCTGGAGAGGATGTGGAGAAACTGGAACTCTTATTAATTGTTGGTGGGACTGTATAATGGTTCAGCCACTCTGGAGGTCAATCTGGCAATTCCTTAGAAAACTAGATATAGAATTGCCCTTTGTTCCAGTGATTGCACTTCTCGGTATATACCCAGAAGGTCTGAAGGCAGTGACACGAACAGATATCTGCACACCAATGTTCATAGCAGCATTATTCATAATTGCCAAGAGATGGAAACAGCCCAAATGTCCTTCAACAGAAGAGTGAATAAATAAAATGTGGTATAAACACACAATGAAATACTACATGGCAGTAAGAAGGAATGATGTGAAACATATGACAACATGGATGAACCTTGAAGACATAATGCTGAGCGAAATAAGCCAGGCACAAAAAGAGAAATGTTATATTCTACCACTAATGTGAACCTTGAGAAATGTAAAATAAATGGTTTGTAATGTAGAATGTAGGGAAACTAATGATAGAGAGCAATTAATGGAGGGGAAATGATAACACAATAAGAACAGATAAGCTATCAGGGGAAATTTAACATTCTGTGAATGCCCAGAAATGACTGTGGTTTGTTAATTTCTGATGGGTATGGTAGGAACAAGTTTACAGAAATGTTGCTATATTAAGTTATTTTCTTGGGGTAGAGTAGGAACATGTTGGAAGTAAAGTAATTATTTTAGGTTAGTTGTCTTTTTCTCACTCCCTTGTTATGTTATGATTTATTTGACGTTTTTTTTACTGCATGTTTTTTGTATTTGTTTTTGATACAGTTAATTTTTTAAAAAAAGAGTTAATTAAAAAAACAATTAAAAAATATGCAGAGCCCCTTTGAGGAGTGGGTGGAGAATTCAGGCTTGTTGGTCTTCCCCACCTTGATGGTTGCTGATGTGCTCACAGGCATAGGGGACTGGTGGTTTGATGGGCTGAGCCCTCTACCATGGGACTTGTCCTTGGCAAGACTGTTGCTGCAAAAGAGAGGCTAGGCCTGCCTATAATTGTGCCTAAGAGCCTCTTCCCAAATGCCTCTTTGTTGCTCAGATGTGTCCCTCTCTCTCTAGCTAAGACAATTTGGCAGGTGAAGTCACTGCCCTCCTCTCTATGTGGGATCTGAAACCCAGGGAAGTGAATCTCCCTGGCAACGTGGAATATGACACCCAGGGAGGAATCTAGATCCAGCATTGTGGGATGGAGAACATCTTCTTGACCAAAAGGAAATGAAATAATTTTCAGTGGCTGAGAGATTCCAAAAGGAGCACTCTTATGCACAATATATACAACCCATTTTAGGTTCTAATGACTTGGAATAGGTAGCAGTAAATAACTGAAACTACCAAAACTACAACCCAGAACCCATGAATCTTGAAGATGATTGTATAAAAATGTAGCTTATGAGGGATGACAGTGTGATTGGGAAAGCCATATGGACCACATTCCCCTTTGTCCAGTGTATGGATGAATGAGTAGAAAAATGGGGGCAAAAAAAAAGGCACCCAGTTTTCTTTTTTACTTTAATTGTTCTTTTTCACTTTTTTGTTCTTATTATTTTTGTGTGTGTGGTGATGAAAATGTTCAAAAATTAATTTTGGTGATGAACACACAAGTATATAATGGTACTGTGAACAATTGAATGTATGCTTTGTATGCCTGCATGGTATGTGAATATATCTCAAAAATGAATTGAAAAAAAAAACAAAACAGGGAATTCCAAGCTTTCCTCACACTTCCTGACTTCCTGCTCTTGCTTCTGCTGCCCTCCTCCACATTAATCCACATATATTTGGCACACAATTCTTACACCTCCAGGCTTTCACAGGTAATACAATTTGATTAGTCAATGTTTAAAAAAAATTCAATTGGTCATGGTGTATAATTCTTTTAATATGCTGTTGGATTTGGTTTATAAGTATTTTGTTGAGCACTTTTGCATCTATATTTATTAAAGATATTTGTTTGTAAGTTTTTTTTTTTCCTGTAGTATCTTTTTCTGGCTTTGGTATTAGGATGATATTGGCTTCATAAAATGAGTTAGATAGATTTTCCTCCTCGTCTATATTTTTGAAGAGTTTGGTCAGTAATGCTACTAAATCTTCCTTGAATGCTTGGTAGAAATCACATGTGTAGCCATGCAGTCCTGGACTTTTCTTTTTCCAGAGTTTTTTGATGACTGATTCAAATTCTTTACTCATGTTGGTTTGCTGAGGTCTTCTATTCCTTCTTGAGTTAATGTTGGTTGTTCATGTTTTCCAGGAAGTTGTGCATTTCATCTAAGTTGTCTCTTTCATTAGCATATTGTTGTTCTTAGTATCTTCTCATTATCTTCGTTATTTCTATGGGTCAGTAGTTAAGTCCCCCTCCCATTTCTATTTAATTTAATTGCACTCTCTGTTTTTTTCTTTGTCATCCTAGCTAAGGGTCCATTAATTTTATTGATATTCTCAAGGAACCAGCTTCTACTTTTGTTGATTCTCTCTATTGTTTTCATGTTCTCAATTTCATTTTTTTGTGCTCTAATTATTGTGATTTCTTTCATTCTGTTTGCTTTGGGGTTAGTTTGCTTTTCTTTCTCTAGTTCCTCCAGGTGAGCAGTTAAATCCTTGATTTTTGCTCTTCTTTTTAATATTGGCATTAATGGTGATAAATTTCCCTCTCAGCACTGCCTTTGCTGCATACCATAAGTTTTGATATGTTGTGTTTCATTTTCATTTGCCTCAAGATATTTACTGATTTGTCTTGTAATTTCTTCCTTGACCCATTGGTTGTTTAACAGTGTGTTGTTTAGTTTCCACATATTTGTGAATTTTCCTGCCTTTTACCTGTTACTGATTTCTAACTTCATTCCATTATGATCTGAGAAAGTGTTTTGTATAATTTCCACCTTTTTAAATTTGTTGTGACCTGCTTTGTGACCCAACATGTGGTCTATCCTGGAGAATGATCCATGAGCTTTTGAGAAAAATGTACATCCTTTTCTTCTTGGGTGCAATATTCTGTAAATGTTTGGTAAGTATAGTTCATTTATCATATTATGAAAAATCTCTTTTTCCTTATTTATCTTCTGTCTAGATATTCTATTCTTTGATGCGAGTGGTGTATTGATGTCTCCATTTACTACTGTATATGTTTCTACTTCTCACTTCAGTTTTGTCATTCCTTGCCTCATGTATTTTGGGGTGCTCTGGCTCAGTGCATATATATTTATGATTGTTATGTCTTCTTGAGTGTTTGTCCCTTTTATTAATACATAGTGTCTTTGTCTCTTTTAAATGTTTTACATTTGAAGGCTAATTGGTCAGATATTTTTATAGCCATCCCCACTTTTTTCTGGTTGTTTGCATGGAGTATCTTTTTCCATCCTTTCACTTTTAACCTGTTTTTCTCCTTGTGTCTTAAGTGAGTCTGTTTTTTTTATCCATATTGCCAATCTGTGTCTTTTGATTGTGATGTTTAATCAGCTGATATTTAGTGTGATTACTGCAAAGGCATTACTTTCTTCAACCATTTTTTCTTTTGGATTTTGTATGTCATCTCTCTCTCTTTTTCTTTCTTTTTACCCTTTTAGTTACCCTGACTCCTAATCTTCATATCTACACTCTTCTTCAAAGCTCTCTCTTCTGTCTTTTCCTATCTGTCTATAGCACTACCTTTTGTATTTCTTGTAGAATGGGTCTACTCTTCACAAACTCTCTGTGTCTGTTTGTAAATATTTTAAACTCTCCCTCATTTTTGAAGGACAGTTTAGCCATAGAATTCATGGTTGGCAGTTTTTCTCTTTCAGTATGTTAAATATATCATATGACTGCCTTCTTGCCTCCTTGGTTTCTGTTGAGAGGTCTGCACTTAGTCTTATCAAGCTTCCCTTATATGTGATGGATTGCTTTTCTCTTGCTACTGTCAGAATTTTTTCTTTGTCTTTGACATTTGGCAGTCTGATTAGTAATTGCCTTGGGGTGGGTCTATTTGGATCAATTCTGTTTCGGATATGCTGTGCTGTTTGGACTTGTAATTGTATGTCTTCCAGTAGAGTTGGGAAATTTTCAGTGATTATTTCCTCCATTAATCTTGCTGCCACTTTTCCTTTCTCTTCTTCTTCTGGGACACCTATAATATGTATATTTGTGTGATTCATGTTGTCATTCAGCTCCCTAAACCCTCCTCATATTTTTCCATTCTTTTCCCTATCTGTTCTTTTTTGTGTGGGATTGCAGATGTTTTGTCCTCTAGTTCACTAATCCTTTATTCTGCTTCTTCAAGTCTCCCATTTTATGTCTCCATTGTGTTTTTTATGTATTCTGTTGTGGCTTTCATTCCCATAAGTTTTTTGTTCTTATTTATGGACACCCTTTTCCTTCTTTATAACCTTCATCTTTTTTGCCTCATTTATTTCAACTCATTGATTTGATTTGGAAGCTTTGTTTGAACATCTTTAGTTAGTTGTTTCAACTCCTGTATCTCATTTGAGGTGTTAGTTTGTTCCTTTGACTGGGCCATATCTTTATGTTTCCTTGTGTCACTTATGCTTTTTGCTGTCTAGACATCTGATTTTCTTGATTAGTTTATTCCAGAGGTTGTTTTCTCTCTTTTCTCTAGGGTTTACTTCTTGGTTATCTTTGATCTCCATGTATTCTTTATTCTTCTCATTGGCAAGTTGTCATATTAGCTCTGCCCCTGTCTCCCACCAAAAATCAGTCATCCACAGCAGACTACCTCCGGGATCGGCTAGGCACTGGACATCCCAGCAAGTTCAGTGTGTGTGGTAACACAAATCTACTGGCTTCAAGCGGTGCTCAGTTTTTCACTGGCCAGGAAGCCCTGGGATTGTTTTAGAGACCTGCTTTAACAGTTGGGTCATCTGTATTTCTCAGCCTAAACTGGGCCAGGCTTCCTTGCAGGGGGTGTGGTTCCTAAGAAAAGCTCTGGAGTGTCTTAAAAGCCCTTTCATTCTCTTGCACTTTTTGCTTTGTCCTGCAGATGGTGCTGTTTGATAACATAGTCATACTCAGAAGCTTTGTTGCCTTCAAGCAACAGGTGGGTCTTAAACTGTAGGATTACTGTGCCCTCACTTTACCAGCCAAAATCTGGCTCAATGTGTGGCTGTGTGACTCACCTTACTTGTGGCAGAAGACTCCCTTTGGTGACCCAGTTTTCAGCCATCACCTAGGCAAAGAAATGGCCATCCATGTTGTTTACCACAGGGGTGTCAGAAGAGCTTCCAGACTCAGGGCTGAAAACATAGCCTCTGTCCATGTTTTCTCAGATTCTTTTTCCCTCACTAACCAGGTCCTTCAAAGGTTATTCCCTGTCCTCCAGGTCTTCAAATAGTGGGGGTCTGTCTCACTACTGTGAGAAGTTTTATAGTCTGTGTACCCGGTGTGAGGGATACTGGCTGCTCTTTCTGTGCATTTCCCACACTGAGACCAAGTCAGGGGGTGGGGGTAGAACTAGCTGTTATAAAAGAAAAGGTTCCTACTTGATATTTTTTTCTGTTCATTTCGGCATTTGTAGTAACTTTCTCCAGTCTATATTTTCCTCTATAGTTCTGAACAATTCTGAGTTGTTCTTTTTTTCCCATTGAATCTCTGGAGAAAAGTTTTTGGTAGCTGTTTATGTCACCATTTTGATGATATCACTCAGGGATTGTATTTTATATTACTTTTTAAAAATCATTTTTTTTATTTTGAAATACAGCATATATACAGAGAAGTGATAACTTTCAATGTACAGTTTAACAATTAGTTATAGAGGAAATTTCAAAGTATGGTATTAGTTACAGTTCTACAATTTCAGGTATTTCTTTCTACCTGTTGTAATACACTAAAGACTATAAAGGAATATCTACACAGTGATTCAGTTGTCATCATCCTTTATTAAATCCTATCTTGTCCATTGGGAGTCATCCCTCTCATTTGATCACTCTCTCAGTCTTCAGGGATATCTAGGCAGTGACCACTTCATATTGAAATGAGGTGTTGATTTTATGGTGTAGGGGGATGCAGCTGGTTGATGTTCTTCAAGAGACCACTGCCTTTGGGTTTTGGGATATATCTGGCATAGGAAAAATTTTGAGGTTTTAAGTTTCTAAAGAATAAACTTAGTGAGTGAAACTTTTATACATTCTCAGATAGAGACCTAAGTATTCTTTAGGGTTTGGGGGAATATGGTGGGTTGGGGCTTGGCATACTGAGGCAATTTGCAATATCTAGTAGCATAAGAGTAACCCCCAGAACAGCTTTTCAACTCTATTTGAAATCTCTTAGCCACAGAAACCTTAACTTGTTACATTTCTTTTCCCTGTTTTGGTCAAGAAGGGATTCACAGCCCCACAGTGTGAAGGCCAGGCTCATCCCAGGGGGTCATATGCCTCATCACCAGGGAGACTCACAACCCTGGGACTCATGTCCTATGTAGCAGAGAGGGTAATGAATATATTTTCAGAGTTGGGCTTAGAGAGAGAGAGGCCACATCTGAGCAATAAAAGAGGGTCTTTGGAATTGATCCTGATGCATAATTATAGGTAGACATAACCTCCCCTTTACAGTGTGAGTTTCATAAGAGCAAGCCTCAAGATCAAGGGCTTGACTTGTTAAATAGAGTTCCCTAATTTCACATAGCTTACATCTTATCCAAAATAATCAGTGTCTCACATTAGCCACACTTAGATGCACAATCATCACTCTCAATTTTAGACAATTATCATAACCCAAAACACCCCATAGCTCTTATCCCCTCAATTATTTACCCCTGGAATCGGTGTGCTACTAGTAATTTCTTTCTTTTAAATATAGTCCATAGCATGCAATAGGTAGTTATCCCCATATACCACTCAATTATTAACTCTTTGTACAAGTGTGGTACCTTTGAAGTAGATCATGCAAGATCTTATTTATATTTGTAGTACTACCCTGTGATACATGATATTAGACTACCTCTTTCAATCATGTTCACCTTCAATATGGCACTGTTACTTATAATTCCATTAATGAACTACCATCACCACCATCCATTCCCATACCTTTAAGTTCAATCCTTGTTAACAAGTTTGTACATATTAGGTAATCACTCCCCCTTCTCTGGCCTCTATCTCTAGGTCCCCTATATTCTACATTTTAAGACTGATTTTACATTATCTAGGGGGTTCATATTAGTTCATATTAGTGAAATCATACAATAGATCTCTTTTTGTGTTTGGATTATTTCTCTCAGCATTATGTCCTCAAGGTTAATCCATGTTGTCACATGTTTCAGGACCTCATTCCTTCTTACTGTTGCATAATATTCCATCATATGTATATAACACATTTTGTTTATCCATTCATCTGTTGAACACTTGGATTGTTTCCATATTTTGGCAATTGTGAATAATGCCACTATGAACATCAGTGTGCAAATGTCTATTTGTGCCACTGCTTTCAGATCTTCTGTGAATATATCAAGCAGTGGAATTGCTGGGGCATTGGTTAACTTGATGCTTAGTTTTTTGAGGAATCAGCAAACTCTTCACAGTGGGTGTAACATTATACATTCCCACCAGCAGTGGATATGTGTTCCAATTTTTCCACATCCTCTCCAGCATTTGTAGTTTCCTGTTTGTTTAATGGCAGCCATTCTTATAGGTTTTAGATGATATATCACTGTGGTTTTGAATTGCATTTCCCTAATAACTAATGAAGATGAACATTTTTCATGTTCCTTTTAGCTACTTGTATTTCCTCTTCAGAAAAAAATGTGTATTCATCTCTTATCTTTTGCCCATTTTATAATTGGGTTGTCTGTACTTTGTGTCATAGGATTCCTTTATATATGCTGGATATCAGTCCCTTATCAGATATATGGTTTCCAAATATTTTCTCCATTGAGTTGGCTGCCTCTTCACTTTTTTGACAAAGTCCTTTGAGGCGCAGAAGCATTTGATTTTGAGGAGTTCCCAATTATCAATCTTTTCTTTTGTTGCTCATGCTTTGGCATAAGGTCTAAGAGCCTTCCTCCTGTAACTAGGTCTTAAACAGAATATCTTTCCACCTATTTAAGTCCTCTTTGATTTCTTCTAGCAAAGTTTTGTAGTTTTCTTTGTAGATTTCCTTTATATCTTTGGCTGCTTATTCCTAGATACTTGATTCATTTAGTTGTTATTGTTAATGGATTTTTTTTTCTTGATTGCCTCTTCACTTAGGTTATTGGTAGTATGTAGAAACATTACTGATTTTTGTGCATTAGTCTTGTATCTCACCACTTCACTAAAATTTTTATTAGCTCAAGTAGCTTTGTCATCAGTTTCTCAGCATTTTCCAAATACAGGATCCTATCATCTGAAAATTATGAAAGTTTTACTTATTCCATTCCAATTTGGATACTTTTTATTTCTTTTTATTGCCCAATTGCTCTGGCTAGAACTTCTAGCACAATTTTGAATAATAGGGGTGGCAGTTGGCATCCTTGTATCATTCCTGATCTTAGAGGGAAGACTTTCAGTCTATCCCCATTGAGTACTATGCTGGTGGTAGATTTTTCATAAGTGCTTTATCATATTTTGGAAGTTTCCTTCAATTCCTATCTTTTGAAGTGTTTTTTTTTTTTTTTTTTTTTTTGCTTTTTTTCATTCAGTTTTGTTGGGATATATTCACATACCATACAGTCATCCACAGTGTACAATCAATTGTTCACAGTACCATCATAGAATTGTGCATTCATCATTTCAATCAATTTTTGAACATTTTCATTTCTCCAAAAAAGTAAAAATAAGAATGAAATAGAAGTAAAAAACACCCAAACATCTCATCCCTACCATTCCACACTATCATTCATTTAATTTTTGTCCCCAATTTTTTACACATCTGTCCATACACTGGATAAGGGGAGTGTGAGCTGCAAGGATTTCTTTATCACACAGTCACACCATGTGTAGTTACACACCTGTCTTCAAGAATCAAGTCTACTAGGTTACAGTTCATCAGCTTCAGGTATTTCCTTCTACCTATACTGTTCTTGTTTGCTAGTGCTGCCAGAATGCAAAACACCAGAAATGGATTGGCTTTTATAAAAGGGGGTTTATTTGGTTACACACTTACAGTCTTAAGGCCACAAAGTATCTAAGGTAACACATCAGCAATCAGGTGCCTTAACTGGAGGATGGCCAGTGGTGTCCAGAAAACCTCTTTTAGCTGGGAAGGCATGTGGCTGGTGTCTGCTCTGGAGTTCTGGTTTCAAAATGGTTTTCTCCCAGGATGTTCTTCTCTAAGCTTCAGCTTCTCTCCAAAATGTCACATGTCACTCTCCATTGCTCTTGGGGCATTTGTCCTCTCTTGGCTTCTCTGGAGCAAAGGCTGCTTTCAAAGGCTGTCTCCAAAATGTCTCTGTAAACTGCAGCTCCTCTCTCAGCAATTGTGCACTCTTCAAAGTATCCCTCTTGGCTGTAGCAAGCTCACGCCTTCTGTCTGAGCTTTTATAGGGCTCCAGTGAACTAATCAATGCCCATGCTGAATGGCAGGGCCACATCTCCATGGATATTATCCAGTGAAAGATCTTGCCCACAGTTGAGTGATCACATCTCCATGGAAACAACCTAATCCAACCGTTCCATCTTAACACTAGTATGTCTGCCCACACAAGATTGCATCAAAGATAATGGCGTTTTGGGGGGACATAATACATTCAAACTGACACATATACCAATTCACTAAAACTAAAAATGGATATCTATATAATTCATAAGAATAACCTCCAGAATGACCTCTTGACTCCATTTGAAATCTCTCAGCCACAGAAACTTTATTTTGTTGCATTTCCCTTTCCCCATTTCATCAAGAAGGCTTTCTCAACCTCATGATGACAGGTCCAAGATCATCTCTTGGAGCCCAGTCCCACATTGCCAGGGTGATTTACACCCCTGGGAGTCTTGTCTCATGTAGGGGTGAGGGCAGTGGGTTTACCTGCTGAATTGGCTTAGAGTGTGGCCACATATGAGCAAGAATAGAGCTTCTCTGGGGGTGACTCTAAGGCATAATTGTAAGTAGAGTTAACCTCTCTTTTGTGGTAACTAGCTTCAGAAGGGCAATCCTCAAGATTGATGGCTCAGTCTTCTAAATTGGTAGTCCCCCATGCTTGTGAGAATATCATTAATTCCCCACATGGGGAAGTTTAATATTTCCACATTTTCCCCAGTCCTTCAAGAGCTCTTTGCAAATACGTTTTTATTCTCTGCCCAAATTACTCTGGGATATATCGGGTCTTCACACCATCCTGTACAAACACACCTGATCTCACTCCCTATTCAAGGTTCTGTGTAATTATGGTGTTTGAATAAACTGACCATACAAGTTAAATTCTATAGTCTGCTACAGAAAATATAATTTTGCACCATCAAACATTTCTTCCTTTGTTCTCACACAGAAATTGAAGTTTTAAAACTCTGTCCATATCTTCCTTTACCCTTTAGTCTGATTTGCTTTAGTCCTTACCAGATCCGCTTCATTCATGTCTCTAATTGAAATCTGTACTTATTTCAGCTTTTTTTAATTTTTATTTTTTATTTTTTTCTTATATATCTTCAATTTCAGCTTTTTTAACAGTTGGTTTATTGGGTAATGCTGATATTCATAGCTACTGTACTCTAGCTTTGAGTCTCAGGTGTCACACAGATACCTGAATTTATAGACACTGACCTGGTTATACATAAAGAGCCATTTTGAAATGCTTTTATCAGTAAAGGGTGCTGAATTTTGTCAAATGCTCTTTCAGCATCAATCATGATGATTATATGATTTTTCCCTTTCAATTTGTTACTGTGTTGCATTACATTGATTGACTTTCTTATGTTGAACCATCTTTGCTTGCCTGGAATGATCCCCACTTGGTCATTGTGTATAATTCTTTTAATGTGCCTTTGGTTTCAATATGCATATAATTTGTTGAGATTTTTTTGCATCTATATTCATTAGGGAGATTGGACTGTTGTTTTCCTTTCTTATAGTATCTTTATCTGGTTTGGTATTAGAATGATGTTAATTTGGTAGCATTCATTTTTCTTCAATTTTTTGAAAGAGTTTGAGCAGGTATGGTTTTAGTTCTTTTTAGAATATTTGGTAAAATTCCCCTGTGTATCCATCTGGCCCTGGTCTTTTCTTTGCAGGATGATTTTTTTTAATTAAATTCAGTTTTATTGAAATATATTCACATACCATACAATCATCCATGGTGTACAATCAGCTGTTCACAGTACCATCATATAGTTATGCATTCATCACCACAATCTATTTCTGAACATTTTCCTTACATCAGAAAGAATCAGAATAAGAATAAAAAATAAAAGCAAAAAAGAACACCCAAATCATCCCCCATCCCAGCCTATTTTCATTTAGTTTTTGTCCCCATTTTTCTACTCATCCATCCATACACTAGATAAAGAGAGTGTGATCCACAAGGTTTGCACAATCACGCTGTCACCCCTTGTAATCTACATTGTTATACAATTGTCTTCAAGACTCAAGGCTACTGGGTTGGAGTTTTATAGTTTCAGGTATTTACTTCTAGCTATTCCAATACATTAAAACCTAAAATGTGTTATCTATATAGTGCATAAGAATGTCCATCAGAGTGACCTCTCAACTCTATTTGAAATCTCTCAGCCACTGAAACTTTATTTCATTTCATTTCACATCCCCCTTTTGCTCAAGAAGATACTCTTAATCCCACAATGCCAGGTCCAGATTCATGCCTGGGAATCATATCCTGTGTTGCCAGGGAGATTTACATCCCTGGGAGTCAGGTCCCACATGGGGGGAAGGCAGTGAGTTCACCTGCCAAGGTGGCTCAGAGAGAGAGAGAGAGGGCCACATCTGAGCAAGAAAGAGTTACTCAGGGGGAGACTCTTAGGCACAATTATATGCAAGTTTAGCCTCTTCTTTGCAGTAATGAGCTTCATAAGGGCAAGTCCCATGATAGAGGGCTCAGTGCATCAAACCACCAGTCCTAATATTTGTGACATCAGCATCAGTCCAGGTGAGGAAGTCCAAGACTTCTCCACTTTCCCCAGCTCCTCAGGGGGGCCCTGTGAATATATTTTTATTCTCTGCCCAAATTACTTTGGGATGTGTCACTATTTCACTCTAACCTCTACTAACCTATGATATCTCACTTCCTATTCAAAGTTCCATGTAATTGTGGTGTTTGAACAGACTGTAGAGTTATACTGTTTAGAAAATATAGATCCTGCACCAAATAGAAATCTCTTCCCTTGGTCTCACATGGAATTTGAAGTTTTAAAACATAGTCCATTTTGACCTTTACCCTTTGGCCTGGTTTACCCTAGTCTTTACCAGATCTGCTTCATTCATGTCACTAATTGAAGTCTGGGCTCTTTTTCAGCTTTTTTTTTTAACAGTTGCTGTATGCACTAATACTGACATTCATATCTGCTGAGCTCTAGCTCTGAGTTTCAGGTGTCACAGAGATACCCATTGTTCCAGAGACCAATCAGGTTATACACTAAGGGATCAGCTTCTGAAAGTTTGGATATAGCCATTACAATTCAGGAATAGATTTGACTGCTCTAAGAGTTTACAATCTAGGGACCATTACAATAATCATTCCCCTCTTAGACTGCATTCTAAGATTCAATTCTGAGTTTACACATTGTAGTTAGTCCATACTGGTGAGGTATTATAGTGTTTGCCTTTATTTCTGGTGTTCTTTACTCAAAATGCTGTGTGAGGATCCATTCACCTCATTATATGTCTCACAGCTTCACTCCTTCTCATAGGTGCTCAATATTCCATTGTATGCATACACCACAGTTCACCATTCTGTTCCTCACTCTATGTACCCTTAGGTCACCTCCACCCATTGCAAATCATGAATACAGCTTCCCTGAACACCAGTGTGCAAATGTGCAGGATGATTTTTGATGTCTGTTCTGTTTACTTGTGACTGATTTGTTGAAGTCTTCTATTTCTTCTTGAGTCAATCTAGGTTTTTTATGTGTTTCTAGGAAATTGCCCATTTTCTGTTTGTTGTTTAGTTTGTTCATGTAGAGTTGTTCTTAGTATCCTGTTATGATATTTTTCAGTTATTTAGGATCCACAGTAATGACACCTTTCTCATTTCTGATTTTGTTTATTTTGGTCTCCTCTGTTTTGACTTTGTCAACTTTAGCTAAGGTTTTGTCAATTTTGCTGATTGCAAAGAACCAACTCTTGGTTTTATTCATTCTATTTTTTTTTTTTTTGTTCTCCACATCATTTGTTTCTGCTTTCATCTTTGTTATTTCTTTTCTTCTTCTTGCTTTAAGGTTAGTTTGCTGTTCTTTCTCTAGCTTCTTCAGTTGTTCATTTAGCTGTTTGTTTTTAGCTCTTTCTTCCTTTTTAATGTATGCATTTAGAGCTATAATTTTCCCTCTCAGCACTACCTTCCCTGCATCTCATTGGTTTTGATATGCTGTAGTCTCATTTTCATTCTTTTCCAGATATTTTCCAATTTCTCTTGCAATATCTTCTTTGACCTGCTCATTGCTTAAGAGTGTGTTGTTTAACCTCCTTATTGTATGTAAGTTCTGGTTCTTTGGTGGTTATTGATTTCCAGCTGCCTTCCATTATGGCCAGAGAGTGTTTTGAATAAATTCAAACTGTCTAAATTTATTGAGGTATGTTTTTTGTGCCAAAATATGATCTACCCTGGAGAACATTCATGAGTGCTAGAGAAGAATGTATATTCTGGTTGGGGATGCAATGATCTATATATGTTTGTTAGGTCTAATTCATTTATCACATTGTTTAGTATGTCTATTTCCTTACTGGTCCTCTGTATCTTTGTTCTATCTATAGTAGAGTGTGGTGTGTTGAATTTTACTACTATTGTAGAAATGCCTATTGCTCCCTTCAGTTTTGCCAAAGTTAGCCTCATGTACTTTGGTGCTCATTGGGTGCATAAAAATTTATGATTATTTCTTCTTGGTGAATTTTTCCTTTAATTAATACATAGTGTCCTTCTTTGTCTCTTATGGCATCTTTGCATTTAAAATCTATTTTATATGATACATTTCTTAATTATCTTTTTTATAGTGGTATGTATGCAAAGTATGATCTATTAAAGAATGAAAATGAGAATATATTAACTAAGACTAAATGATAATTTAACTTATAAGGCAACATTTTATCTATAAAATTAGAGAAATACAAGGATATATGTTTGTGCTAGTGTGATTGTATAGCAAGAATGGTTTGAAATGTGAATTTTCCTTTTTTTTTTTTTTTTTTTATCCCCATTAGGTTTTTCTTGTCAGGAAGAAAACTGGCCCTGATGCTGGGCAGCTCTATGCAATGAAGGTGTTGAAAAAAGCTTCTTTAAAAGGTAGAAGATTAGAAAGTTTATTAAAATAGACTTTGGTAAAGCTTGTGTTAAAAAAACATTCTCTATATTGCTTGTGTATGATGAGTAGTTTGTTTCTTTTTAACATTTGCAGCTGTTATGGTTTTCTTGCCAGTAAGTGATATTTCTGAGTTTGATATTGCCATACACCCTAATTTAGTGGGATTTTACCCTGCTAAAAAGTTAATGCTAGGAAAAGTGACACATTTCATTAAATTTAAAATGAATTTATTAATTTTATTAAGCAATGTTATTTTCTTTCAAGAATCTTGTTTTTTCCTGTTCCATCTCTGTTGGTATTGCATATTGAGAAAACACAGCTGCCTGCATACACTTATCTAAACTAGCTTCTATGCCTTGATAATAATATCACTATGCTCAGTTTTTATCACCAAACTCATTTGAACAATTAAAACCATTATATAATAAATACATATTAGGCAAACATCTGTTCATGCTACTTTAACACATCTCCATTATACATCTAAACTGAATTTGGTAGCTTTCTGAGAATATAATAACTATGAAGGAATATATGGACTTCAAAGTTAAGCACTTAGGAAGTTTTTTATATATATATATATATATATATATATATATCTTTTGTGTTTTATATTTTTTGTTGTTATTGAAGGTCATATTTTCCAATTTTAAAGCCAATTAACTTGAATAGTCCTGTTTTTAAATTTTATATACATATGCAAAATAATATTTACTAAATATTCAAATGAAGAAATTTTTTCCTCTTAGAATATGTTGCTATTTGATGGGATTTTTTACTGATCTTGCATGAAAGAATAATGTACTTGACACTTATGTAATTTTTAGTGCGAGACAGAGTTCGGACAAAGATGGAGAGGGATATACTGGTGGAAGTTAATCATCCATTTATTGTCAAGTTGCACTATGGTATGTATTTGATAATATATGGTGTTAGAGAATTAAAAATTATTTTCAGATAATAATATAGCAGGCAATAAATACTCTAATACCAATTCAATACATCTAACTGTAAAATTTATCTATCTGAAATCATTATGAATATGCTGCTTTTAGTTCTTTTGTCTAAGTTGGTTAGCTTCTCTGAGATAACAAGATAGTGACTTCTGATTAATTCTCTGTTAGTATTTCTACTCTACTGGTCTATGCACCTTGGGCTATTAACTACTGTGATAGTTTATGTAAAACATTTTAATATTTAGATATGCTCCTCTTACATGTTAATATTACCCATATTTATCTATTTATTGGGTCTGTTGAAGAGGACCATGTTGATATATTAGTCTATTTGAGTTATTCTTTCTTATACTTAGGGGAAGAAGAATACTAGTGAGACGCGATAGGTATAATGATAAAAATGTGAGCTTTGTGGTCAAGCAGTTTTGAGTGTGAATTCTGTCACAATTGGTAATTTAATAAAAAATATATGGATGAGATTGTGGAATTTTGTTTCCTTAGGGAACTAAAGGGAATATCTGTCATTAAGTCATTGTTATGGTTGACCAAGTCACTTTCAGTTTTTTCGATTTAAAAAAGTAGCTGCTAATGATTTTATTCTTAGTGTAAGTTTGACAAATAATACATTCAACAAACACCCAGATATCCCTATAAAACTTCACAAAAAATTCCTACCCATTATTGATTTACTATATGCTAGTCCCTAATGGAATTGAAAATAGTAGTATCTGAACACTTCCTTCCTTGAATGTTCAATATGTCATTAGATTAATCAGTAAATGCCTATTGTGCACAAAACTGTATTAAATACAGTGGAGCTATGTAGGTGAAACAAACATAATCTCTGACCTCAAGGGATATATAATCTTTAGGGTACATAGACATATAAGCAACTTAATTATTGAGATCAGAATGGAATGAGTACCATAGAAAAGGTATAAACAAAACACAATGGGATCTCAAAAGTAGTACTGGTCAATTTTGATGGGGAAGAGGATGAGGACTCTGTAGGGAGATGAAGAAAAGGCAGACCTGGAAAATTTATTATAGGAGGTGGCATTTTTGTTAAGCTATAAAGAATTAGTAGATTTTCAATAGGTATTGGTGGAAGCATTCAGAGTTCAGGGAACTGTAGTAGAACATGATACTTCATAAATCAGGAAAATGATGGTGGTAGAAGTTTCTATGTAAAGCCACATGCTAAGTTGATTATGCTCTGGGAATGGGTTTATATCTGTCTCCCACAGTAGATTTAGCACTGGATTTAATTTTAAGATAGTGTTAGCCAATAATGAACCATGTGAGTAAATGTTTAATTGCTTTATTGTGTTTAATGTTAAAATTCTAAGCAGATATGTTAATTTAAAAACATACTAAGCTTCTTAAACCTTTAAGATAGGTCTGTTACTGCATTCTCATTTCTAATTAGCTTTTCAGACAGAAGGAAAGCTGTATTTAATATTGGATTTTCTCAGGGGAGGAGATGTCTTCACAAGATTATCCAAAGAGGTGAGTATCTGTTTGTAAATATTTACTATATTTTATTGAAACAAAACTAAGAAAAAATCACTTTTGTTCTTTTACTAATTACATTTCTCATATAGAAACTTTCAATGGTAAATATTCTGTTTGTTTCATTGCCTAGTATCTAGTGGATGTGCCAGTTAATGGTCTAAATGACAGGCAGAGAGAAAAATGCCATTTCATTGTGCTGCTCATTATTCTTTTAACTACAAGAACAATATAAATAACTTGATGAGGTAGATAGGGCCAGCCTAGGACTTTGGCTTCTCAAGCTACCAGAATGTGTCTTTGAGTAATGTTTAATTTATTCCTTTTTAAAAACAGCTTTATGGAGGTATAATTGACAGGCAATAAACTGCACATATTAAAATATACCATTTGAGAAATTGTGACATTTGTATATATATGTGAAAGCATCATCACAATCAAAATAATGAACATATGCATCACCCCCAAAAGTTTTCTTCTGCCCTTTTGTAATCCCTCTCTCCTGCCCCACAGAATCTGCTTTCTGTCATTATTTGGTCTGCATTTTCTAGGATTCTATATAAATGGAATCACACAATATGTACTTTTTTGTTTGTCTTTATTCATCCATGTTGCCACATGTACTAATAGTTTATTCCTTTTTATTGATGAGTTGTAGTCCACTGTATGGATAGACCATGATTTGTTTATCCATTCACCTGTTGATGTATATTTGATTTGTTTGAAGTTCTTGGATATCACCAATAAAACTGCTATAAAATATTCATGTACAAGTGGTTATATGGACATATGCTTTAATTTCTCATGGTTAAATTCCTGGGGGTGCAATGACTGTGTCATTTTGTATATCTAAAGCCACTGCCAAACTGTTTTCCAAAGTGGTTATACAATTTTTACATTTCCACCAGCAGTGTATGAATGTTCCTGTTATTCCACATCCTTGCCAACACTTGGCAAGATCCATCTTTTTAAGATTTTGGACCTTCTTCTGAGTTTCTAGAGGTAT
The DNA here is from genome assembly GCF_015220235.1 of Choloepus didactylus. Taxonomy (NCBI): domain Eukaryota; kingdom Metazoa; phylum Chordata; class Mammalia; order Pilosa; family Megalonychidae; genus Choloepus; species Choloepus didactylus. The sequence goes on along the minus strand of NC_051334.1, from coordinate 94,817,610 downwards.
CTTATAGTTTTAACTTACATTACTTTAATGACTAATGATATTGAGCACCTTTTCATCTGCTGATTTGCCATCTATATATCTCCATTTGTAAAGTATCTGTATAAAACTTTTGCCCATTTTTATTGGGTTGTTTGTTTTCTTGTTATTGAGCTTTTATTTTCAGTTTTATTGAGATTTGTTCACATACCATAAAATCATCCATGTTGTACAATCAACTGTTCACAGTACCATCATATAGCTGTGCATTCATCACACCAATCTATTTTTGAACATTTTCCTTACACCAGAAACAGAATAAGAATGAAAAATAAAAGTAAAAAAGAACACCCAAATCATCCCCCCAATCCCACCCTGTTTTTCATTTAGTTTTTGTCACCATTTTTCTACTCAACCATCCATACACTAGATAAAGGGATTGTGATTCAAAAAGGTTTTCATAATCACACTGTCACCCCTTGTAATCTACATTGTTATACAATTAATTATCTTCAAGACTCAAGGCTACTGGGTTGGAGTTTTATAGTTTCAGGCATTTACTTCTAGCTATTCCAATAAATTAAAACCTAAAATGTGTTATCTATATAGTGTGTAAGAATGTCCACCAGAGTGACCCCTCCATTTGAAATCTCTCAGCCACTGAAGCTTTATTTCATTTCATTTTGCATCCCCCTTTTGGTCAAGAAGATGTTCTCAATCCCATGATGCCGAGTCCAGACTCATCTCTGGGAGTCATATCCTGCATTGCCAGGGAGATTTACACCCCTGGGAGTCAGGTCCCATGTAAGGGGGAGGGCAGTGAGATCACCTGCCCAAGGTGGCTTAGTTAGAAAGAGCAGGCCAAATCTGAGCAACAGAGGCATTCAGGGGGAGACTCTTAGTCACAATTATAAGCAGGTTTAGCCTCCCCTTTGCAGTAACGAGAGCTTCATAGGGGCAAGCTTCAAGACAGAGGGCTCAGCATATCAAGCCATCAGTCCCCAGTGTTTGTGAGAACATCAGCAACAATCAGGTGAGGAAGTCCAACAACTATGAATCCTCCCCCAGCTCTTCAGGGGGGTACCAAATATATATTTTTATTCTCCACCCAAATTACTTTGTGATGTGTTGTTATTTCACTCAAACCTATACAGACCTACCATAGCTCACTTCCTAGTCAAAGTTTAAAGTAGTTGTGGTGTTTGAACAAACTGACTGTAGAACTTATATTGTTTAGAAAATATAGATCCTACACCAAATAAACATCTCCTCCCTTGGTCTCACATGGAAGTTGAAGTTTTAACACACAGTCTCAACCTTTACCCTTTGGCCTGATTTGCCCTAGTCTTAAACAGATTGGCTTCATTCATATCTTGAATTGAAGTCTGGGCTCTTTTTCAGTTTTTTTTCTTTTTAACAGTTGCTGTATGTGTTAACACTGACATTCATATCTGCTGAGCTCTAGCTCTGAGTTTCACATGTCACACAGGTACCCAATGTTCCAGAGACCAATCAGGTTATACACAAAGGGATTAACATCTCAGAGTTTGGAGATAACCATTGCAATTCAGAAAGAGATTTGACTGCTCTAAGAGCTTACAATCTAGGGACCATTACAATAATCATTTCCCTGTTAGGCTGTGCTCTAAGATTCAATTCTGAGTTTACACATTGTAGTTAGTCCATATTGGTGAGGCATTATAGTGTTTGCCTTTGTTTCTGGCATACTTCACTCAAAATGCCATCTACAGGATCCATTCACCTCGTTGTGTTTCTCACAGCTTCACTCTTTCTTGTAGTTTCTCAGTATTCCATTGTATGCATACAACAGAGTTCATCATTTCATTCTTCAGTCAGTGTACCCTTAGGCCACCTCCACCCACTGCAAATCATAAATATTGCCTCCATAAACACCAATGTGCAAATGTCCATTCAGGTCTCTGCTCTCAGATCTTCCAAGTACATACCCCATAATTATGTTGCAGGACCTTATGGCTCCCACATACTTAGTTTCTTATGGAACCAACACGCTGACCTCCAGAAAGGCTACACCATTCTACCTCCTCATCAACAGTAAATATGTACATCCCTCTCTCCATGTTTTCTCCAGCACTTTTGTCCCTATTTATATTTTTCCTCCAATTTTATAGAGATACATTCACATAACATACAATTATCTGCTGTGTACAGTCTGTTCAGGGTGTCATCATATAGTTGTACATTTACCACCACAGTCAGCACTTGAACATATTGATTACTATGAAAAAGTTTTTTTGGTGAATAATAAAAAAGATAAAAAGAAAAAGAAAAATGTCATGCAATGCAATATAATAGTAAGGACAAAAAATACCACTAGCAAGAATCCCATATCCCTCCCTTATATCCCCCTCTCATACACATTTAACTTTGGTAAATTGCCTTTGTTACATTTAATGGAAGCATATTACAATGTTACAGTTGACCATAGACTCCAGTTTGCTACTTTTATGTTTTTTCCCAAGTACCATCCCTTTTTTCAACACTCTGCATGGTTGTCATTCATTTGTTCTCCCACATGTGAGAACATTTTTATATTTGTACATTTAGCAACAGTCATTGGCCACTCCAGTCCCAGTCTTCATCATCTATCTTTACCTCTGGTATCATATATTCCCCTATCCCACCTCTTTCAGTTTTACTCACAGGCATCTTTGTTCTGTGTATTTACAATATTGTCCTACCATCACACAGTATTATGCTATTTCTGAATCTATACAGTCAATCCTGATGAACATTCTGTAGTCCTTCAGCATCAAATGCCTGAACTCTACCCTCTTTCTACCTCCTGGTAGCCTGTGTTATCAGCTTTTAACTCTCAAAGTTTGCTTATTAATGTTAGTTCATATTAGTGAGACCATGCAGTATTTGTCCTTTTGTTTCTGGATAACTTCACTCAACATAATGTCCTCAAGGTTCATCCACATTATTACATGTTCCATGTCTTTCTTCTGTCTTACAGCTGCATAATATTCAATCATTGGTATATACCACAATTTGTTTATCCACTTGTCTGTTGATGGACATTTGGGCTGCTTCCATCTCTTGGCAGTCATGAATAATGCCACAATAAACATTGGTTTACAAATGTCTGTTTGTGTCTTAACTTTCAGGTCCTTTGAGTATATACCTAGCAATGGAATAGCTGCATTATATGGCAAATCTATACTTAGCTTCCTGAGGAACCTCCATACTGTCTTCCAGAGTGCTTGCACCATTCTACATTCCCACCAGCAATGAATAAGTGTGTCTCTTTCTCCACATCCTCTCTAGCACTTGTAATTTTCAGTTTTTGGATAATCACCATTCTGGTAGGAGTGAGATGATATCTCATTGTGGTTTTGATTTACATTTCCCTAATAGCCAGTGAAGTTGAGCATTGTTTCATATGATTTTGAGCCATATGTATTTCCTTTTCAGAAAAGTGTCTGTCCATTTCTTTTGCCCATTTTTTAATTGGGTTGTTTGTCTTTCTGTTGTTGAGTTGTAGGATTGCTTTATATATTTGGGCTATTAAATTCTTATCTGATATGTGATTTTCAAATATTGTCCCCCATTGTGTAGGCTGCCTTTTTACTTTTTAAACAAAGTCCTTTGATGTACAAACGTGTTTGATTTTGAGGAGATCCCATTTGTCTATTTTTTCTTCGGTTGCTCACACCTGGTGTAAGGTCTAGGAAACCACCTCCTGTCACAAGATTTTTAAGATATTGCCCTATGTTTTCTTCTAAGAGTCTTATGATCTTAGTGCTTATGTTTATGTCTTTGATCCAATTGGAGTTAATTTTAGTATAAGGTATGAGGTAGGAATCCTCTTTCATTCTTTTGGAAATGGATATCCAGTTCTCCAAACATGATTTATTGAAGGGGCTGCTCTGTCCCAGCTGCTTTGGCTTGACTGCCTTATCAAAGATCAATTGTCAGTAGATGCAAGAGTCTATTTATGAACACTCAGTTTGATTCCATTGGTCAGTATCTCTGTCTTTATGCCAGTACTATGCTGTTTTGAGCACTGTAGCTTTGTAATATGCTTCAAAGTCAGGTAGTGTGAGACCTCCCACTTGATTCTTCTTTCTCAAGATATTTTTTTGCTCTTTGGGGCAATTTGCTCTTCCAAATAAATTTGGTTTTTGGTTTTTCTATTTTTCCAAAGTAAGTTATTGTGATTTTAATTGGTATTGCATTGAGTCTATAAATCAGTTTAGGTAGAGTTAACATCTTAATTATATTTAATTTTCCAATCCATGAACACAGTGTGTTCTTCCATTTTTTTAGGTCTTGTTCAATTTCTTTTAGCACTTTCTTGTGGTTTAATTTGTATAGGTCTTCTGTGTCCTTCATTAAGTTTATTCCTAAGTACTTTATTCTTTTGGTTGCTATTGTAAATGGATTTTTTTCAATTTCTTCCTCTTGCACATTTTTTTGTGTGTATAAGAACACTACAAATTTTTGTTTGTTGATCTTGTAGCCTTCCACTTTGCTCTATTCATTGATTAGCACTAATAGCTTTGCTGTAGATTTTTTCTGGATTTTCTACATATAGAATCAAGTCATCTACAGTGAAAGTTTTACTTCTTCCTCTCCAATTTAGATGACTTTTATTTGTTTTTCTTACCTAATTGATCTAGGTAGAACTTCCAGCACGATGTTGAATAACAATGACAGTGGCCATCCCTGTCTTGTTCCCGATCTTAGAGGGAAAGCTTTCAGTGTTTCCCCATTGAGTATGATGTTAGCTGTGGGTTTTTCAAATATTGCCTTTATCATATTGAGAACGTTCCCTTCTGTTCCTATCCTTTGAATTGTTTTCATCAAGAAAGATGTTGAATTTTGTCAAATGCCTTTTCTGCATCAATCGAGATGATCATGTGGTTTTTTTGCTTTGACTTTTTGAGTGGTGTATTACATTTTTTTATTTTCTTGTGTTGAACCAGCCTTGCATACCTGGAATAAACACCACTTGGTCATGGTGTATAATTCTTTTAATGTGCTGCTGGATTTGATTTGTGAGATTTTGTCGAGGATTTTTGCATCTATGTTCATTAAAGAGATTGGTCTACAATTTTCTTTTTTGTAGTATCTTTGTCTGATTTTGGTATTAGGGTGATGTTAGCTTCATAGAATGGGTTGGGTAGCTTTCCCTTCTTGAATTTTTTTGAAGAGTTTGAGCAGGATTTGTATTAATTCTTTCTTGAATGCTTGGTAAAATTCACATGTTAAGCCATCTGATCTTGGGCTTTTCTTTTTTGTCAGCTTTTTGATGACTGGTTCAATCTCTTTGCTTGTGATTGGTTTGTTGTGGTCATCTATTTCTTCTTTGGTCAATGTTGGTTGTTTATGCTTTTCTAGGAAGTTATCCATCTCATGTAAGTTGTCCAGTTTATTAGCATATAGTTGCTCATAGTATCTTCTCATTATCACCTTTATTTCTGCAGGGTCAGTAGTTATGTGTCCTTTCCCATTTCATATTGCATTTATTTGCATCACTTTCTTTTCTTTTTTTTGTTAGCTTAGCTAGTGGCCCTCAATTTTGTTGATTTTCTCAAAGAACCATCTTCTAGTTTTCTTGATTCTCTCTATTGTTTTCCTGTTCTCTGTTTCATTTATTTCTGCTCTGATCTTTTTTATTTCTTTCTTTCTGTTTCCTTTGGGGTTTATTTGCTGTTCTTTCTCTATTTCATCCAGGTGAACATTTAGTTCCTCAATTTTTGCTCTCTCTTCTTTTTTAATATACACATTTAGGGCAATAAATTTCCCTCTCAGCACCTCCTTTGCCCCATCCCATAAGTTTTGATATGTTGTGTTTTCATTGTCATTTGCCTTGAGGTATTTACTAATTTCTCTTGTAATTTCCTTTACCCACTGGTTTTCTAACAATGTGTTGTTTAGTCTCATTATATTTGTGAATTTTACAATCTACTGCCTGTTTTTTATTTCCAACTTCATTCCATTAAATCTGAGATAGTGTTTTTCATAATATCAATATTTTTAAATTTTTTGAGACTTGCTTTGTAACAAAGCATATGGTGTATCCTAGAGAATGTTCCATGAGCACTTGAGAAGAATGTGTATCCTGCTGTTGTATGGTGTGGTGTTCTATAAATGTCTGTCAAGTCTAGTTCATTTATCATAGAATTCAACATCTCCATTTCCTTGTTTATCCTCTGTCTAGATGTTCTATCCATTGATGAGAGTGGTGTTCAATTCTCTATTATTGTGGAGTTATCTACTTCTCCTTTCATTGTTCTCAGTGTTTACCTCATGAATTTTGGGGCACTCTGGCTTGATGCATAAATATTTATGATTGTTATGTTTTGTTGATATGTTGACCCCTTTATTAATATATAGTGTCCTTCTTTGTCTCTTTAAATTGTTTTACTTTTGAAGTCTACATTGTATGATATTAATATAACTACTCCCTGTTTTTTCTGGTTGTTGTTTGCATGAAATATCTTTTTCCAACCTTTCTCTTTCAGCCTATTTTTGTCCTTGTGCCTGTTATTGAATTTTGAAAGCACTATATATATTTTGGATATAAGTCCTTTATCAGATATGCTTTTTGCAAATATTTTCCCCCAGTTTGTGGCTTTTATTTTCATTCTTTTGATACTGTGTTTTGAAGAGCAGAATTTGTTAAGTTAGATGAAATCAAATTTGTAATGTTTTTTCCTTTAATCAGTAATGTTTTGGGAATCTTATTTAAGTAATACTTGCCTAAACCTAGGTCTGAAGGATCATCACCTATGCTTTCTAGAAGTTTTAGTTTTAGGTTTTACATTTAGGTTTATGATCCATTGAGTTCATTTTGTGTATGCTTCTAGATATGTATTGAAGTCACAATTTTTTTTTGCATATGGATATCCAGTTCTGTCACTATCATTTGAAGAGACTATCCACTGAATTACCTTGCATTTTTGTTAAAATTAAATGTAGGTCTATATCTAGGCCCTATTCTATATCACTCATCTGTTTTTCTATCTTTTTGCCAATACCATTTTTTCTTGATTACTGTACCTTTATAATATATCATGAAGTCAGGTGGTGCAAATCCTCAAGGTTTGTACTTTTTCTCAAAGTTATTTGGCTCTTCTAGGTACTTTCCATTTCCATATTAACTTTGGAATCAAAATTTCACTTTCTACAAAAAAGCCTGCTGGGATTGTGATTGTTTGAATGTATAGGTCATTTTGTTTAGAATTGACCTTTTTTTAAAATTTTATTTTGAAATAATTTCACACATATAGGGCAGTTGCAAATAAAATACAAACCCCCACAGAGAGCTCCAACCCCCTCTACACCCAGATATCTGTATCTACCAATTTTACATTTTGCTACCTTTGCAGTACCTTTCTTTCTCTTTCTTTCCTTCCATCCATCCATCCTTCCTCTATCCCTACCTCCCTCCCTCCCCCCTCTCTTTCTTTCAACTATATCTATTATCTTTCTATCAATTATCTATCTACCCATTTATCATCTTCTGAACATTTGAGAGCAGGTTGCATATATAATACTCCTTGAACTCATAATACTTCCATGTACATTTCCTATGAACAAGGATATTAACTTATGTCATTAACTTAACTGCAGTTAATTCAAGAAAATTAATATGGATATAAAGCTTAAATTCTATATTCCAATTCTTCCTTATGCCCCCTTTGAGCTTTTCTCCTCCATTCTTAGATCCACTCCAGTAACATATATTGCATTGATTGCCATTAACTCTTAATTAACTCTTTTTAATTAACTATATCAAAAAAATTTTTTTAGAAGATATACAAAAAGACGTTTCAAACAAACCATAACAAGGTAGTAAGAAAAAGACAACTAATCTAAAATAACTACTTTTCTTCCAACATGTTCCTACTCTAACCCAAGAAAATAACCTAATATAGCAACATTTCTGTGAACTTGTTCCTACCATACCCATCAGAAATTAAACCAGTCATTCTTGGGCATTCCCAGAATGATAAATTTACCCATGATAGCTTATCTGTTCTTATTGGGTTAACATTCCCCCTTCATTAATTGCTCACTTTCACTGGTTCCCCTACATTCTATATTATAAACCATTTATTTTAGGAGTGTGTTGTTTAACCTCCAGGTGTTTGTGAATTTTCTGTCTCTGATGGTTATTGACTTATAATTGTATTCCATTGTGGTCAGAGAATGTGCTTTGAATAATTTCATTTTTTTAAAATTTATAGTGGCCTGTTTTACATCCCAGCATATGGTCTATTCTGGAGAAAGTTCCATGAATACTAGAGAAGAATGTGTATCCTGGTGATTTGGGATATGATATTCTATATATGTCTGTTAAATCAAATTCGTTTATCAGATTGTTTAGGTTTTCAATTTCCTTTCTGGTCTTCTGTCTGGTTGATCTATGTATAGGAGAGAGTGATGTGTTGAAGTCTCCCACAATTATTGTGGAAACATGCATTACATCCTTTAGTTTTGCCCATGTTTGTCTCATGTATTTTGTGGCAACTTGACTGGGTGCATAAACATTTATGACTGTTATTTCTTCTTGTTGAATTGCCCCTTTTATTAGTATGTAGTGGCCTTCTTTGTCTCTCATAACATCCTTGCATTTAAAGTCTATTTTATCTGAGATTAATATTGCTACTCCTGCTTTCTTTTGGCTGTAGCTTGCATGAAATATTTTTTCCATCCTTTCATTTTTAATTTCTTTGTGTTGTGTCTAAGATGAGTCTCTTGTATGCAACATATTGATAGTTCATATTTTTTGATCTATTCTGCCAGTCTATATCTTTTAATTTGGGAGTTTAATCCATTTACATTCAATGTTATTACTGTGAAGGCATTTCTTGAATCAGCCACCCTATCCTTTGGTTTATGTTTGTCAGATATATTCCCCCCCCCTTAATGTCCTTTAATGAACCAATATTGAATCTCTTTAGTACTGAACCTTTCTCCATATCACACTCTCCTTTCTTTGTTTCTCTGTCAGTAGGGCTCCCTTGAGTATCTCAAGTAGGGCAAGTCTTTTATTAGCAAAGTCTCTCAGCATTTGTCTGTGAAAAATTTAAGCTCTCCCTCAAATTTGAAGGAGAGCTTTGCTAGATAAAGTATTCTTAGTTGGAAATTTTTTTGACTCAGAATTTTAAATATGTCATGCCACTGCCTTCTCAACTCCATGGTGGCTGCTGAGTAGACACTACTTAGTCTTATGTTGTTTCCTTTGTATGTGGTGAATTGCTTTTCTCTTCCTGCTTTCAGAACTTGCTCCTTCTCTTCAGTATTTGACTGTCTGATCAGAATATGACTTGGAGTGGGTTTATTAGGATTTATTCTATTTAGAGTTCACTGGGCATTTATGCTTTGTGTATTTATATTGTGTAGAAGGTTTGAGAAGTTTTCCACAACAATTTCTTTGAATACACTTTCTAGACCTTTACCCTTCTGGGACACCAATGAGTCTTATATTTGGACATTTTATTTTATCTATCATATCCCTGAGGTCCATTTCGATTTTTTTTGATTATTTTCCTATTCTTTCTTTTGTTCTTTCATTTTCTGTTCTGTGGTCCTTGAGGTCACTGATTCATTGTTCAGCTTCCACTAGTCATGTGCTATGAGTATCCAGAATCTTTTTAATTTGGTCAACAGTTTCTTTTATTTCCATAAGATCATCTATTTTTTTATTTACTCTTGCAATTTCTTCTTTATGCTCTTCTAGGGTGTTCTTATTGTCCTTTATATCCTGTGTCATGCTGTTCTTCATGTCCTTTATATCCTGTGCCATGCTCTTGTTGTTTGTCTTTAGTTCTTTGTTTAGTAGCTCTAAGTACTGTGTCTCCTCTGATCTTTTGATTTGGCTGTTTGGGTTTGGGTTATCCATATCATCTGGTTTTATCATATGCTTTAAAATTTTCTCTTATTTTTTGCCTCTTGGCATTTGCTTTACTTGATAGGGTTCTTTTAGGATATGTAGGGTTATTCAAAGATGAATCTCTAATTTTGTCAGATCTGCAGCTTGGCATATACTTTCTCTAACTAACCAGCAGATGGCATCTGCAAGTCACCTATTCCCCTCAAGTCAGTTCTCCCCAACTTTGTCTTTGTGGTGTGTGGGGGTCTGATTCTTGTGGGGTCCAATTGGTGCACCAAGTTTGGGCATGTTGTTGGTGCTGTCAGTCCTGAATGTGAGGCGTGTGTCTGAGCAGTTAGGGAAAGAGGGCAGCTTTAATAATCAAACCTCCCAGGTGTTCCTGGGGATTTAAGGCTGTTGCAAGAGTCTAAACCTTCATTTCAGTCTCACCACAGATTGTCTCTGCCGCTCACCACAAGTCTTTGGTATTGGCATATGGTCCCTGGGATTTCCAAGTGGGCCTCTCTCCCAAGCCATGCCCTTCTAGCACCTCTGCTGAGGGAAGGTTTGTTATGTCCCAACTGCACAGCATCCCTCAAGGGAAGTTCTCGGCTGCCAGGCACTGTAGGTGCATTCCCAGCCTGCTGTAAAGATGGCTGAATGGGGCATGTTAATTTCCCCCTTTTCACAGTGCTCCACCTTTCCAGCTCCAGGACCATTAGCTGTGGGTGCATGAAAGGCTATTGTCCACACCTGATATTGTGGCATGTGCACATATTGTTGGAAACACTTCCTGTCACACTGGGTTTTTGGCCCAGCTGTGGGCTGTAGCTCCAGCACTGTGCAGGAGCGTTCCCAGCCTGCCAGGAAGATGGCTGCAAGGGACATGTTTTTTCCCCCTGTTGGCTCACCTCTGCCTGCCTCGCTCTGAGACAATTAGCAGTGGGTGCATGAAAGGCTATCTTCCATGCCAGATATTGAGGCGTTCACACAGCCCATTCTTGCCATGCTTTACTGTGTGGTTCTTGCTGCCATATCTGCAGCTGCTTTTGGGGGTTTTTAAAAAAGAAGTAGTCTGCCCCCAAATGCCAACCCTTGGTTTCCCCCCACTGCAGAGTGGCTGCTGGATATTCAGTGGCTTACTCATTGATTTCATAATGCAGACTCCCAGTTTCACCAAGTCCGTGGTCTGTGTGGTTTTAGCAGACCTTGTCCAGCTGATGCATCACTGGAACTGGGTTCTGGGTCACTTTCTGGGTTTTATCTGGTTATTTTTCATGGAGGTGTTTTTTTGACCTGTCTCTCCTAGCCACCATCTTAGGTTCTCCTCAGAATTAACATTTTAACAATATTGAGTCTTCCAATCCATGAACATGGCATTTCTACATTTATTTAGGTCTATTTTAATTTCCCTCAGCAGCATCTTGTAGTTTTCAGTGTATAAGTCTTGTATATATTTTTGTTTGTTATTGTTTTTTAATTATGCCTTTATCAAGATATAATTCACATACTATAAAATTCACCCTTTTAAATGTTTACTGTGCAGGAGATCTGCCTGGGCACTGAATCTGGCTTTGATCAGTGAATTCACTGTGCTGGATTCCAGCTCTGAGAGAACAGCTGTGTTTTTAACCAGCCTATGGTAGAAAGTAGCTGGCAGCCTACATTTCAACCCTGCCCCGGCAGGGGCTGAAATGAGACTGATTGAGTGATGCAGTAACTTCTCAGGGTACTGATGTATAGGCTGCTGTATGGTGGCTATTCCCCAGGAAAAGGTGGGGGAGTGAAGGCCCAGTGCAGTGTGTGGCTGTTTATTAGAGACTTCTGATTCCAGGGTCAGGGTTCTGAGCAACAGTATCAACCTGTCCTTGCTGAAAGTGGCTATTAGCCACTGCCTCAACCATATACCGAGCTGGGGTGGATGTCGGGCTGATTGATACATACTGTAACTTCTTGAAGCTGCAGGGGAACAGGGTGCTGAAGGGCAGCTTTTCCCCAAGAAAAGGGAGGGGATGCCCAGCATACTTTGTGGCTATTGATTAGAGACTTCAGGTTCCAGGGTCATGTATCTGAGTAACAGAATCAACCCATCACAGCCAAAAGTGGCTGACAACTTCTGTCTCAACATTTTACACAGCAGGTAGAGAGTTGGCTGACAATTAAAGACATAGAACTATCTTAGGACTGTGGGGAACAGTTGGCTGAAGAACCATGCTGGACATGACAGGAAAATACTGAGTTAGGGAAAAGTTTCATAGAGAAAACTGGCATAGTTCCAGGTTGTCTCTCCAGGGCACTTTGGTTCTGATTTAGACCCCCTTTTTGATTCCCAGGCCTGTTTCTGACTGGGACAAGCTGAGATTTGTAGGTCCTCCCTGGGGGAACCCTCCTCCCAGAATTAGCCCTCCACATAAAAGTAGCTATAGATAACAAAAGGAATGTTAAAAACATACAGTGGCAAATAAAAAAACAAACAGAACAGGATAGCATTTCTGGAGAAATAACAGGAAAGGATGATTTTTCCTGGGAGTGAAACAATTGCACTAATACTGCAATCTCAAAAATTGTCCCATATATTCAGGGCAAGAATCAGATGAATAAGAGCTGAAAATATTCTTGTCAGTTAAACACAAGCTATTTTAAAGGTCTAGAATAAGTTGAACCAAGTGTCAAAGAGATATAGCACAAAGCAAATCAATAAGAAAACCTTAGGCAAGAGAGAGAAACTGACACCCAGAATAAACTCATCAAATAAATGATGCCTAGATACCAGCAAAAATTATGTCATACTAAGAAACAGGAATATATGGCCCTGTCAAAGGAAAAACCCAAACTTCAAGTGAGATACAGGAGTTGAAACAATAATTAATGATGTTTGGACAGATCTACATCACTTCAATGAGATGAATGAAAATGTGGCAAAAGAGATAAAGGATATAAACACTGGATAAGCATAAAGGAGAATTTGAAAGCCTGCACAAAAAGTAACAAAACTTATAGGAATGAAAGGCACAATAGAAGAAATAAAAATACGATGGTGATATACAACAGCAGATTTGAAGAGGCAGAAGAAAGAATCAGCAAACTGGAGGATAGGCATCCAAATTCTCACAAACAAAAGAACAGATAGGGAAAAGAATGGAAAAATGAGTATCATTTCAGGGAATTGAAAGACAGCATGAAACATGCAAATATATGTGTCATGAATGTCCCAGAAGAAGAGAGGTTAAAGGAGGCATAAAGAATATTTGAGGAAATAATGCATCAAAATTTCCCTACTCTTTAGAAAGATATCAGTATATAGGCTCAAAAAGGGCAACATACCACAGACTAAATAAAAATAGACCTACTCTAACATTCTTACTAATCCTAACATCCAATGCCAAAGAGACAGAATTCTAAAAACAGCAAGAGAAAAGTGACAAACCACATACAAGGGAAGCTTGATAAGACTGAGTCCCAGTTTCTAATCAGAAACTATGGAGGTGGGGAGGAAGCAGTATGATATATTTAAGATATTGAAAGAGAAAAACTGCAAGCCAAGAATTATTTATCTAGCAAAATTTTCCTTCAAAAATGAGGAAGAATATAAAATATTCACAGAAAAACAGAACCTCAGAGAGTTAGTTAAGAAGAAACCTGCCCTACAAAAATACTAAGGGGTTGCTGCAGGCTGAAAAGAAAAGGCAGGAGATAGAGGTTTGGAGAGTGTAGAGATGAAGAATATCAGCAAGGGTAACTAAAAGGGTAAAATGATATGATATAGAAAAACCCAAGGAGAAAATGGTTGAAGAAAGTACTGGCTTTACAGTAATAAGAATGTTATTGGACTGCTCCCCAATCAAAAGACATAGACTGGCAGAATGGATTTAAAAAAAATAAGATCCATCTATATGCTCTCTAAAAGAGACTCTCTTTTTACCCAAGGACATAAATAGGTTGATATGAAAGGTTGGAAAAAGATACACATTCTTCACAAGTTCTCATGAATCATTCTCCAGTATAGACCACATGATGGGTGACAAGACAGGTCTCAAATTTAAAAGATTGAAACTATACGAAGCACTTTCTGTGATCAAAATGTAATGAAGGCAGGGTGGTGGAGTGATGAAGTGTTTAATTTAGTTACTCTTCCAGTGAAGCTTGTAAATAGGCAGGAACTGTCTGGAACAATTTTTTAGGTGACTTCTGTGACCAGACACATCATACACCAGTCTGGAACCAGTGGAATGGCTGAAATCGCAGTGAAGGACTGTACATTTCCCCAGGCAGGGTGCTAGCACTCCTCACCACAGGCATGGGAGTCTGTTTTGGAGTTAGTTCATTGAGGGAAAAAAAAGCAGTCTCTGCTGGGAGCAAGGAGTGGGGCGTAACCAGACTCCAATTGCAGAAATAATTAACAAATTTGGACTGCTGAAAAAATGCTCCAAGCTGAGATAAATCGAGAGCAAGCATGAAAGGAACCAGGAGTTTGTGCCCTGGCAGAGAGGAGGCAGGGCTAACAACAACAACAAACTAAAAACAGACTTTTGAAGTTAGAGGAGCTCAGAATACTGGAAAAGGGCTGGGCCCTAAGGAAAGGGGTCACATAGAAACACACACAAACTCCGGCTCTCGACTGGCAAACCCAAGGAGTGGGGGGCTGGCTTGGAAAAGGCTTTTGTTTTTTCTTTGCTTTCTTTCTCTATCTTTATTGTTCATTTATTTATTTTTTTTAAGCTTTGAATAGCACATTAGAACTGCCAGAACTCTCAGGTTTCAGCACTGCCCCAGGCAAGGGTGGAATTAATGTTGTCTGAGAGTAATTACTCAGGTGAAGGAGATAATTCCCTAAAGGGCATATCTTTAACTTGTCTCTTCAGGGAGCAAGGAAAAGTAGCTCAGCAAAGCTACAACTGTGGCTTTACCCTCAGCAGAGAGGAGGCGGGGCAGACAGAAAAAATAAAATGAAATAGAATAAAAAATAAAGACAGGCATTTGGAGTCACTGAGCTCAGAGTGCTGGAAAGGGGCTGGGCCCCAAGAATTGAGGTGCACAGAGCTGGGTAGCAAATTCAGCCCTTGACTGGCAACACTTGGAGGATGGGAAAAGGCTCTTAAAAGGGATTGTATTTCTTTTTTTCCTAGTTTTTTTCTTTTTCTTTTTTCTCCTTTTAAAGATTTTCTTCTTTTTAAACTATCCTACATAGCTCACTAGAGAAAGACTCAAGAAGAAGAAGCTCAAGTAACTTAATCAAGAAAATCAGGTGCCAGTTGACAGCTGGATCCAGGCAAGGGCAGAGCTAAGATATGTCTGAGACAAAGCAATGAGTCAAGTGGGGGAGTTAATTACCTAAAGGGCATAACCACCCCAAGAAAAGGGGGGCAGGGCCCAGTTGAAGTGACAGCTCTCCTTCAGAGAACTGAGAACAGGGGCTATAAAACAGAAATAGTTTTTGTCACTGAGAATTAGAGACACTGCATCTCTTTACAACAATGGGTAGCTTCAGGCTGACAAGCACCATCTACTGGACAGGATAAGAAAAACACAGGTCTGACAACCTTCCTGGACACATTCTCAGGGAAACTTGGTACAGATTAAACCCTCCTCCTGAGACCCAGGTCTGTCTGGACTGGGAAAGTCTGATTGAGGTTGATCATTTATGGGGAGACCCCCTCATAAAAAGTTTACATAGAGGCAGAGGAATAACAAAAAAAAAAAAAAAAAACAAAAAACAAAAAAAAACAAGAGCTGAAAAATTCTGATCAAATAACAGAAGCCATGCTAGTTGTCCAGAATAAGTTGAACAGAATGCCAAAGAACAGGTAGAGAGCAAAGTCAACCAACAAGAAAACCTTAGGTAAAAGAGTGAAAAGAAGCTCCAGAGTATCTTAATCAAGAAAATCATGTGCCAAGACAGCAAAAAATAATGAGCCATACTAGGAAACTTGAAAATATGGACCAGCCAAAGGAACAAATTAACACTTCAACTGGGATACAGGAGTTGAAACAACTAATTAAAGTGTCCAAACAAATATTCTAAATCAAATCAATGAGCTGAAGGAAAATGTGGCAAAAGAGATGAAGCATATAAAAAGACACTGGATGACCATAAAGGAGAATTCATAAGCTTGAAAAAACAAATGGCAGAACTCCTGGGAATGAAAGGTACATTAGAAGAGATGAAAACCAGCAGATTTGAAGAGGCAGAAGAAAGGATCAGCGAATTAGAAGACAGGACATCTGAAATCATATACACAAAAGAACAGATAGGGAAAAGAATGGGAAAATACAACCGGGGCCTTAGGGAAATGAATGAAGACCTGAAGCACACAAATATATGTGTTATGGGTGTCCCAGAAGGACAAGAGAAGGGAAAAGGGGCAGAAAGAATAATAGAGGAAATAATCACTGAAAATTCCCAACTCTTATGAAAGACATGGAATTAGAGATACAAGAAATGCAGTGTACCCCCCAAAAAATAGATCAAAATAGACCTACTAGAAGACAGTTACTGATCAGATTTTCTAATGTCAAAGACAAAGAGAGAATTCTGAAAGCAGCAAGAGAATAGTGATCCATCACATAGAAGGGAAGCTCAATAAGACTATATATGGATTTCTCAGCAGAAATTAGGCCAGAAAGCAGTATATGATATATTTAAAATCCTGAAAGAGAAGAACTGACAACCAAGAATTCTATATCCAGCAAAAGTGTCATTCAAAAATGAGGGAGAGTTTAAAATATTTTCAGAAACACAGACACTGAGAGAGTTTGTGAAAAAAATACCTGTTCTACAAGAAATACTAAAGGGAGTGAGCAAGTCTCATAAGAAAAGACAAGGGAGAGAGGTTTGCTGAAGAGTGTAGAAATGAAGACTATTAGGAAGGGTAAAAGGAGAGAGAAAATAAGATGTGACATATAAAACCCAAAAGCAGAATGGTAGCAGGATGTACTGCCCTTATAGGAATTACATTATATTTTAATGGATTAAACTCCCCCCCAAAAAAGTCCTAGACTTGCAGAATGCATTAAGAAACAGTATGCATCTATATGCTGTCTACAAGACACTCACTTTAGACACAAGGACAAAAACAGGCTGAAAGTGAAAGGTTGGACTAAGATACAACAATCAGAAAAAGAATAGTGGCAACTATATTAATATCAGACAAATTAGACTTCAAATGTAAAACAATTAAAAGAGACAAAGAAGGAAACTATTAATAAAAGGGCAATTCATAAAGATGACATAAGAAACATAAATATTTGTGCACCAAGCCAGGTTGCACCAAAGTACATGAGCAAACAGTGACAACATTGAAAAGTAGACAATTCTACAATAATAGTTGGAGACTTCAATACACCACTCTCATCAATGGATAGAACATCTAGTCAGAGGATCATTAAGGGAACAGGGATGTTGAATTATATGATAAATGAACTAGATGACAGACAAGTACAGAACACTACACACCACAAAGCAGGACACCCAGTTTTCTCAAATGCTCATGGGTCATTCTCAAGGATAAACCACATGTTGGGTCAAAAAGCAAGTCCCAGTAATTTTAAAAATATTTATATTACACAAAACAATTCCTCAGATTATAACAGAATGAACTGGGAAATCCATAACAGGTGGAAGGCTGAGAATTCACAAATATATGAATGATAAACAATATACTGTTAAACAACCAGTAGGTAAAGGAAGAAAGTATAAGAGAAATTAGTAAATATCTTGAGGCAATTGAAGATAAAAACACAACATAACAAAACCTATGGGATGCACCAAAAGTGCTGCTGAGAGGAATGTTTTTTGTCCTAAACATCTATATTATAAAAATTGAAAGAGCAAAAATTGAGGACTTAGCTATTCACTTGGAGGAAGTAGAGAAAGAACAGCAAACTAACCCTAAAGCAAACAGAAGGAAAGAAATAACAAAGACTAGAGCAGAAATAAATGAAATTTGGTCATGAAAACAATAGAGAGATTCAACAGAAGTAGAAGATATTTCTTTGAGAAAATCAATAAAATCAATTGACTCTTACATAGACAAAAAAAAGTGAGGATGGAAATAACATCAGAAATTGGAAAGGGGATATAACTGCTTGCCTCACAGTAATAATGGAGTGAATGAAAGGATACTATGAGTGACTATATGCTCATAAACTAGAAAACTTAAATGGACAACTTCCAAGAAAAGCATGAACAACCAACATTGACTTGAGAATAAATAGATGACCTCAACAAACCATCCACAAGTAAAGGGATTGAGTCAGTCATCAAAAAGCAAACAAACATAAAATTCCAGGACCAGATGGCTTCACATGTGAATTCTGCCATACTCTCAAGAAAGAATCAGTACAAATTCTGCTCAAACTCTTCAAAAAATTGATGAGTAGGGAAGGCTACCTAACTCATTCTATGAAGCCAACATCCCTGTAATATCAAAGCCAGGCAAAGATACTACAGAAAAAGAAAATTATAGACCAATCTCTTTAATGAATATAGATGCAAATATCCTCAACAAAATACTTGCAAATTGAATCCAGCAGCACATAAATGAATTATACACCATGACCAAGTGGGATTTCTTCCTGGTATGCAAGGATGGTTCAACATCAAATCAATTAATGTCAAACACCATATCAATGAATCAAAGTGTGAAAACCACATGATCATCTTGGTTGTTTCAGCATCCTTTCTTGATGAAAACACTCAAAAGCATAGGAATAGAAGGAACCTTCCTCAATATGGTAAAGGCAATATATGAAAAACCTACAGGTAACATTGTACTCATTGGGGAAAAAATGAAAGTTTTCTCTCTAATGTCAGTAACAAGACATGGATGCCCACTGTCACCATTGCTGTTCAGCATAGTGCTGGAAGTTCTAGTTAAAGAAATTAGAATAGAAAAAGAAATAAAAGGTATCCAACTTGGAGACATAGAAGTAAGAGTTTCACTGTTTTCAGATGACATGATCCTATATGTAAAAAATCTGGAAAAATCTACAGGAAGCCATTAGAGCTAATAAATGAATACAGCAAAGTGGCAGGGTACAAGAACAGCACCAGAGATGCAGTAGTGTTCCTATAAGCTAGTAATGAGCAACAGGAGGAGGAAATCAAGAAAAATCCATTTACAATAGCAAATAAAAGAATCAAGTTTTTGAATAAACTTTACCAAGTCAACAAAAGACCGATACACAGAAAATGACAAGAAGTTGCTAAAAGAAATCACAGAGGACCTAAATAAATGGAGGGATATACCTTGTTCATTGATTAGAAGACTAAATATAGTTAAGATGTCAATTCTGCTTAAGGTGATTTATAGATTCAATGCAATACAAATTAAAATTTCAACAACTCACTTGGCAGGAACAGAAAAAACAATAACCAAATTTATTTGGAAGGGTAGGATGCCCTGAATAGCAAAAAATATCTTGAGAAAGAGGAATGAAGTGAGAGGTCTCACCATATGTGTCTTTAAAGCATATTACAAAACTACAGTGGTCAAAACAGTATGGTACTGGCCTAAAGATATATATACTAACCAATGGAATTGAATTGAGTGTTCAGAAATAGAGCCTCTCATCTATGAACTATTAATCTTTGATAAGGTGTTCAAGCCAAAGCAACTGGGGCAGAGCAGCCTCTTCAATAAATGGTGTTTGGAAAACTGGATATCCATATCCAAAAGAATGAATGAATACTCCTATCTCACACCTTATAGAAAAATTAACTTGAAATGGATCAAAGACTGAAACATTGGAGCTAAGGCCATAAAATATTTAGACAAAAATATAGGGAAGTATCTAAAAGATCTGGTGATGAGGTGGTTTCCTAGACCTTACACCAAAAGCATGAACAATAAATGCAGAAATAGATAAATGGGATCTAAAAATTGAACACTTTCGTGCATCACAGGACTTTGTCAGAAAAGTAAAAGGCAGCCTACATAATGGGGAACAATATTTGGATACAACATATCAGATAAGGGTTTAATGCAGAATATATAAAGGGATCCTACAACTCAACAACAAAAAGACAACCCAATTAAAAACTTGGATAAAGACATGAGCTGACACTTTTCTGAAGAGGAAATGAAAATGGCATAAAAACATATGAAAAGATGCTCAACTTCACTGGCTCTTAGGGAAATGCAAGTCAAAACAATGAGACATCATCTCACACCTACTCAAATGGCCATTATAAAAATAAAAAAAAGAAAACAGAAAATTACAAATGCTGGAGAGGATGTGGAGAAAGGCCTTCATATTCACTGTTGGTGGGAATGTAGAATGGTGTCTCCACTCTGGAAGGCAGTGTGATGGTTCCTCAGGAAGTTAAGTTTATAATTGCTGCATAATCCAGCAATTCAATTACTAGGTTTATATTTGGAGGAACTGAAAGCTAAGACACAGACATATATAGATTGTTTGTATTTGTTAGTGTGAAGGCCAGATATCTCAGAGTAATTTGGGCAGAGGATGGATAATTATTTGAAAAGCCCCCTTGAGGGACTGGGGAAAATGTGGAAATACTAAATTTACCCACCTGGGGAATTCTTTATATTCTCACAACCATTGGGGAATACCAATTTAGTAGGCTGTGCCATTGATCTTCGGGCTCACCCTTATGAAGCTTGTTACTGCAAAGGAGAGGCTAAGCCCACTTATACTTGTGCCTAAGAGTCATCCATAGAATACTTCTTTTGTTGCTCAGATGTGGTCTCTCTCTCTCAGCCAACATGGCAGGTGGGCTTGCTGCCCACCCTCCCATGTGGGTATGAATCCCAGGGTTGTGAATCTCCCTGGCATCCTGTGACATGACTCCCGGGGATGAGTCTGGACCTGGTATCATGGGATTGTGAAAGCCTTCTTGACCAAAAGTGTGAAGAGAAATGAAACAAAATCAATTTTCAGGGGCTGAGAGGATTCAAATGGAGTTAAGCAGTCATTCTGGAGGTTATTATGCATTATGTAGATATCCGTTTTTAGTTTTTAGTGTATTTGAATAGGTAGAAGGAAACACCTGAAACTGTTGAACTGCAACACAGTAGCCTTGATTCTTAAAGATGTATATGGTGTGATGGTATGATTGTGAAAAACCTTTTGGCTCACACTCCCTTTATCTAGTGTATAGACAGTTGAGTAGAAAACAGGGACAGAAAAGTAAATCAATAATAGTGAGGTGTTCCAGTTTGCTAATGCTGCCATTATGCAAATTACCAGAAATGGATTGGTTTTTATACATGGGAATTATTTGGTTACAAATTTACAGTTCTGAGGCCATTAAAGTATCCAAACTCAGCACTAATAAGAGGATACCTTCATTGAAGGAAGGCCAATGATATCTGGGACATCTCTGTCCACTTGGAAGTCACATGCCTGGTGTCTGCTGGTCCCTTGCTCCCAGGTTTCATTTCAAAATGGCTTCTCCAAAATGTCTTTTGACTTCTATATCTCTTAGCTTCTCTCAACTCTCTGCTTGATTCTCCTGGGGTGTTCCTCCTCCTCTCCTGGGGATCCTCTTTTACCTTCTCTGGGACAAACTCTGGGCTTCATCTCTCAGCTTAGCATCACCAAACGTCCTGTCTGCATCTCCCAGTGTCTCCAAGCATCTGATTTCAATGACCAGCTCTAAAATGACTCTCTCAGCTTCATTGGGCCACTTGTTTCCATGAGCTCTTTTAAAGGACCCCAGTGATCTAATTAAGGCCCACCCAGAATGAGCAGGGTCACCTCTTTATGGAAATAATTTAATCGGTCACTTCTTTATGGAAATAATTTAATCAAAGCTCTCACAGTTGCCTGTGTCACATCTCCATGGAAACACTCAATCAAAGGTCTCACCCAACAAGATTGGATTATAGATTGTCCTAGTTCGCTAATGCTGCAGAATGCAAAACACCAGAGATGGATAGGCTTTTATAAAATGGGGGTTTATTTCACTACACAGTTACAGTCTTAAGGCCACAAAGCGTCCAAGGTAACACCTCAGCAATCGGGTACCTTCACCGGAGGACGGCCAGTGGTGTCCGGAAAACCTTTGTTAGCTAGGAAGGCAGCTGGCGTCTGCTCCAAAGCTCCGGCCTCAAAACGGCTTTCTCCCAGGACGTTCCTCTCCAGCAAGCTTGCTCCTCTTCAAAACATCACTCCCAGCTGCACTCTCTTTTCTCTCTTTGAGTCAGCTCATTTATATAGCTCCACCGATAAGGGCCCACCCTGAATGGGCGGGGCCACGCCTCCATGAGAACATCTCATCAGAATCATCTCCCACAGCTGGGTGGGGCACATTCCAAGCAAATCCAACCAGCACCAAAACTTCTGCCCCACACAAGACCACAAAGATAATGGCATTTGGGGGACACAATACATTCAAACTGGCACATTCCACCCCCTGGAACCCAAAATGACATTATCTTTCCAAATACAAAATACATTCATTTCATCACAATATCACAAAAACTTAAATCATTTCAGTAACAAAAGTTAAGTACAAAATCCCATCAAAATCAATTTAGGCTTGGTTAGTCCTAAGGCATAATTCCCCTCTAGCTGTGGATCTGTGAACCTAGAACAAGTTATGTGCTTCCAATATACAAAGGAGAGACATTCATAGGATAAACATTTCCATTGCCATAAGGAGAAACAGTAAGGAAAACAGGGTTAACAGGAGCAAAACAGTTCCTAAAACCCGCAGGACAAACTCCATTAGATTTCAAAGTCTGAGAGTCATTTACAGAACGATGTTCCATCCGTGGGGCTTGAGAGAGCGGGAGCCTAACCCTTCTTAAGGGCCTTTTCAGCAGCCCTTTCCTTTCCAAATGCTTAGGTGAGTACTCCAACATATCCACACATTGGGGAGACCACCTTCTT
Source organism: Choloepus didactylus (assembly GCF_015220235.1). Classification (NCBI taxonomy): domain Eukaryota; kingdom Metazoa; phylum Chordata; class Mammalia; order Pilosa; family Megalonychidae; genus Choloepus; species Choloepus didactylus. The sequence continues at coordinate 94,794,908 of NC_051334.1, read as the reverse complement.
GGCCCCACCCTCCTCAAACATTGGGGCAGCTCCCGGATTCCTTTCCATCTCCGGGGCACACGCTCAACCCCTTCAGAACAGTGGGGTGGCAGCCAGGCTCTCCCCAATTCCCTGGAAATGTGCTCCACCCTCTTTGGGACCTTGGGTGGCAAAACTCTTCCAGAGCATCGAGGCGGAAAGCCCGCCCTCGACCTCCAGGGCAAACTCACCCTTTCCATGCATGTGGGCTGCTCCGCTTTCCCAGTCCGAGACCTCTTGACTCTAGACCTCAACCTCCATGGCTCTGTCTTTGAAGAAATTTTTCCTTCAGTTTGTTCCTTGTCTGTCTCCTCCAGTCCAGACTGGCAATGGCTCCGTCTATAAAGATCTCGCAAAAATTCTGTTGGCTTTGCATGAAGCACACAGGGATCAAAGCCATCAGACAACAGGACCTTCCACAAATCCTTTCTGCTTAACTCCTTTTCCAATCTTGGCTTGTACTGAAGTGGCGGCTGGGTTCCATGTTTGGTTACATCCTCACATTGGGTTGTAGCTTCTGGGATTCCACCCCCTGGAAGCTCATAATTTTCCAAGCCATCAGCTTCTGGTTTCTTTGAACCCAAGAGTTCAGTTCTAAGTTTATCTCTCTCCGCCCGCATTTTACTATAAGCTGCAAGGAGAAGCCAGGGTATATCCTCCGCATGTAGTCTGGAGATCTCCTCAGCTAAGTATTCCAGGTTATCACTTTTAAATTCTTCCTTCCATCTGACACCAGGACTCAATTTTGCCAAATTCTCTGCCACTTTAAAACAAGGATTGCCTTTCTTCCAGTTTACAACAACACATTCATCATTTCTGCTCAGGACCTCATAAGTATCTTTAGAGTCCATATTTCCACTAACAGTCTCTTTAAAGCAGTTTAGGCCTTTTCTATCAAGCTCCTCACAATTCTTCCAGAAACTTCCCCTTATCCATTTAAAAAGCCGTTCCAACATGTTTGGTATTTGCAAACTCAGCAGCAAAAGCACCCCACTTCTGGTACCAAAATCTGTCCTAGTTCGCTAATGCTGCAGAATGCAAAACACCAGAGATGGATAGGCTTTTATAAAATGGGGGTTTATTTCACTACACAGTTACAGTCTTAAGGCCACAAAGCGTCCAAGGTAACACCTCAGCAATCGGGTACCTTCACCAGAGGACGGCCAGTGGTGTCCGGAAAACCTTTGTTAGCTAGGAAGGCAGCTGGCGTCTGCTCCAAAGCTCCGGCCTCAAAACGGCTTTCTCCCAGGACGTTCCTTTCTAGCAAGCTTGCTCCTCTTCAGAACATCACTCCCAGCTGCACTCTCTTTTCTCTCTTTGAGTCAGCTCATTTATATAGCTCCACTGATCAGGGCCCACCCTGAATGGGCGGGGCCACGCCTCCATGAGAACATCTCATCAGAATCATCTCCCACAGCTGGGTGGGGCACATTCCAAGCAAATCCAACCAGCACCAAAACTTCTGCCCCACACAAGACCACAAAGATAATGGCATTTGGGGGACACAATACATTCAAACTGGCACATAGATCATGGCTCTTCTGGGATCCATAACCATTTCAAACCTGCACATTCTGGATGGGGGTTTAAGGGTGTTTTTTTTAATTTTACTTCTATTTTATTCTTATTTTTTGTTTTTATTTTTATAATATTTTGTAGTAATGAAAATATTAAAAAATTGTGATGAATGCACAACTATATGATGACAATGTGGACAACTGATTTTACACTTTGGATGATTTTATTGTATGTGACTATATCTCAATAAACTTGCAAGGAAAACAAAAACCTGAAAAAACTTACAAATAATTTTTAGATCATGTGCCATACAAAACAAAGGGTGATCCAGATTTTGTCCATTGGCCACAGTTTACTGGTACCTGGCACCTGGACAAGAACATTGCTTTTACTTAATTTTTTAAGAATGGAAAAAAATGTTCACGTGGAAAATATGTATCAGAGCTACCATTATTTTAGTATTGTTTCTGATTGCATTATTAACATTATCTTTTTTAAAAAATCCATTTTATTGAGATATATTCACATACCATGCAGTCATACAAAACAAAGGGTACATTTGACTGTTCACAGTACCATTACACATTTGTGTATTCTTCACCAAAATCAATCCCTGACATCTTCAATACCACACACACGAAAGTAACCAGAATAATAATTAAAGTGAAAAAGAGCAATTAAAGTAAAAACACTGGGTGCCTTTGTTGTTTATTTGTTTCCTTTCCCCATTTTTCTACTCATCCATCCATAAATTCGACAAAGGGAAGTGTGGTCCATGTGGCTTTCCGAATCGTATTGCCACCCCTCATAAGCTACATTTTTATACAATCATCTTCAAGATTCATGGGTTCTGGGTTGTAGGTTGATAGTTTCAGGTATTTACTGCTAGCTACTCCAATTCACTAGAACCTAAAAAGGGTTGTCTATATTGTGCATAAGAGTGCCCAGCAGAGTGACCTCTCAGCTCCTTTTGGAATCTCTCTGCAACTGTAGCTTATTTCTTTTCCTTTCACATCCCCTTTTTGGTCAAGATGATGTTCTCCATCCCAAGATGCCGAGTCTACTTTCCACTCCAGGAGTCATATTCCACGTTGCCAGGGAGATTCACTCCCCTGGGTGTCTGATCCCATGTAGTGGGAAGGGAAGTGATTTCACCTGCCAAGTTGGCTTAGCTAAAGAGAGAGGACCACATCTGAGCAACAAAGAGGTACACGGGAGGAGGCTCTTAGGCACAATTATAGGGAGGCCTAGCCTCTACTTTGCAGCAACAGTCTTGCCAAGGGCAAGTGCCATGGTAGAGGGCTCAGCCCATCAAACCACCAGTCCCCTATGTCTGTGAGCACATCAGCAGCCATCGAGGTGGGGAAGCCCAATAACCCTGCATTCTCCATGAGCTCCTCAAGGGGGCTCTGCATATTTTTTTTCATTTTCTTAATTAACACTTTTTTTAAATCAACTATATAAAAAAATTAAAAAAAAAACATTTCAAACTAACCATAACAAGGGAGTAAGGAAAAGAAAACTAAGCTAAAATAAGTACTTTACTTCCAACATGTTCCTTCTCTACTCAAGAAAGTAACCTAATATAGCAACATTTCTGTGAACTTGTTCCTATTAGACCAATCAGAAATTAACAGACAATAGTCATTCCTGGGCATTCCCAGAATGTTAAATTTACCCATGATAACTTATCTGTTCTTATTGGGTTATCATTCTCCCTTCCTTAATTGCTCTCTATCACTAGTTCCCCTACATTCTACATTACAAACCATTTGTTTTACATTTTTCAATGGTCACATTAGTGGTAGCATATAATATTTCTCTTTTTGTGCCTGGTTTATTTTGCTCAGCATTATGTCTTCAAGGTTCATCCATGTTGTCATATGCTTCACATCGTTCCTTACTGCCGCGTAGTATTCCATTGTGTGTATATAGCACATTTTATTTATCCACTCATCTGCTGAAGGACATTTGAGTTGTTTCCATCTCTTGGCAGTCGTGAATAATGCTGCTATGAACATTGGCATGCCGATATCTGTTCATGTCACTGCTTTCAGACCTTCCGGGTATATACAGAAAAGTGCAATCGCTGGATCTAAGGGTAACTCTATATCTAGTTTTCTAAGGAAGAGCAAGACTGACTTCCAGAGTGGCTAAACCATTATACAGTCCCACCAACAATGAATAAGAGTTCCAATTTCTCCACATCCTCTCTGGCATTTATAGTTTCCTGTTTGTTTAATGGCAGCCATTCTAATTGGTGTGAGATGGTATCCCATTGTGGTCTTCATTTGCATCTCTCTAATAGCTAGTGAAGCTGAACATTTTTTCATGTGTTTCTTGTCCATTTGTAATTCCTGTTCATTGAATTGTCTTTTCATATCTTTGCCCATTTTATAATTGGGCTGTCTGTACTATTCTCATTGAGTTGTAGGATTTCTTTATATATGCAAGATATCAGTCTTTTGTCAGATACATGGTTTCCAAAACTTTTTTCCCATTGAGTTGGCTGCCCCTTTACCTTTTTGGCAAATTCCTTTGAGGTGCAGAAACTTCTAAGCTTGAGGAGTTCCCATTTGTCTATTTTTTCTTTTGTTGCTTGTGCTTTGGGTGTAAAGTCTAGAAACTGGCCGCCTAATACAAGGTCTTCAAGATATTTCCCTACATTATCTTCTAGGAGTTTTATGGTACTGTCTTTTATATTGAGATCGTTGATCCATTTTGAGTTAATTTTTTTTTTTTGCTAGTTTCATTTATTTATTTATTGTAATGGTGTTTCTTTTTTTTTTATCTTCATTTTATTGAGATATATTCACATACCACGCAGTCATACAAAACAAATCGTACTTTCGATTGTTTACAGTACCATTACATAGTTGAACATTCATCACCTAAATCAATCCCTGATCACCTAAATCAAGCCCCGGGGAGGAATGTAGACCTGGCATCGTGGGACTGAGTTAATTTTTGTGTAGGGTGTGAGGTAGTGGTCCTCTTTCATTCTTTTGTATATGGATATCCAACTCTCCCAGCCCTATTTGTTGAAAAGACTATGTCCCATTTCAGTGGCTTTGGGGGTCTTATCAAAGATTAGTCGGCCATAGATCTGGGGGTCTATCTCTGAATTCTCCATTCAATTCCATTGATCAATATGTCTATCTTTGTGCCAGTACCATGCGGTTTTGAGAACTGTGGCTTTATAATAAGCTTCAAAGTTAGGGAGTGTAAGTCCTCCCACTTAGTTTTTCTTGTTTAGGGTGTCTTTAGCAATTCAACACATCTTCCCTGTCCAAATAAATTTGGTAACTAGCCTTTCCAAGTCTGCAAAGTAGATTGTTGGAATTTTCATTGGAATTGCATTCAATCTATAGATGAGTTTGGGTAGAATTGACATCTTAATGACATTTAGCCTTCCTATCCATGAACATGGAATATTTTTCCATCTTTTAAGGTCCCCTTCTATTTCTTTTACTAGAGTTATGTAGTTTTCTTTGTGTAGGTCTTTTACATCTTTGGTTAAGTTTATTCCTAGGTACTTGATTTTTTTAGTTGCTATTGAAAATGGTATCTTTTTCTTGAGTGTCTCTTCAGTTTGTTCATTTCTAGCATATAGAAACATTACTGACTTGTGTGCATTAATCTTGTATCCCACTACTTTGCTAAATTTGTTTATTAGCTCTAGTAGCTGTATCGTCGATTTCTCTGGGTTTTCCAGATATAAGATCTTATCACCTGCAAACAATGACAGTTTTACTTCTTCCTTTCCAATTTGGATGCCTTTTATTTCTTTGTCTTGCCAGATTGCCCTGGCTAGCACTTCCAGCACAATGTTGAATAACAGTGGTGATAGCGGGCATCCTTGTCTTGTTCCTGATCTTAGAGGAAAGGCTTTCAGTCTCTCACCATTGAGTACTATGCTGGCTGTGGGTTTTTCATATATGCTTTTTGTCATATTAAGGAAGTTTCCTTCAATTCCTACCTTTTGAAATGTTTTTATCAAAAAAGGATGTTGGATTTTGTCAAATACTTTTTCAGCACCTATTGAGATGATCATTTGATTTTTCTCTTTTGATTTGTTAATGTGTTGTAAGACATTGATTTTCTTATGTTGAACCATCCTTGCATGCCTGGAATGAACCCCACTTGGTCATGGTGTATGATTTTTTTAATGTGTCTTTGGATTCAATTTGCAAGTATTTTGTTGAGAATTTTTGCATCTGTATTCACTAGGGAGATAGGCCTGTAGTTTTCCTTTTTTGTATCATCTTTGTCTGGCTTTGGTATTAGATTGATGTTAACTTCATAAAATGAGTTAGGTAGTGTTCCATTTTCTTTGATGCTTTGAAAGGGTTGAAGTAAGATTGGTGTCAGTTCTTTTTGGAAAGTTTGGTAGAATTCCCCTGTGAAACCATCTGGCCTTGGGCATTTATTTGTGGGAAGCTTTTTGATGACTGATTGGATCTCTTTCCTTGTGATTGGTTGGTTGAGGTCTTCTGTTTCTTCTCTGGTCAGTCTACGTTGTTCATATGTTTCCCGGAAATTGTCCATTTCCTTTACATTATCCAGTCTGTTGGCATACAGTTGTTCATAGTATCTTCTTATAATGTTTTTAATTTCTTTGGGATCTACAGTAATGTCACTTTCCTCATTCATTATTTTGTTTATATGGGTCTTCTCTCTTTTTTATTTTGTCAGTCTAACTAGGGTCTTGTCAATCTTGTTGATCTTCTCAAAGAAACTTTTGGTGTTATTTATCCTCTGTATTTTTTCTTCTCTATGTCATTTATTTCTGCTTTAATCTTTGTTATTTCTTTTCTTCTACTTGGTTTAGGATTGGTTTGCTGTTCATTTTCTAGCTTCTTCAGTTGATCCATTAGTTCTTTGATTTTGGCTCTTTCTTCCTTTTTAATATATGCATTTAGTGCTATAAATTTCCCCCTCAGTACCACTTTTGCTGCATCCCATAGGTTTTGGTATGTTGTGTTCTCCTTTTCGTTCATCTGTATATATTTAGCAATTTCTCTTGCTATTTCTTCTTCAACCCACTGATTGTTGAGGAGTGTGTTGCTTAACCTCTAGGTATGTGTGAATTTTCTAAGTTTCTGATGATTATTGACTTCTAATTGTATTCCATTGTGGTCAGAGAATGTGCTTTGAATAACTTCAATTTTTCATAAATTTATTGAGCCTTGTTTTATGTCCCAGCATGTAATCTATTCTGGAGAAAGTTCCATGAGCACTAGAGAAGTATGTGTATCCTGGTGCTTTGGGATGTAATGTTCTATATATATCTGTTAGATCCAATTCATTTATCAGATTGCTTAGGTTTTCAGTTTCCTTATTGGTCTTCTGTCAGTTGATCTATCTATAGGAGAGAGTGATGTGTTGTAGTCTCCAACAATTATTGTGGAAACATCAATTGTTTCCTTTAGTTTTGCCAGTGTTTTTCTCATGTATTTTGATGCACCTTGATTGGGTGCATAAACATTTATGATTGTTATTTCTTCTTGTTGAATTGCCCCTTTTATTAGTATGTAGTGGCCTTCTTTGTCTCTCATAACATGCTTTCATTTAAAGTCTATTTTATCTGAGATTATTATTGCTACTCATGCTTTCTTTTGGCTGTAGCTTGCATGAAATATCTTTTCCATCCTTTCACTTTCAATTTCTTTGTGTCCCTGTGTCTAAGATAAGTCTCTTGTGTGCAACATATTGATGGCTCATTTTTTTAATCCATTCTGTGAATCTATATCTTTTAATTGGGGAGTTCAATCCATTTACATTCAACATTATTACTGTGAAGGCATTTCTTGAATCAGCCAGCTTATCCTTTGGTTTATGTTTGTCATATATATTTTTTCCCTCTCTCTATTCATGTCTTTAATGTACGCATACTGAATCTCTTTAGTACTGAACCTTTCTCTATATCTCTCCTTTCATTGTTTCTCTGTCAGTAGGACTCCCTTTAGTATCTCAAGTAGGGCAGGTCTGTTAGCAAATTCTCTCAGCATTTGTCTGTTAAAAATTTAAGCTCTCCCTCTAATTTGAAGGAGAGCTTTGCTGGATAAAATATTCTTGGTTGGCAATTTTTCTAACTCAGAATTTTAAATGTGTCAGACCACTGCCTTGTTGCCTCCATGGTGGCTGCTGAGTAGTCACTAGTTAGTCTTATGCTGTTTCCTTTGTATGTGGTGAACTGCTTTTCTCTTGCTGCATTCAGAACTTTCTCCTTTTCTGTATTTGCCAGTGTGATCAGAATATGTCTGAGTTTATTTGGATTTATTCTCTTTGTAGTTCACTGGGCATTTATGATTCATGTATTTATGGTATTTAGAAGATTTGGGAAGTTTTCCCCAACAATTTCTTTGAATACTTTTCCAAGACCTTTACCCTTCTCTTCCCCTTCTGGAACACCAATGAGTTATATTTTGATGTTTTATATTATCTATCATATCCCTGAAGTCCATTTCAATTTTTTTTTTATTTTTTTCCCCATTCTTTCTTTTGTTCTTTCATTTTCCCTTCTGTTGTCTTCCAGGTCACTGATTTGTTGTTCAACTTCTTTCAGTATTGTAGTCTTGAGTATCCAGAATCTTTTTAATTTGGTCAACAGCTTTCTTTACATTCCATAAGATCATCTATTTTTTTTATTTACTCTTGCAATTTCTTCTTACCTCCTTCCAGCCTTTCCAATACGCCAGCATCCAAATATATATGTAAAGTTTCAGTATTCATAGATCTTTGTTCAATCTTATCTTGTTTGTTGCTACTTCTTCCTCTCTCTAAATCTTTCTCCATCTTCTGGGATGTCTAGGCAGTGAGCACCCGAATTTGTTAATATTAAAAGGGAGTGTCAACAGTATGGGGGAAGGGGTCCACCAATGATAGTTGATCTTAAAGAGGCTGTTGTCTTTAGGTTTTAGGACTTGTCTGGTATAGGAACACTCTAGTGGATTTAAGTTTCTGAAAGATGAAACTTAGTGAGTGAATCTTTTATAGGATATCAGGTAGGGAACTAGGTATTTGGAGACTACTTTTGGTAAAGTCATGGCATACTGTGGCCAATTGGGATGTCTAGCTGGAGCTTGCATGAGAGAAACCTCCAGGATAGCCACTCAACTCTGGGATCTCTCAGCCATTGCAACCTCAGTTTGTTACCTTTCTTTTTTTTTCCCTCCCTTTTGATCAGGTAGGCATTTTCAGCCCTTTACTGCCAGGGCCAGTCTCATTCCTGGGAGTCATGTCCCACATCTCCAGGCAGATTCATTCCCCTGGGAGTTATGTCCCTTGTGGTGGGGGGGGGGGGAGCTTAATGAATTTATTTGCTAAGTTGGGCTTAGAGAAAGACCACATTTGAGCAACAAAGAGGTTGCCTGGAGGCACCACTTAAGCATAATTATAGGAGGGCTCAGCCTCCTATTTACAACCCTAAAATTTCACAAAAGCATGTCTCAAGTCAAGGGATTGATTTATTAAGTAGTGGGTTCCTATCTTGACTTAATATATATTCAATCCCAAGATAAACAGTTACTTACATTGTCTTAACTTAGTTGTATAATTTTCATCAATCTCAACTTTAAACAATCATTATAACATAATATATCCCAGCACTCTTATCTGCTGCTAATTTTTCACCCCTTGTTTTATTGTGGAGTTGGTAAGATATTCCTATTAAATATAGTCAATACATAATGGGTAGTTTTTCCATACCACTCTGTTGTTAACCCTGTGAATCAGTGTATCGTGGTAACAATTATTTAGGTTTGTGGTGCTACTATGTGTGCTACCTGCCTTTTTAAACAACCATTTATGAACATGTTGATGTACAGTGCATCCCTAATACTTATAATCCCATTAATGTACTGTGCCAGTTTGAGTGTATTGTGTCCCCCAAATGCCATTATCTTTGTAGTCTTGTGTGGGGCAGAAGTTTTGGTGCTGGTTGGATTTGCTTGGAATGTGCCCCACCCAGCTATGGGAGATGATTCTGATGAGATGTTCTCATGGAGGCGTGGCCCCACCCATTCAGGGTGGGCCCTGATCAGTGGAGCTATATAAATGAGCTGACTCAAAGAGAGAAAAGAGAGTGCAGCTGGGAGTGATGTTTTGAAGAGAAGCAAGCTTGCTGGAGAGGAACGTCCTGGGAGAAAGCCGTTTTGAGGCCGGAGCTTTGGAGCAGATGCCAGCTGCCTTCCTAGCTAACAGAGGTTTTCCGGACGCCATTGGCCATCCTCCGGTGAGGGTACCCGATTGCTGAGGTGTTACCTTGGACGCTTTGTGGCCTTAAGACTGTAACTGTGTAGTGAAATAAACCCCCATTTTATAAAAGCCTATCCATCTCTGGTGTTTTGCATTCTGCAGCATTAGCAAACTAGGACAGATTTTGGTACCAGAGAAGTGGGGTGCTTTTGCTGCTGAGTTTGCAAATACCAAACATGTTGGAACGGCTTTTTAAATTGATAAGGGGGAATTTCTGGAAGAGTTGTGAGGAGCTTGATAGAAAAGGCCAAAACTGCTTTAAAGAGACTGTGGAAATATGGACTCTAAAGATACTTCTGATGAGGACTTGAACAGAAATGATGAATGTGTTGTAAACTGGAAGAAAGGCGATCCTTGTTTTAAAGTGGCAGAGAATTTGGCAAAATTGAGTCCTGGTGTCAGATGGAAGGAAGAATCTGGAAGCAACAACTTGGAATACTTAGCTGAGGAGATCTCCAGACTACGTGTGGAGGACGTATCCTGGCTTCTCCTTGCAGCTTATAGTAAAATGCGGGCGGAGAGAGATAAACTTAGAACTGAACTCTTGGGTTCAAAGAAACCAGAAGTTGATGGCTTGGAAAATTACGGGCTTCCAGTGGGTAGAATCCCAGAAGCTACAGCCCAACCTGAGGACAAGCCAAGATTGGATAAGGAGTTAAGCAGAAAGGATTTGTGGAAACTCCTATTGTCTGATGGCTTTGACCCCTGCATGCTTCATGCAAAGCCAACAGAATTTTTGCGAGATCTTTATAGACGGAGCCATTGCCGGTCTGGACTGGAGGAGACAGACAAGGAAAAAATTAAAGGAAAAATCTCTTCAAAGACAGAGCCATGGAGGTTGAGGTCTGGAGTCAAGAGGTTTAGGGCTGGGAGAGCGGAGCAGCCCACATGCATGGAAAGGGTGAGTTTGCCCTGGAGGTCGAGGGCGGGCTTTCCGCCTCGATGCTCTGGAAGAGTTTTGCCACCTCAGGTCCCAAAGAGGGTGGAGCACATTTCCAGGGAATTGGGGAGAGCCTGGCTGCCACCACACTGTTCTGAAGGGGTTGAGCGTGTGACCCGGAGATGGAAGGGAATCCGGGAGCTGCCCCGATGTTTGAGGAGGGTGGGGCCAAGAAGGTGGTCTCCCCAATGTGTGGAAATGTTGGAGCACTCACCTAAGCGTTTAGAGAGGAAAGGGCTGCCAGAAAGGCCCTTAGGAAGGGTTAGACTCCCGCTCTCTCAAGCCCCAAGGATGCAACGTTGTTCTGTAAATGACTCTCAGACTTTGAAATCTAATGGAGTTTGTCCTGCAGGTTTTAGGAACTGTTTTGGTCCTGTTAACCCTGTTTTCCTTACTCTTTCTCCTTATGGCAATGGAAATGTTTATCCTATGAATGTCCCTCCTTTGTATATTGGAAGCATATAACTTGTTCTAAGTCCACAGATCCAAGCTAAAGGAAAAGTATGGCTTAGGACTGACCACGCCTATATTTGATTTTGATGGGATTTTGTACTTAACTTTTGTTACTGAAATGATTTAAGTTTTTGTGACATTGTGATGAAATGAATGTATTTTGTATTTGGAAAGATAATGTCATTTTGGGTTCCAGGGGGTGGAATGTGCCGGTTTGAGTGTATTGTGTCCCCCAAATGCCATTATCTTTGTAGTCTTGTGTGGGGCAGAAGTTTTGGTGCTGGTTGGATTTGCTTGGAATGTGCCCCACCCAGCTGTGGGAGATGATTCTGATGAGATGTTCCCATGGAGGCATGGCCCCGCCCATTTGGGGTGGGCCTTGATCGGTGGAGCTATATAAATGAGCTGACTCAAAGAGAGAAAAGAGAGTGCAGCTGGGAGTGATGTTTTGAAGAGAAGCAAGCTTGCTGGAGAGGAACGTCCTGGGAGAAAGCCGTTTTGAGGCCGGAGCTTTGGAGCAGATGCCAGCTGCCTTCCTAGCTAACAGAGGTTTTCCGGACGCCATTGGCCATCCTCCGGTGAGGGTACCCGATTGCTGAGGTGTTACCTTGGACGTTTTGTGGCCTTAAGACTGTAATTGTGTAGTGAAATAAACCTCCGTTTTATAAAAGCCTATCCATCTCTGGTGTTTTGCATTCTGCAGCATTAGCAAACTAGGATATGTACCATAGTCACTCCTGACTATTCTGATACCATTAAGATCACCCTCATTATCACATCTGTACATATTAGAATATTGTTCCCCCTTCACTAGGTTCTGACTATCACTAGGTCCCGTATATTCTACTTTTTTAAGACACTTATTTTACATTTTTCACAGAGTTCACATTAGTGGTCACAGACAATCTCTCTCCTCTTGCATCTGGCTTATTTCACTCAGCATTATGTCTTCAAGTTTCATACATGTTGTCATGTTTCACAACCTCATTCCTTCTTACTGCCATGTAGTATTCCACTGTGTATATAAACAAAATTTTGTTTTTGCACTCATCTGTTGAAGCATATTTGAATTGTTTCCATCTCTTGGCAATTGTGAACAATGCCATTATGAACAGTGGTGTGCAAATATCTGTTCGTGTTACTGCTTTCAGATCTGGGTATATACCGAGAGGTGAAATTGCTGGATCATAGTGTAACTCAATATCTAGTTTTCTAAGGAACTGACAGATTATCCTCCAGAGAGGATGCACCATTATACAGTCCCACCAGCAATCAATGAGTTCCAATTTCTCCACATCCTCTCCAGCATTTGTAGTTTCCTGTTTGATTAATGGTAGCCATTCTAATTGGTGTGAGATAATACCTCATTGTAGTCTTAATTTGCATCTCCCTAATAGCTAGTGAAGATAAACATTTTTCATGTGTTTTTTAGCCATTGGTGTTTCATCATCAGAGAAATGTCTTTTCATATCTTTTGCCTATTTTATACTTGGATTGTTTGTACTATTGTCATTGAGTTGTAGGATTTCTTTATGTATGCAAGATATCAGACTTTTATCAGATACATTCTTTCCAAATATTTTTTTTCCATCGAGTTGCCTGCCTCATCAGGCATTTTTGACAAATTCCATTGAGGCACAGAAGCTTTTAATTTTGAGGAGTTCCCATTTATGTATTTTTTTTTTTATTTTTTATTTTTCTTTGCTTGTCTTTTGGGTGTAAGGTCTAAGAAGCGACCTCCTAATACAAGGTCTTGAAGATGTTTCCCCACATTATCTTCTAGCAGTTTTTTGGTACTGTCTCTTATATTGAGGTCTTTGATCCACTTTGAGTTAATTTTTGCATAGTGTGTTAGGTAGGGGTCCTTTTTCATTCTTTTGGATATGGATATCCAGTTTTCCCAGCCCCATTTTTGGAAGAGACTGTTATGTCCCAGTTCAGTGGGTTGAGGGTCTTATCAAACAACAGTCAACCATAGATGAGGGGGCCTATTTCTGAATTCACAATTCACTTCTATTGATCAATAAGTCTATCTTTGTTCCAATACCATGCTGTTTTGACTACTGTGGCTTTATAGGAAGTTTCAAAGTCAGGAAGTGTAAGACCTTACACTTCATATTTCTTTTTCAGAATGTTTTTAGCAATTTGAGGCATCTTTCCCTTCCAAATAAATTTGGTAACTAGCTTTTCCAAGTCTGCAAAGTAGGTTTTTGGAATTTTGATTGCAATTGCATTGAATCTATGGATGAGTTTGAGTAGAATTGACATCTTGATGACATTTTGCCTTCCTATCCATGACCATGGAATATTTGTCCACCTTGTTAGGTCCCCTTCTATTTCTTTTAGTAAAGTTAGGTGGTTTTTGATGAATAGGCCTTTTACATCTTTGGTTAAGTTTATTCCTAAGTGCCTAATTTTTTTAGTTGCTATTGAGAATGGAATTTTTTCTTGAGTGTCTCTTCAGTTAGGTCATTTCTTTGTATAGGAACATTACTGACTTGTGTGCATTAATCTTGTATCCTGCTACTTTTCTAAATTTGTTTATTAGCTCAAGTAGCTGTGACATTGATTTCTCAGGGTTTTGAAATATAGGATCATATCATCTGCAAATAATGACAGTTTTACTTCTTCCTTTCCAATTTATACGCCTATAATATCTCTGTCTTCCTGGATTGCTCTGGTTAGCACTTCTAGCACAATGTTGAATAACAGTGGTGACAGCAGGCATCCTTGTCTCATTCCTGATCTATCAGGGAAGGCTTTCAGTCTCTCATCATTGAGTACTATGCTGGCTGTTGGCTTTTTATAAATGCCCTTTATCATATTGAGGAAGTTTCCTTCAGTTCCTACCTTTTGAAGTGTTTTTATCAAAAAAAGATCCTGGATTTTGTCAACTGCTTTTTCAGCACCTATTGAGATGCTCATTTGATTTTTCCCTTTTGATTTGTTAATGTGTTGTATTACATTGAATGATTTTCTTCTGTGGAACCATCCCTGCCTGCTTGGAATGGACCCCACTTGGTCATGGTGTATAATTATTTAATGTGTCTTTGGATTCAGTTTGCAAGTATTTCATTGAGTTTTTTTGCATCTATATTCATGAGGAGATTTGCCTGTAGTTTTCCTTTCTTATAGCATCTTTACCTGGTTTTGGTTATTAGCATGATGTGGCTTTATAAAGTGAGTTAGGTGGTGTTCCATTTTCTTCAATTTTTTGAAAGAGCTTAAGTAAGATCAGTGTCAGTTTTTTTGGAAAATTTTGTAGAATTCCCCTGTGAAGCCATCTGGTCCTTTATTTGTGGGAAGATTTTGATGACAGATTGCATCTCGTTGCCTGTGATTGGTTTGCTGAGGTCTTCTATTCCTTCTCTGTTCAGTCTAGGTTGTTCATGTGTTTCCAGAGAATTGTCCATTTCCTCTACATTATCTAGTTTGTTGGCATACAGTTGTTCATTGTATCCTCATACACATATATATATATATTTAATTTCTTTGGGATACACAGTAATATCCCCACTCTCATTTATTACTTTGTTTATTTGGGTCTTCTCTCTTTTTGATTTTGTTAGTCTAGCTAGGGACTTGCCAATCTTCTTGATCTCAAAGAACCAACTTTTGGTTTTATTTATTCTCTCTGTTGTTTTTTGTTCTCTATGTCATTTATTTCTTCTTTAATCCTTGTTCTTTTCTTCTACATGGTTTAGGGTTAATTTGCTGTTCATTTTCTAGCTTCCTCAGTTGTCCCATTTGTTCTTTGATTTCCACTCTTTATTTTTAATGTATGTATTTAGAGCTGTAAGTTTCCCCCCAATGCTGCCTTCACTGCATCCAATGTTTTAAGTTGTGCTATCATTTTCATTCATCTGTAGATATTTAGCAATTTCTCTTGAAATTTCATCTTTTTAACTGATTGTTTAGGAATGTGTTCTTTAACCTTCAGATATTTGTGAATGTCCTATATCTTTGATGGTTGTTAACTTCTAGCTGTATTCCAGTGTGGTCAGTGAATTTGGTTTGAATAATTTCAATCCTTTAAATTTATTGAGGCTTGTTTTATGCCTCAACATATAAGCACTAGAGAAAAATGTGTATCCTGTTTATTTGGGATGTAATGCTCTCTATATATGTATGTAAGTCAAATTCATTTATCCCATTGTTCAGTTTTAAAATTTCCTTGTTGGCCCTCTGTCTGATTTCTCTACCTATAGGAAAGAGGGATGTATTAAAGCCTTTGATGATTATTGTGGAAACATCTATTGCTTCTTTCAGTTTTTCCAATGTCTGTCACAGGTACTTTGGGGCACCTTGGTTGGGTGCATAGACATTTATGATTGTTATTTCTTCTTGTTGAATTGTCCCTTTTATTAGTATATAGTGTCCTTCTTTGTCTCTCATGGCATCCTTGCATTTAAAGTCTATTTTATCTGAGATTGATTATGCTATCCCTGTTTCCTTTTGGCTGTTTGCATGGAATAATTTTTTCCTTCCTTTTCATTTGTGTTTCTGGGTCTAAGATGAGTCTCTTGTAAGCAATATATTGATGGTTCATATTTTTAATCCTTTCTGCCAATCTGTATCTTTTATTTGTGTTTAATCCATTCACATTCAATGTTATTACTGTGAAGGTAGTTCTTGAATCATCCATCATATCCTTTAGTTTTAATTTATCAGATATTTTTCCTGTCTCTATTTCCTTTAAGGTACCCTTACTAAAACTCTTCAGTTCTGTGCTTTTCTCTAGACCTCTCTCTACTTACTTTTTTTCCTCATCTGGTAGAGCTCCCTGTAGTATTTCTTGTAGAGTATAGATCTTTTGTTTGCAAATGCTCTCAGCATTTGTCTGTGAAAATTTTAAGCCGTCCCTCAAATTTGAAGGAGAGCATTGCTGGATAAAGAATTCTTGGTTGGTCTTCTGGTTTGCTAATGCTGCTGTTAAGAAAAATACCAGAAATGGATTGGATTTTATAAAGGGGGTTTATTTGTTTGCACAGTTACAGTCTTAAGGCCATGAAATATCCAAGATAGAGGGGTACCTTCACTGAAGAATGACCAGTGGCATCCAGAAAACCTCTGTTAGCCATGAAGGCACATGGATGGCATCTGCTCCAGAGTTCTGGTTTCAAAATGACTTTCTCCCAGGATGTTCCTCTCTAGACTGCGGCTTCTTAAAAATATCACTCCATTTCTCTTGGGGTGTTTGTCCTCTCTTAGCTCTCTCAAACAAAAGTCTGCTTTCAAAGGCCGTCTCCAAAATGTATCTGTAAGCTGAAGCTCCTCTCTCAGCTCCTGTGCATTATTTAAAGTGTCCCTCTTGGCTGTAGCAAGCTTGCTCCTTCTGTCTGAGCTTATATAGTGCTCTAGTAAACTAATCAAGGCCCATGTTGAATGGGCAGGGCCACACCTCCATGGAAATTATCCAATCAGTGTTACCACCTAGAGTTGGGTGGGTCACATCTCCATGGAAACAATCAAATAATTACAATCTAATCAACACTAATATGTCTGCTCACACAAGATTGCATCACAGATAATGGCATTTTAGGGGACATACTACATCCAAACCAGCACATTCCACCCCCTGGACCCAAAAATGACATGGTCTTCCCATATACAAAATACATTCATCCCATCACAATATCACAAAAACTTAAATCATTTCAATAACATTAAGTACAAGATCCCATCAGAATCAGTTACAGGCATGGTGTGTCCTACTGTAAAATTCCCCTCTGGCTGTGAACCTGTGAAACTTAGAACTAGTCATCTGCTTCCAAAATACAAAGGAGGGACATTCATATGATAAACATTCCCATTGCCATGAGGAGAAACTGAGAGGAAAATGGTTTAAGGGGCCAAAACAGTTCCTAAAATCTGCAGTGCAAACTCCATTAAATTTCAAAGTCTGAGAGTCATTCACAGAATGATGTATACTTGGGGCTTGAGAATGCAGGAGTCCAACCCTTTCCAAAGGCTTTCCTGGCAGTCCTTTTCTCCCCAAACACTGGGGTGAGTGCGCCTAAATACCCACACATTGGGGAGAACACCTTCTTGGCCCCACCCTCCTCAAACATTGAGGAAGCACTGAGATTATCTTCCATCTCTGGGACACATGTTCAACCCCTTCAGAACAGTGGAGTGGTGGCCAGGCTCTCCCCAATCCCCTGGGAATATGCTCCACCCTCTTTGGGGCCCAGGGTGGCAGAACTCTTCCTGAGCATCGAGGTGGAAGGCCCAACCTCAACCTCCAGGGCAAACTCACCCTTTCCATGTATGTGGGCTTCTCCATTCTCCCAGTCTGAGACCTCTTGACTCCAGACCTCAAGCTCCATGGCTCTGCCTTTGATGAAATTTTTCCTTCAATTTGTTCCTTGTCTGTTTCCTCTAGTCCAGACTGGCAGCAGCTCTGTCTATAAAGATCTTGCAAAAATTCTGTTGGCATGACATGAAACACACAGGGGTCAAACTGTCAGACAATAGGACTTTCCACAGATCCTTTCTGGATAACTCCATCTCCAATCCTGGCTTGTACTGAAATGGCAGCTGGGTTCCATGTTTGGTTAAATCCTCATGTTGGGCTGTAGTTCCTGGGGTCTCACTTTTTGGAAGCCAAGAATTTTCCAAGCTATCAGTTTCCAGTTTCTTTGTACCCAAGGATTCATTTCTCAGCTTATCTCTGTCCTGTCACATTTTACTATAAGCTGCAAGGAGAAGCCATGCTATATCCACGACTTTTAGTTTTAAAATCTCATTAGCCAAGTATCCCAGCTCATCGCTCTCAAATTCTTCCTTCTGCCTGATACCAGGACTCAATTTTGCCAAATTCTGTGCCATTTTAAAACAAGGATCACCTTTCTTACCATTCACAGGAACACTTTCATTATTTCTGCTCAAGGCCTCATCAGAAGTATCTTTAGAGTCCATATTTCCACAGTCTCTTCAAAGCAGTTTAGGCCTTTTCTATCAAGCTCCTCACAGTTCTTCAGAATCTTCCCCTTATCCATTTAAAAAGCTGTTCCAACATGTTTGGTATTTGCAAGCTCAGCAGCACCCCAATCCTGGTATCAAAGTCTCTTCTGGTTTGCTAATGCTGCCATTAAGCAATAGCCAGTAATGGATTGGCTTTTATAAAGCCAGTTTATTTGGTTACAAAGTTACAGTCTTTAGGCCATAAAGTGTCCAAGTTAAGGGGGTACCTTCACTGAAGGATGGCCAAAGGCATCTGGACAACCTCTGTTAGCCATGAAGGCATGTGGCTGGTGTCTGCTCCAGATTTCTGGTTTCAAAATGGCTTTCTTCCAGGATGTTCCTCTCTAGAATGCAGCTTCTCATAAATGCCACTCTTAGTTACTCTTGGGGCATTTGTCCTCTCTTAGCTCTCTGCAGCAGAAGTCTGCTTTCAAAGGCCATCTCCAAAATGTGTCTGTAAGCTGAAGCTCCTCTCTCAGCTCCTGTGCATTGGCTCCCTCTTGGCTGTAGCAAGCTCAGTCCTGTCTGAGCTTATATCATGCTCTAGTAAACTAATCAAGGCCCATGCTGAATGAGCAGGGCCACACCTCCATGGAAATTAATCATAGTTATCACCTACAGGTGGGTGGGTCACATCTTGATGGAAACAGTCAATCAAGAATCACAGTTTAGTCAATACTAATATGTCTACTCATACAAGATTGCATCAAAGATAATGGTGTTTTGGGGGACATAATACATTTATACCAGCACAGTTTGCAATTTTTCTCTTTCAGAATTTTAAATATGTCATACCACTGGCTCTTGCCTCCATGGTGACCACTGAGTAGTCACTACTTAGTCTTATGTTATTTCTCCTGTATGTGGTGAACTGCTTGTCTCTTGCTGCTTTAAGAACTTTCTCCTCTTCAGCATTTGATAATCTTATCAGAATATGTCTCAGAGGGGGTTTATTTGGATTTATTCTATTTGGAGTTTGTTGAGTATCTAAGATTTGTGTATTTATGTCATCTAGAATGGTTGGGAAGTTTTCTCCAACAATGTCTTTGAAGACTTTTCCTAGACCTTTCCTCTTCTCTTCCCCTTCTGGATCACTGATGATTCTTTTATTTTTTTGCTTCATGTTGTCCATCATTTCCCTGAGCTCTACTTCAACTTTTTCATTTTTTTCACCATTTGTTCTTTTGTGTTTTCACTTTTTTCTGTCATGCTATATTTGAGTTCACTAATTCTTTCCTCTACATCTTCAAATCTGGTCTTATGTGACTCAAGAATCTTTTTAATTTGATCAACAGAATCTTTTATTTCCATAAGATCTGCTATTTTTTTTATTTACTCTTGCATATTCTTCTTTATGCTCTTCTAGGGTCTTCTTCATATCCTTTATATCCTGAGCCATGATACTGATGTTGGTGAGTACTTCTTTGACTAATTGCTCCAAATTCTGTGTTTCCTCTGGCTTTTGAACTTGGGCATTTGGGTTATCCATATCTTCTGATTTCTTCATGTGCATTATAATTTTCTGTTGATTTTGGCCTTTTGGCATTTGCTTATGTTGATAGGGTTCTTTTAGGGCATGCAGGCTTATTTTAACACATCTCTAATTTGACAGATTTACAGCTCTTTGGGGTGCAGTTTCCCTAAGCTGTCAGCAGATGGTGCTCCTGAGCCACCTCTTACCCTCAAGCCAGTTCTCCCCAACTTTGTCTATGCATTAAGTGGGGATTCAAACCATGTGGAAGTCCTATCAGTGCACCAATTTTCTGTGTGCAGTGTGGACTGCCAGGCCTGTGGTTGGGGTTTTGCCCTATGCAGTTTGGCAAGGACACCACTTTGGGACACTGTGATCCCAGCCTTTCCCGGGGTGGCAGGTGGTGTATCCTGTAGCTGTAGACCTGCGTGACTCCCTCTCCAGTTCAAATGCTCCACAGTCCCTGTCTGCAGTGTGCCCATGTTTCCCTGGGATTGGGGAAGAGTTCTTGGCACTTCTGTGCAGCACCCCTGCCACTAAGCTGTGCACACCATGGGCTCTCATGGAGTAAGGGTGGATGCCTTTGCAGTCCTGCCAAATCCTGAATTCCCTTAAGGAGGCTTTCTGCCCTGGTGCTGTGAAGGGGTTTCTCTCAGCCAGCTACAAAGATAGCTGCACATGGTGTGGAGAGCTACCCACTTTGACTCTCCTCTGCCTGCTGCAATGGCCTGTCTCTGGCACAGGAGTTTTTGGCTGTGGGTCTGCTTGCCTACAGCTGGGCTCCCCACTTCCCCAGCAGCTTTTGGGGGCAAACACTCACCCACTTGTCTGTGGCTTGGCTCTGGCATGGCTCCTCACTTCCTGGCAGCTTTGTGGGGTGAACATTCTCCCCTGCTTATCTGTGGCTTGGCTCCAGCATGGCTCCCTGTTCCCTTGCAGCTTTGCAGGATGAACACTTTTCCCTGCTTGTCTGCAGCTTGGCTCCGACATGGCTCCCTGCTCCCTGGAGGCTTTGCTGGCCAGATACTGCCTCGCTTATCTGCCAGCTGATATTTCTTCTTACTTCAATTCAGCCTTTGCAGAGTCTTTATCCAGTCTGTGTCCTCCTCTAGAGTTTCAAACAATTCAGAATTGTCTTTTTTTTCACTGAATCTCTAGAGAGAAGTTTTCAGTACCTGTTTATGTTGCCATGTTGATGATATCACTCCTCTTCTAATGGTTTTATAGTTCTAGCTTTTCTTACATGTAGGTCTATGATCCATTTAGAGATATGTTTTGTATATGGAGTATGTGTTAAGGGTCTAACTTCATCCTTTTGCATATGCATATCCAGTTGTCTCAGCACCATTTGTTGAATAGACTATTCTTTCCCCTATTGAATTGTCTTGGCAACCTTGTCAAAAATCAACAGTCTATAAAAGTCAAAGTTTATCTCTGGGCTTCCAATTCTATTACATTTTTCTATAGTTTATTCTTATACCAGTACCTCACAGTCTTCACTACTGCAGTTTTGTAGTAGGTTTCAACCATGTAAAATATTCAATGTACAAATTTTGCACTTCTGTTAAATTTATTCCCAATTATTTTATTCTTTTTGATGCTATTATAAATAGAATTTTCTTAATTTCATTTTCAGATTGTTTGTTTCTAGCATATAGAAATAGAACTGCTCTGTGTATATTGATCATGTTCCTGCTGTTGTGCTTGCCTTAGTTATAGTCCTAATAGCTCTTGTGTATTCCTTAGGATTTTCTATATAGATCATGTCATTACAATAGAGATAATTTTCCTTTTACTTTCCAGTCTGGATCACTTTTATGTCTTTTTTTCCTTGCCTAATTGCCCTGACTAGAACTTCCAATACAATGTTGAATAGACGTGACAAGAGTGAACATCCTTGCCTTTTTTCCCGATCTTAAGAGGAAAGCATGATGTGAGCTGTGGATTTTTCATAGGTGGTCTTATGTTGATGACATTCACTCTATTCTTAGTTTCTTGGGTGTTTTTGTCACAGATAAGTGTTGGATTTTGTCAAATGTTTTTATGAATCTATAGAGATGATCAAGTGTGTTTCCCTGTATTTTTTTATATGGCATACTTCATCTTGTGTATCTTTTGTCACATTTATCTCTATGTATTTCCTATTTTTAATGTTGTTGTAAATGGTACTGATTTCTTAATTTCTATTTCAAATTGGATGGTAATGCAATTTATGTGTATCCTGGTGTTGTGGTGTTTTGTGGTCTATAAATATCAATCAAGTCTAATTCAAGTCTAGTTCATTCATCATACAATTCAGCATCTCTGTTTCCTTGTTGATCCTTTGTCTAGATGTTCTAACCATTGATGAGAGTGGTGTATTGAAATCTGCAACTATTATTGTAGAGGTATCTACTTCTCCCTTCAGTGTTGTCAGTGTTTGCTTCATGTATTTTTGGGCCCTCTTACTTGGAGCATAAATATTTATGATAGTTATGATTTCTTGAAGAATTGATCCTTGTATTAACATATAGTGCCCTTCTTTGCCTCTTTTAATTGTTTTACATTTGGAGTCTACTTTGATATTAATATAGTTACTCCCACTTTTTTCTGGTTGTTGTTTATGTCAAATACCTTTTTTCAACCTTTGACTTTTGGCTTATTTTTGCCCTTGTGTCTAAAGTGAGTTTCTTGTGGACAGCTTATAGATGGGTCCTGTTTTTCAATCCATTCTGCCTATCTATGACTTTTTTATTGGAGAGTTTAATCCATTAACACTTAGTGTTATTACTGTAAGGGCTGTATTTTTTCTACCATTTTGTCTTTTGTATTTTATATGTCATATTTTATTTTCTATTTTACCCTTTCTGATAGTCTTCATTTCTATGCTCTTCTCCAAACCTGTCTCTCCTGTCTTTCCCTATCAGTCTCACACAGTCCCTTTAGTGTTTCTTTTTCACAAACTCTCTCAATGTCTCTTTGTCTGAAAATATTTTAATCTCTCCCTCATTTTTTAAGGACAGTTTTTCCAGTTATAGAATTCTTGGTTGGCAGTTTTTCTCTTTCAGTATCTTAAATATATCATGCCTCTGCCTTCTCAACTCAATGGTTTCTGCAGAGAAATCCATATATAGTATTACTGAACTTCTTTTGTAAGTGATGGATTGCTTTTCTCTTGCTGCTTTAAGAATCCTTTCTTTGTCTTTGATATTGGACAATCTGATCAGTAAGAGTCTTGGAGAAGGTCTATCGGGAACTATTCTGAGTGGGGTTGTTCCAGTTTGCTAATGCTGCTGGAATGCAAAACACCAGAAATGGATTGGCTTTTATAAAGTGGCTTTATTTGGTTACACATTTATAGTCTTAAGGCCATGAAGTGTCCAAGGTAAGGGGGTACCTTCACTGAAGAATGGCCAATGGTGTCTGGAAAACCTCTGTTAGCTGGGAAGTCATGTGGATGGCATCTGCTCCAAGTTCTGGTTTCAAAATGGCTTTCTCCCAGGTCATTCCTCTCTAGGCTTCAGCTTCTCTCCAAAATGTCACTCTCAGTTGTTCTTGGGGTCTTTGTCTTCTCTTAGCTTCTCTGGAGCAAAAGTCTGCTTTCAAAGGCCATCTCCAAAATGTCACTGTAAACTGCAGTTCCTCTCTCAACCCCTGTGCATTCTTCAAAGTGTCCTCCTTGGCTGTAGCAAGCTCACTCCTTCTGTCTGAGCTTTCATAGTGCTCCAGTAATTTAATTCAGACCCACCCTGAATGGGTGGGGCAACACCTCCATGGAAATTATCCAGAGTTATCAACCACAGTTGGGTGTGGCACATCTCCATGGAAACACTCAAAGAATTACAATCTGATTAACACTGATACATCTGCCCACACAAAATTACATCAAAGATAATGGCATTTTGGGGTACATAATACATCCAAAGTAGCACAGGTGTATACTCCCTTCTTAAATCTGTAAATTTATGTCTTTTGTAGGAATGAGGAAATTTTCAATGATTATTTCTTCTATTATTCTTTCTGCCCCTTTCCCCTTCTTTTCTCCTTCTGGGACACTCATAACACTTATGTTCATGTGCTACATGTTGTCATTCAATTCCTAAGACCCTGCTCATTATTTTTACATCCTTTACCCTGTCTGTTCTTTTGTGTATATGAATTCAGATGTCCTGTCTTACAGTGCACTGATTTTTTCTTCTGCCTCTTCAAATCTACTGTTGCATGTCTTCATTGTGTTTTTCATCACTTCTGCTGCGCCATTCATTCCCATAATTTCTGCCATTTGTTTTTCAAGCTTACAAATTATTCTTTATGGACATCCATTGTCTCCTTTTTATCCTTCATCTCTTTTGCCACATTTTCCTTCAGCTCATTGATTTGGCCGAGGAGATTTGTTTGAACATCTTTAATTAGTTATTTGAATTCTTGTATCTCAGTTGATGTATTAGCTTGTTCCATTGGCTTGTCCATATTTTTGTGTTTTCTAATATGACTCATTATTTTCAGGTTTCTAGGATTCAGATTTTCTTGATTAGTTTATTTTGGAGTTCATTTTCTCTCTTTTACTTTGGGATTTCATGTTGGTTTGTTATCTATCTGTTCTTTGGCTTTCAGTTCAACTTATTCTAAACCTCTAACATAGCTTCTGTTTAGTTGATCAGAATTTTTCAGCTCTTGTTTTTCTGTTTCTTGCCCTGCTTCTGTGTAACCTTTTTGTGAGAGAGTCTTCCTAGATTTCCACCCCAGTCAGATTTTCCCATCCAGACAGGCCCAGGTCTCAGGAGGAGGGTGTACTGTATATCTCATTTCCCACAGAATGAGCTGCTGCAAGTTGTCAGACCCTCTTGTTAAGTCTCTAAGCTCTGTGCTTTTCCTATCCTGTCCAGCTGGTGACACTTGTCAACCTGCAGCTCACCACTAGTGTAAAAAGGTGCAGTGTCTTTAATTCTCTGCCGATCCTGTCCCTGCCAGGGGCATGGCTGACTCAAGCCATTTCTGTTATCCAGCCCCTGGGGTCTCAGTTCTCTAAATAAGGACCACCTCTTGAGCTGGGCCCTGTCCCCACTTGTCTTGAGGAATTTATGTCCTTTAGGCTATCTCCCCCACTAGACTTATTGATTTGTTGCTCACACCAATCTTAGCTCTGCCATTTCCTGGGTCCAGCTGTCAATTACAAATATCTGAGGCTTTCTGTAATGGGCTACTTAGAATAGTTTTAAAGAAAAAAAAATTATATCTCTTTTTAAGGCATTTCCACAGCCCCCAAGTTTTGTCATTCTAGTATAGACTATTCAAAAATATGCCCTTTAGAAGGCTTATTGTAATGGTCTCTAGATTCTAAGCTCTTACAGCAGTCACAACTATTACTGAATTGTAATGGCTATCTCCAATTCTGAGATGCTGATCCCTTTCTCTATAACCTGATCGGTCTCTGGAACTTTGGGTATTTGTGTGACACCTGAAACTCAGATCTAGAGCTAAGGAGATATGAATGTCAGTATCAGCACATATGGCAACTGTTAAAAAATCTGAAAAAGAGTCCAGACTTCAATTAGAGATATAAATGAATCAGTTCTGTTTAGGACTAGGGCAAATTGGGCCATAGAGAAAAAGGATGATACTGTGTTTCAAAACTTCAATTTCCATGTGAGACCAAGGGAAGAGATGTTTATTTAGTGCAGGATCTATATTTTCTGTAGTACACTAAACAATTTTCCTTGTACAGTTACCTTGTTCAAACAGCATAATTACATGGAACTTTGAATAGGAAGTGAGATCTGGTAGGGTTGTATAGGTTAGTGTGAAACAGTGACACATCCAAAAGTAATTTGGGCGGAGAATAAAAATATACATGCAGGGCCCCCCTGAGGAGCTGGGGGAATATGCATAAGTGTTGGACTTCCTCACCTGGGTTGTTGCTCATGTTCTCACAAACACTGAAGACAGATGGTTTGGTATGCCAAGCCCTTTATCTTGGGGATTGCTCTTATGAAGCTCATTGCTGCAAAGGAGAGGCTAAACCTACTTATAATTGTGCCTAAGTGTCTCCCCCTGAGTATCTCTTTGTTTCTCAGATTTGGCCCTCTCTCTAGCTAAGCCAACTTGGCAGGTAACTCACTGCACTCCTCCCTATGTGGGACCTGACTCCTAGGGTGTTAATCTCACTGGCAATGCAGGATATGACACCTGGAGATAAACCTGGACCGGGCATTGTGGGATTGAGAACATATTCTTGACCAAAAAGGGGAAGCAAAATGAAACAAAATAAATTTTCAGTGGCTGAGAGATTTCAAATGGAGTTGAGAGGTCACTCTGGTGGGCATTCTTATGCACTATATAGATATCCCTTTTTGTGATTTAATGTATTGGAATAGCTAGAAGTAAATACCTGAAACTATCAAACTGCAACCCAGTAGTCTTTACTCTTGTAGATGATTGTATAACTATGTAGCTTACAAGGGGTGACAGTGTAATTGTGAAAACTTTGTTGATCACACTCCCTTTATCCAGTGTATAGATGGATGAGTAGAAAAATGGGGACAAAAAGTAAATTAACAATAGGATGGGATAGGGTGATGATTTGGGTGTTCTTTTTTGTTTTATTTTTTATTCTTGTTTTTATTCTTTCTGGTGTAAGGAAAATGTTCAAAAATAGATTGGGGTGATGAATGCACAACTATATGATGGTATTGTGAACAGTTAATTGTACACCATGGATGATTGTATAGTATGTGAATGTATCTCAATAAAACTGAATTTAAAAAATATGCCCTTTAGGCTATTATCTCTTTCACCTGAATAGTTACTCTCTGACAACTTTAATTTTGTCCTTGCTGGGGTCAGTGCTGAAGCCTGAGTGTTCTGTGAAGTTCTGATGGGCTATTGAAATTTTAAAAAATGAAGAGTTGGAGAGAAAGAAAAGAAAAGAAGAAAAAAAGAACCTTTCATAGCTTGGCCCCAGCTCCCTGGATTTGGAAGTAAGAGCTGCAAGAGTTGGAGTTGCTACCCGTTTCTATGTGCCCTTTTTCCTTGGAGCCCATCCCTTTCCCAATATTCTGAACACCTCAAACTCAAGAGGTCTGATTTTGTTGTTGTTGTCAGCCCTGCCTCCTCTCTGCTGTACTGAATCTTCCCAGTTCCTTTTGTGCCCATTCTTCGTTTTTCTGTGCTTGGAGCTTTTATTCAGCAGTCCAAATTTGTTAATTAATTCTGCAGTTGGGGCCTGGTTGAGCTCTCCTCCTTGCTCCCTGCACAGATAGCTTCTTTTCCCTCAGGGAACTAGCTCTAAGACAGTCTGCCATGACTGGGAGAGGGGCACCAGGCCCCTCACTGGGGAAACTTAAGTTCTTTGCTGTGATCTCAGCCTTTCCATGTGTTCAGGACTGGTATATGATGTGTGTCGGCCTCAGAAGTCCCCAAAACCACTGTTCAATTCAGTTCCTGGCTATTTACCAGCTGCCCTAATGATTTTCAAAAGCACCCTTCAAGTAAATCAGGGTTCACCTGAAATTTAACTTGGGGTCTCAACTAGCTGCTGACTGGTCATGTCTTAGCAAACTGGCTTTGAGTATGGGTTGAGAAAGGAGTGTCTAGTATGTTTTCAATTTGATCAAGAGTATCTTTTATTTCCATAAGATCTGCTGTTTTTTAATTATTCTTTCAAATTCTTCTTTATGATCTTCTGGAGTCTTCTTGATGTCCTTTATGTCCTTAGCATACTCATTGAAGGGGGATTTGTGTATACTTCTTTGATTAACTGTTCCAAGTTCTGTTTCTCCTTCAGCTTTTTAATGATACTTTGGCTAATCCATATCTATTGTTTCTTCATGTGCTTTATAATTTTCTGTTGGCTTCAGGGCATTTGCTTATCTTGATAAGGTTATTTTGGGAAATGCAGGATTACTTGAACATTTATATATATATTGGCAGATCCACAGCTTGCTGAAGTGCACTTTCCTTGTACTCCCAGCAGATGGTGCACTTGTGCCACCTCTCACCCTCAAGCCAGCTCACCCACAACTTTGTACACTGTGCGCAGTCCAAACTGGATGGAAATCCTATCAGTGCTCCTGTTCTCCATGAGTGCTGGGGACTGCCCTCCCTGTGTGTGGAGGGCAGGCCCTGTGCAATTCTTCAGGGAGTCTGCTCCAGGGCACAGTGTGTCCAGCTGTTCCCAGAGCTCCCATTGGACCATTCTGGATTTGTGGGGTTGGTGTCTCACCCTTCAGCTCAAATGCACTGCAGTCCCTGTCTGCCTTGTGCCTGTGAGCCTCCTGGGTGGGAAAGGGGCTCCTAGCACCTCCACCCAGAGCCTTTGCCTCTCCCTTTCTCCCATCTGCACACACCACAGGCTTCCATGGAAGACTAATAAATGCGGTCACCACAAGTCCACTGAATCCCAAGTTCCCTCATGGGAGCTCCTGGCCACAGGGATCTGAAGGGTTATCTTCCCAGCCAACTGCTGATGTGGGTGCATGGGGCATGGAATGCTGCTCCCTCCTATGCTTGGTGGCTGACTCCAGGCACCAGTTTCCAGCAGTGGTCTCTGCTGAACACACTCACCCCATCCTTACAGGTTCATACTCTCCATCTCTCCATCTATGTCCCCACTATGTGTTGTAGAAGTCCTTGTCTCTCTGGTCACACCCTGAAACTGCTATTCTGGGGCATTTTCTTCCCTTTATCTAGTTTTTTCATGGAGGAGAAATTTTCTCTGCATCTCCTAATCCACCATCTTCCCATGTCCTTGTTTTGCATCCATTTGAATATCAGTGCCATTTTAAAAAACTTTTTATTGTAGTAATATATATACATCTCAAACTGTCCCACTGTAAAAACTTTTAAGTGTACAATTTCAATTGAAATATTAGATGTTTTAGTTTTAATATGATTATTGATCTAGTTATGTTTGTCTACCATCTTGCTGTTTGTTTTCTTATTGTTCCGTTTTTTGTTCTCTTTTGCCTTTTTCTGCCTTCTTTTTGATTAATTATTTTTTACAATTCCATTTTTCTCTCTATTGTTTGCTTATTATCTATAACAAATTGTTTTATTATTTTAGTAGTCACAGTTTATACTGTAAATCTTTAACTCAGGGGTCAACAAACTACCATTTGCAGGCCAAGCATGGCTAGTTTCCTGTTTTTGTAAGTAAAGTTTTTTTGGAACACAGCCACACCCATCAATGGGTGCTTTTGTGCTTCAATGGCAGAGTAATTATATGCTTATTTTTTAATTGGATGACAGACATTGTGAGTTTAATTTTCTTGCATCCTGCATATTTTTGTTTCCTTATATATAGTATTGAATTTTGCTCTGTGATGTGGTTAAGTTTTTGGAAACAATTTCATCTTTTTGGGTCTTGCTTTGAAGCTTTATTATGTGAGACCAGAGCAACATTCAGTTTAGGATTAATTTTTCCCACATACTGAACATGATCCTTCTAACCAACACCCTATGAATTATGAGTTTTTTCACTCTCACTATGGGGAACAGAACTTATGCTTGTCATTTGTGAGCTCTGTGGATTCTTCCTTTTAAACCTTTTGGGTTGTTCTTTTCCTGGGCTCCATAGTTTCATCAGATCTATGCTTGAGAAATTATTAGCTGGGAGACATTGTGAAATTTACCTTGTTATGTGCTAGAAATTTTTGTTTTCCTGTAAATATTATTGAGCTTTGTTCTGTGATATGGTTAAGTAGTTTGGGACTAGTTTGATCCTTTTAGGCCTTACTTTTAAGGTTTTATACTGGACAAGAGCAGCATTTAGTTGGAGATTCACTTTGCTTCACTATTAAAGCAAAACCTTTCTGTGAACTCTTTCTGATGCCCTGTCAGTTATGAGGTTTTCAACTCTGGCTGGTGGGAACAGGAACTATTCCTGTCCCTTTGTAAGTACCATGAATCATTCCCTTTAATCCTTTCAGCTGTTTCTTTTTCCAGTTTGGGTTAGTTTTATCACCCACATGCACTGAGCATTATTCTACTGAATATTTGAGGGGACTCCATACATATCTACAGAATATGTATGTAATTCTCTCTTCTTCAGGATCCTATTGTGTGAATTCTACCTCTTTCTTTTCCCCAGACTCTTAGCTCCATCTCATCAACTCAGAGAATCTTCTGGGCTATACTTAAGTATTCCTTGCAATACTGTTTGTAAACACTTTCCAGGTAGTAAGCTAGGTCAGTTGTAGGGCTTACCTTGTTTGCTTCCCGTCTTTCAGTATTTGTAGTGTTTTATTGCCTAATATCAAATGATTTGAAAAGTGTCATTTCAGTTTTTTTCTGTGTTTTATTTCTTTCAGGCAGGAGATTAAATCCTGTCTTTGTTTACCTCCATTATGTCTTGAAGTGGCAGTCTGGGAGTAGCATTTTAATTGGGTAGTAGTGGTTTAACATCTCACTTCCATAATTTAAAATGGTGAGTGTCAGAGAGCTACTGTTGATTCCCAGAGATCTGGAATTTGCTGTGATAAGTTAACAGTGTGATTCTGGGATGCTAGCCAGTGCTTCAATGGCTAAGCTCTCTGACTTATATCTGTCTACCTAGTGAAAAATGTGCCATGCATAAGCATAGACTATTATCCTGGTATATTGTTCACTATAGAATAGAATTCAGTATGTGGTAGTGTCTGTCTAGGACCACTTCCAAGGAGCATCTTAAAAGGAACTTGTTAAAAGCTAGTCCCAAGGCATGAAAGGACAGTGGCATAACAAGGCTCCAGTATTCATGTTTTCTTGTGTTGTATTATAGAATTGTCAATACATGTTTGAGGAATTCTTACTTCTACTCATTTGTAATTTTCTTTTAAACTCTTCAGACCTCCATTCTTAATATGGGACTATCTAAACTCATATTAGCACAGAAATGCAGTCAGTAAGTTTTGATTCCTAACTCTGGAATATTAATAAGAGCAAATATTTTAGATGCATTTCCCCAAAGTTTTTTAGCATATTCATTGAAAAGGCTTTCAAAATTTGATATAAATGTTACTTCTATAGATAGCCTATTACTAAATGGTTGTTTATTAGTTACACTTTGCTTATGTATAAAAGAAAATATTCTAAAAGAATCCAAAATGAAAACTATTCTTTATGCCTTAAAAATATTTTTAAAGTACAATTGTTTGTGTGTGTATTGAAGAATTTTATAATATATGTCATATATATTTTAAACTAAAGGGTAGGTTCCTTGCCCAAAGTTTTCTCCCCCAATACACATATACACACAAACACCACCCCCTCCCATGCACAACTCTTAAGCCATGATCTGCTTTGCAAATATAAAAAAACATAGAGCAGAATGGAGGTTGATTATTGTAAAGATGTCAATTTTTCATAATTAATTTATAGGCTTAACAAAATTCCAAACCAAGTTGCAATAGCAAGTTTTGTTTGAAATTGACAGAAGAGTTTTACACTTTATCTGGAAAAGTAAATAAGTGAGACAAACTAAGAAATTTTGAAAAATAAGAACACCCTTTCTTTGCCCTATCACTGGTTTAAAAATTTATAAAGCTACTATAAGCAAAACTTCATCATACCAACACAAGATTAGACACATACTATAGCCCAGGAATATTCATGTGTATATGACTTACCATATATTATTATAATAGAGGAAGAATAACAAATCAGTGGTAAAGAAATTGATTATTTAGTAAACAGTATTTGAAAATTTGGTTTGATATTTGAGAAAATAACATATTTTAAATCACCATCTCTACTATATTCAAAAGTGAATTGCACTTGCATTAAAAAGCTAAATCTGGGAAAACAATTACTGTAAAAGAAAATACAGTTAAATATTTAGTGGACCATTGAATGTGGAAGGCCTCCTTAAGCATGAAGTTAATGAAGAAAAATCATACAGAAAAATATATATATAAATTTGACTACGTAAAATTAAGAATTACTGGCCATCAAAACCCAGCACAGAGTGGAAAAATATTTGCAAATAATATGGTGGAGAACTGACATTTTTAATATTTAGAGCTTCTACCAACTGATAAAACAGTTAAGTCAATAATGGAAATTAAGCAAAACATTACTGGATAATTTATGGAAAAAAATAGAAAGACAAGTAAACATGAAAAAAGTGTTTACCCTAAGAATCAAAATTTAAATTAAAACAAGATTGATGATATTTTTGTATAACAAATTTGAAAAGTTTTTCAATGCTATCATGGATGTTGTAAGAAAAATACTTTCATAAATTGCTGATGGGAGTGGAAATTATTGTAAACTTTTTGGAAAATAATTTTGGAAAATAATTATGATTCTTTATGCTGCTTGACTCAGTTTTTCCTGTTCTGTTTTGTAGGAGTCCATTCTGAGGAAATAATCATAAATATCAATAAAATATTATGTATATCACAGTTATTTAAAATAGTGAAAAGCTGAAAATAAACTAAATGTCCAGAAAGGGACTATTTAGGTAAATTATGGTAAATTATTTTGGTTGATACTGTCCAGCTGTTGAAAACAGTGTTTATAAATTTGGAACATGCTTATGATGTAATATTAAGTGGGGAAAAGGAAGCCATTAAATAGTATATATAAGATGATCTCAACTCTGTTGACACACACACACATACATATCAAACGATTTGAAGGATGGACAACAAAAGATTAAAAGTGCTTTACCTCAGGGTGGTTCAGTTTTGAATGATTTTGTTGTTGAAGGGAATTTATGACTACAATGATTATTGAATAGGAAAGCATTATTGGCAGTGAACCTAAAACTTCAATAAAAGTGAGCATAGCATATGGCAGAAGTAGCTTCTGGGGAAGTGGTAGTTCTTAGGGACAAGTATACCTGAGTTCAAATCCTGGGCCTGCTTCTTACTAGCTATGTTATTTTGGGCGAGTGACTTAATCACTGTATGTCTCTTTTGCCATATGTAGAATGGGGATAATACCTACCTCATAGGGTTGTCCAGAAGATTAAATAACATAATGTAAAATGCCTGGCACATAATTCATTAAGCTCATCACATAACTGCTTTAGTGAGTTCTTTATAACTATCATGAGACTTTCCACAGAGACAACTTCATGACATGTTGGTAGGTTTCCCATAAACTATAATCTAGGCAAAGTTTCTTCTTTAATTTAAAATTGAAATATTTTTATTTAGGGCTTTTTTATGTGTTGGATTTCAATGAATATTTTTATTATTCTTCAGAAGTTAAATATTTTTATTCTTAATGAAGTATCAAGTAAAAATAATGTTCTTATTCTTTTGCCATTATAATATCCAAAGTAACTCTCCTGAAACTTAGATAATGAACAATCTTTGTTTTTCTATAGGTTACTTTGAAAAGTGGATGGGATATGGAAAGTCATCTTTAACTGTTTATTCTCTGCAGTTTTACAAGTAGCCTGAATCTACATTCCATAATATAGGGGAAATGATTCTAAATGGGCAAGCTAGTTGTACAATTTTATGGTAGTTTATTGAAATTTTGAGCCTTCTCAATAATCCAGAGGTTTTTAAAATGAAAATAACTTTTTGATTTTACCAATATGATGTCCTTGAAAAATCTTTAGAAGATTTGTTTGAGTAGTGCCCAATTATGTGTAAAAATTAGCACTCATTTATGAATGATTATGGACATAAACTTGTAATAATAATACCTCAAGGCTGCACACATAGTATTCTACAGATTACAAAACTTTTTTCCCCATATAGTCTAATCTGATTCTTCTAGCAATCTTGTTAGGTAGATACAACAAATATTATCTCTATTTTACAGATTTAGAAACTGAGGCCAATAGGGAAGTGACATGTCTAAGGTTAAACTGCTAATTTAAATTCCAAGTCTAGTGCTCTTTTCACTTCATCATAGCAGCTCCATTCCCAGACACAAAATGGTTGAAGAATACAGTACCATTAAGTTCATAAATTTTAGTAACAGAAGAGACCTGGAGCTACCCCTTAGGTCAGAGATCGATTTAGAATTGTGTGCAATATTAGGATTACTAATTTAATAACTTGTGGTGGTGTATTAGAAGCCTTGTGTTAGTAGAGCTTCTAAAATTGAAATTCTTGAGAAGTGATAGTAGGCAGTGAAAGAAAAAATGGTATAAATGGTAGAATTACCAGCTTTAA
The DNA here is from genome assembly GCF_015220235.1 of Choloepus didactylus. Classification (NCBI taxonomy): domain Eukaryota; kingdom Metazoa; phylum Chordata; class Mammalia; order Pilosa; family Megalonychidae; genus Choloepus; species Choloepus didactylus. The sequence goes on along the minus strand of NC_051334.1, from coordinate 94,761,190 downwards.
AGTAAAACATCCTGTATACTTCAAAGACCCTAAGAGCACCACTATATTATACCAGAGTACTAAAATTGATATTGGTATTATGGCACCAAGTCATTTTAAAAAAAGTTAAATCCTTTGCAGTGCATTCAGTGTAAGAAGAAATGCAGCCTACATAATGTTATAGGAAGATTTATATTAAAATGGTTAATATTAAAGGAATAGACTCTTAGAGCTTAGTTACATCTATCTAGGAACCTTACTTCTTTGGTATACCCAATAATTTTGCCAATCAAATAGCAATGTACTATGCTTATTTTCTTATAATTTGCCTAAATTTGTCTGTCTACTTGTTTTTAAGGACATAAATTTAAAAAAAATATTCAATATTGAAAGAAAGCTCAAATGGTAAATTATTTTTTCATTCTAGGTTTTGTTTACAGAGGAAGATGTGAAATTCTACCTTGCAGAACTGGCCCTTGCTTTGGATCATCTGCATCGATTGGGGATTGTATATAGAGACCTGAAGCCAGAAAAGTAAAGCTACACTCTCCTTATGTATCCCTGTTGTCTATATTTTTATAACTATGTTTTATCATTGTCTATTAAGTCTTTTATTTAAAGAGTATATGAAATTATATATGAATTATATAATGATATGAAACATTAATAAAAAGTAACCTTCATTAGATACCCATCAATTTTAAATTAATCAATCATTTAAAAGTTTCCAATATGTCAGATAGATATTGTTCTATTTTACATTTATGATGATTTTATGTAAATATTTTATATAAAAATATTTTATTCCCTCTTGTTGAATGTGAATTTTAATTTACAGTATTTTGCTTGATGAAATAGGACATATCAAGTTAACAGGTATGTAAATTTTCTTATCATACCTTAAATCCATTGTTTTATAATTTTCATTATTTTAACATTTTTCTGTTTTCTTCCTCTTTCTTGGTTTTGATTTCCTTTTTATTCATCTATTTAGTGAGCTAAAGTTAATTTTTAGGATAGCTTAGATAGCTCTCAATATATTCTTATTGTAATATTAGAAAATATAACAATAGAATCACTATCCTAATTTTAAAAATGGCATTTGGTGTTCTAGGTTAAAATATATCATCTGAATTTCAGTCTATACTGAATATTTTATCATTTAGTAATTACATTTGAAACATAGTGTATTTGTAAAGTTTTAATCCAAGTGTTTTCATAATCAAGAGGTTTTATTCTTTATTTATAAATATGTGTTTTATTTTATTTTGTTTATTGAGAGCTCACTGTGTATAACACACTGTGCTAATCCTCAAAGGACCCTTAGGTATAAAGTATCCTTATTATACCATTTTTAAAAACTTTTCATTTTGAAATAATTACAGATTCATAAGAAGTGTACCTGTCACTTAAATTCCCCCAGTAACGACATCCTACAAAACAGTAGTGCATTATTAAACCCAGGAAACTGGTATGATAAAATTAAGTGGACTACCGATTTTATCTGGATTTCACCAGTTTTTGCATACACAAATTTCTTGTATTCTTTGTGAATAATTCTACAAAATTTTATTGCATATGTGGATTTGTTTTCCACCATCAAGACATAGAACTGTTCTACCACCACAAAATATTTCCTTGCACTGCCTCTTTATAGTAACATCTTCCCTCCCCTTTCCTAATTCCTAGCAGTCACTTATTTGTTCTACTTCTCTAAAATTTTGTCACTCTGAAAATGTTGTATAAATAGAACCATACAACAGTCTCATTCCTGAGCATTTGTCCTAGAGAAATAAAAACTTATGTTCACACAAAAACTTGTTGATGAATGTTCATAACAGCTAAAATGACCCAAATGTCCTTCAAAGTGTGAATGGTTAAACCAACTGTGGTACATCCATACTACTCAGCAATAAAAACAGCCAAACTGTTGATATACACAACAACTTGGATGGATCTTGGTGGCACTATGCTGAGTGGGAAACCCAATCTCAAAAGGTTACATATATTTTAAGTAGATAGTAAATTCTATATTTAATGATCAGAATGTAAAAACAGAGATAATATTAAGATGTGGTTTTTATGGAGAATTTTGGACATTACAATTTAAAGGTAAGTTGCTTTAGATACCTAAGTTTCCTGCTTTAATGTAAAAATAAAGTATCAACCTGTTAAAGAAAGTACACAATAATAAATATTAGATAATTTACACCTTTTTGTCATTATAACCTGATTCAAGAGTTTATAATGAGCAATAAACTTAGGGGTTTAACCTTACAATATTCCAGTAAAATTGGTTAAAGTGTGCCCATTCATAACAAATATTTTAAGACTTTTCTCTTTCCTTTTCCTTTTCCTTCTTTCATTTATTTCCTTTTTATTCTTTCTTTCCTCCTCTTTTTCTTTTATTTTTCTTTCTTCCTTTCTTGCTTTCTTATATTCTGCAGCTTTCCTTCTTTCTTCTCTCCTTCCTTCCCTCCCTCTCTCCTTCCTTCTTTCCATTTGTCCCTCCATCCATCTGTCCTTCCCTTCCCCTCCTTTCTTTCTTCCCTCCCTCCTTCCCTTTTTCTTCCTTCTGTTTTGAATGCTATAGTTTAAAGTATCTTGTCAAATGCTATTTGTCATTGATACCAGTGGGCTGTGTATGGGCTGCAGTGGCTTAAGAATGTCTCATCTAAGCAGGGTCTTGTCCAGCATTCTAAATTTCCCCAGAAAAATCTTAGGAGAGGGATAATACCTTTAATAATCCCACAATATTTCTATTGTCCTTATGATTTAAATTTTCCCCTGGAATCCCCCAATTTCTGATAGTGTATATAAAACATAAATATATAGTATTGTTTGCCTGGGTTAGGAAAAAAGGTTACTTATAATATCCAATTAAAAATTATATATTGAATATGGAATTGATTTGAAATGTCTGTGGTTGCAGCGAAGTGTTTTCTGAGGGACACATTTCAGGGGTAATTTTTATAGATGGAAGAGAAAATGTATGATGGCAAAAATTTAAATTATAGGGTACTTGAACTGAGTAAGAGAAAATGTATGCATGAGAAAATAACTTTTAGGTAATTTTTAAGGTTACTTGCAAATTGATCATTGAGATTATTTTTACTTATTGTGTTTGTGCATACTTTAAAAATGTTAAAGTCTTATAAAAGGATCATTTAAGATTACAAATATGTAAAATACCACACCTTCAAAAATACCCTTCCTTTATAAAGCTAATTTATTAATTTTATTTTATTTTCTAATTAGCACTTTGGAGAATCCATTGTATATCATACATCTTATTTAATCTTGTAGCTAACTCAAGATTGGAAAATTTTTTCTCAATTTATTTGCTGAACAAATTCTAGTGGTATATATCGGTTTTGTCATAAAGGAACTCTATGTAGTGGCATAAATCTCTGAAAGGTTACAGAAGGATAAGAAAATTCTCTTCCCTTTCCCCGTTCTCCCTGGAATGGCCAAAGAAGCCAGTGCTCTTCTCTATAAGGTATATTGTTATAGTTATATTCAGCTGAACTGACCTTGAAGACTAGCTCTTATTTCATTTAATTTTCTAAGTGGAATGTGTTTCTAAGTTTAAAGCTTCTCAGAATATAGAGAGAGAACATAGTAGTACATTGAAAAGTTCTTTATAACTTATACTAATAATTATATTGCCCTCAGTTACTATAAAAGGCTAAGTGATTTTGTTTTTAAATGAAAATTCTGAACTTGGACTGGTCCTAGAATGAAGTGTCAATATTGGTATTTTATTGTAAACAAGCCATATAGGGCTTAGAGGTTTATTTTTTTATTTTTAAAGTTGTTATAATATTCATACCTTAAACTCGCCCTTTTGATCCTTCTGGTGATGGAATCAATGTCAGTATCCTGGTTGTGATATTCTACTATAGTTTTTCAAGATGTTACAATTGAGGAAAACTAGTTAAAGGGTAAACAAGATCTCTGTGTTATTTAATCTACAATTATCTCAAACAAAAGTTTGTAAAATACATTTTGTGTATTAGTCTGCTAGTTTTGACAAATGTATGCAGTCTTGTAGTCAAGATACAGAACAGTACCATCACCCACAAAAATTCTGCTATTGTAAATCAATTCCTCCCTTTTGCCCCAAGACAACTATCATTCTGCTTTCTGTTCCTACATTTTGCCTTTTATAGAATGTACTATAAACAGAAGCCTATAGTATATAACCTTTGTGGCTGGCTTTATTTATTTAGTGCATTTCAGATTCATCCATGTTGTTGCATGTATCAATAATTCATTCCTTTTTATAGCTAAGCAGTATTCCATTTTATGGGGGTACCATAGTGTTTTTATCCATTCTTCATTCAATTGGTGTTGTTTCCTGTTTTTGGCAATGATGATAAAAGCTGCTATAGATGTTTGTATACATGCATTTTAAAAATATTAGGCTTTATTTTTTAGAGCACTTTTAGGTTTACAGAAAAATTGCACGTATACCCCACCACCACCACAGTTTCCCCTGTTATTGACATCTTGCATCAGTGTGGTGCATTATTTACAATTGATGAATCAATATTGATACATTATTATTAACTAAAATCCATAGTTTACGTTATGGTTCACTCTATTTTTTACAGTTCTGTGGGTTTTCACAAAAGTATAATGTCATGTATCCACTCTTAAAAAATCATACAGAGTAGATTTAATATCCTAAAAATGCTCCACCTATTCATTCCTGTCCCTTTGAACCCTGTCAACCACTGATCTTTTTACTGTCTCTGTAGTTTTGCCCTCTTCAGAACATCATGTAGGTGGAATCATACAGTATGTAGCCTTTCAAACAGCCTTCTTTATTGGCAATGTGCATTTAAGATTCCTCCATGTCTTTTGTGGTTCAGTAGCTCATTTCTTTTTATTGATGAATAATAGTTCATTTTATGGATGTACAATTTGCTTATACATTCACCTGTTGAAGGACACTCTGGTTGCCTCCACTTTTTGGCAATTATGAATAAAGCTGGTATAAATATTCATGCATAACATTTTTGAGTGGATGGACATAAGTTTTCAACTCATTTGGGTACATATTTTGGAGTCCATTTGCTGGATTGTATAAGTCTGTGTTTAGCTTTGTAAGAAACTGTCCAACTGTCTTCCAAAATGGCCCTACCAGTTTGTATTACTAACAGCAATGAATGAGAGTTCCTTTTGTTCCACATCCTCACTAGCATTTGATGTTGTCAGTGTTTGGGATTTTAGCCTTTCTAATAGGTTTTGTAGTGGTATCTCATTGTGTTCATTTGCAATTCCCTAATGACATATGATAAAGAGCATCCTCTCATATGCTTATTTGCCATCTGTATATCTTCTTTGATGAGGTGTCTGTTCAGCTCTTTTGCCCATTTTTAAAATGTATTATTTATTTTCTTATTATTGGATTTTGAGAGTTCTTTATATGCTCTAAATATAAGTCCTTTATCACACATGTGATTTGCAAATATTTTCTCCCAGTCTGTAACTTTTTTTCATTTTCATAACAGTATCTTTTGATGAGCAGTTTTTTATTTTGATGAAATTGTTTATCAACTTTTTTCTTCTATGGACTTTACTTTTGATGTTTTATCTTAAGAAATTCTTGCCTGAACCAGGATCACAAAGATTTTCTCCTTTATTTTCTTTTGAAATTCTTAGGTTTTACTTTTAGGTCTGTGAGCCTTTTGGAGTTAATGTTTGCATGTGATATCAGGATGGATTTTTGTATATTGGTATTCTATTGTTCTAGCACCATTTGTAGATAAGACTAGCTTTTCTCTATGGAATTGCTTTTGCATCTTGTCAGAAATCAGTTGACATTATACAGTCAGTTCTACTATAATGTAACATATATGATCTTAAAAGTCACTACACTATGTAAAAGAACACAGTAAAAACCACAGGACTTGCAGGGGAAACTGAATTTGGGATATAAAAGTAAAATATTTCATCAGTGACACATTAAAAGAAAAGATATAAAATGGTAGCATGGTTTTACATGATAGCACTGTTTTACACATGCTAAGTGGTTAAGAAATATATAAATATACATTACAAGAAATATGGCACTTTACCTTGAAAAAGACCTGAAGTTTGCTTGTCAGCAGGGTTGCAGCTTGTAAGTTACTGTGAAGTGCTGGAAGGGGGATTATCTGAAATTGGAAGGGAAGTTGTAACACTAGATATGGACAGAAGTGACTTGTAGCCTGTGGATGTTTGAGGTGTGTCCATATGTGTGTTTTGTTTATTCATGCTTTGCACCATTCAGCTGGATACTGGTTTCTGTGTTTACCTAGTGTTCCTCATGGGCAAATTGTGCATCAACAAATGAGTAATTAATGTTATCCTCAAATTGTTTCCTAATATCTAAATTAAGTTGGAACAAATTTGCACTTCAAAACAAGTGTTATAGCAGAACTGACTATATGTGTCAGTTTATCCCTGGACATTATTTTGTTTCATTGATCTATATATCTAACCATCATTCAATTAAGACCACATTGTCTTGATTACTGTAGCTTTATAGTAAGTCGTGAAGTCAGGTAATGTGATTCCTTCAATTTTTTTCTTGTTTTTCAAATGTTTTGGTTATTCTGTTTCCTTTGCCTTTTCATATAAATTTTAGAATCAGCATGTTGATTTCTACAAAAGAAATCTAGTTGGGATTTTGATTGGAGTTATTGGATCTGTAGTTCAGATTTGGGAGAATTGACATCTTAATGGTGAATCTTCCAATCCGTAAACATGGAATATCACTCCATTTATTTAGGTCTATGTTTATTTCTTTCATCAGCATTTCTAACATACAAGTCTTGCATATATTTTGTTATATTTATTCCTGAATATTTCATGCTTTTTGTGGTAGGTTTTAATTTCAATTTGTAATTGTTCATTGCTAGTACAATAGAAAAAGATTCATTTTTCCCATAAACTTTTTATTTTGAAATAATTTTAATCTTATGGAACAGCTGCAAAAACAATGCAAAACCCATACAGACAATTCTAACGTATCCCTTCTCCCAGATAACCATATCCATTAAGTTTAACATTTTGCTACATTTGCCATATCACTCTATCTATCCACCTCACTACCTGCCAGTCCATCTATCACCTGATCTCTCTTTTTATCTATCTATCTATCTATCTATCTATCTATCTATCTACCTATCTACCTTCCTTCCTACCCACCTACCTACCTACCTACCTAACATTTGAGAGTAGGTTGTATACATCATGTTCCTTGAACACATAATAGTTTCGTGTGTATTTCCTAAGAGCAAGGATACTGTTGTCCACCTTGTTACCATTTTGTTACCGCCCTGTTACCACTTTGTTACCACCTTAAGTTTAGTTATTAAGTTCAAGAAATTTAACATTCATATAAAGCATACAATCTATATTCCAATTGTTTCATGTGCCCCAATAATGTCCATTTGAGCCTTACTCTTCCATTGTTAGATCCAGTCCACAGTCATGTATTACATTTAATTATTGTATCTTTGGTTGTCTTTTTTTAAAAAATTGTGGAAACATATACAACATAAACTTTCCTAACTCAACCCCTCCCAAGCAAACTGTTCAGTGGGATTAATCATATTCAAAATGTGCTATGCCCACCCATCCTTTTCCAGAAATTTCCCATTACTCCAAATATAAACACTATAACCATTATGCATTAACTCCCCATTCCCTGTCCTTTCTGACCATGGTAACCTGAAATCTAAGTTCTGTCAATATGAGTTTGCATACTCTAGCTATTTCCTATAAGTGGAATCAAACATGTCTATCCCTTTTGTCTGATTTATTTCACTCAACATGATGTCTTCAAGGTTCATCCATATAGTGGCATGTATCAGAACTTCATTCCTGTTTAAAGCTGAGTCATATTCCATTGTATGCATATAACACATTTTGCTTAACGACATTTGGTTGCTCCCACCTTGACTTTTGGGAATAAAGCTGCTATGAACATTGGTGTACAAATATCTGTTTGAATTCCTTCTTTCAATTCTTTTGGGTTTGTGCCTAGAAGTGGGATTGATGGATCATATAGTAGCACTATATTTAATTTTATGAGGAACTGCCAAAATATTTTCCACAGTGACTGCACCATTTTACATTATAACCAACAATGTACAAGTGTTCCTATTTCTCCATGTCCTCTCCAACACTTGTTATTTACATTTTTTAAATAGTAGCCTTTCTAGTGGGTGTGAGATGGTAGCTCATTGTGGTTTTGATTTGCATTTCCCTAATGGCTAATAACATTGAGCATCTTCGAATACTTATTGGCCAATTTGTGTATCTTCTTTGAAGAAATGTCCATTCAAGTCCTTTGCATATTTTTACTTGGGTTGTTTGTTCTTTTGTTATTCAGTTATAGGATTTCTTTATATATTCTTGATATTAAACCCTTATTAGATGCATGGTTTCCAAATATTTTCCCTCATTCTTTTCACTTTCTTGATAATGTGCTTAGATGCCCAAAGTTTTTAATTTAGATGTACTCCAGTTTATCTGTTTTTTTCTTTTGTTGCTCACACGTTCATGGTAAAGCCCATGAATCCATTCCCTAACACAAGGTCCTGAAGATATGTTCCTGTTTTCTTCTAAAAGTTTTATAGTTTTAGCTCTTATATTTAGATTGTTGATCCATTTTGAGTTAATTTTTGTTTATGGCATGAGGTTGGGGTCCACTTGCATTCTTTTGCGTGTGGATATCCAGTTTTCCCAGTACCATTTGTTGATGAGACTATTTTTTTTTCCTGGTTAGTGGAATTGGCTCCCTTGTCAAAATTAGTTGGCCATAGATGTGAGGGTTTAAATTTGTGCTGTCAATTCTATTTCACTGGTCTGCATATCTGTATTTGTGCTAGTACCACACTGTTTTGATTACTGTAGCTTTGTAGTAAGTTTTGAAATTGGGAATGGTATGTCCTCTGACTTTGTTTTTCTTTTATATTTTGGTTATTTTGGGTCCCATGCTCTTCCATATGAATTTAATGTTTAACTTTTCCATTTCTGTGAAGAAAGCTGTTGAATTTTTTGTTAACTTTTAATATTGAATGACTTTCAAATTTACAGGACAGTTACAAAAATAATACAAATATCCCATAGAGAACTCCACAATAACCATATCACCCTAGATACCTAGATCCACCAATTTTAATATTGTGCTATATTTGCCATATCATTCTACCTATCCATTCTATCTATCCATTTATCTGTCTATTCATCATCCATTTTGGGAATACTTGAACATCATGCTCCTTAAATACTGCCAGGTATATTTCCTACTAACAAGAATATTCACTTATGTAGCCATATTAAGTGCATTTATAAAGTTCAAGAAATTTAACATTGATATTAAGCTTACAATCACTATTCCAGTTTTTATATATCCCAATAATGTGTCTTTAAGCCTTTTCTCCACCCTTCCTAGATCTCATACAGGATCATTATGGCATTCAATTGTCATTGTCTTTTTAGATGCTCTTTTTATAAAATTGTGGGAATTGTGGGAACATATATACAACATAAATTTCTCATCTCAGCCTCTTCCAAGCTTACCACTGAATGGGATTAATCACATTCAAGATATTGTGGTCCCGTCACCACATTCCATTACTAAAATTTTCATATATCCCCAAACAGAAACCCTACACCTATTATGCATTAATCCCCTTCTCCCTGCCACCACACTCCTGGCAACCTGTACTTTAATTTCTGTCTTTAAGAACTTCCATATTCTCTGTCTCCTTTGTAGTTACCCTGGGTCTTAAAATTAATATCCTAAATATATTAAAATTTCCTTTGCTTTGATCAGCTTAAGTTCAATAGTATATACAAACTATGTTCTTTTACCCTCCCTCCCACCACTTTAATGTAGTGCTTGTCACAAAATACATGTTTATACATTATGAGTCCCAAACCTCTGATTTATCATTGCATTTTATGCATTTGCCTTTTAGATCTTGTAGGAAGTAAAAAGTGGAGTTACAAATCAAAAATACAATAGTATTGGTATTTATATTTACCCATATTGGCCTTACCAGATATTTATTAATGAATATTTGGTCTATTGTCTGTTATCCTTTCACTTCAGCAACCAGGACTCGCTTTAACATCTCTTGTAGGGCCAGTCTAATGGTGATGGAATCCCTCCACTTTTGTTTATCTGGGAATGTCTTAATCTCTCCCTCATTTTTTTTTTTTTTTTTTTTTTTTTTTTTTTTTTTTTTTTTTTTTTAGAGATAAACGGTTTATTTGGCAACAATGAGTAAAAAGAAATTGTCAATTTTTCTTCTCTTTTCTGGTGGCCGAACTGAACTGTGATTATCAAATGGATTGCAGCAGATATGAATTCCCTTGCAAATCTTGACCTTTTGCAGAGATACAAAGATGCCAGAGTTACTTAACTTGGAATTATTATTTTCTAGACTGATGTGCCAACTGTTGTGCTTTCCAATGTATCAGTGGTTGCTACATTCTCCTTCTTGTCTTCAGGTTTCATGGCAGGAAACAGAAGTACTTCCTTGATGTTATTGGAGTCTGTGAGGAACATAGTAACACGGTCAATGCCCATGCCCCAGCCAGCTGTTGGGGGCAGCCCGTATTCCAGAGCGGTACAGAAGTTTTCATCTATGTACATGGCCTCATCATCACCAGCAGCCTTGGCCTCAGAACACATCCAAGTTTCTCTGTGAGATAAAAACACCTCCATTGCCTGGGGCTCTGCAACTCCAGTGAAGCTCATTTCCAGAGATTCTACAATTTCGAAGTCTTTCTCCAATTTCTTGATAGCACCCATCAGTGGCAGTAAGAGTGCAAGCTGCAGCTTCTGGGGGCTTCTATCTTCATTTTTGTTTATCTGCCTCTCATCCCCAAGCCACATAAAACATCTAAGAAACATACAGCTCTTGTTCTTGGCTTGTTCTTCAAAAAGTTGCCGCTGCCGCATGGGGTCATTCAGCTCAGTGTAGGCATTGCAGATTTCCTTCTTCATGACAAACAGCTCAAAGCGCTCCGTTAGACCCTCTTTGGAGCGATGCCACTTGGCCAAAGGGCTCATTATCTGCGGGTGATCACAGATGAATGTAGGATCAATGCAAGTCACTTCCAGGAACTCTCCGACAAGCTTATCAAGAAGCCTGGCTGTGGTCCGAGGTGGAGTGCATTCAACAGCCTTTGCCACACAGATATCATCAAGAATTTTGCGAGTTTCCTCAGTTTCGAAGAGATTAGTTTCTGGCAGTTTCACCCCCAGAGCTTTCTCGAGTTCTTCTACCATGTTGATTCTCCGGAATGGTGGGGTGAAGTCAATCTCGTAGGCTTGGCCCTCTGGGCCATCTGGATGGTAGGTGACCTTGTAACTGCCTGTAATGTGCTTTACCATTCCTGAAATCATCTTCTCTGTGATTTCCATGAGATCGTGATAGTCTGCGTAGGCCATGTAGAACTCACAGGTAGTGAACTCAGGATTGTGAGTTAAATCAATTCCTTCATTCCGGAACTGGCGTCCAATCTCATATACCCGGTCAATGCCTCCAACAACCAGCATCTTATGGTAGAGTTCTGGAGCAATTCTCATATACAAGTTCATGTCCAGCTCATTGTGGTAGGTGATGAAAGGCTTGGCCACAGCTCCCCCTGGTATAATGTTCATCATGGGAGTTTCAATCTCTAAGAATCCCAACTCATCCAAGAAACTTCTTATATATGTGATAATCTTAGAACGGATGATAAATTTCTGCCTCACAAAGTCATTCAGGATCAAGTCCAGGTATCTCTGACGATATCGTGTTTCCTTGTCTTTGAGGCCAAAGTGAAGATGAGGTAGCATGTGCAAGCAAGGAGACAGTAACGTGATCTCATAGGGAATGATGCTCAGCTCACCCTTCTTGGTTTTCCCAGGATTCCCCCGAACTCCAATTATGTCTCCCCTATGCAGCTTATTATTGATTTTAATAAATTCTTCTTCTGATTTATAATTCCTGCAATTGGCCATGACTTGCAACTTGACACCCTCTCCTCGAAGGTCATAGAAGATGAGCTTTCCCCCAGAAGCTCTTTTGGCATGGATCCTACCTGCCACTGTTAAGGTGATATCAGTCAGGTGGTCACCAGGCTGCAGGTGACTATACTCCTCAATGAAGTGGGTAAGCGAGATGTCCACATGGAACTTGTGTGGGTATGGGTCTTCCCCACTGACCTTCAGTTGGTGGACGGCTTGACTGCGAATCTTGTAGTATTGATTTGGGTCCAGACTCTCCTCCTTGGCACCCTCATCATTGTCAGTAGTGTGGCTGGTGGTAGCAGCATCCTGGCTTAGCTGTTTCTCACTGAGCTCCTTCTGCTTGGCTTCCTTCTCAGCTACTTTCTTCTCAGCTTTCAGGCGTCTCTTTAGTTCACTTCTTTTATCAGAAAGTGGCTTGTCCTTGTGAAGCGCTGTGAAAGGAGCAAGTTGACCCAGTCGCAGCTCCCTCTGACCCCACTGTGCCCAGGAGGTTTGGCGCAGGGACCCCCTAACAAGCCTTACAGCCGCTTGAGTCAACATGGCAGAATACTCTGGAACTAATGATTACCACCACTTCTTGCTCAGTTTCGGTTCGCCGCTGTCCACTTTTATCTCAGGCTCCTGAACTGCGGCCATCTTTCCCTGAGGGCCCGACCTAAAAGGCTCTCCCTCATTTTTAAACACAGTTTTGCTAGATATAGATTCTAGGTTGGCCAGTTTTTACTTTCAGAGTTTTAAATTTGTCTTCCCACTTTAAAAAAAAATTAAGAAGTTGTGGGTTTACAGAACAATCATTCATAAAATACAGGGTTCCCACATACCACTCTATTATTAATTATCACACCTTGCATTGGTGTGATACATTTGCTACAATCGATGAAAACACAAATTTTTAGACTTGTGCTATTAACCATAGTCTCCATGGTTTAATTTAGGGTTCACTGTTTGTGTAGTGCAGTTCCAGGGATTTTTTTTTTTTTTTTTTTTTTTTATTCTGTTACCATATATACAAACTAATATTTCCCCTTTTAACCACATTCAGGTATATATTTCAGTACTGTTAGTTACCCCACTACCTTCTTGCTTCCATGATTTACAGCAAGAAATTTGCATTAAATCTTACTGACGCTCTCTTGTGCATGACACATTGTTTCACTCCTGCAGCTTTTAGGATTCTTTCTTTATATTGGCATTTAACAGTTTTATTACACTATGCCACAGTGTAAGTCTATTTGGGTTTATCATGTTTGGAGTTGGTTGAGCCTTTCAAATGTACATATACTGGTCTTTCATTACATTTGGTAGGTTTTCAACCATTATTTCTTCAAATATTCTGTCACTTTTTTCTCCTTCTGGGGCTCCCATAATGCGTATATTGGTACACTTGGTGATGTCCCACAGGTTCCTCAGATCTGTATACTTTTCATTCTCTCTTCTTTCTGCTCCTCAGACTGGATGATTTCAATCATCTTACCTTCAAGTTTTCTGATTCTTCTTTCAGCTCCAATCTGCTGTTGAGCCTTATAGTAGCCTGAAGCTATATGTACCCCGGAAAAACATGTTCTTAAATCTAATCCATTCCAGTGGGTTTAAACCCCTTGTAAGACCTTTTGATGAAATCACTTCAGTTAAGGTGTGACCCACCACGGTCAGGATGGGTCATAATCCTATTACTGGAGTCCTTTATAAGCAGAATGAATTCAGATATGAGATATAAAAAAAACAGGGACAGAAGAAGCTGAAATTAACAAAATCCAAAAGAGAAGGGAGACACCAGAAGACACTGCTGTGTGTCTTGCAATGTAACAGAGTAGACAAGGATTGCTGACAGCCAGTCTTTGGGGCAAAAGCATTGCCTTGATGATGCCTTGATTTGGACATTTCCCAAGCCTCAAAATTGTGATTGAATAAATTCCCATTGTTTAACCAACCCATTTCATTGGTATTTGCTTTGAGCACCATAGTAAACTAAAACAGATTTTGGTAACAGGAGAGTGGGGTGCTGCTGTTGCAAATACCAAAACTGTGGAAATGGGATTGGAATTGGGTAATGGGTAGAGGGTGAAAGAATTGGGAGACACTTAGTGGAAAAAGCCTAGATTTCTCTGAAGATTCTGTTGGTAGAAATATGGATGCTAAAGATACTTCAGATGAGGTCTTAGAAGGAAATGATGAATGTGTTATTGGAAATTGGAGGAAAGGTGATACTTGCTTTACAGTGACAGAAAACCTGGCAAGATTCAGTTCTGATGTCAGATGGAAGGTAGAATTTGAGAGTGTTGAACTTGGATATTTAATTAAGGAGCTTTCAAAACTAAGTGTGGAAAGTGCAGCCTGGTTTCTCCTTATAGCTTATAGTAAAATGTGAGAGGAAAGGGATAAGGTGAGAATTGAACTGGGCACAAAGAAACTAGAAATTGATGGTTTGGAAATTTCTGAGCTTCTAGAAAGTGAGTCCCCAGAGAATAGTGCTTTATGTAATGGTATAAACATGGAATCTGTGCAAGTGAGTATTAGATGTGCAGTTATCTAGGAAGGATCTGTAGAAAGGCCTACTGTCTGATGGTTTGGACCACTGTGTACTATATGTAAAACCTTTTTGCAAGATCTGTTTGCAAAACCAATGCCACCTTGGACTAAAAGGGACTGAAAAGGGACAAATTGAAGGAAAAATCATTTCAAGGGCAGAGCCATGGAAGCTGTGATCTGGACCAAAGACATCTTCTCAGACCAAGAGAGCGGGCTCACCCAGTTAGGTGGAAAGTGTGAGTCAGCTCAACTCAGAGAGGGCAGGCCTTCTGCCCTGTTGTTCAGGAAGAGTACAGCCACCCCAATTCTCAGAGAAGGTGGAGTCTTTACCTTGGGGATTTTGGACAGTCTGGCTGTCACCCTAATGCTTGAAGAAGGTGGGGCCTTCACCCCTGTGTTAGGGGAGAGCATTTCCACTGTGCAAGTGCTTGGAAGGGATGGGGCTCCCACTTCATCAGGCATAGAGGACAAAATATCATTCCACAGATGACTCTCATACCTTGAAATCTAATGGAGTGTGCCCTGCAGGGTTTCAGAATTATTTGGGACCTGTGAACCCTGTTTTCCTTCCATTTTTTCCCTTCTGGAGTGGAAATGTTTATCCTGTGCTTGTCCCTTCTTTGTATATTGTAAGCAGAAAACTTGTTCTCTAAGTTTCATAGGTCCACAGCTGAAGAAAATTGTGCCCCAGGACAGATCACATCTATAACTGATTTTGATAAAACTTTATACCAAGCATTGTTACTGAAATGAAAAGGCTTTTGAGATTTTGTGACAGAATGAATAATTTTTCATGTAGAAAGAACAGGACTTTTGGGTGTTTAGAGGGTGGAGTGTGGTGGGTTGAAGCTCTGTGTACCCCAGAATAATATGTTCTTAAATCTGGTCTTTTCCTGGGAGTGTAACCCCACTGTAAATAGGACCTTCTGATGTGGTTACTCTGGTTAAGGTGTGACCCACCACAGTCCAGATGGGTCTTAATACTATTACTGGAATCCTTTATAAGCAGAATGAATTCAGACATGAGATATAAAAAACCATGGAAAGAAGAAGCTGAAAGTGATACCCAGAAGAGAAGGGAGAGATCAGCAGATGCTGCCATTTGCTTTGCCATGTGACAGAAGAGCCAGGGACTACTGGAAGCTGGTTTTTGGGAGGAAAACTTTACTTAATAATGCCTTGATTTGGAAATTTTCCCAGCTTCAAAACTGTAAATGAATAAATAACCATTGTTTAATCTGACTCACATCATGATATTGGTTTGAGAAGCCTAGGAAATGAAAACAAAGTCTTCTAGGGAATTTTTAATTTCTATTACTGTGGTCTTCAGCTCTGTTTATTATCATAATTTCCATTTCCTTATTGATATTCTCTTTATGACCATCTATTGCTTTCCTGATTTCCTTTAGCTCTTTGAGCAAATTTAGGACCATTTTTTTTTCCTTTTTAATTTTTATTGGGATTGTTCAGATACCATACAATTATCCAAAGATCCAAAGTGTACAATCACTTGCCCCTGGGTACCCTCATACAGCTGTGCATCCATCACCACACTTAATTTTTGTTCAATTTTTAGAAACTTTTCATTACTCCAGACAAGAAATAAAGTGAAAGATGAAAAAAGAAAGAAAGAAAAGGAAACTCAAATCCTCCCCTATCCCTAACCAACCCCGCTCAATTGTTGACTCATAGTGTTGGTATAGTACATGTTACTGTTCATGAAAAAATGTTGAAATACTACTAACTATAGTATATAGTTTGCAATAGGTATATATTTCTTCCCTATATGCCCCTCTATTATTAACTTCTAATTGTATTGTCATACATTTGTTCTGGTTCATGGAAGCAATTTCTAATATTTGTACAGTTGATCATGGACATTGCCCACCATAGGATTCAGTTTTATACATTCCTATCTTTTGAGCTCCAACTTTCCTTCTGGTGACATATGTGACTCTCAGCTTCCCCTTTCCACCTCATTCACACACCATTCGGCGCTGTTAGTTATTCTCACATCTTGCTACCAACATGTCTGTTCATTTCCAAACATTTAAGTTCATCCTAGTTGAACATTCTGCTCATACTAAGCAACCACTCCCCATTCTTAAGCCTCGTCCTATATCTTGGTACCTTATATTTCATGTCTATGAGTTTACATATTATAATTAGTTCCTATCAGTGAGACCCTGCAATAATTGTCCTTATGTGTCTGGCTTATTTCACTCAGTATATTGCCTTCGAGGTTTTGTCATCAACCCATTTTTTTTTTAATATGGTTTTGTTCACACACCATACATTCCATCCTAAGTAAATAATCAGTGGTCTTCTGTATGGTCATATATTTATGTGTTCACCACCTTCACCACTATCTATATAAGGGCATCTACGTTTCTTCCACAAAGAAGGAGGGAGAGTCAAAGAAGGTAGAGAGGCAAAAGAAAGAGGAAAAAAAATGACAGCTAGGAAGCAGCAAAAGGAAAAATAACCTTAAATCAAAGTAGAATAAAGAATCAGACGATACCACCAACGTCAAGTGTCTAACATGCCTCCCCTATCTCCCCCTCTTATCTGCATTTACCTTGGTATATCACCTTTGTTACATTAAAGGAAGCATAATACAGTGATTCTATTAGTTACAGTCTCTAGTTTATGTTGATTGCATCCCAATGCCTCCCCATTTTTAACACCTTGCAAGGTTGACATTTGCTTGTTCTCCCTCAGAAAAGAACATATTTGTACACTTTCTCACAATTGTTGAATACCCTAGATTTCACCAAGTTACACAGTCCCATTCTTTATCTTTCCTCCTTTCTTCTGGCATCTCACATGCTCCCCACCTTCCTCTCTCAACCGTTATTCATAGTTATCTTTGTTCACTGTACTTACATTGTTGTGCTACCATCTCCCAAAATTGTGTTCCAAACCACACACTCCTGTCTTCTATCACTCTGTAGTGCCCCCTTTAGTATTTCCTGTCAGGCGGGTGTCTTGTTCACAAAGTCCCTCATTGTTTGTCAGAAAATATTTTGTGCTCCCCCTCATATCTGAAGGACAGCTTTGCTGGATATAGGATTCTTGGTTGGCGGTTTTTCTCTTTCAGTATCTTAAATATATCACACCACTTCCTTCTTGCCTTCATGGTTTTTGCTGAGAGATCTGCACATAGTCTTATTAACCTTCCTTTGTATATAATGGATCACTTTTCTCTTGCTGCTTTTAGGATTCTCTCTTTGTCTTTGACATTTGATAATCTGATTGTGAAGTGTCTTAGCGTAGGCCTATTCTGATCTCTTATGTTTGGAGTACACTGCGCTTTTTGGATCTGTAATTTTATGTCTTTCATAAGAGATGGGAAATTTTCATTAATTATTTCCTCTATTATTGCTTCTGCCCCTTTTCCCTTCTCTTCTCCTTCTGGGACACCAATGATACGTACATTATTGTACTTTGTTTCATCCTTAAGTTCCCGGAGACGTTGCTCATATTTTTTCATTCTTTTCTCCATCTGCTCCTTTGCATGTAGGCTTTCAGGTGTTTTGTTCTCCAGTTCCTGAGTGTTTTCCTGCCTCTTGAGATCTGCTGTTGTATGTTTCCATTGTGTCTTTCATCTCTTGTGTTGTGCCTTTCATTTCCATAGATCCTACTAGTTGTTTTTTTTGAACTTTTGATTTCTGCCTTATGTATGCCCAGTGTTTGTTTACAGCCTCTATCTCTTCTGCAATATCTTCTCTAAAGTTTTTGAATTGATTTAGCATTAGTTGTTTAAATTCCTGTATCTCAGTTGAAGTGTACATTTGTTCCTTTGACTGAGCCATAACTTTGTTTTTCTTAGTGTAGGTTGCAATTTTCTGTTGTCTAGGCATGTTTCATTGGTTATCCAAATCAGGTTTTCCCAGAGCAGAACAGGCTCAGGTCCCAGAGGGAAGAAATATTCAGTATCTGGTTTCCCTGAGGGTGTGTCTTAGAAAATTGCTCCACCCTGTGATGTCTCAGGTCACTGTGCTTTTCTGCCCAGCAGGTGATGCCTGTTAGCCTATAATTCTTGACTGGTGTGAGGAGGCATGGCCGTGTTCCCCCAGGCTCTGGGGTCTGGTTCTGAATGGAAGGGGCCCCACCCTTTTCCTCTTAGAGAAGATAGACCCCCTAGAGGGGATCATTAGCATTTAAATGGTCTCTCTCTCTGCTTGTGCTGTCTCCACCCTTCTCTGAGTCACAGCCCTGGAAACTGAAAATGGCTGGGGCTTTCACCACTGAGCCAAAAAAGAAACAGATAGTCCCCTTCAGACCTAATCCAAGGTGACCCTCCAGCTCTCCAAGGTCAGTCATCACTCAAAGCCTCTATCTGTTTTTTGGGGATTCATGCCTTTAGTGAGCAGTTCACACTCGCTACTTAAAACCCCAGTTGGAGCTCAGCTGAGCTATATTCACTTGCTGGGAGAGAGCTTCTGTCTGGCACCATGAGGCTTTGCAGCTTGGGCTATGGGGGAGGGGGTCTCGTGACTTGGATCCACAGGTTTTACTTGCAGATTTTATGCTGTGATCTTGGGCATTCCTCCCAATTCAGGTTGGTGTATGATGAGTGGACAGTCTCGTTTGTCCCCCTGCAGTTATTCTGGATTATTTACTAGTTGTTTCTTTTTTTTTTTAGTTGTTCCAGGGGGACTACTTAGCTTCCACTCCTTTCTATGCTACCCTCTTGCCCAAGCCAGGACCATTTTTTAAAAGTCTTTGTCTTGGGGGGGCAGGGCAAGATGGCAGAGTGGTGAGGTATGGAATGTAGTTTCTCCTCTAGGGCATCTGGTAAATAGCCAGGAACTGTACAAAACAGCTTTTTTGGGGTCTTCTGTGACCAGTCATGCATTGTACACCAGTCTGGATTGGGTGGAATTGGTGGAACAGCTGATATTGCAGTGAAAAACTCTTAAGTTTTCCTGGCCAGAGGGCTGATGCCCCTCACCTCCAGGCATAGCAGACTGTCTTGGAGCTGGTTCTCTTAGGGAAAAAGAAACATTCTATGCTGGGGGCAAGGAGGGGGGCTCAACCCAACACCAATTGCAGAATTAATTAACAAATTCAGACTGCTGAATAAAAGTTCCAAGCACAGATAAACCATGGGCAGGCACCAAAGAAACCTGGAGAAATCAGTCTGGCAGAGAGGAGGCAGGGCTGACAGCAACAGCAACAGCAAAAACAAAAACAAAAACAAAACAAAACAAACAAAAAACAGATATTCAGAATTGGCCATCTTCGGAAAACTGGAAAAGGGCTAGGCTCCGGGAAAAAGAGGCACAAAGAAACAGGGACCAACTCCCATCTGCAAACATGGGAAGCTGGGGTCCAGCTTTGAGAAAGGGTTTTTTTTTTTTTTCCATCTTTTCTTGATCTATGACTCTTTAATTTTTTGCTTTTCAATAGCCCATCAGAGCTTCTGCTTCAGCAATGCCCAGGGCAAGGACAGAATTTAAGTTGTCTCAGAGTAACTATTCAGGTGAAAGAGATAATAGCCTAAAGGGTGTATCTTTATTTTAAATAGCCTATACTGGGACAGACAAAATTTAGGGACTGGAGAGAGGTCTTAAAAAGAGATTTTTCTTTTTCTTTTTCTTTTTCCTTTCCTTTTTTTTTTTGAAATAATTATTTTAGGTAGCTCATTACAGAAAGCCTCAGATATTTGCAACTGGCCTCTGGACCCAGGCAACACTATAGGTAAGACAGGGCTGAGAGACAAATCAATGAATCTAGTGGGGAAGACAATTCCCTAAAGGGCATAACTTCCCCAAGAAAAGGGGGCATGGTCCAGCTCAAGTAGTGGCATTCCTTCAAAGAACTCAGACCCCAGGGGCTGGTAAAGAGAACCCAGCTTAAGTCAGCCACACCACTGGCACGGACAGGGTCTGTGGAGAATTAAAGGCATTGGTAGCAACTCTTTACACTGATGGGGAGCTGTGGGCTAATGATTGCCACCTGCTGGAAAGGATAGGAAAAGCACAGAGACTACAGGTTTCACAGGAAGGTCTGACAACATTCAGAGTCTCATTCTCATGGAAACGTCATACATCCTACTGAAAACTGGGCCTGTTTAGACTGGGAATATCTGATTGGGGTCAACCATATCTGGGGAGACACTCACAAAAAGGTTACATAGAGTCAGGGAAAGAACCAGAAAAATAAGAGGTGAAAAACTCTGATCAACTAAACAACTATATTAGAGGTCTAGAATAAGTTGAACTGAATGCCAAAGAACAGATAGAGAAAAAAGCCAACCAACAAGAAAACCCTAGATAATAGAATGAAAATGAGGTCCAGAATAAAGTAATCAAGAAAATCAGATGCCTAGACATCTAAAATAACAACCCATACTAGGAAACATGAAAATATGGACCAGCCAAAGGAGCAAACTAGCAGTCAACTGAGATACAGGAATTGAAATAATTAATTAAAGATGTTCAAACAAATCCCCTAAGCCAAATTCATGAGCTGAAGGAAAATGTGGCAAAAGAGATGAAGGATATAAAGAAGACACTGGATTACAACAAAGAAGAATTTGTAAACTTGAGAAAACAAATGGGAGAACTTATGGCAATGAAAGTCATAATAGAAGAAATGAAAAACACAATGGGGATGCACAACAGCAGATTTGAAGAGGCAGAAGAAAGGATCAGTGAAGTGGAAGACAGGACATTTGAAATCATATGCCCAAAAGAACAGATAGAGAAAAGAATGGAAAAATAAAAGTAGGGTCTTAGACAGCTGAATGACAAAAAGAAGCACATGAATATACATGTTATGGATGTCCCAGAAGGAGAAGAGAAGGGAAAATGGATAGAAAGAATGATAGAAGTAATAATCACAGAAAATTTCCCAGCTCTTATGAAAGACATGAAATTACAGATTCAAGAAGTGCAGCATACAACAAACAGAATAGATCCCAATAGACTTACTCCAAGACACTTACAGATCAGATTGTCCAATGTCAAAGATAAAGAGAGAATTCTGAATGCAGAAAGAGAAAAGTGATCCATCATATACAAGGGATGCTTGATATGAGTATGTACAGATTTCTTCATGGAAACCATGTAGGCAAGAAGGCAGTGGGATGATATATTTAAGATACTGAAAGAGAAAAACTGCCAACCAAGAATTCTATATCTGGCAAAACTGCCCTTCAAAAATGAGGGAGAGACAGAAGATGATGGCATACAGAGGAGTGGAAGCTAGTCAGTCCCCCAGAACAACTAATAAACAACCAGGAACAAATAGTAAATAATCTGGAATAACAGCAGGGGGACAACCATGACCATCCACTCATCATACACCAACCTGAATTGGGAGGAATGCCCGAGATCACAGCATAAAATCTGTAAGTAAAAACTGCAGATCCAAGCCAGGAGCCCCATTCCCCAGTGGCCCAAACTGCAAAGCCTCACTGTGCTAGAGAGCAGCACTCTCCCAAACTGCAAAGCCTCAATGTAGTAGAGAGCAGCACTCTCCAAGCAAGCAAGCAAATATAGCTGGGCTGAGCTCCAACTGGGGTTTTAATTAGCAAATATGGACTGCTCAATACAAGCTATGAATCCCCAAGAAGCAGACAGAAGCTTTTGATGAAGACTGACCTTGGAGAGCCAGAGAACCTCTCTAGGTGGGAGGGGGAGCCCAGAGGACTGGGTCCTGTCTCAGGCCAATGGGTGAAACTGAAGGGGGCCACAGACTGACCCTGAAGGGGGTCTTTCTGTCCCTTTTTTGGCTCAGTGGAGAAAACCTCAGCCATTTTCAATTCCCAGCACTCAGACACAGACAAGGGTGGAGATAGCAGAGTCAGAGACTTTTCAAATGCAAATGACCTCTCCCCAGGAGGTATATCTTCCCTAAGAGGAAAGAGGTGGTGCCAAGCTCTACTACCCACATTCCATTGAGAACCAGACCCCATAGTCTGGGGAAAACTGCCATGGGCCACACCTCCTTACACCAGTCAGGAGTGACACGCTGACAGGTGCCACCTGCTGTGCAGAGAAGCAGTGACATGAGAGCTCACAGTATGTACCAATCTTCTAAGACACACCCTCAGGGAGACCTGAAACTATTGTCTCTTTCCAAGACCTGAGCCATTCTGGTCTAAGAAATCCTGATTGGGGTAACCAAGGAGGCAAGATGCCTAGACAATAGAAAACTACAGCCTACACTAGGAGGGGTGAAGTTATGGCCCAGTCAAAGGAACAAACTTACACTTCAACTGAGATACAGGAATTTAAATAACTAGGGCTGGATAAATTCAGAAAGTTTATGGAAGACATGGCAAAAGAGATGAAGCATATAGTGAAAACACTGGGCATACATAATGTAGAAATGAAAAGTTCAAAAAAAAAACTGAGAATCTATGGAAATGAAAGGCACAACACATGAGATGAAGGACACAATGGAGAAATACAACAGCAGATCTCAAGAGTTAGAGGAAAACACTCAGGAATTGGAGAACAAGGCACCTGAAAGCCTACACACAAAAGAACAGATAGAGAAAAGAATAGAAAAATATGAGCAATGTCTCTGGGAACTTAAGGACAAAATGAAATGCAGGAATGTACATGTCATTGGTGTCCTAGGAGGAGAAGAGAAGGGAAAAGGGACAGAAGCAATATTAGAGGAAACAGTCAATAAAAATTTCCCATCTCTTATGAAAGACATAAAATTATGGATCCAAGAAGTGCAGCATATCCCAAACAGAGTAGATCTGAATAGGCATACACCAAGACACTTAATAATCAGATTATCAAACATTAAAGATAAAAAGAGAGTCCTGAAAGCAGCAAGAGAAAAGAGATCCATCGCTTATATCCATCAAAGGAAGCTTAATAAGACTATGTGCAGATTTCTCAATAGAAACAATGGAGGCAAGAAGGAAGTGGGGTGATATATTCAAGATATTTAAAGAGAAAAACCACCAACCAAGAATCCCATATCCAGCAAAACTGTCCTTCCAATATGAAGGAGAGCTTAAAATATTCTCTGACAAACAGACAATGGCAGAGTTTGTGAACAAGATACCTGGTCTATAGGAAAACCTAAAGGGAGCAGTACAGACAGAAAGGAAAAGACAGGAGTGAGAGTTTTGGAACACAATATTGGGAGATAGTACCACAGTAATGTAAGTACACTGAACAAAGATAACTGTGAATATGGTTGAAAGAGGAAGGTTAGGAGCATGTGGGACACCAGAAGGAAAGAGGAAAGATAAAGACTGGGACTGTATAACTCAGTGAAACCTAGGGTGCTCAATGATTGTGATAAAAGGTACAAATATGTTTTTACATGAGGGAGAACAAATGAATGTCAACAATGCAAGATCTTAAAAATGGGGTGGGAATGGGGAAAAATAACAGTCAATGCAAACTAGAGACTATAGTTAACAGAAACATTGCATTATGTTTCCTTTAATATAACATAAGCAATATACCAAAGCTGGATGCATATGGGGGGACATAGGGGAAGGGTATGGGACTCTTGGTATTGGTGCTGTTGTCTGACTCTTTATTCTACTTTAGATTAATGCTGTCTTCCCTTTTGTAGCTTCCTAGCTGTTATGTTTTTTCCTCTCACTTTCTTTTTTCTTTTTCTCCTGTATCTCTGCCTCTTTGACTCTTCCTCCACCTTTGTGGAAGAAATGGAGATGCCCTTATACAGATAGTGGTGATGGTGGTGAATACATAAATATGTGACTGTAGAGGGAAACATCAGTTGTTTACTTAGGATGGAATATATGGTGTGTGAACAAAACCGTCTTAAAAAATGGGCTGATGAAACCTTGAGGGCACTATATTGAGTGAAATAAGCCAGACACATAAGGACAAATATTCCAAGGTCTCACTGATGTGAACTAATTACAATATGTAAACTCATAGACAGGAAATGTAAGTTATCAGGATATAGAATGGGAGCAGTTGCTTATTATGAGCAGAATGTTCAACTAGGTGAACTTAAACATTTGGAAATGGACAGAGGAGATGGTAGCATATTGTGGAAATAACTAATAGTGCTGAATGGTGTGTGATGGTGGTGGAAAGGGGAAGCTCAGAGTCATGTATGTCACCTGCAGGAAATTTGGAGGTCAAAGATGGGAATATATAAAGCAGTGAATTGTGTGGTGGACAATGTCCATGACTAATTGTACAAATATTAGAAATCTCTCTCATGAACTAGAACAAATGTGTGACACTATAACTAGAAGTTAATAATACATGGGCATATAGGAAAAAATATATATTTATTGCAAACTATATACTGTAATTAGTAGTATTTTAACTTTTTTCATCAACAGTAGCAAATGTACTATACCAATACTATGAATAAATAATGGAAGGGGGGTGGTTGGGGATATGGGAGGATTTGAGTTTCCTTTTTTGTGTGTGTCTTTATTTCTTTCTTGAGTAATGAAAATGTTCTAAAAATTGAAAAAAATATAACTGTGGTTATGGATGCACAGCTGTATGATGGTCTCATGGGCAATTGATTGTACACTTTGGATGCTTGGATAATTTTATGGTATGTGAACAATCTCAATAAAAAACACCTTTTGCTGAATGCAAAATTAAAAAAAGGGGGAGATTAAAGTATTTTTTAACAGACACAGAGAGAGTTTGTGAATATGAGACTGGCACTACAAGATATGATAAAGGGAGTGCTGCTGGCTGATAGGAAAAGACAGGAGAGGGAGGTTTGGAGAAGAATGTAGAAATGAGCACTATCAGGATGAGTAAAAGGAGAGAGAAAAAATAAGATATGACATAAAAAATCTGAAAGACAAAATAGTAGAAGAAAGTACTGACCTTACAGTAATAACACTAAATGTTAATAGATTAAACTCCTCAATAAAAAAAACATAGACTGACAGAATAGATTAAAAACAGGATCCATCTATATGCTGTCTACAAGAAACTCACTTTAGACACAAGCACAAAAATAGACTGAAAGTCAATGGTTGAAAAAAGATATTTTAAGTAAAGAAACAGAAGAAAGTGGGAGTAGCTATACTAATAACAGAAAAATTAGACTTCAAAAGGTAAAGAATGGCAAGAGAAAAAGAAGGACACTATGTTTTAATAAAAGGGTCAATTCATCAAGAAAACATAAAAATCATAAATATTTATGCACCAAACTAGAGTGCCCAAAAATACATGAGGAAAACACTGAGAACACTGAAGGGAGATGTAGATACCTCTACAATAATAGTTGGAGACTTTAATACACCATTATCATCAACAGATAGAACATCTAGACACAGTATCAGTAAGGAAACATAGATGTTGAATTTTATGATAAATGAATTGACTTGAAAGATATTTATAGAACACTACACCACACAAGAGCAGGATACACATTTTTCTCAAGTGCTCATGGATCATTCTCGAGTATAGACCATGTGTTGGGTGACAAAGCAAGTCTCGACAAATTTAAAAACATTGATATTATAAAAAACACTTTCTCAGATCATAATGGAATGAAGTTGGAAATCAATAACAGGCAGAAGGTCACAAAATTCACAAATATATGAAGGCAAAACAACACACTCTTAGACAACCTGTGGAAAAAGGAAGAAATTATGAGAAATTAGTAAATACCTGAGGGAAACCACAGTGAAAACGCAGCATATCAAAATAATGGGATGCAGCAAAGGTGGTGCTGAGAAGGAAATTTGTTGCCCTAAACACCTACATTAATGTGAGAGAGTAAAAATCGGAATTAACTGTTCACCTGGAGGAATTAGAGAAAGAAGAGCAAACAAACCTCAAAGAAAAGAGATGGAAAGAAATAACAAAGATTATAGCAGAAATAAATTAAATTGAGAACAGGAAAACAATAGAATCAACAAAACCAGAAGTTGATTATTTGAGGAAATCAATAAAATTGATGGACCTTTAGCTAGGTGAACAAAAGAGAACAAGAAAGAGGGAGGGACAGAGGGAGGGAGAGAGAGAGAGAGGAGAGACAGAGAGGATGCACATAAGTGCAATCAGAAATGTGAAAGGGGAAATAACTACTGTCCATGCAGAAATAAAGTAGATAATGAGAAGATACTTTGAGCAAATATATGCTAATAAACTGGACAACTTATACAAAATGGACAACTTCTTAGTAAAGCATGAACAATCAACATTGATTCAAGGAGAAATAGCCTCAACAAACCAATCGCAAGTAAAGGGATTGAGTCAGTTATCAGAAAACTCCCCAAAATGCCCAGGACCAGATTGCTTCACATGTAAATTTTACCAAGCATTCCAGAAAGTAGTAGTACCAATCCTGCTCAAAATCATTGAAATAGTTGAAGAGGAGGGAAAGCTACCTAACTCATTCTATGAAGCCGACATCACCTAATACCAAAGACAGACAAAGATACTACAAAAAAGATTATATACCAATCTCTGTAGTGAATACAGATGCAAATATCCTTAACAAAATACTCACAAATTGAATCCAGCAGCATCTTCCAAGAATTACACACCACAGCCATGTGGCATATATTCCAGTTATGCAAGGCTGGTTCAATACAAGAAAATCAATTAATGTAATACACCACATCAGTAAATCAAAGTGGAAGAACCACATAATTGACTCAATCTATGCAGAAATGGCATTTGACAAAATTCAACAATGTTTCTGGATGAAAACAATTCAGAGGATGAGAATAGAAGGGAACTTTATCAATATGTAAAAGGCAATACATGAAAAAACCACGGCTAGCATCATACTCAATGGGGAATGACTGAAAGCTTTCCCTCTAAGATCAGGAACAAGAAAGGGATGCCCACTGTCACCATTGTTATTTAACATTGTGATGGAAGTCCTAGCTAGAGCAATTAGGCAAGAAAAAGAAATAAAAGTCATCCAAATTGGAGAGGAAGAAGTAAAACTTTCACTGTTTGCAGATAACATGAATCTATATGTAGAAAATCCAGAACAATCTACAGCAAATCTACTAGAGCTAATCAGTGAATACAGCAAAGTGGCAGGCTACAAGATCAACATGCAAAAATCAGTAGTGTTCCCATAGGTAACTAATGAGCAACAAGAGGAGGAATCAAGAAAAAATTCCATTTACAGTAGTAACCAAAAGAATCAAGTATTTAGGAATAAACTTAACCAAGACCACGAAAGACCTATACACATAAAACTATAGAAAACTGCTAAAAGAAATCAAACAGGACCTAAAAAATGGAAGAACATACTTTGTTCATGGATTGAAAGAGGAAATATAGTTAAGATGTCAATACTACATAAACTGATTTATAGATTCAATGCAATACCTTAAGATCCAAACAACTTACTTTGCAAAAATAGAAAAACCAATAACCAAATTTATTAGGAAGGGCAATGTTCCCCAAATAGCCAAAAATATTTTGAGAAAGAGGAAGGAAGTGGGAGGTCACACACTACCTACCTTTGAAGGTATTACAAAGCTACAGTGGTCAAAACAGCATGGTTCTGGCATAAGCATAGATATACTGACCAATGGAATTGAATTGAGTATTCAGAAATAGACCCTCACATCTCTGGAAAACTGATCTTTGATAAGGCTTTGAAGCTGAAGCATCTGGGACAAAGCATCTTCAATAAATGATATTTGGAGAACAGAATATCTATATCCAAAAGAATGAAAGGATGCCTTTATTATATTGAAAAGTTCCCATCTATTCCTATCTTCTGAATTGTTTTCATCAAGAAAGGATGTTGAATTTTGTCAGATGCCTTTTCTGTATAGATCCTGATGATCTCACACATTATACAAAAAATAACTCAAAATGTATCAAATACCTAAACATTAGCACTAAGACCATAAGATTCTTAGAAGAAAATGTAAGGCAATATCTGAAATATCTTTTGGTAGGAGGTGGTTTCCTAGACCTTATACCCAAAGCACAAGCAACCAAAGAAGAAATATATAAATGGGTTCTCCTAAAAATTGAATGCTTTTATACATCAAAGGGCTTTGTCAGAAAAGTAAAAAGGCAGCCTACATAATGGGAGACATTATTTGGAAACCACATATCAGATAAGGGTTTAATATCCCAAATATATAAAGGGGTCCTACAACTCAACAACAGAAAGGCAAACAACCCAATTTAAAAATGGTCAAAAGACATGGACAGACAATTTTCTGAAGAGGAAATACAAATGGCTCAAAAACATGTGAATAGATGCTCAACTTCACTGGATATTAGGGAAATGAAAATCAAAACCTCAGTGAGATATCATCTCACTCTGCTTAGAATGGCCTGTATAAAAAAAAAAAACAGAATTACAAGTGCTCTAGAGGATGTGCAGAAACAAGCACATTTATTTGCTGTTGATGGGAATGTAGATTGGTGCAGACACTCCAGCAGCCAGTGTAGTGGTTCCTCAGGAAGTTAAGTATAGATTTGCCATATGATCCAGCAATTCCATATCTAGGTGTATAGTCAGAGGAACAGAAAGCTAAGACATGAACAGACATTTTTAAACAGATGTTTATAGCAGCATTATTCATGAATGCCAAGAAATGGAAACAGCCCAAATGTCCATCAGTTGATGAGTGGATAAACTGTGATATATATGTAGGATGGAATATTACACAGCTGTAAGAGAGAACAAAGTCACAGAACATATAGTAATGTGGATGAGCCTTGAGGATTGAAAGAGGGTGGAGATCACACATTTGATGCTGAAGGAGTATAGAATGGTCCTCAAGATGGATTATGTAGTTCCAGAAATGGATAGCATAATATTTTGTGATGGTAGCACAATGTTGTAAATACACTGAATAAAGATGTCTGTGAGTAAAACTGAAAGAGGAGGGCTATGGGCACTTATGACACCACAAGGAAAGATAAACAATAAAGACTGGAAGTGTATAACTTACTAAAACCTAGAGTGATCAATGATTGTGATTAAATATAAAAATATGAAAATGTTTTTACATGTGGAAGATCAAATGAATGTCAACTTTGCAAGCTGTTCAAAAAAGGATGGTAGTGGGGGAAAATATAATCAAAGCAAACTGGAGACTATGGTTAACAGTAACATAACATGCTTCCATTAAATGTAGCAAAAGCAATATACCAAAGCTAAATGTGTATGAGAGAGGGATATAAGGGAGGGATATTGTATTCTTGGTAGTGGTGTCATTGTCTGACCTTATAATTATATTAAAGTGTATGGTGTTTTTTTATTCCATTTTCTATTCTTTTTTTAAAAAAATTTCATAGTAATGAATATGTTCAAGTGCTGATTGTGGTGATCAATGCACAACTATATTATGATACTGTGAATAATTGCTTGTACACTGTGGATGATTGTATGATATGTGAATGTATCTCTATATAATTATAGGGAAAAATATAAACAGGGATACAAGTGCTGGTGAAAACATGGACAGAGGCACAGTAATAAACTACCTATTTACTGTTGGTGGGGAAGGAGAATGGTGTAGCCTATCTGGAGGAGAGTGTGCTGTTTCCATAAGAAGCTAAGAATGTGGGTGCCATAATGTCCTGCATCCTCTTTGTGGGGTATATACTTGGAAGATCTGAGAGCATGGAAATTAATGGACATTTGTACACTGGTGTTTATGGAGGCAGTATTCATGATTTGCAATGGATGAAGGTGGCCTAAGGGTATATCAACTGATGAACAGAATGGTGAACTGTGGTGTATGTGTACACTGGAATACTGAGCAACTGCAAGAAGGAGTGAACCTGTGAGACACACAATGAGGTGAATGGATCTTGGGGACAGCATTTTGAGTGAAGTACACCAGAAATGAAAAGACAAACATTACAATGCCTCACCAATATGGACTAACTATAACGTGTAAATTCTGAGAATTGAATCTTAGAACACAGCTTATCAGGGGAGCACTTGTTGTAATGGTCCCTAGATTGTAAGCTCTTACAATGTCATATCTATTCCTTAGTTGTAATGGCTATCTCCAAATTCTAAGATGCTGAGCTTTTTGTATATAACTCGGTCAGTTTCTGGAACTTTGGGTATCTGTGTGACACCTGAAACTCAAGAGTTAGAGCTTGGTAGCTATGAATGTTGGCATTACCACATACAGCAACTGTTAAGCTGAAAAAGTCCAGACTTCAGTAACTTAACTGAAGCAGATCTCATTAGGACTAAGGCAAATCAGGCCAAAGGGTAAAGGATGATATTGACTGTGTTTGAAAATTTCATCTTCTATGTGAGACCAAGGGAAGAAATGTTTATTTGCTGCAGGATATATATTTTCTGCATCTCACTAAATAATTTAACTTGTATGATCAGTTTATTCAAACACCATAATTACATAGAACTTTGAAGAGGAAGT
Source organism: Choloepus didactylus (assembly GCF_015220235.1). Lineage (NCBI taxonomy): Eukaryota > Metazoa > Chordata > Mammalia > Pilosa > Megalonychidae > Choloepus > Choloepus didactylus. The sequence goes on along the minus strand of NC_051334.1, from coordinate 94,730,321 downwards.
GAGATCTGGTATTTTGGTATAGGGTATTGTGAAATACTGATACATCCCAAAGTAATTTGGGCAGGGTATAAAAATATATTTATAGGGCCCCCCTGTGGAACTGGCAAAAATGCAGAAATGTTGGATGCCCCCACCTGGGTTTTTATTGATATTCTCACAAATACCGAGGACTAACATTTTAGTAGGGCAAGGCTTCAATCTTGGGGCTTGCCCTTATGAAGGTCGTTACTGCAAAGGAGAGGCTAAGTCTACTTATAATTGTGCCTAAGGTTCTCCCCCAGAGAACTTCTTTGTTGCTCATATGTTGCCCTCTCTCTCTCTCTAAGCCCACTTGGCAGGTGAACTCACTGCCCTCCCCCCTACATGGGACATGACTCCCAGGGTTGTAAATCTCTCTGGCAACACAGGACATGACTCCTGGGGATGAGCCTGGACCTGGCATCATGGGATTGAGAAAATCTTCTTGACCAAAAGGGCAAAGTAAAATGAAACAGAATAAAGTTTCAGTGGCTGAGAGATCTCAAATGGAGTTGAGAGGTCACTCTGGAGGGCAGTCTTATGTGCTATATAGATATCTATTTTTAGGTTTCAGTGTATTGGAATAGCTGGAAGGAAATACACTAAACTGTCAAACTGCAATGCAGTAGCCTTGATTCTTGAAGATGATTGTATAACTATGTAGCTTACATGGTGTGACAATGTGATTGTGAAAACCTTGTGGCTCACATTCCCTTTATCCAAGGTATGAACAGATGAGTAGAAAAATCAGGACAAAAACTAAATGAAAAATTGGGTGGGATGGGTGGGTGGAATGATTTGGGTGTTATTTTTTTACTTTTATTTTTTATTCTTATTTTCCTTCTTTTTTGGAGTAATGAAAATGTTCAAAAACTGATTGTGGTGATGAATGCACAACTATATGATGGAACTGTGAGCAGTTGATTGTACACCATGGATGATTGTATGGTATGTGAATATATCTCAATAAAACAGATTTAAGAAAATAAACAATCTTGTAATGAATTTTTAATGTGAAATAAGTCATAATAATGGAAGAATGCAAATAAAATCCTTATTATGATACTGTTCAACATTGGTAACATTGTTTTTAACCAAAACTGCTAAAGCATTCAGCTTTAGATCACCAATTGCTACATCCCAGATTTCAAGGAACTCAAAAACACAATCTCTTAACAGTTTCTCAAATGCAACTATTCCTCAAGATAATCTGCCAAAAAGAGATAATCATGAATGTATAATGCCATGTTTGATCATAAGCAAGCTGTCCCTGCAACAAGAATAAATCAAAACAATTCAACTGTTTCATGCAGCTATATGGGAAGTTCTTTCTTATCATGGTTTTCCCTGGTCTCCCTGTTCCCTTAGGAAGGATGAGCTTATCATTTGGTTTTAAATCAGAAGATCGATTTTCTGGTTTCCTTTTGTTACAAAGTAGAGGGCATGAGGACTCTGAGTCCTGAATTGACCTAAATCAAAAGACTTAAAAACTCAGGCTAGCCTAAATTAATTCACTGTGTGGACTGATATGACTACTTGAATGTTAGCAAAAGTTACTTTGCTTTTCAAAGTAAAATTAAAATTCTGGTTACAAAAACAGAAATTTATGGTGGTGGGATCAACATATAATTTGTTACACTGTATAATAAATATTAGGTTATTTGTTTCCCTCACCAGATTGTGAAGTCTTTAAGGACAGGAATGGAAAGGAAGGGAACTGAATCTTCTTTACCTCTTACAACTTAAACACTTAATAGGGTGGCTAATACATATACAAAACATTAGGGAGCAATTAGGTGCTAAAATTGTGTCATGACAAAAAGTTCTGGAACTAGAGAATAGTGACAATTGTACAATAATGTGAATATACTTAATGCCACTGAATTGTACACTTTAAAATGATTAAAATGGCAAATTTTATGTTATCTTTATTTTAATTGTTCTGTTGAGATCTTCTATTTGTTCTTGAGTCAGTTTAGGTAGTTTGAGTATTTCTAGGAATTTGTCTATTTCTTCTAAGTTGTCTACTGTGTTGGTATACAATTTTTCCTAATATCCTCTCATATTCTTTTATTTCTGTAAGGTCAATAATAATGTCCCCCCTTTCATTTGTGATTTTTTTTATTTGTGTCATTTTTTATTTTTTTAAGTCCCTCTATAGGTTTGCCAATTTTATTGATCTTTTCAAAGAAACAACTTTTGGTTTCATTGATTTGCTATTGTTTTTACTCTGTTTCATTTATCTGTTCTCTAATCTTTGCTATTTCTTTCCTTCTGTTAACTTTGGGTTTGGTTTGCTCTTATTTACTGGTTCCTTCAGCTGTGAAGTTAGATAACTGGTTTGAGATCTTTCTCTTTTTTCATGTAAGAATTTAGATCTATACATTTGCCTCTCAGAGGTGCCTTCGCTCAATGTATTTCCTAATTTCCCTTTTGATTTCTTCTCTTTGAACCATTGGTGACTTAAGAATGTGTTGTTTAATTTCCATATATGTATGTATTTTTCAGAGCTCTCTCTCTCACTGAATTCTAGCTTCATTCCATTGTGGTCAGGAAGGATACTTTGTGTGTTTTCAGTATATTTATTGAGACTTTTTTATGATCAAACATGTGGTCTGTCATGGAGAATTATCCATGTGCACTTGAGAAGGAGTTTTACTCTGCTGCAGTTGGATGAAATGTTCTATATATGTCTAGTAGGTTTAGTTGGTTTATTGTATTGCTCAAGTCTTCTATTTCCTTATTGGTCTTCTGTCTGGATGTTCTATCTATAAATGAAAGACGTGTATTGCAGTCTCCTACTATTAATGTAGAAACATCTATTTCCCCCTTCAAATATGTTACTTTTTTCTTTTGGCTTTCAGAATACTCTATATTTGGCATTCAGCAGTTAGATTATAATGTTGCTTCATGTGTGTCTATTGGTAACTTGTTTAGAGTTTGTTGTGCTTCTTGAATACATATATTCATGTTTTTATTTAAATTTTGGAGGTTTTCAGCCATTATTTCTTTGAATATTTTCTCTGCCACTTTCTTTCCTTCTTCTCCTTCTGGGACTTCACAATGCAAAGATTGGTATGCCTGATGGTGTCTCACAGATCTTTCAGGCTTTGTTGAATTTTCTTCATTCTTTTTTCTTTATGCTTCTCAGATTGAATGGTTTCACTTTTCTTATCTTCAAACTCACTGATTCTTTCTTCTGCCAGCTTCGTTCTACAATTTAACCTCTCTAGGGAAATTTTTTATTTCTGTTGCCATGGTCTTCATCTCTGTTTGGTTCCTTTTTATGATTTCTATCTCTTTATTGATATTCTCTTTGTGTCCATCTATTGCTTTCCTGATTTCCTTTAGTTCTTTTTCCTTTGTTTTCCCTTAGCTCTTTGAGAATATTTAGGACCACTTAAAAAAAAATCTTTGTTATGTACCATTTCTGGTCCTCCTTGTTTATGGTCTCTGTTCCTGATCTTTGCATGTGCCTTCACTTCCTGTTTCTTTGTATATTTTGTAATCTCTTATTGTATCTTGGACAGTTTCATATTTTTATATGTTATCTTTGGAATTTTTACTCTGAGGTTTCTGTTCCTTAAGCTTGTATCCAGTTAGTGTTATGACAGAGATTTCTCTGAATGCCAGGAACTAACCAAATAAACCAAGAAAAGGAAAAAAAAATTAAAACACCTTTCTCAGTCTTTGCAGATTGACTTATGTGAATGCTCTCTTCCAGCTCTTGGCCATCTTAATAATGAATTTAGAGAACAGCCAGTGGCAAATGTTTAGGGGCCTTCTAATCATTTCTGTGCCTGCATCTTGTCCTTGGCATGGAATGCAAATGTCCTTTTTCTTCTAGGAAGCAATATTTGCTTACTGTATGTACCAAAGCTGGCACTCCTTGCCCAAGGCAGCTGTTATTTGTTTGTCCTTCTACCACATTCTGTAGGAGAGCTCTGTGAGTTGTCTCTACATTCAGGGCATGCTCTGGGATAGAAATCCTGCAATGCATATCTTTGTTCTGTCCTTCATGTTGCTCCCAGGCATTGACACAGACATACTTGAACTCTAGTATGCACACAAAGTTTACTCTCTTCCCTCCTAATTTGGGTTCAGGAACCTGCACGGGGTGCTGGTGGCTCTGTGCTGAGTTGGTGAGGGGATGGGGGAGGGGACAGCAAAGACACTATAAGATTTTCTTATTGTTTTTAAGTTGTCTTTTTCTTGATTTTGTGCTCACCCTTTTTCTGCAATCCTTTAAATGTTTTCTGGAACTGTGTCAAAGATGTTTGTGCCAGTCTTTGCTGGTTGTACAAAGCTTCTATGGGGGTAGGGATCCCTTGAGCATCTTACTGTGCCATCTTGATCCTAGATTGACTTTTGTATGTTGATGCCTTTCAAGTCCTTAAACAATAATGAAAGCTTGCCAAAACGAAAGTAAAATTTGCTTTTTAAATATTTTAACAAATGTAATTGCTATCTCTGTTTCATCCTAGTCTATTTTTAAAATTAGATCCATATGAGAGACTTGATTTGATTGTTGTCCCCTCAAAATCATTGTATTATATTCTGGTACAGACCTGAAAGCATATATTTTAAGGAGGAGATTTAATGGAGCAATCTTTCAGTACTCTTAAAGAGCTCCATTATGAATCCCCATTATTGCTGCTTTCCATTATTGGTCTCACAGGAGATTCCTTAAGTGTAATTGTAGGCCATCCATGAGTAAGTTATGAAGTTTAATATATTAATTTGTTTCTTTTGGTGTTCTCTATTTTCTGAAGTTCTTCAGATATATATTTTTTATAACATGGTTATTATAGATTTTGGACTCAGCAAGGAGTCAGTAGATCAAGAAAAGAAGGCCTACTCATTTTGTGGTACAGTAGAGTACATGGCTCCTGAAGTAATAAATAGGAGAGGCCATTCCCAGAGTGCCGACTGGTGGTCATATGGTGTACTTATGGTAAGTAGCATTATTTTTCTTAATTATACCAACATATAATTAATATTATTTAGAATTTTAATTTAACTTCCTACTTAAATACTGCATGTTTAGGGATGTGTCAGGTGCAAAAAGTGTTCTGATAATTCATGGTTATCATTAAAATACTTGTGAACAGCTAACTGTTATACAATAAACATTAGGATTTTGGTGTTTTGATTTATTTTAAAGTTGCCAGGTAAAAAGGTGAATGGCAGCATTGTGATATAGACTTTGAATTTGAAAACTTAGTAAAAGATGTCAGATTCTAGATTTCAGAATGCTCAGTTTAACAGTTATACTGAGTTTCAATTAGCTGTCACAATATTTAGCACCTTGCCATATACTGTCTTATTGTCAAATTGTTTCAAGCATACCCCTAGGAAGATTGTAAGCCTTTTAAGAACAGGAATCTTGTCATATACTACTTTTCCTCTCAGTCAGTACTTAGCATAGTGGGCATTTAAGTAGTTGCTTAACAATTATTGACTAAATTGTTATGAATTTGGTGTGCAAATTCTAATTTGCATTAGTAAATAGGATGATAAATGAATAGCTATTGAGACTGATACAATTTGCTTTTGAAGATCAGGGAAGAACTCATATACATTGATGTAAGAAAAAAGATTCCTTGAAGGAGGTGGAACTGAAATTAGGTCATTAAGGATGGATGAAATTTAAATAGTTACATGTCAAGAAGTAGAGTTGTGTATAAGCAAGTGCTTAGAGAACAAATTTGGCTGGAGCAATGGAGTATGAGGGTGAAGGTGGAGTTAATGAGGCTATAAGCCTTTATAAGCATCTGCATACTATTATCTAGGTAGTAGGAAGCTATTATCAATTCTTAAAAAGGATGGTGATTACAGAAAAAATTGTGTTTTAGGAAGATTATCCTTGGCAGCATTATTTAAATTGATTGAAAATGTACAGAAACTGGAAACTGGGAGACCAACAAGATGTCCTTACAAGACAGTTTTAAGTTTATAGAATAAAAAGGAGGAAGTCTTAAAGGCATTTCAAAGAAAATGGTGACTAACCTTAGTAGCATTAAATGTCAGGATTAAGTAGAGAGGAAAGGTCAAAGATAGATACTTCTAGTTTTTATGAATTGTGGGCCATTGACATAATGGTAGGACAATAGAAAAGAGACAACTGGGAAGAATAGCTGGTTTTGGAGGTAGGGAAATAATTTATTTTTTTAACAAGTTGAATTTAAGGTAATAGAAGTTATATTGAAGATTAGTGGTTAACCCCTGGGTGGTGATAAATTAGGGGAAGCAATGGAGAGAGAATCAGAATCATTTAATCTTAAAAATATATATGTATTTTCCCACTCAGCTACTAATTTGGACTTTCTTTGAAAAGTGTGATTTTGATACACTGTAATTCCCTTCTTTATCACCCTGCCACTCCCACCTCTACCCCTCTACTCCCTAGTTGAGATCTATTACTGTAGGTTTGGGAGGGAAAACTGGAGCTTGCAAGAGACTGAGACTGAAAGAGCATATTTGTGAGTCATCAGGGTACAAAAGAAAGTTGAATGGATATGCTAAGTAAGGTCCTGAGTTCAGATAAATGAGCAAAGGACTGAAGCCAAAGCCATTATTGAATCTTAAGTTTGAGGCTTTAAACCATATTAGGGATATAGAAACTTTTCTCTTTAATGAAATAAAAATGTTAATTTTTAGACTTGATTTTTATGCCATTATTTAATTTTCTTGTTATCTGCATTGCAATTAATTCTCTTTGGGAAATTGTTTTCCTTATGCTATGTACAACAGTCTCAATTTTTCCTTTTATAAAGTTATTGGCATGTGGTGCATGTGTGTGTGTGTGTGGGGGGGGTGGGTTTAGCTGCTTCTCACACCTAACTTTTTTTGTTTCTGTTTTGGGGGAGTGAGGGGAATAGTTAAATCTGTCTTAGGCATGTATGAATTTGGAATGGTTGGGTGCTTATATTTTCTTTCCCTTTATTATTAAACGTTTGCTTTAAAAGTATATCTTTGTTTTAAAAGAAAAATGCCTTTTGTCTATTTCCAAATTGCTTTGGCTTTGGGAACTTAGCCAAATTAGATAGAACTGAAAAATATTGGCTATAGCTTACATATACAGTGGAGCTACATATAGTGGGAGAACAAGAAGTGTATTTCCTTCAATGACCTAATTTTCTGGTCCCATTTTGACCCACCATCATGTAGCTCCTGCTTGATTTGATGATCATGTATTATGTCTCAACTTTTTCCTAAAGCATTTTATTATATATTCTAAGTTGCACTAAATGGACTGTTGTGGTTATGTTTTGTTTTAGTTTGAAATGCTTACTGGTACTCTGCCATTTCAAGGGAAAGACAGAAATGAGACCATGAATATGATTTTGAAGTAAGTGTAAACAGTATTTTTTTCTTTTGCAGGGAATAAAATACTTGTTTTCAATTTTAATCAACTTGTGGTTATAAATTTATACAGAAGAACATTTTCTATGCTGTCTTGCTTCCTTCTCTTACCATATAGGGGACACTAATTGCCCTTGTGAAGGAACACTATTTTTTTTTTTGAGATTTTTCAACTTACAAGTATGGCTAGATTGTTTGAATGAAATTTTATAAAATCCTGTTTTCCAGAGCAAAACTTGGAATGCCTCAGTTTCTTAGTGCTGAAGCACAAAGTCTTCTAAGGATGTTATTCAAAAGGAACCCAGCAAATAGATTGGGTATTGTTACTTTTCTTAGCTTTTTTTAATGATAGCAATATACTGCATATTTTAGGGAAATAATTATGTCTTTAAGTTTTCTGGTTTAAGTGCAGTAAACTTGGCTATGTACATGACTAAGAAATGGAGTGGTCTAGTTAATCAAAACTTCTGTTTAACATATATTATTATGTAAATCATATATGGATTGCCTCTTTTGAATGAATTCACAGAATTTTCTATCAGTAATCCTTTTAGATATTTGAAGGTAATTATTTTGCCCCCCACCCCAGGGACAAAATGTTTTTCAAGGTAAATATGTCTCCATACTTCCCATTACTTGACCATTTTCTGGTAGCATTTCCCTGCATCCAGATGTGATCTGTTAACCTATCTATGTCCTGGTGTTAAAATTTCTAGGTCACTTTATTCCTCTATGCTTTGTAATTTGGCATACAGATATGAGCTCATAAGTATTGAAATAACAATGAATGAAGCTACTTAAAGTTTAATGTTATGTTGAACATAATTTTGATTTGAATTGAGGTGCTTCAGTATCTCATAATATCCTATTGCTCCACAATGAACATCAGGATTTTTTTAATCATTGTAAAGTGAAAGGACCAGTTAATAAAATGCCAGATAAGAAATCATAGACTTTTCACTGTAAGGAACCTGTGAAATGTGTATACTCAAAGCCTGGATGCCAGGTAGCAAGATAAAAAAAAAATCATACCGGTAAAAATTATTTTCATTTTGTTAGGTTCAGAAGGAGTTGAAGAAATCAAGAGACATCTCTTCTTTGCAAATATTGACTGGAATGTAAGTTTAGTAGAACATTTGTTATTGATGGATTTTATCATCCTATGAAACAAAAACTAAAGAGTAAATGATAATATATGGACTTTGCTGATAAACTCAAGCCTTTTGTTTTATATTTAGTGTGAGATTTTTATAAGTGCAGTGTATCCATGGATATTTGAACCAGTGAATCCATGGATAATTTTTGGTAAATATTTTGTTTTTCATTTATATGTTAAGTATGGTTAATATTATGCCCCTATTCTGGAATGGGGAATGTGAGGGAGGAACAGAGAGGAAAAAAAAGGAAGAATTATAGGACAGATTTTTATAGGAAATGAAATGTAAAGAATCTAAGGTGTTACTTAATTTCAAACTGTTCTTTGTCATGTATTATTTATTAAGAAAAGAGTATCTATCTACAGATATTTCACTAAATCATAAGAGGAAACATGACACAAATGTAAAATTCTGCTAAGTCCCTTTATAACAATTTTTAAATTTAGTCTTATCCCACAAACCAATAAACTTTTCTTAGAAAAACTGACTTTTTGTTGTTTGTTTTACAGTACAGCTTTATATATATTATGTATTATCAATCATTATGCTTAATCATTTTTATTATCTAGTTCTGGTATTGGTATTGATTTTTTTTTTCAAAAAGAAAAGCATCTTTATTTGATTTCTAGTACAGAAGTAGCTACTAGTTCAGTGGAGATGTTGCACAGTATGTAATAACTGCCTTTGACCCTCATAAGTTTTTTTTTTTTTTTTTGGAGTTTGAAGAATTTTTTTTTAAATTCAGTTTTATTGAGATATAGTCACATGCCATACAATCATCCATGGTGTACAATCAGCTGTTCACAGTACCATCTTATAGTTGTGCATTCATCACCCCAATATATTTTTGAACATTTTTCTTACACTACAAAGAATCAGAATAAGAATAAAAAGTAAAAATAAAAAAAGAACACCCAAATTACCCCCCCATCCCACCCTATTTTTCATTTAGGTTTTGTCCCCATTTTTCTACTCATCTATCCATACACTGGATAAAGGGAGTGAGATCCACAGGGTTTTCACAATCACACTGTCACCCCTTGTAAGCTACATTGTTATACAATTGTCTTCAAAAGTCAAGCCTACTGGATTGGAGTTTGGTAGTTTCAGGTATTTACTTCTAGCTATTCCAATATATTAAAATCTAAAATGTGTTATCTATATAGTGCATAAGAATGTCCACCAGAGTGACCTCTCAACTCCATTTGAAATCTCTCAGCCACTAAAACTATTTTGTCTCATTTTGCATCCCCCTTTTGGTCAAGAAGATGTACTCAATCCCATGATGCCAGTTCCAGATTCATCCCTGGGCGTCATATCCTGCATTGCCAGAGAGATTTACACCCCTAGGAGTCAGGTCCCATGTAGGGGGGAGGGCAGTGAGATCACCCAACAAGGTGGCTTAATTAGAGAGAGAGGACCACATCTGAGCAACAAAGAGGCACTCAGGGGGAGACTCTTAGGCACAATTATAAGCAGGTTTAGCCTCTCCTCTCATAAGTGTTTTTGACTTAAAGTCTATTTTATCTGATATTAGAATAGCTACCCCAGCTATCTTTTGGTTACTACTTGTGTTTTAGTTTCCTAGGCTGCTCAAAGACTATACCATGAAGTGGGTTAGCTTTAAACAATGGGAATTTATTCACTTACAGTTGTGAGGCCAAGAAACATGTCTAAATCAAGGCATCATCAAGGTGATGCTTTCCTCCTGAAGACCAGCTGTTGTAAATCCTTGGCTCCTTTCACACATCATCAAGCATATGGTGGCATCTTCTGGTCTCTCCTTGCTCTTCTGAGTTTTGTGGTTTCAGCTTCTTGTGTCCATGGTTTTCTTTCTGTCTCTCTGAATTCATCCCATTTATAAAAGACTCTGGTTACTGGAGTCCTTTTTAAACTCATCCTGAATAAGCTGGGTCACCCGTTAACTGAAATAGTCTCATCGAAAGTCATGCTTATGATGGCTTTACACCCATAGGAACAGATTAGATTTTAAAAGCATGTTTTTCTGGGGTACATGCAACTTCAAACTACCACAACTTGCATGGTGTATTTTTTTTCTATGCCTTCATTTTCAGCTTAACTTGTATGTCTTAATTTAAGGTGAGGCTCTTGCAGACAAAATATAGTTGGGTCATGCGTTTTAATCCATTTTGCCAATCTCTGCCTTTTGATGGGAGAGTTTTATCCATTTACATTTAAAGTCACTACTGATAAAGAGGACTTTCTTCTGCCATTTTGTGATTTAGCCTTTGCATATCTTATACCTTTTTTGTCCTTCAATTATTCAGTTAATGCCTGCTTTTGTATTTATTTGATTTTTTGCATTGTACCATATTGAGTGTCTTTTATTCTCTATCTGGATACATTTTTCATCTCTTTTGTTTGTGGTTACCATGGGGTTAAAATTTAACATCCTAAATATATAGCAATCATATTTGGTTTGATACCAACTTAACTTCAGTAGCATACAAATATACTTTTCCTATACCCATCTGTTCCCCCACCATTTTTTTATATTTGTTACCACTTATATCTTTATACACTGTATGTTCAAAACCATAGATTTATGATTACTTTTTATGTTCTTATATTTTAGCACCTTTAGGAAGTAAGAACTGGAGTTACATACCAAACAATACACTACAATAACCCAAATGGTTACCTTTACTACAGGTCTTTATTTCTTTATCCTGCTCTGAACCACTGTCTAGTGTCCTTTCTTTTCAGTCTAAAGAATTCCTTGTAGCACAGGTCTAGTGGTGGTGAGTTCCATCAGCTTTTGTTTATCTGGGAATATCTTAATCTCTCCTAAATTTTTGAAAGTGTTGCTGGATATAAGATTCTTGGTTGCCAGTTGTTTTCTTTGATCACTTGAAGTATTTCATCCCACTGTCTTCTTGCCTCCATGGATTCTGATGAGAAATTGGCACTCAGTCTAGGACTGCCTTGTACATAACACATTGATTTTCTTTTGCAGCTTTCAAAACTCTCTCCTTGTCCCTTGCATTCAATAGTGTGATCAATGTAAGACAGGATGTGTTTTCTTCAGATTTATCCAGTTTGCTATTCTCTGGACTTCTTGGATGTGCATATTCACATCTTTTGCTAAGTTTGGGGAGTTCTGTGTAATTACTTTATTAAATATTCCTTCTGTCCCTTTCTTCTCCTTCTGGGACTTTCATAATGCATATATTGGTATGCTTGATGGGTCTCAGAATTATCTTTGGCTATTTTTACTTTTCATAATTCTCTTTTCTTTCTGCTCCTCAGCCTGACTCATTTCAAGTGTCTTGTCTTCAAGTTCACCTATTTTTCTTCTGTCAACTCCAATCTGCTCTTAAAACCTTCCTGGGAATTTTTTCATTTCAGTTATTTGGTCTTCAACTACAGTAGTTTGGTTTTGTTCTTTTTAAAAAAAATTTTTTCTTTACTAAGATTCTCATATTGCTCATTCATTGTTTTCCTGATATCCTTTAGTTATTTCTCTGTATTTTTACTCATCTCCTTGAGCATTTTTAAAATCATTTTTAAAAGGCTTTGTTCAGTATGTCCACATACTTTCTTCTTCATTGTTGTTTTCTGGATTTTTAATCTCTTGTGTAGATGGCCCATCATTTCTGGTTTCTTTGTCTCATACTGTTTTGTTGCACACTGTACACTGTAATATTTGTAAATGTTAACCTTGAGATTCATTCCCTTAGATTTCTATTTTTTGATTTTGTAACCAGCTGGTGATAAGACAGAGATTTTTTTTGAGCTTCAGCCCCCCACTCAGGAAAGTCCTTCCATGGCAAATGCAGAGTACAGGGTTTTCCCTGTCTTTCTGGGCCTGTGTCTTGTCTTGGAATTTTGCTTGTCAGTGGTTTTGGAGTTCCCCTGTTAACAGAAGTTTGGTTGTCCCCTCTGTTTCCTGGAAGACAGACCTCCATCTCCAGGGCTTTTGAAGCTGGCAAGCCTTTTCCCCATACTGTCTGCCTCTATACACTCTTTTTGTTGTCTCAAACTGCTTTTTTCTGGAGGGCAAATGCTCCAGAGGACTTTTCCAATTCAGTCTTTGCCAGACAAAACAGGTCCAGGGACCTACCAATAAGGTGCAGACCAGCTCCAAAGTACCCTGGGGTGGGGATCAGACACAAGAGTGTCTTTCACGGCTTCCCAAAGCTGAACTTTCTTGGCCTTCCCAGCAAATACATCCCTTCACCTAACTGTCCCCACTGCCCTGAGGAAGCATAGTCTTTTAGTCTCCTCTCACCCAGGCTTTATCCAGGGCATGTTGAAATAATAGCTGCCCTCTGAGCTGGGACCTCAGCAATCCAAAGTCACTAATCAAAAGCCATGATCAGTGATGGGCCATGCCCACCCCTGGTCTTGGAGAAGAAGATTTTTACATCCCTTTCTGTCAACAGTGAGCTATCCAGGGGCTGGATCCCATGGCAGCCTGCAGCAAAAGTGGGGAGTGGGTAAAAGTAGTTGCCATGTGGAGAGAGGACTTTAGTGTTCTTTACTGTAATTTATCAGCCTCTTGCTCCCGCTCTTCTCTAGATGCTGTACAGTGTTCTTCTCACCTATGAAGTTTCAAAATAGTAGTTTCAAACAGTTCCTGCCTGTTTAATAGTTGTTCTGGTTGAAGGACTTAATCCTGGAGCTCCCTATTCCATCTACCCACAATCCTCTTAAATCAGTTGTTTTTTTTTTTTCCTGCCACATATGCAAACATTTATTAGACACACTTTTATCCAGCAATTAGGAACAGAAATAAACTGACCATGGCTTTGTCCTTTCAGGTGCTCTAACCACACTTTGAAGGAAATGTCTGCTAGGGTGAGCTCCACAATCTAGAGCCAGGATTCAGTTAACCTTAAGGCTTTAGGCAACTAGAATCCTTTGACATTGTGGCTGGACACAAGACCCTTTCAGACTCTAGCCTCAGATTCCATTAGAAATGTGAAATGTATAGGGCCCAGTAGATTCTCAAATCAGTCTTTTAAATGTAATTTTATTGAAATATTTTCACATACCATACAATCATCCAAAGTTTAAAACAGTTGTTCACAGTTTTATCATATAGTTGTACATTCAACACCACAATCAATTTTTGAACATTTTTATCACTCCAAAAAATAAAAATGAAAATAAAGAAATAAAAGTAAAAGAGAACACTCAAAGATTACCATACCCCTCCTCCCCCCTCATTTACTTTTCTTAATTGACGTATATTCATATGCCACACAATCATCCAGAGTGTAAAACAGTTGTTCACAGTATCATCAGATAGTTGTGCATTCATCACCACAGTCAATTTTTGAACATTTTCATTACTCTGAAAAATAAAAATAAGAATGAAAGTAAAAGTAAAAAAGAACACTATAAACATCCCATATCCCCATCCTCCATAATAGTAATTTATTTTTGTCCCCAGTTTTTCTACTGATTTGCCCATATACTAGGTAAAGGGAATGTGACCCATAAGGTTTTCACAATCACACGGTCACACCATATAAGCTATATAGTTATATGGTCACCTTCAAGAATCAAGGATACTGGATTGCAATACAGCAATTTCAGATATTTCCTTCTAACTATTCTAATAAACTAAAAAAACTAAAAAAATTATATCTATATAACATATAAGAGTTACTTCCAGAATGACCTCTCAACTCCATTTGAAATCTCTCAGCCATTGAAACTTTATTTTGTTTCAATTCTCCTACCTCTTTTGGTCCAAAAGTCTTTCCCAATCACACAATGCAAGGTCCAGGCTCATTCCTGGAAGTCATGTTCCACATTGCCAGGGAGATTCATACCTCTGGGAGTCATGTCCCATATTGGGGGGGCAATGGGTTTACCTGCCTGGTTGTCTTAGAGAGAGAGGCCACATCTGAGCAACAAAAGAGGCCCTATGGGGGTAACTCCTAGGCACAATTATGAGTAAGATTAGCCTCTCCTTTGCAGTATCAAGCTTTTGTGAGGGCAAGCCCCATGATCGAGGGCTTGGCCTACAAAGCTGGTGGTCCCCAGTGCTTGCAAGAATACCAGGATTTCCCCCACTGGGGAAGTTTAATATTTCCACATTTTTCCATAGTCCCTCAAGGGAGCTTTGTAAATACTTTTTATTCTCTGCCCAAATTACTCTGGGTTGTATTGGGACTTCATGCTAACCTGTACAAACAACAAGGTCTCACTCCCTAGTCAAAGTTCTATGTAATTATGGCATTTGAGTAAACTGACCATACAAGTTATATTATATTGTGTGCTACAGAAAATATAGGCTTAGCACCATATAACCATCTCTTTCTTTGGTCCCATACAGAAGTCAGAGTTTTAAAACACAGTTAGTATCATCCTGTACCCTTTAGTTGGGTCTACCCCATCTCAACAAAGTCCATTTCATTTATGTCACCAAAGTCTGATCTCCTTTTCAGCCTCTTTAGCAGTTGGTTCATAGGACAATGCTGACACTCACAACTACTGAATTCTGGCTCTGAGTCTCAGGTGCCACACAGACACCCAAGGTTCCAGGGACTGACCATATCACACACAAACAGCTCAGAATCTCAAACTGTTACAATGCATGAATAAATGTGACTGCTGTAAGAGCTTACAATCTAGTAACCTTTATATAAGCATTCCCCTTATAGCCCATGTTCCAAGATTCAACTCTCAGAGTTTACACATTGTTATTAGTCTATATTAGTGAGGCATTATAGTGTTTGTCTTTTCATTTCTGGTTTATTTCACTCAACATACTGTCCTCACAGTCCATTCACTTCATTGCATACCTCATAACTTCATGCTTTCTTGTTGCTCGCTCATGGAAACACATTCTTATATTTGTACATGTAATCACACACATTGACCACTCTAAGTTTCAATAAGTTATACAGTCCCAGTCTTTGTCTTCTAACTTTCCTTCTGGTGTCATCCAGACCCCTAACATTCCTCTTTCTACCATATTCACAGTCATCTTTTCTCAGTGCACTTACAATATTGTGCTATCATCACACAGTATTGTGCTATCCATTTCTATATCTATACAATCAATCCTCTAGAACTTTCTATACTCCTTCAACATCAAATGTCCAATCTCTACCTGCTTTCTATCTCCTGATATCTTCATTTCTACATGCTTCTGCAAACCCCTCTCTCTTGTCTTTTCCTATCTGTCTGTAGCACTCCCTTTAGTATTTCCTATAGAGGAGGTCTCCTGTTCACAAACTCTCTCAGTGTCTGTTTATCTGTAAATATTTTAAACTCTCCCTCATTTTTGGAGGACAGTTTGGCCAGATATAGGATTCTTGATTAGCAGTTTTTCTCTTTCAGTGTCTTGAATATGTCATACTGCCTTCTCACCTCCATGGTTTCTGCTGAGAGATCCATACTTAGTCTTATTGAGCTTCCCTTGTACGTGATGGATTGCTTTTCTCTTGCTGCTTTCAGAATTCTCTTTGTCCTTAACATGTGAAAATATGATTAGTAAGTGTCTTGGAGCAGGTCTATTTGAATCAATTCTGTTTGGGGAATGCTGTGCTTCTTGGACCTGTAATTTTATGTCTTTCATAAGAGTTGGGAATTTTTCATTGATTATTTCCTCTATTATTCCTTCTGCCACTTTTCCCTTCTCTTCTCCTTCTGGGACACCTATAACATGTATATTAAGCACTTAATGTTGTCATTCAGTTCCCTGAGACCCTGCTCATATTTTTCCATTCTTTTCCCTATCTGTTCCTTTGTGTGCAGGATTTCAGGTGTCCTGTCCCACATCTCACTGACCTTTTCTTCTGCCTCTCCAAGTCTGCTGTTATATGTCACCATTGTGATTTTCATCTCTTCTATTGTGTCTTTCATTCCCATAAGTTCTACCATTTATTTTTTCAAGCTTACAAATTCTTCCTTATGGTCACCCACTGTCTCTTTATATCCTTTATCTCTTTTGTCACATTCTCTCTTACCTCATTGATTTGATTTAAAAGATTTGTTTGAACATCTATAATTAGTTGTTTCAACTCCTGAATCTCAGTTGAAATCTTAGTTTCTTCCTTTGACTGGGCCATATCTTCCTGTCTCCTGATGTGGCTTGTGATTTTCTGCTGTCTTGGCATGTGGTTTTATTGATTGGTTTGCTCTAGAGGTTGTTTTCTCTCTTTTGCATAAGATTTTCTTGTTGGTTGACTTTGATCTCTATTTTTTCTTGTTTCTCTCCATGGCCAGTTGTTTGATTGACCCTGCCCCCAAGTCTTCTCCCCAAAATCAGGTGCCCAGCATGGCCTGACACAGGGTTGGGAGTTAAGCACTAGGCACCCCAGCAAATTCACTGTGTGTGGTAATAAAAATCTCCTGGCTTCCAGTGGTATTCTGTTTTCCACTGGCCAGGAAAACCTGGGTATGTTTTGGGTCCATGCTTTAACAGTTGGGTCTTCCCTATTTCTCAGCCAAAACAAGGCCAGGTTTTCCTACAGGGTGTATAGACCAACTTCTGTGTTTCTAAGAATGTGTCCTTGCAGTTTCCAGACTGCCCAGCAGAAGGCAATGTTTGGCAACTTAATTGTCCTCCGAGGTTGCTCTGCCTCTGAGTGCAGCTTGGCCAAAACTGTGGGATTCCTATGCCCTTGCTCTGCCAGCCAAAATCTGGCTTGAAGTGAAGCTCTATCTGTGGCACAGCACTCCCCTCCAGGCAAGCCAGCACTCCAGCTGTCCCCAGGGCAAGGAACTGACTGCTGGCTACTGCCTCTCTGTGGCAAAGTATGCCTTCAGCTGATCCAGCACTCCAGCTGTCTCCAAGGCAGGGAAATG
This sequence comes from Choloepus didactylus, assembly GCF_015220235.1. Classification (NCBI taxonomy): domain Eukaryota; kingdom Metazoa; phylum Chordata; class Mammalia; order Pilosa; family Megalonychidae; genus Choloepus; species Choloepus didactylus. The sequence goes on along the minus strand of NC_051334.1, from coordinate 94,712,991 downwards.
GCTGCCAGCTGTTGCATCCCTCAAAGGTGGGGGATGGGCTTTCAGACCCAGAGCTGGAAACATCTCTGTCTGCATTTTCTCAGACTCTTTGTCCCTCACTGATCTGGGCCTTGAAATATCCTCCCCTGTCCACCAGGCCTTCAAACAGTGAGGGTGTTTTTCACTGCTGTGAGATTTTTAAATCTGTGTCCCCAGTGGGAGGGTACCCATCTGTTGTTTCTGAACCTTTCCTGCACAGAGACTGAGTGAGGGCAAGGGGAGGCAACTGGCTGGTTTAGGACAGAAAATTCCTACCTGATATTTCTTCTCTTTCTTCAATTCAGCATTTGTAGGGTCTTACTCCAGTCTGTATCCTCCTCCAGAGTTTCAAACAGTTCAGAGTTGTCATTCTTTTCATTTAATCTCTGGAAAGGAGTTTTCAGTAGCTGTTTATGTCTCCACATTGATCTCAAATCAGTTTTTGAAACTCAAAATTGAACATCTTTATTCTTTGGAAATTCAACTTGTGACATCAATGCTGTGCTTCCTGGCCTCATTTGATTTTCTATATTACCTCTCAAATTTTTCAAATTCAGATAAGAGGTATCTGAAGCCTGTTGAAACTTCTATTATGAAATTGTGAGTGTTCTCTTAAGGTCTATGAATATTATGCTCTGATTTCCCTTAGAAAATATAATAATTTTTTATGTATTAGTATGTTTTTATGTTCCCTCATTACTTCTTCTAGAAATTATATAAAAGAGAAGTTCAACCTCCTTTCAAGCCTGCTTCTGGAAAACCAGATGATGCTTTTTGTTTTGATCCTGAATTTACTGCAAAAACACCTAAAGGTAATGCATATTTATGTATAAAACTGGGGCTTTTATTCAATTAGATGATTAAAAAATAACCTAGCTTTTTAAGTAAAAACAAAAACATGGCAAGTTGGCAGAGGATTGGTTTATGTTTTCTGGAAATGTAGATCTTATATGCAAAATTCCATGGGTACCTGTCAAATAGAGGCTTTAAGTGGCAAATACTTATCAAGGAAAGCAGGACTTAGGCATAGTGTTGCAGTTTTAAATTTTTTTCTTGTTTTATATGTCTTTTGACATGCTAATGTGTTAAGGTAGTATGTAAGACATGACATATATCACTCTTACTCTTACAGTTCAGTATTTAACATAGTTAAATTTTGGTGGCAACTGTTTAATACATTCATTCAACAAATATTGAATGCCTATTATGTACTAAGCAATGAGGATGCAGTAGTGGACAAACAAAAACATTACTGCCTACATGGAGTGTGCACGCTAGTGGGGGGAGACATAATATACAATAAACAATGTATATAATGTATGTCAGATGGCAACATTTAATAATTTCCTTGATATTCAAAGAAATGCTAACATTTTACACCATAGAGTCCTGTGAAATTCTAATAAAATGTATTTATTTCAACAATAGATTCTCCTGGTTTACCAGCCAGTGCTAATGCTCATCAACTTTTCAAAGGATTCAGCTTTGTTGCAACTTCTATTGCAGAAGAATATAAAATTGCTCCTATCACAAGTGCAAATGTATTGCCAATTGTTCAGGTAAATTCCATTTAGGAAGATTATTTAGTTTGGGGATAATTATTTCTCTGATTAGCTGTTGCTAACTGATTTACAATAGATTTTTAAAGTGATTTTATCTTTGGTTATAATCATGAGATTAAAATGTCTCAATATATTTGGGGGAAAAAAAAGGACATGGTTACCCTTAATTACATTTATGTGGTCTCTTTGCCATGAAATGTAATGGTGATGAATAAGTTAGATTTCTTGTATTGGCCTTGGGGATCCAGAAAGCCTACAATTTAGGTTTGGTTCAGAATCTGCTTCAGCCTTTTTAAAATATGCTTAAAACTTCTTTAGAATGCATTATTTTTTATTTTTAAAAAGATTTATGTTGGATGTATATTTTGGAGAGAGGATAAAAATTGTGAAAAGTATTTCATTCTCCTTAGTATTTTACTTTTCTTTTTAAACAGATAGATGGAAATGCTGCACAATTTGATGAAGTATATGAATTGAAAGAGGACATTGGTGTTGGTTCCTATTCTGTTTGCAAGCGTTGCATACATACAACTAACAACATGGAATTTGCAGTGAAGGTGTTATTTCTGAGCTTAACTCTTTTTGTGTAATTTATATATGAAATTTAAATTACAGATTAAGTGACAGACATTTTCAGTGGGGCAATTGTAGGTAGTAAGATAAGATGATAAGGAAGACAACTAACACTTAATATTTTCATTTTGAATTCCTTTCAAAGTCTTTATTTTGGAGGAACAATGTGTTTTATAAATATTTTGCTTTTAAATAGTTTTAATTTTTATGTATTATGTTAAGGCTGAGCAATTGTGAAAATTAAAATCACATTTGGGTCACATTTTCGTTTAGTATATTTTAGTTAAGAAAACATAATGTTAAAGTACTCTGGTTCATTTTTTCTGTCAAATTTTAGTTATAGGAAATTTTCAAATGTTAAAATAAAATGAGGTATGCATCATTCTTGAGTTTTAAATTTTTTTAAAACTATAACCAAAATTAACTATTTCATTCATTTTTATACAAAGAAAATAGGTTACTTATTTTCTTTTGAGAACTTTCTCTTACCTTATTTCTTAGATCATTGACAAAAGTAAGAGAGACCCTTCAGAAGAAATTGAAATTTTGATGCGCTATGGACAACACCCTAATATTATAACTTTAAAAGATGTAGGTATTTTAAGTTCTAGGTATCAGCTAAGCTAATGAAGTCATGGCTTGTCACTTTATTTTTCTCATTGATAATGTTCATGTCTGTAATATATTTCTTTCATGCCACAAAATCTCAAGACCCTTAAATTTGCATTTCAGTTCTTTTTTCCCATGGTTCTTTACTCATAACTTTCTTATATACAGTCAAAAAGGAGCTATGATGGTTGGTAATGAGAGTGACCACTACTTGACTATATTCTGGCCAGTTAAGTAGCTAACATAACTAGAACCATTCATTATTCTGTAGTATTGTAAATATAGAAGATATAGGAGATTGGCAATCTGCCAAATTCTAGGATATTATACTTTATTGACTGTACAGCCGTTGACCATAGCATTATGAACTATTCTTTGAGTGAAACAGTATTAGTCTATAGATTTTTAAAATGAATGTATAAACCATTTTTAAAAAAATATTATTGAATGACTTTTTCCATAAGAAAATGATGCTAATTTCTTTTTTAGAGAAGATGGGAGAAATCAACCATCACCTTGATCAGTTTGGTTGAGATAGCATGATACACATCTTGATTTGTAATATTTAAGCAACAGTTTCAGCATACATATGTGTCACATGCCCTGAGTGAAAAGGGTATAAATATTGTTTTATATATTCTTCTTGATACAGTATTTGAATTCAATAGCTGTTTAAGGCACCATGTCAGATAATGGGTTTACAATAATAATATACTTATTGCCATAAAGAAGCTTACTCCTAGTACGGAAGAGAAAGGGCTATAATACAGTTAAAAAATGAGGTTAATGAGGCGAACATTTCAGAGACAGCCATTTTTTTTCATTTATATACTTTGATGAAGTGTGAATCATTACTTCAAAAGTTAATAAAATTATTTAACATGGTCTTACAGGACTGTGGGGGAGGTTGTTCAACCAATTCAAACTTCAGTACAGCCTGTCCTACATTACCAGGAAGAGAATAATGTCATTTTTTTAATGCTAGAGGTTCACAAGAAATGCAAAGTAAATCTAATTTAAGCATTTTAGAATTTTAATTTTAAATAATAACATTAAAAAATACTTTCTTTTTTAGGTCTATGATGATGGTAGATATGTTTACCTTGTAACGGATTTGATGAAAGGAGGAGAGCTACTTGACCGTATTCTCAAACAAAAATGTTTCTCAGAACAGGAAGCTAGTGATGTACTGTATGTAATAACTAAAACAGTTGACTATCTTCATTGTCAAGGAGTAAGTTGTAGTTTTATTCTTCAATTCAGAGATTTACATCTTCATAAAACTATATATAGGACATGGCACCACCTAAAATGTATTGCTTTTTTTTAATCACATGTTTTTATAGAGAATACCTTGATAAAACTCAATTTAGTGAAGGTTAAGGATTTAGCAAATTGGCTAATGCCTTATTAATTTTCTTGTCTCTGCCCTTTAGACCTGATATAATAGAGTGTTAGTTTTCAAAATTGTTTGAATATAAACATATAGCCATTAGCCATTATGAATTATACTTTAGTACAGTAGTATTAGTCTATAGGTTTATAAAATGAAATTATAAACCATATCTTAAAAAATATTATTGGATGCTTGACTTGACTTTGAAATTTTGAACCTAATTAAATTTAAAATTAAAATATGAAAGAATTATCTAGTGACATATTGTTAATATTTTTCAAATTATACTATACCTAACATTTAAAGTTCTAACAGTAAGAGGACTGTATATTTTGGTCCTTGCCTATCCTTTCTCCCAAATACAGTAAGAAATTTGGATTCTAAGCATTTGAAGTATTGATATATTAAATTTTTAGATGGAGGAAGTATGCTTGTTATTTTGCTTTCTGTCTCTTCATAAAGAAGGCAAATGACCTCAGTTAACCAGAAAAGTAAACTTTTATTATATATAGCTCAAAAAGGGAACAAAATAGCAAATAATTTAAAAATTTAAATTTTAATCAGTTGTAATAGTGGGCATTTACCCACTTAACTTTATGAACAGAAAAAAAATAAAATAGGTGCAGTGAAAATTCTACATGGGCACCTTTTATAATTAAAAAACAAATCAATCCTCAATTTTACATGTGGCTTAATAGAGTACATTTCCAATATATTGAAATAAAAATTATTGTAATATGCTAAATGACTAGTCCTATTATAATTTAATTCCTTGATTTTCTTTATCAACAATCTAAAATAAATGACAAGCAGAATATTTGAGAAGAGGAGAATGATAGGCATCTTTCTTTAGTTTATTATTTTAGAAACTTTCAGGTTCTGACATCGAATGAATAATGATAGAAATTTATTGATCTTTTCTATATGCCAGGCATCATAAAAGGTGTTGCAGTTTCAAAGATGAGTAAGATTTGGTACTTGTCCTGGAAGAGCTTTCAGTGTAGTAAACTGCTGGTTAAAGGCAGAGTTAGATTAAATGAAGAAGACATTAGTAGCAGAAAAATCATCACAAAGGGAATTTCAGTTGTTTTTCTAATTCTAGTATTTCCATTTCATTCTTTTTCACTATTTCTGTTTTCCTGCTGAGACTTCCCATTTTTCTGATGAGACTTTCATGCAATGAAAGCATATTGCTTTACTTCATTGAGGATAGTTATAATAGCCATTTAAAATGCTTGTCTGTTGGTTTCAGTATGTGCTTCATCTCAGAGTTGGACTTGATTTTCTTTTTTATTGAGACTGTGTTCCATTATCTTGGTTCTTCATATATCAGGTAATTTTGGATTGCATCCTGTACATTAAGTTGTGGAGATTTTGTATTGTTATTTTTCCCTAGTGATTGTTATTGTTTCCTTTGCTTTAGTAGATAATATTCTTAGCTGAGTTTTAACTGCAAACTGTTTCTTAGACAGTAGCTCTGGTCTCTGTTCATATCTTCTGTCTTTATATGAACTGCTTTTGAGCCTCTGCTACATATGTGGTTCAAGGGTCAGCTTTGGCTCTTTCCCTTAAAGTATTCTTTCATTCAGCATTCACAATTTCCCAGCATCTTTTTTCTTTTTTCCTTTCATTTTTTAATAAAAATTGTATGTTTGCAGAAAATATAGAGTCCCCCCCACACCCTTGCCCATTATTAATACCTTCCCAGCATCTCTTTTCTGGTCCTCTAGGCCAGAAAGACTGTGGGTTTTTCCACATGTCCTCACCACCACTGTGTGCCATAGGAACTGCTCTTAGCCCCAGGATAAAAGTTGCAGATATGAAAACCTGTTCTTATAGCTCCCGCTCTTCCAAGCTCCTCCAGCCAAGCATCTACTCCCCACTGATCTCTCTGCTTTTGGTCACTCTCCAGTACCTATAGTATCCAGGTAGTTCCTTTTTGTATTATGTCCAGGAGGTTTTATAGTTGTTGACTGTGGGGAGGGGGGATAGTGGGTAAGGTCTTAGTCCATCATATCAAGAGGCAGAATTGAGAATTGAGTTTTTGTATTTTGAGATTGGAAGTGGTTCACAAAACTATTGGCTCAAATAGAAACTGGAACATATTCCTGATAGAGATAATTTTCTGCATATACTCCAGGCTATTAAAGTTGAAGAAAGTGTTGTTCTTAAATTTCTGTAGGTGAGAAAGTTCCTTTTCCTGGAAATATTCTAACTTAAAATGTTTTATTTCGTATGTAGTTAGTTAGCTATCGAAATTCAATGTTTTTTTTTTCTTTTATATTCAAGGTTGTTCATCGTGATCTTAAACCTAGTAATATTTTATACATGGATGAATCAGCCAATGCAGATTCCATTAGGATCTGTGATTTTGGGTTTGCAAAACAACTTCGAGGAGAAAATGGACTTCTCTTAACTCCATGCTACACTGCAAACTTTGTAGCACCTGAGGTATTCTTTAAACCTTCAGTTTTTGCATTTCATTATTCTCCTTTAGTTGAATGTATACATGTGTTAGGTTAGGCAGGTAAGAGCTGTGTTATCTTGTCTGTTTCCAACTAGAAAACTCTTTAAATCGGTGAATTCTGATAACCCTAATATAAATATTCAGACTAGTTACCAGCATCTAAAAGCAACTTGAATGTGATAGTCAGACTATGCTATCCTTTGGGATTATGAACTATTTTCAGAATCATAACATTTTAGAGCTGGCAAGGAGGGAAGAGATAATCAAAACTTCAGCATATTAAATATTTTAAATGAGAAACATGAGACTCAAAGTAATTAAATACCTTATTCAACACCCAACATTCAGCTACCAACAAAGCCAGGATAGATTTTCAGATATTTTGGTTTGTGCTGAACATAGATAGTTTATATTGGTAAGCACTATATATAACATATAAGGGTAGTCCCTGCCGTAGAAACAAAACTTTAGAGTCTGTATAGCCAGTGCCATCCCTGATTGTCTTTAGTATCTTCTAACAGCCAGTTTTTGTTTTTGCTTCTGTTTTTTTTAAGGAAAAGAAAAAAAGAGAGAAAACAATTTCACAAAGGTTTTTTTTCAGTAGTGGAGTTTGTCTTGATAAATAACATTCATACATAGATATCAGGGGGAAGAGTCAGGAAAAATTAGGCTGATGAGGTTCATGGGTGCAGATTTCACATTTGGGAAGTTCCAACAGATAGTTCTGACAATGGGGGTGAGAGCTTTTACAATAGCATCTCACAGCAGTGGGGTTGGTGAAGTAAATGAGGGATGGCATTGACTGTGCACACTCTTTTGTAACTTTTATTTGTAAGTCATGAACTGTTCTTATGTTATGGATAATGCTAACCAATATAAATTATCACAGGTTCAACACAAACCAAATACCTGAATATCTTCAGGTTTGAAAATTGAATTTGCCAAGTCAAGGAAGAAGTAGAGTAAAATAATTTGAGGACACATCCTATCTCATGTGCATGTTTTTTTTTTACTTTATTTTATATCAAATACTAACTCTTTCATTATAATATGGCACATTAGATATTACATAAGCCATTAGTATTTAAATATCAATGACTCTGTATTTAAAGTAGCTACTGGAAAAATAATTTTTCTAATAAAGAAAAGTAGAAATATGGAAAAATAACTGTTTTTCTAACAGTGAAAATAATACTCATGTTTAAATATATTAAATGTTCCTTTAAGATGTTGTTGTTGAAGAACAAGCATAACACCTGCTTTAAAAGACTTTCTATGATAAGAGATTTTCCCTATAAGGAATTATGTACCTATTCAGAAGATGAGATGTAATCCATATTTAATAACATTCACAGAATAATGAACCTACTAGTTTTTATCACATTCTAACACATAGAAACTGTATTTCCCAAAACATAAATTGGGATGATCTAACAAGGGATTATTGTACTGCCCCCAGGTGCAAGAGATATAGCTTTGACATCAAAATATGTTTTTTTTTTCAAGGATGATTCAATTGTTTTATAGATTTAGTTTATGGCTCTTCTAATAAATATAGGATGTATGGTCATCATGAATACTCTTACAGATTTATGCAGTGAGCAGAACTGTAGAGTACCAATTAACCATTTTAATGGCCAAATTCTTAATATTGATTTAATCTTGTGGACCAGGACCCCTTGGTGTTATAGAAACTTCTCACTGGAAAAAGGTTAGGGGTTAAAGTGTCCCAAATGAGCATCTCAAGAACTGACATTAAAATGAAGAAATATAGTATGTCTATGTTTAATTAATGGTTAAGTAAACATTTTTAAATGAATTCAAAGCCACAGAGTAGAATACAGTCCATTGATGCTTTTTATTCTAACAGACCTCCATTGGAGTAAGACACTCTCATCATTGTGATAATGAAGGTTTTCAGGTGGGTGTATAGAGACCACTTCTCCATAGCTAATGTTTGAACTACCATCAGCTAGTTTTGTTTTTTTTTTTCAAAATTCTTTGAAAACTTTTCTTACCAGTGCTGAAGCCTCTGCTAGCAGTCAGTGGATATTTTTAAATCATTGTGAATACAGGTCTCTGTTTTTGTAAGGTTTGTTTCTAAAAATTTTGATCCTTTCAAAAAATTAGTAATCAAGTATATAGAACTCATTCTCTTTTAAATTAGAAACAGAAAGATTCAAGCATCCATGCAGATATTTCAATAAATACTCCAATAAATGTTTAAATAATTACATTTATGGAAGTATGCATTCATTATTTCATCACAGTGCAGAGTCCTTATTTTTTAAAAGATAAATGAATTATTACAATTTTGCCTAAGATTTACTTAGCTTTTACTATGCCTATGTCTCAAAAGTTAATAAATCTCCAAAAACATTTTTAATAAAGGAAAGTCCATTGCATTATATTGTTTAATTAATATTTAATGCCTACTGAGGTCTAAAAATGTTCCTAAATTAAAAGAGCTTACAGTCAAGTTGAGGGATATTATGTCTGTAGCTCTTCATAAAGTAATTATGAAGTTACTCTGCTTTACTCTGGCTTGTCATGTGTCCTTCCCCAAATATAAATTAATTTGAACTTTAGAGCAAAGGGAAAGAGAATCTCTGCATATGTTACTTTTTGCTGATTTGGGAAAGCAAATGAGAAAGATGAGAAAGACAGTTATGGCACTGACCACTTTACATATGACTTCCATATTTACTGTATTTAGCTTGATACAAGTGAGAAGGTGTGAAACACACCTTCTGTAGTCTTTTTTGTTCATCCCACCACCCTATCTTGTTTCTTTTATTACTATACTATTGTAGAGCATTGAGACCAGCTTTATAACAAAAGTGTACTGCCTCTTCTTTCCCCATGCCAAATGGGTTTAAGTATGTTGTAAATCTAAAATGAGTTTTTCATGGTTGGCCCTAATTAAGCACTGTGACACTTCCTGCTTAACTCTCTGTCCTTCTCACTGAATGAGGACACTTATGAAAGTATGAAATAACCATAGCCAACTTACTGATTAATCCTCACCTGTCCAACTAGTTCCTAAGCAGTGGCCTTCCACTTTGGCTGTACTTTGGAATCACCTGGGAAGCTTTAAAAATACTGTCCTAAGGGAACCATGGAAAGCCTGATGATTTGCATTACTCTAATAGGTGATGAAAAAAGGAAAAAAGATAAGGGAAAAAGCAGGAAGGGTTTAATATTTAATATCTAGCATTTGCCAACTTAGGTTTACCATGATGTGAGTGGTTTAGATGACCTCCTTATTTATTTGGGCCTTTGCAGCCCCTAGTTATATTATTTACCAAGCCAGTTGTATAGGTTTTTAGAAAGTCTCTTCAGTTTCTCAGTTTTGTGCTTAGGTGTATTCTTGTAAATACACTCTGGGAAGAAAAACATTATACCTCAACTTTTAAGTGAGTTGCATACTCATTATTCATGTCTAGTAACTGTCAAAGCCAAACACTAATATTTTTAGACTTTTATAAATTTAAAGTCCATGCTTTTGGTTATGCAGCCCTCAGTGTCAGTGCATTAATAATGTTTCTACTTGGTTCCAATGCCTAAAGGCTTTAGCAGTGGGCCTGTTTTTCTAAATGAGAAAAAAAAGAAGGCCTCATTCCATCTCTTTATTTTTCTAATAAATTTATTAACTTCATAGACAAGACTCACATGAATATATCATAAATATTTTATTTTATTTTTATTAGCACTCACCCTAAGGGCAAGAAAACACCAAATTATTTGACTAAAAATTATTGAAGCCATTCAGAATTTATGAAATATATACTTGTAGTTTAGAAATATACTGTTCTTTTCAAGATAAAGCTCTTTTCAGCCTTGTAGATAAAATATAAATTCATTCTGCTTACATAATATCATATATTATCTTTCCATCGTTTATGTGTAATGAGGCAGTTATAGCTGCTACAAGCACAGTGTCTAGAGTAAGAATGTCTGCTCCATCACTTACTAGTTTTGTAATGTTGGGCCAGTTAGCAAACATCTGCCTCATTTCCTCATCTTCAAAATGGGGATAATAATAATAATATACACCTCATATAGTCAGTGTCAGAATTAAAAGACATAATATTTTTCATGGTGTATATTAAGCTCTGTATATATTTGTCTTAAGTTTTGATGTCTGCATATCTGGTTTTCATAAAGGAAGAGTGAAAACTCACTGAGGTCAGGGATCATGTCTTACAAGGTTGTTTTTGTATGACCTACATTACTTAATCATTACATAATACGTGTGTATTCAGTGCTTACTAATTGTAGGAGACTTTGCCTTTAACAATAGTGAATGTATTTTCTAAAAGTTTAAAAAGATCGAAGCTTTTATATTGTGAACATTTATGAGATTATTAAAAATACAACAACTTTCTTTTAAATGAGAAAACTGAGTTTATACTGAGTATTACTAGGTAATGGGTCTTTCTTTCTCAGGTTCTTATGCAACAGGGATATGATGCTGCTTGTGATATTTGGAGTTTAGGAGTACTTTTTTACACAATGCTGGCTGGGTAAGAAACATCATACTCAAAAGTTTTCACATTATTATTTGAATTTCAGCTGTATATTGTCTTAATCCAGAAAGAAGAAAGGTGATAATAACCATGAGGAAAATGCTATTAACATTTGAAATATTATACATATATTTAATTTTACCTGTAAAATTTAAAAAGCATAAAGATATACAATGAGGTACTGTTGACTTAGCTATGTTAATTAAAAGACAGTTTCCAGCTAGAACTAAAACTTTTTAATATAAATTGTACATTTTTATATTTCAATTTTTTAACATTGAGTGCATTACCTTTTTTTTTTTGGCTTTTATGAAGGGGATTCATTAGGTTACAAATTTACAGTTCTAAGGCCATAAAAGTGTCCAAACTAAGGCATCCACAGGAGGATACCCTCACTGAAAAAAAGGCTGATGGTGTTCGGAATACCTCTGTCACCTGGGAAGGCATGTGTCTGATGTCTGCTGGTCCTTTGCTCCTGGGTTCTGGTTTCAAAATGGCTTTCTCCAAAATGTCTTTGGGCTTTTGCCTCTCTAGCTTCTCTCTCTCAGCTCCTGTACATCATTGCTTGTTCTCCCACAGCATTTCTCTCTAAGCATCTGGGGGTCCTTTCTTAGCTTCTCTGGAGCAAACTCTGGGCTTCATCTCTTAACTTAGCATCTCCAAACATCTTTCTGTCTGCATCTCCAAGCATCTGGGTCTGTGCCAGCTCTTAGCTTCTTCCAGGGGCAAACTGTCTCTCTCCGCTTCTCTGAGTTCCTTCTCTCCATGAACTCTCTTAAAGGACTCCAGTGATCTAATCAAGACCCACCCTGAATGCGCAGGTTCACACCTCAATGGGAATAATTTAATCAAAAATTCTCACCCACAGTTGGGTGGGTCACATCTCCATGGAAACATTCAATCAAAGGATCCCACCCCACAAGATTGGATTAAAACATCATGGCTCTTCTGGGTTCCATTACAGCTCCAAACTGGCACAGAAAGGAAACTTTTTAGGGTGTTTTAAATTAAAATATTGTCTACATGCAATCTACCAGTGATTCAAACTATTTAATACCACATTGTAAATCCAGTTTTGACTTCTTCCCAACCCTTGGATTTCTAAATCTAACTGCTAACAGGACTTATCTGTTAGAATGTTTCACAGTAGTTCTGAAACCAGGCTACACAATGGTGTAACCAAGGAAGCTTTTTTTAAAATTTATTTTTATGTTTTGTTTTTTTTTTTATTTTTTAAATTCAGTTTTATTGAGGTATATTCACATCCATACAATCATCCATGGTGTACAATCAACTTTCACAGTACCATCATATAGTTGGCCTTCATCACCCCAATCCATTTTTGAACATTTTCTTTACATCAGAAAGAATAAAAATAAGAATAAAAAACAAAAGTAAAAAAGAACACCCAAATCACCCCCCCCCATCTCACCCCAATCTTCATTTAGTCCCTGTCCCCATTTTTCTATTCATCCATCCTTGGGTAAAGGGAGTGTGATCCACAGTGTTTTCACTATCACACTGTCAACCCTTGTAAGCTACATAGTTATAGAATTGTCTTCAAGAGTCAAGGGCACTGGATTGTAGTTTGATAGTTTCAGGCATTTACTTCTAGCTATTCCAATTCACTAAACCTAGAAAGGGATATCTATATAGTGCATAAGAATGCCCACAAGAGTGACTTCTCAACTCCATTTGAAATCTCTCAGCCACTGAAACTTTATTTTGTTTCATTGAGTGCATTTCTTTTTAAAATATTTTTCTTTTGAAGTAATTACAAACTTACTGGAAAATTGCAAAAATAATACAAATCCCATATAGAGAACCCCAACATACCCCTACTACCCCAGGTTCCCAGATCTACCAATTTAAACATTTGCCACCTTTGCTGTATCATTCTACCTAATGATCTATCATCTATATATATATATATATATCCATCCATTTTCTGAATATTTCAGAGCAGGTTGCACACATCATACTCCTTGAACACATAATACTTCCATGCACATATTCTACAGAAAAGGATATTCACTTATGTAATCTTAATTACATAATTTACTTTAAGGGAAGTTGTCAAGTTCAAGAAATTTAACATTGTTATAAAGCTTACATTCTATATTTCAATTTTTTCTTCTGACCCCATAATGTCCTTTTGAGACTTTTCTCTTCCATTCTTAGATTACAGCCAGTATCATGTATTGCATTTAATTGTCATTACCTCTTTAGTTTCTCTCTTTTTTTTGATTGTCGAAACACATACAATGCAAATCTTTCCATCCCAAGCATAATATTCAGTAGGATTAATCACATTCACAGTGTTACAGTACCCTTAACATCAACCATTACTAGAACTTTCCATTCACCCCAAACAGAAACCCTACACTCATTTTGCATGAACTCTCCATTGCCCTGGCCACCACCCGTGGTAATCTCTACTCTACTTTCTCAAGCCATGAATTTACACATTCTTTGATTTTTTGTATGTGGTTACCTTGGGGGTTAAATTTAACCTCCTATAACTATAACAATCTTATTTGCTTCAGTACCAACTTAACCATGCCAGTAGCATACATAAATTATGTTTCTATACCTCTGACCCTACACATACAATATATACATATTTATACATTATGAGCCCAAAACCATTCATTTATCATTGCATTTTATACGCTTGCCCTTTAGATCCTGTAGGAAGTAAAAAGTGGAGTAGTTACAAATCAAAAATATAGTAGTACTCATATTTATAGTTGCCCATATTATTATCTTTAATATTTCTTCATGTGGCTTCAGTCAGTTACCTAGTATCCTTTCCTTTCAATCTGCAGAACTCCCTTTATCATTTCTTATAGGGCTGGTCTACTGGTGACAAAGTCTCTCAGCTTTTGTTTATCTGGAAATGTTAATTCCACCCTCATTTTAAAAGCAGGTTTATTGAGATATATTCATATAACATACAATTCATCCAAGGTATACAGTCAGTGGCTTTTAGTATAATCCAAAGCTGTGCATTCATCACCACAATCAATTTTAGAACATTTTTATTATTCCAAAAAGAAAAACCCCCAAACCCTGAGCAGTCACTTCTCATCCTTCTATACCTTCACCAGCCATACATAACCATCATTCTAATTCTGTCTCTATAGATTTGCTTATATTTAAAGAATACTAAAATATTACTGTTAACTATAGTCCATAGTTTATATTAGGTGTATTTTTCCTGTATACCACCCTGTTAGTATCACCATGTAGTAGTGAGGTACATTTGTTATACTTCATGAAAGAACATTCTTAGATTTGTACTATTCACCACAACCATCATACACCACAGGGTTCACTCTGTTATAAAGTCCCATGTTTTATCCCCCAGTTTTCATTATAGTAACATACATGACCTAAAACTATCCATTCATCCACTTTCACACACATAATTCATTGCTGTTAATTATACTCACAGTAATGTGCTACCATCACTTCTATCCATTTCCAAACATATACAATCAACTTAAATAGAAATTCTGTACAAATTAAGCATCAACTCCCCATTGTCTACCCCTGTTCTATCTCCTAGTAACCTATATTCCAGAGTCTAATTTTGTGAGTTTGTTTATTATATTTAGTTCATATTAATGAGGTCATACAATATTTGTCCTTTTGTGTCTGGCTTACTTCACCCAACATAATGTCCTCCAGTTTCATTTATGTTGTTGCATCCATCAGGACTTAATTCCTTCTTACTGCTGAATAATATTCCATCACATGTATATACCACATTTTTCTTATCCATTCATCAGTTGATAGACATTTGGGTTGCTTCCATCTTTTGAAAATTATGAGGAATGCTGCTATGAACATTGGTGTGCAAGTGTCTGTGTCCCTGCCTTCAGTTCTTCTGGGTATATACCTAGTTGCAAGAGGGGTGGATCATATGGGAATTCTATAATTAGCTTCCCAAGGAAATGCCAAACTGTCTTCCACAGGAGCTGCAACATTTTATATTCCCACAAGCAGTGAATGAGTGTTCTTCTTTCTCCACATGCTCTCCAACAGTTGTAGCTTTCTGTTTGTTTTAATAGTGGCCATTCTAGTAGCTGTGAAATGATGTCATTGTGGTTTTGATTTGCATTTCCCTGATAACTAGTGATATTAAGCATCTTTCTATTTGCTTTTTTGCCATTTGTATTTCCTCTTTGGAAAAAATGACTATTCAAATTGTTTGCCCATTTTTGAATTGGGTTGTTTCACTTTTTATTGTTGAGTTGTGGGATTTCTTTATGTATTCTGGATATTAAACCATTATCAGATATTTGGTTTCAAAATATTTTCTCCCATTGCATAGGCTGCCTATTCACTTTCTTCACAAAGTACTTTGAAGCACAGACATATCGGATATTTGGTTTCAAAATATTTTCTCCCATTGCATAGGCTGCCTATTCACTTTCTTGACAAAGTACCTTGAAGCACAGACATTCTTAATTTTGAGTAGGTGCCATTTACCTATTTTTTCTTTCATTGTTTATGCTTTTGGTGTGAAGTCTAATAAACCGTTGCCTACCACAAAATCTTGGAGATCCTTCCCTACATTTCCAGTCATGGTTATTATATTTAGGTATTTGATCCATTTTGAGTTAACTTTTTTATAATATGTGAGGTAGGGGTTCTCTTTCATTCTTTTAGTTATGGATATACAGTCTCCCCCATCCCCCACCATTTGTAGAAGAGACTATTCTGTTCTGGTTTGATGGACTTGATAACCATATCAAATGTCAATTGGCCATAGATGTGAGAGCCTGTTTCTGAACTCTCAATTCAATTCCATTGGTCAGTATATTTATCTTTATGCCAGTACCATGCTGTTTTGACAACTATAGCATTGTAGTAAGTTTCACAGTCAAGAAGATTGGGTCCTCCAACCTCATTATTCTTTTTCAAGATGTTTTAGCTATTAGGGGTCCATTACCCATCCAAATAAATTTGATTATTGCTGTTGGAATTTTGATTGGGATAGCATTGAATCTGGGAATCAATTTGGGTAGAATTGACATCTTAACAATATTTAGTCTTCCAATCCATGAATACGGAATGTTCTTCCATTTATTTATGTCTTTTTAAAATTTCTTTTGGCAGCAATTTATAGTTTTCTGTGTCCAAGTCCTTTATGTCCTTGGTTAAATTTATTCCTACATATTTGATTCTTTGGTTGCTATTATAAATGGAATTTTTTCTTAATTACCTCCTCAGATTGCTCATTACTAGTGTATAGAAACCCTACTGTTTTTTTATATTGATCTTGTATCCTGCCACTTTGCTGACCCCATTAATTAGCTCTAGTAGCTTACTTGTAGATTTTACAGGACTTTCTATATAAAGGATCATGTGATCTGCAAATAATGAAAGTTTTACTTCCTCCATCCAACTTTGGATGACTTTTATTTCTTTTTCTTGCCTAACTGCTCTTGCTAGTACATCTAGCACAATATTGAAAAACTGGTGATAGTGAGCATCCTTGTCTTGTTTCAGCTTTTAAAGGGACAGATTTCAGTCTCTCAACATTGAGTATGATGTTAGCTGTGAGTTTTTCATATATGCCTTTAATCTCATTGAGGAATTTCCTTCATTGCCTACCTTTTGAAGTTTTTTTATCAAGAAAGGATGCTGAATTTTGTCAAGTTCCTTTTCTGCATCAATCAAGATAATCAAGGTTTTCTCCTCTTTGATTTGTTAATGTGGTGTATTACATTAATTGATTTTCTTGTTTTGAGCCACCCTTGTATACCTGGAATAAAACCCACTTGATCATGTTGTATATTTCCTTTAATGTGCTGTTGGATTTGATTTGCTAGTATTTTGTTAGGGATTTTTGCATCCATATTCATTAGAGGATTTGGTTTGTAATTTTCTTTTCTTGTAGTTTCTTTGACTGGCTTTGATGTTAGGGTAATGTTGGCTTCATAGAATGAGTTAGGTAACATTCTCTCCTTATTCCAGTTTGCTAAAGCTGGTCTTATGCAAAATACCTGAAATGGATTGGCTTTTTTACAGGGGATCTATTAGGTTACAAATTTATACTTCTAAGGCCATAAAAGTGTCCAAACTGAGGCATTAACAGTTTGCACACCTGGATGAAAAGCTGATGGCATCTGGAACACCTCTGTCAGCTGGGAAGGCATATAGCTGATATCTGCTGGTCCTTTGTTCCTGGGTTGCATTTCAAAATGGCTTTCTCCAGAATGTCTCTGAACTTCTGTCTCATGTAGCTTTTCCAGGCTATCTGCTAGGTTCTCTGGGAGCACTTCTCTCTAAGCATCTGGGGGTCCTCTCTTAGCTTCTCCAGGGCAAACTCTTGGCTTCAACTTTTAGCTTAGCATCTCTGAACGTCCTTATGTCTGCATCTCCTGGTGAATCCAAGTGTCTGTGTCAGCTTTTATGGGGCAAACTCTGGATTACATATCTTAGCTTCTCTCCAAACTGTCTCTCTTAAAGGACTCCAGTGATCTAATTATGACCCACCCACAATGGGTGGGGTCACACCTCCATGGAAATGATCTAATCAAAAGGTCTCACCTATAGTTGGGTGGGTCACATTTCCATGGAAACAACCTAATCGAAAGCTTCCACCCTAATCAAAAGACTAATAAATCTGCCCCCACAAGATTGCATTAAAGAACAGGGCTTTTGTAGGGGAGATAATAGATTAAACCAGCATACTCCTCTGCAATTTTTTTGAAGAGTTTGAGCATGATTGGTATTCATTCTTCTTAGAATGATTGGTAGAATACACCTTTGAAGCCATCTGGTCCTGAGCTTTTCTTTATTGGGAGGTTTTTGATGAATGATTCAATCCCTTTGCTTTTAATTGCTCTGTTGAGGTCTGGTATTTCTTCTAGAGTCAGTGTAGGTTGTTCCTGTTTTTCTAAGAATTTGCCCATTACATCTAAATTGTCTAATTTGTTGGCATACAGTTGTTCTCAAGGACCAATTTTGGTTTGTTGATGCTCTCTATTGGTTTACTTTTATTCTCAATTTCATTGATTTCTGCTCCCATCTTTGTTATTTCTTTCCTTCTGCTTGCTTTGGGATTAATTTGCTGTTTATTTTCTATTTCCTTCAGGTGTGCAGTTAGATCTTTGGTTTTAGCTCCTTTTTTTTTTAATTTTATTTTGAAATAAATTCAAACTTACAGGAACAGTTGCAAAAACAATACAAACCCCATACACAGAACTCCAGCATACCCTGACCCCCCTCCCCCAATACCCCGATCCACCAACTTTAACATCCTGTCACACCACCATTTCTTTCTTTCCCTCCCTCCCTCCCTCCCTGCCTTGCTATCTATCATCCATCATCTATTGCTCTGTCTTCTGAACATATGAGAGCAAGCTGCACACATCCTTGAACAAAACAATATAATCCACATATACATTTCCCATGAACAAGAACATTTTTATGCAATCCCATTAAGCGCAGCTAAGAAGTTCAAGAAATTCAACATTGATACAAAGCTTGCATTCCATATTTCCTTTTTTTTTCTTATGTCCCATCTGTGTCCCTTTGAGCCTCCTCTCCTCCATCCTCAGAGCCCATTCAGGATCATCCTTGGCATTTAATTGTCATCTATTTAGACTGTCTTTTTCTTTTCAATTGTGGAAACATATATACAGCCTAAATTTTCCCATTCCAACCCCTCCCTAGCATTCCATTAGTGGGATTAACCACATTTAGAATGTTACAATGCTATCACCTTCCCACCATCCATTACTAGAAATTTCCCTTCACCCCAAACAGAAACCCTACACTCATTTCTTAACTACCCATTGCCCCTTCCCCCACTTCTCATAACCCATACTCTACTTTTCATCTCTATGGTCATATTCTCTGATACTCTGTGTTTACCATGGGGCTTAAATTTAACCTCTTAAATCTATAACAATCTTGTTTTTCTTTGATACCAACTTAATTTCAGTAGGACACATAAACTATGTTCCTATACTCCTCCATTCCCCCACCTTTATGTAGTTCTTGTCAAAAATTGCATATTTTACATTGAGTCCAAAACCACTGATTTATCATTACAGTTTATGTATTTTAGATCATGTAGGAAGTAAATAGTGGAGTTACAAATCAAAAATACAGTAGGATTGGTATTTATATTTACCATGTGATCTTTACTGGAAATCTTTATTTCTACATATAGTTTCAGTCAATTGTTTAGTGTCCCTTCCTTTCAGCCTGCTCAACTCCCTTTAGCTTTTCTTATAGGACTGATCTACTGGTGATGAAGTCCCTCAGCTTTTGATTATCAGGGAATGTTTTCATCTCCCCCTCATTTTTACCCTTCAGGTGTTTGTGAATTCTCCAAGTATCTGATGGTTATTGACTTCTATTTGTATTCCACTGTGGTCAGAGAATGTGCTTTGAACAAATTCATTATTTTTGTTTAATTTATTGAGGCTTGTTTTATGTCCCAGCATATGGTCCTTTCTGGAGAAAGATCCATGATCACTAGAGAAGAATGTGTGTCCTGGTGACCTGGGATGTAATGTTCGATATATGTCTGTTAAATTTCTCTATATCTCTCTCTCCTTTGTTTCTCTGTCGGTAGGGCACCCTTTAGTATCTGAAGTAGGGCAGGTCTTTTATTAGCAAAATCTCTCAGCATTTGTTTGTCTGTCAAAAATTTAAGCTCTCCCTCAAATTTGAAGGAGAGTTTTGCTGGAGAAAGTATTCTTGGTTGGAAATTTTTCTCTCAGAATTTTAAATATGTCAGGCCTTCTCGCCTCCATGGTGGCCACTGAGTAGTCACTACTTAGTCTTATGTTGTTTCCTTTGTATGTGGTGAATTGCTTTTCTCTTGCTTTCAGAACTTGCTCCTTCTCTTCAGTATTTGACAGTCTGATCAAAATATGTCTTGGAGTGGGTTTATTTGGATTTATTCTATTTGGAGTTCGCTGGGCATTTATGCTTTGTGTATGTATATCATGTATCGTGTAGAAGGTTTGGGAAGTTTTCCCCAGCAATTTCTTTGAATAGTCTTTCTAAACTTCTACCCTTCTCTTCCCCTTCTGGGACACCAATGAGTCTTAAATTTGGACATTTTATTTTATCTATTATATCCCTGAGATCCATTTCAATTTTTTCCCCATTCTTTCTTTTGTTCTTTCATTTTCCATTCTGTGGTCCTCAAGGATGCTGAATCATTGTTCAACTTCCTCTAATCTTGTATTATGAGTATCCAGAGTCTCTTTAATTTGGCCAACAGTTTCTTTTATTTCCATAAGATCTTCTGTTTTGTTTTTTTTTTTTTTTTTTTTTGCTCTTGCAATTTCTTCTTTATGCTCTTCTAGGGTCTTCTTTATGTCCTTTCTATCCTGTGCCATGCTCTTCTTCATGTCCTTTATATCCTGTGCCATGCTCTCGTTGTTTGTCTTTAGTTCTTTGATTAATTGCGCCAAGTACTGTGTCTCTTCTGATCTTTTGATTTGGGTGTTTGGGTTTGGGTTCTCCATATCATCTGGTTTTATCATATGCTTTAAGATTTTCTGTTGTTTTTGGCCTCTTGGCATTTGCTTTACTTGATACGGTTCTTTCAGGTTATAAGAAATACCAATCTCTAATTTGTCAGATCTATATCTTGGTGGCGTACACTTTCTCTAACTAACCAGCAGATGACATCCACGAATCACCTATTCCCCTCAAGTTAGTTCTCCCCAACTTTGTCTTTTTGGTGTGTGGGGATCTGATTCTTGTGGGGTTCAGTTGCACTAAGTTTAGGTGTGTTGTTGGTACTGTCCGCCCTGAATATGGGGTGTGTGGGTGGTTAGGGAGGCAGGGCAGCTTTAATAATCAAACCTCCCAGGTGTTCCCGGAGATTTAAGGCTGTTGCAAGAGTCTAAGCCTTCACCTCAGTCCCGCCACAGATTGTCTCTGCCACTGACCCACAAGTCCTTGGTATTGGCATAGGATCCCTGGGATTTCTGAGCGGGTCCCCCTTCTCAGCTGTGCTCTTCCAGGACCTCTGCTGAGGGAAGGTTGTGCCATGTCACAAGTGTGCGCCAGCCCTTTAGGGAAGTCCTGGGTGGCTGGGCCATGCAGGGGCATTCCCAGCCTGATGTAAAGATGGTTGAATGGGGCATGTTAGTTTCCCCCTTTTCGCACAGCTCCACCTTCCTAGCTCTGGGACAATTAGCTGTGGGTGCACTAAAGGCCACTGTCCATGGCTGATGTTGTGGCATGTATGCAGTGCTGCGGGAAACACTCCCTGTCACCCTGAGTTTCTTGGCGTGGCCCTGGGCTGTGGGTCCGGCCCCAGACAGGGGCGTCCCCAGGCCGCCGGGGAGATGGCTGCAAGGGGCATGGTTTCTTTCTCCTTTTGGCTCCCCTCTGCCCCCTTGGCCCTGAGAAAATCAGCAGCAGGTGTGGGAAGGGCTATCCTCCACGCCAGACACCGAGGCATTGGTACAGACCGCTCCTGCTTTGCTTTACTGCACACTTCTTCTGTGGTATCCACAGCCACTGCTGTTTTTTTTTTTTTTTTTTTTTTTTTTTAAGAACTAGTCTATCTCCAAATGCCAACCCACAGTTTCCCCACACCACAGCATGGCTGCTGGACTTTTCAGCTGGCTCACTCACTCATTTCAGAATGCAGACTCCTGGTTTCACCAAATGCATGGTCCCTGTGGATTTATCAGACCTTGTCTGGCTGATGCATCACTGGACCTGGTGTTCTGGGTCACTTTCTGTTTTTTTTTTCTAGTATTTTTCATGGAGGTGTTTTTTTGCCCTCTCTCACCTAGCTGCCATCTTAGGTTCCTCTCCTCCTTCTTTTTTAATATAGGCATTTAGTGTTATAAATTTGCCTCTCAGCACTGCCTTTGCTGCATCCCAAAAGTTATGATATCCTTTGTTCTGGTTTTCATTCATCTTGAGATATTTACTGATTTGTCTTGCAATATATTCCTTGATCCACTGATTTCTTAAGAGTGTGTTGTTTAACCTTAATGTATTTGTGAATTTTCCAATTGTCTGCTTGCTATTCATTTCCAGCTCATTCCTTTATGGTCAGAGAAAGTGCTTTTTATAATGTCAATCTTTTTAAATTTATTGAGATTTTTTTCTGACTAGATATATGGTTTATCCTGGAGAGTGATCCATGAGCATTTAAGAAGAATGTGTATCCTGCTGTTTGGGGGTGCAGTGTTCTGTGTATGTCTGTTAGGTATAGTTCATTTATCATACTGTTCAATTTCTCTCTTTCCTTATTGATCATCTTTCTAGAAGTTCTGTCTATTGATGGTAGTGATGTATTGAAGTCTCCATCTGTTATTGTAGAAACATTCACTCACTTCAGCATTGCCAGTGTTTCGTCATGTATTTTGGGGCACCCTGGTTAGGTGCATAAATGTGTATGAATGTTGTTTCTTCTTGGTGAATTTCCCCTTTTATTACTATATAGCATCCTTCTTTGTGTCCTATAAAAATATTACATTTAAAGTCTGTTTTGTCTGATATTAGTGTAGCTACCACAGCTCTTTTCCTGTTACTGTTTACATGGGACATCTTTATCCAGCCTTTTACTTGCAACCTGTTTGTGTTCTTGGATGTAAGGTGAGCCTCTAGTAGACAGTATGAAGATGGATCATATCTTTTTTATTCAATCTTCCAATCTGTATCTTTCAATTGGGGAGTTTAATCTGTTAACATTCAATGTTATTACTGTAAAGGCAGTACTATCTTCAACCATTTTATCCCTCAGCTTTTATATGACGTATCTTATTTTTTTCTCTCTTTTTACTCTTTTAGTTACCCTTACTGATAATCTTCATTTATACACTTTCTTCCAAGCCTCTCACTTCTGTCCTTCCCTTTCAGCCTGTAACTCCCCTTAGTATTTCTTCTAGGGTCAGTTCTTGTTGGAAAACTCTTTCAGTTTCTGTTTATCTGTGAATATTTTAATCTCACTCTCATTTCTGATGGATAGTTTTGCTGAGCAAGGAATTCTTGACTGGTAGTCTTTCTGTTTCAGTACCACTGCTTTTTTGCCTCCATTGTGTCTGATGAGAAATGGGCATTTAGTCTTATTAAGCATCACTTGTATGTGATGAATCACTTTTCTCTTGCTGCTTTTGGAATTCCCTCTTTATTGCTGGCATTTGACATTCTGATTACCATGTGTCTTGGAACAGGTCTGTTAGGATTTTTTTCCTGTTTCGAGTACATTGCACTTCTTGGACAAGTATATCTAAGTCTTTCATAAGAGTTGGGGAATTTTTGGTCATTATTTCCTCATTTATTCTTTCTGCCCCTCTTCCCTTCTCTTCTTCTGGGACACCCCTGCCATGTATGTTTGTCTGCTTGATGCTGCCATTCAATTCCCTGAGACCCTGCTCAATTTTTCCATTCTTTTCTTTATCTGTTTTGTCTGTATGATTTCAGATGTTCGGTCTTCTAGTTTGCTTATTCTTTCTTCTGCCTGTTCAAATGCTGTTAGGGTATTTTTAATCTCTTCTGTTGTGCCTTTTAGTCCCATAATTTCTGCTATGTTTCTTTTGATACTTTCAAATTCTTTCTTATGCTCACCCAGTATCTTTTTAATATCCCTTATCACTTTATCCATGTTTTCCTTCATCTCCTGGAAATGATTCTAAATTCTGTGTGTCCTCCAGTTTTTAATTTCTTTCCTTTGACTGGGCAATATCTTCCTTTTTTTAATGTGGCTTGTAATTTTTTACTGATTTCCAAGCATTTAATTATCTTGATGAGTTTACAATGGCAGTCAGTTTCTCTCTCTTGCCTAGGGTTTTATTGTTGATTGGCTTTAAATTAAGGCTTTTCTTTGATACTTGATTCACCTCACTCTAGATTTTTAGTATTGTCCATATATTTAACTGATCAAAGCAGGGTAAGGGGCTCACAAATGGGGTGCAGCCCAATTCCAAAAGGCCCTTGGGAGAGGGTCAAGAAAGACAACAAAAAAAATTTTTTTTGGCTCCCTGAAGCTGAACTTTCCTGGCCTGCCCAACAGATGTGCTTTTCAGCAAACTATTCCCTGCAGCCCTAAGTGTTTTTTTTCAACTCCACAGCCTCCAACCCTGGTAGGGGTGGGGTTGAAACAGTGTCCACAGGAGTTCCTGTCAGGGCATGCTAGAACCAGGATTCAGAGTCAGGACCCAGCATTCCCAACTCAGTCATCAAAGCACTTAGCCTTGCCCTCCCACTCTCAGGGAGGAAGGCCTCCGTGTTCCTCTTCATCCATAGCAGCCAGCCACAGACAGTACTGATACTGCTCATCTCAAGGATGGTGAATGGATGCAAGCTTCTACTGTAGTATGACTTACAGTTGTTTTTTGTTTTCTGTTTTTTTTTTTTTTTTTTTTTTTTTGCTGCAGCTTCTCAGTCTCCTCTTTCCACTCTTTCCTGGATGCTGTATGGTGTTCCCTGGCCTTCAGAGCCTCAGAACCACTGTTTTAGACAGTAGCTGCTTTTGAAAAAGTAATGTGTCCTGCAGCTCCCTACTCTACCATATTCTCCAGAATGTTTGGTAGCCCCTCAGCTCGTTTGTATTTTAACTGCAAATTTTATTGAGATATATTCACACATCATATAATCCATCTAAAGTATACACTCAGTGTCTCACAATATCATCTAGTTGTGTAATCATCATCACAATCAATTTTAGAAAATTTCCTTACTCCAAAAATAAAAAATAGACATGAAAAAAGAAGATACAAAGCACCCCATATCCCCAATCACTCTCTCTATTATTAACCCCTACTATTGTGTAGTACATTTGTTACTATTGATGAAAGAATATTAAGATATTACTGTTAACTATACCATAGTTTGTAATGGGTACATTTTCCCTCATATACCCTATTATTAACTCTTTGTACAAGTGTAGTACATTTGTTCTACTTCATGAAAGAACTTATTTATATTCATAGTGTTAATCATAAATATTGTCAACCAGAAAGTTCACTGTGTTAAATATTCACATATTTTAACCCCTAGTTTTCCTTCTGGTAGCATACACAACTCTATGAAACCCCTTTCATCCATATTTGCCTATAATTCCACACTATTCTTATAATTCCAATAACATGGAACCATCTCCTCTATCCATTTACAGACATTTAAGTTCAAACTCATTAAAAATTCTTTGTATATTAGGCAACTGCTTCCCATTCTAGCCCCATTCTATCTCTTGGTAACATATATTCTAATTTTTATGACTTTGAGTTTACATATTCTAATTAAATCATATTAGTGAAATCATACAATACTTGTCCTTTTTTGTCTGACTTATTAAACTCAGCATTATATCATGAAGGTTCACCCATGTTGCATGTTTCAGAACTTCATTCCCTCTTACTGCTGATTAATATTCCATTGTATGTATATACCACATTTTGTTTATCCATTCATTGGTTGATAGACATTTGGATTTTTCCCAGCTTTTGGCAATTGTGAACAAAGCTGCTATGAACATCAGTGTGCCAATGTCTGTTGGTGTATCTGCTTTCAGATCTTCTGGGTATATACTGAGTAGAAAAATTCCTGGGTCATAGGGCAATTCAATATTTAGTTTTCTGAGGAACTGCCAAACCCTTTTCCATGACAGCTGTACCATTTTACATGCTCACCAGCAATGAATGGAGTTCTTATATCTCTACCTCCTCTCCAACACTTGTAGTTTCCTATTTGTTTAATAGCAGCCAATCTAATGAATGTGACATATTTCTTTGTGGTTTTGACTTGCATTTACACAATAACTAGTGAAGATAAGCATCTTTTCATCTGCTTTTTAGCCATTTGTATTTCATCTTTGGAGAAATGTTTATTCATATATTTTGCCTACTTTTTAACTGGCTTGTTTGTCTTTTCACTGTTGAGTTGTAGAATTTCTTTATATATTCTGGATTTCAAACCTTATTAGGTATGTGGTTATCAATATTTTCTCCCATTGGATTGGCTGCCTTTTCACACTTTTCACCAAGTACTCTGAAGCCCAGAAGTATTCAGTTTTGAGGAGGTCCCATCATCTATTTTTTCTTTTGTTGCTTGTGCTTTGTGTGTAAGGTCTAAGAAGCTACCTCCTATCACAAAATCTTGGAGTTTTCCCTATATTTTCTTCTAGGAATTTTATGGTGCTTGCTCTTATATTTAGGTCTTTGATCCATTTTGAGTTAATTTTTGTAAAGGGTGTGAAGTAGGATCCTTTCATTCCTACAGATATGGATATCCAGTTCTCCCAGCACCATTTATTAAACAGACTATTCTTTCCCAGTTCAGTGGATTTAGGGGCCTTGTCAAAAATCAATTGACCATAGATCTGAGAGTCTATATCTGAACTCTATATTTGATTCCATTGATCAATATGTCTATCTTTATGCCACTACCATGCTATTTTGACCACTGTTGCTTTATAATAAGCTTTAAAGTCAGGAAGTATGAGTCAGCCCACTTTGTTCTTTTTCAAGATGTTTTTGACTATTGGAGGCCTCTCACCCTTCCAAATAAATTTAATAACTAGCTTCTACAATTTGGCAATGTATGTTTTTGGAATTTTGATTGGTATTGCATTGAATCAGTAGATCAGTTTGGGTAGAATTGACATCTTAATGACATTTAGCCTTCCTATCCATGAACATGGAGTGTCTTTCCAATTATTTAGCTCTTCTTTGATTTCTTTTAGCTCTGTTTTATAGTTTTCTGTATGCAGGTCCTTTACATCCTTGGTTAACTTTATTGGTATATACTTGATTCTTTTACTTACTACTACAAATGGAATTTTTTACTTAATTACCTCCTTGGATAACTCAGTACTATTGTATAGAAACACTACTGATTTTTGCATGTTGATTTTGTATCCTGCCACTTTGCTGAATTCATTAATTAGCTCAAGCAGCTTTGTCATAATTTTCTTGGGATTTTCCAAATATTGGATCATGTCATTTGCAAATAGTGAGGGTTTTACTTCTTCCTTTCCACTTTGGATGCCTTTTATTCTCTTTCTAGCCTAACTGCTGTAGCAAGAACTTCTAGCACAAATGTTTAATAGCAGTGGTGACAGTGGCCATCCATGTCTCATTCCCTATCTTAGAGGGAAGGCTTTCCATCTTCTTGGAATCCTTGGTACAACTCCCCTGCAAAGCCATCTGGTCCACAGATTCTCTTAGTAGGGAGGTTTTTGATGACTGATTCAATATCTTTACTTGTGATTGGTTTGTTGAGGTCTTCTGTTTCTTCTCAAGTCAGTGTAGGTTGTTCTTGTTTCTAGGAATTTGTTTCATCTAAATTGTCTGGTTTGTTGATGTACAATTGTTCATAGTATCCTTTTTTGATCTTTTTTATTTCTTCAGGGCCCATGGTAATGACCTCTCTCTCATTTCTCATTTTATTTCCTTGCATCTTCCCCATTTTTGTCTTTGTCAATCTAGCTAAGGTTTTGTCAATTTTATTGATCTTCTCAAAGAACCAAATTTTGGTTTTATTTATCCTCTCTATTGTGCTTTCTCCATTTCTTTTATTTCTGCTTTAATTTTTATTTCTTGTCTTCTGCTTACTTTAGTTTTAGTTTGCTGCCCTTTCTCTAGTTTATTCAGTTGTTCAGATAGGTCTTTAGTTTTGCCTCTTTATTCCTTTTTTAATGAAGGCATTTAGGGTTATAAATTGTCCTCTCAGCTCTGCCTTTTGCTGCATCCCATAAATCTTGATATGTTGTATTTTTGTCTTTATTCATCTCAAGATATTTACTGAGTTCTCTTGTAATTTCTTCTTTGACCCACTGATTGTTTAATAGTGTGTTGTTTAATCTCCAGATGTTTGTGAAAGTTCTGATTTTCTATTGGTTATTGATTTTCAACTTCATTCCATTATGATCAAGAAAGTGCTTTGAGTAATTTCAGTCTTTTTAAATATATTAGGACCTGCTTTGTACCCCAACATATGGTCTTTCCTGGAGAATGTTCAGTGAACACTTGAGAGGAATATATTGCCTGTTGTTTTGAAGTGCAATGATCCATATATGTCTGTTAGGCCTAATTCATTTATCACATTATTTAGGTTCTCTATTTTCTTATTGATCTTCTGCCTAGGTGTTCTGTTTATTGAATAGAGTGGTTTATTGAAGTCAGCCACTATTATTGTAGAGATGTCTATTACTCCCTTCCATTTTTCCAGTGTTTGCTTCATGTACTTTGGAGCACCTTGATTATTTGCATAAATATTTATCATAGGTATTTCTTCTTGGTGAGTTGACCTTTTTGTTAATATATAATGCCCTTCATCTCATGTTTTTGCATTTAAAGTCTATTTTGTCTGAGATTTAGTATAACTACCACAGATTTTTTGTGTGTGGTTATTGCTTGCATGGAATATATTTTTCCATCCATTCACTTTCAACCTATTTGTATCTTTGGTTTTAAAATGAGTCTCTTGTAAGCAGCATAAAGATGGATCATATCATTTTATCCATTCTTCCATTAACATTCAATATTATTACTTTAAATGTTGTCCTTACTGTGACCATTTTTGCCTTTGGCTTTTATTTGTCAGATCTAGTATTTCTATCTCTTTTTATCATTTTAGTTACCCTTACTGATAATCATTTTTCTACTCTTCTCCAAGCCTCTCTCTCCTGTCTTCTTTTAAAAGTCAGCAGAACTCCCTTTTGTAGTTCTTGCAGGGCAGATCTCTTGTTAACAAATTCCATCTGTGACTATTTTAAATTCTCCCTCACTTTTGAAGGACAGCTTTTCTGATAAAGAATTCTTGGCTCGCAGTTTTTCCCTTTCAGAATCTTAAATTTATTGCACCACCGCTTTCTTACCTCCATAGTTCTCAATGATTAGTCAGCACTTAGTCTTATGTGTCTTTCTTTGTATGTGGTGAATCAGTTTTCTCTTGCTGCTATCAGGACCCTCTCCTACTCTTTAGCAGTTGACAGTCCGATTACTGTTTGTCTTGCGGGGTGTCTATTTGGATTTATTTTATTTGGAGTACATTGGGCATCTTTGATTCACATATTTATGTCTTTTATGAGGGTTGGGAAATTTTCTGCAGTTATCTCTTAAAATAATCTTCCTGGCCCTTTACTCCTTCCGGTACACCTATGATTCTTATATTTGTGTCCCTCATGTTGTCAGTCATTTCCCTTCGCTCCATTAAATTTTCCATTTTTCTCCATTTGTTCTTTTGTGCATTTGAATTCATTTGTTCTGCCCTCTAGTTTATTTTTTCTTCTGCTTCTTCAAATCTGCTGTTGTGTTTCTCTGATATATTTTTTATTTGATCTACAGTATCTTTCATTTCCATAGGAACTGCAATTTTTCTATTTATTCTTTCAAATTATTTATGCTCTTCTAGTGTCTTCTTGATATCCTTTATTTCTTTAAATATCTCATTGAAGTTATTTAGGAGATTTGTTTGAACATCTTTGATTAGTTGTTACAAATTCTTTATCTCCTCCAACTTTTTAATTTGATCATTTGGTTTGGCCATATCTTCCTGTTTCTTCACATGCCTTCTGATTTTTTGCTTCTGTCTTGGCATCTGATTATCTTGATAAGATTATTTTGAAAGTTGTTTCTTTTGCTTGTCTAAGATTTTGATTTTGAGTTTGTGTTGAAGGTCTCCTTTGGCACATGGTTTATCAGTAAATCCCAGCTCCACCAGGGCCAGGGACACATAGAGGGTTCAACTCCTTTTGGAAGGCTGTTAGAGGCTGGGCAGAATGCCATCTTGCCAGATTGTACTTTCCCAGTCTTCCCAGCAGAGGGATCTCTTGGTCTACCTATTCCCCACAACCCCACCTCTCCCCAACTACAGCAACTTGCTGGGTAGTTTCTAGACCAGGTCAGGGTTCAGTACCAGCTGTGATCCCCAAAGTGCTGTCTTCTCCAGTCAACTATTAGCTCAGGACTAAATTGCTTCTCTCTCTTTTCCTGATGGAAGGGCTTCCCTGTCTCTCCCAGGTCTGGGCACACTGTCTGCTGGTTCTGGTGGTGGGGAATGGGCAATTTGCACTGCAGCAAAGACTCCACTTGTGGGTAAAATGGATTTGATAGTTCCCAGACTCTTACAAGGAAAGATCCCAGGCTGTGGGACTGAGAGGTTTAACTTCACCAACCAGCTGCCAACATAGGAGTGTGCTGCATTTCACTGGCTGTCAAGACCTAGGCCATTGTACACCCACCAGCATCAGGGGTGGGAGAAGGGCACCTGGTATTACAGTACAGCCCCCTCCCTTTCCCCACCTCTCTGCTTGTGTACACAGCCAAGATATACATGCCATTGTCCCTTATGCAGAAAGGATCCAGGCTGAGCAACCCAAAGGGTCTCCCTCTCCAGCCGGCCATCAGATCAGCATTGCCCTTTGTCCCCCTCTCCTTCAGAGGAGAGGGCTTCCCAGTCTCCCCCATATCCATGTGCCCACAGTGGTCAGCCTCAGGTATGGGAGCTGGGCACTGGGCACAGCAGCAGGGTCTCTGTATGTGGATATAATGAGTCTGCTTTGTCTCAGGCTTCACGTGCAAGACTGAGAAGTTTGACTCCCCCAATCAGCAGCAGAAGTAGGAGTGTACCACTTTTTGGCTGCCTGGTCTGGCCAGTGAACAGGCATGGTCCTCAGGTAGTCACAATTGAGTACAGTCACCCCTATTTCCCTGTCATAGTTTCTCCACTTTTTCATTCAGGTCTTCCTTATATATTGCAGTGGTCCTTCTCTGATCACCCAAGCCCTGGAATCACTGCTTTGGACAGTTTCTGCCTGTTCTCTTCAATTCATTTTTTAAAATTTTTATTGAGATTCTTCACATACCATACAATTATCCAAAGATAGAAAGTGTACAATCAGTTGCTCCCAGTACCCTCATACAGCTGTGCATCCATCACCACACATAATTTTTGTTCAATTTTTAGAACCTTTTCATTACTCCAGACAAGAAACAAAGCAAAAGAAGAAAAAAAAAAAGAAACAGAAACTCAAATCCTCCCCTATCCCTAACCAAACCCCCTCCATTGCTGACTCATAGTATTGGTATAGTGCATTTGTTACTATTTATGAATGAATGTTGAAATACTACTAACTGTAGTATATAGTTTGCAATAGGTATATATTTCTTCCTATATGTCTCTCTATTATTAACTTCTAGTTGTATTGTCATACATTTGTTCTGGTTCATGGAAGAGATTTCTAATATTTGTACAGTTAATCACAGACATTGCCCACCATAGGATTCAGTTTTATACATTACCATCTTTTGACCTCCAACTTTGCTTCTGGTGACATATATGACTCTGAGCTTCCCCTTTCCACTTCATTCACACACCATTCAGCACTGTTGTTATTCTCACATCTTGCTGCCAACACCTCTGTTCATTTCCAAACATTTAAGTTCATCCTAGTTGAACATTCTGCACATACTAAGCAACTGCTCCCCATTCTTTAGCCTCATTCTATATCTTGGTACCTTATATTTCATGCCTATGAGTTTACATATTCTAATTAGTTCCTATCAGTGAGACCCTGCAATATTTGTCTTTAAATGTCTGGCTTATTTCACTCAGTATATTGCCCTCAAGATTTCATCAACCAATTTTTTTAAGATGGTCTTGTTCACATGCCATACATTCCCTCCTAAGTAAACAATAGATGGTTCCCTGTATATTTATGTGTTCACCACCCTCACCACTATCTATATGAGGGCATCTACATTTCTTTACAAGGCAGGAGGGAGAGTCACAGAAGGTAGACAGGCAAAAAAAAAAAAAAGAAAAAAGAAATGAAAAAAATGACAGCTAGGTAGCAGCAGAAGGAAAGATAATCTTAAATCAAAGTAGAATAAAGAGTCAGACAATACCACCAATGTCAAGTGTCTCACAACCCTCCCCTATCCCCCCCTCTTATCTGTATTTACCTTGGTATATCACATTTGTTACATTAAAGGAAGCATAATGCAATGATTCTGTTAATTACAGTCTCTAGTTTACATTGATTGCATCCCTGCCCCAATGCCTCCCCATTTTTAACAGCTTGCAAGGTTGACATTTGCTTGTTCTCCCTCATGAAAGAACATATTTATACATTTTATCACAATTGTTGAACACTCTAGATTTCAACGAGTTACACGGTCCCAGTCTTTATCTTTCCTCCTTTCTTGTGTCTCACATATTCGCAACCTTCCTCTCTGAACCATATTCGTCGTTATCTTTGTTCAGTGTACTTACATTGCTGTGCTACCATCTCCCAAAATTGTGTTCCAAACCTCTCACTCCTGTCTTCTCCTATCACTCTGTAGTGCTCCCTTTAGTATTTCCTGTAGGGAGGGTGTCTTGTTCACAAAGTTCTCTCATTGTCTGTCAGAAAATATTTTGAGCTCTCCCTCATATTTGAAGGACATGTTTTCTGGATATAGGACATTTGGTTGGCAGTTTTTCTCTTTCAGTATCATATATATCACACCACTTCCTTCTTGCCTCCATGGTCTCTGCTGAGAGATCTGCATATAGTCTTATTAAGCTTCCTTTGTATGTGATGGATCACTTTACTCTTGCTGCTTTCAGGATTCTCTCTTTGTTTTGACATTTGAAATCTGATTAAGTGTCTTGGCATAAGCCTATTCAGATCCATTCTGTTTGAAGTACACTCTGCTTCTTGGATCTGTAATTTTATGTCTTTCATAAGAGATGGGAAATTTTCATTATATCCTCTATTATTGCTTCTACCCCTTTTCCCTTCTCTTCTCCTTCTGGGACACCAATGATACATACATTCTTGTATTTCATTTCATCCTTAAGTTCCTGGAGATGTTCATATTGTTTCATTCTTTTCTCCATCTGCTCCTTTGTGTATAGGCTTTCAGGTATTTTATTCTCCAGTTCCTGAGTGTTTTCTTCTGCCTCTTGAGATCCGCTGTTGTATGTTTCCATTGTGTCTTTCATCTCTTGTGTTGTGCCTTTCATTTCCATAGATTCTGCTAGTTGTTTTTTTGAACTTTCAATTTCTGCCTTATGTATCCCCAGTGTTTTCTTTATAGCCTTTATCTCTTTTGCCATATCTTCTCTAAACTTTTTGAATTGATTTAGCATTAGTTGTTTAAATTCCTTTATCTCAGTTGAAGTGTAAGTTTGTTCCTTTGACTGGGCCATAACTTCATTTGTCTTAGTGTAGGTTGTAGTTTTCTGTTGTCTAGGCATCTGACCTCCTAGGCCACCCCAATCAGGTTTTCACAGATGAGAACAAGCTCAGGTCACAGAAGGAGGAAATATTCAGTATCCGGTTTCCCTGATGGTTTTTCTTAGAGGATTGACACAACCTGTGCTTTTCTGCCTAGCAGGTGGTACCTGTCAGCCTGTCACAGGCCGGTGTAAGAGGTTGTGGCCCACAGCTCTCTTCCCCCAGGCTCTGGGATCTTGTTGTGAATATAAGGCAGGTAGTAGAGCTGGGCCCCTCCCTTTCCTCTTGGGAAGCTATGCCCCCTCCAGAGAGGTCATTTGCATATAAATAGATTCTTTGTTTCTCTGACTCGGCTGGTCAGAGTGCTGTGACTTTGAAATGGCTGAGGCTTTCTCTACTGCAAAGTGCGGCCAGCTGAAAACAGCTGAGGCTTTCTCCACTGAGCTGCCCAAGTTGACAGGGAGAGAAAGGGACTGAAAGTCCCTAGATTCACCTTTTGGCTAGAGATAGCACCTGATCCTCTGGGTTCCCCGTCCTGAGACAGATATGTCCCCTGACTCTCCCAAGGTCAGTCATCAGCAAAAGCCTCTGCTTGTTGGGGATTCACTGTCTGTATTGAGCAGTTAACATTTAAACCCCAGTTGGATCTGGGCTGAGGTACACGCCCTTGTTCAGAACATTCTGTTCCCTAGCACTGCGAGGCTTCTGTGAGGGAGGGGCTCTTGGAATGGGTCCACAGTTTTTACTTACAGATTTTATGCTGTGATCTCAGGAATTCCTCCCAATTCAGGTTGGTGTATGATGAGTGAACAGTCACATTTGTCTCCCCACAGTTATTCCAGGCTATTTACTAGATTTTCTGTCATTTATGAATTGTTCCAGGGGGACTAACTCTCTTCCACTCCTCTCTATGCTGCCATCTTGGCTCCTCCCTCTTCAATTCATTTTTTAATTCAATTTTATTGAGAAATATTCACATGCAATACAGTCATCCATGGTGTACAATCAACTGTTCACAGTACCATCATAATTGTGCATTCATCACCCCAGTCTATTTTTGAACATTTTCATTACACCAGAAAGAATCAGAATCACAATAAAAAATAGAAATAAGAAAAATTTAAAAAAAACCACCCAGATCACCCCCCCATCCCACCCTATTTTTCATTTGGGTTTTGTCCCCATTTTCTATTCATCCTTCCATACACTGGATAAAGGGAGTGCAATCCACAGGGTTTTCACAATCACACTGTCACCCATTGTAAGCTACACTGTTATACAATCATCTTTAAGATTCAAGGCCACTGGGTTGGAGTTTGGTAGTTTCCGGTATCTACTTCTAGCTATTCCAATATATTAAAACCTAAAAGTGCTATCTATATAGTGCATAAGAATGTCCACTAGAGTTACCTCTCAACTCCATTTGAAATCTCTCAGCCACTGAAGCTCCATTTTGTTTCATTTTACATCCCCCTTTTGGTCAAGATGTTCTCAATCCACAATGCCAGGTCCAGATTCATCCCCAGGAATCATGTCCTGCATTGTCAGGGAGATTTACATCCCTGGGAGTCATGTCCCACATGGGGGGAGGGCAGTGAGGTCATCCACCAAGGTAACTTAGAGAGGGCCACATATGAGCAACAAGGTGGCACTCAGGGGGAGACTCTTAGGCACAATTGTAAGCAGAGTTAGCCTCTCCTTGCAGCAACAAGCTTCATAGAGGCCAGCCCCAAGACAGAGGGCTCGCACATCAGGCTGTGAGTCCCCAAAGTTTGTGAGAACATCAGCAACAATCCAGGTGAGGAAGTCCAACACCTATGCATCCTCCCTCAGCTCTTTAGGGGGCCCTGAATGTATATTTTTATTCTCCACCCAAATTATGTTAGGATGTGTTGCTATTTCATTCTAATATACACAGACATACCATAGCTCAATTCCTATTCAAAGTTCCATGTAATTGTAGTGTTTGAACTGACTGTAGAAGTTATATTGTTTAGGAAATACAGATCCTATGCCAAATGAACATGTCTTCCCTTGGCCTCACATGGAAGTTGAAGTTTGAACACAGTCAGTTTCAAACTTTACCCTTTGGCCCAATTTGCTCTAGTCTTAACCAGATCTGCTTTATTCATATCTCTAATTGAAGTCTACACTCTGTTTCAGCTTTTTTTTAACAGTTGCTGTATGCATAAATATTGATATTCATATCTGCCGAGCTCTAGTTCTGAGTTTCAGGTGTAACACACATACCCAATATTCTAGAGACCAATCAGGTTATACATTAAGGGATCAACATCTCAGAGTTTGGAGATAGCCATTACAATTCAGGAATAGATTTGACTGCCGTAAGAGCTTACAATCTAGGGACCATTACAATAATCATTTCCCTGTTAGGCTGTACTCTAAGATTTAATTCTGAGTTTACACATTGTAGTTAGTCCGTATTGGTGAGGCATTATAGTGTTTGCCTTGGTTTCTGGCATACTTCACTCAACGTGCTGTCTGCAAGTTCCATTCACCTCCTTGTGTGTCTTACAGCTTCACTCTTTCTCATAGTTGCTCAATATTCCATTGTATGCATACACCACAGTTCACCATTCTGTTCTTCAGTGTACCCTTAGGCCACCTCCACCCATTGCAAATCATGAACACTGCTTCCACAAACACCAGTGTGCAAATGTCCACCCATGTCTTTGCTCCTGGATATTCCCAGTACACACCCCACAATAAGATCACAGGACCCCATGGCCCCACATACTCAGCTTCATGTGGAGACACCACAGTGACCTCCAGCAAGGCTATACAATTCTGCCTCCTCATCAACAGTAAATAGATACATCCCTCTCTCAATGTTTTCTCCAGCACTTTTACCTCTATTTATATTTTTTCCTACAATCTTATAGAGATATATTCACATAACATACAACCATCCACAGTGTACAATCAGTTGTTCATGATATCATCACATAGTTGTACATTTATCACCACAGTCAATACTTGAGCATATTGATTATTATGAAAAAGTGTTTTTTTTGGTGAATAATAGGAAAAATAATAAAAATAAAAATAAAAATGTCATAGAATACAATATAATAGTAAGGACAAAAAAAATACCACTACCAAGAATCCCATATCCCTCCCATATATCCCCCTCTCATGCACTTTTAACTTTGGTATATTGCGTTTGTCACATTTAATGGAAGCATACTGGAATGTTACTGTTGACCACAGACTCCACTTTGCTTTATGTTTTTCCCTAATACCATCCCTTTTTCTCAACACTTTGGATGGTTGACATTCATTTGTTCTCCCACATGTGAGAACATTTTTATATTTCTACATTTAGCAACAGTCATTGGCCACTCCAGTTTTTGCCAAGTTATACAGTGCCATTCTTCATCATCTATCTTTACCTCTGGTGTTATACATTCCCCTATTCCACCTCTTTCAACTTTACTCACAGACATCTTTGTTTGGTGTACTTATAATATTGTGCTACCATCACACAGTATTATGTTATCCATTTCTGGATCTATACAATCATTCCTGCTGAACATTTCTGTAGTCCTTCAGCATCAAATGCCTGATCTCTACCCTCTTTCCATCTTCTGATAGCCTGTGTTATCAGCTTTTAGCTCTCAAAGTTTGCTTATTTGTATTATTTCATATTAGTAAGACCATACAGTATTTGTCCTTTTGTTTCTGGCTAACTTCAATCAACATAATATCTTCAAGGTTCATCCACTTTATTATATGTTCCATATCTTTGTTTTGTCTTGCAGGTTCATAATATTCCATCATGTGCATATGCCACAGTTTATCCACTCATCCATTGATGGACATTTGGGCTGCTTCCATCTCTTGGCAATTGTGAATAGTGCTGCAATAAACATCAGTTTACAAATCTCCATTTGTGTCTTAACTTTCAGTTCCTTTGAGTATATACCTAGCAATGGAATAGCTGGGTCATATGGCACATCTATACTTAGCTTCCTGAGGAGCCTCCACACTGTCTTCCAGAGTGGTTGCACCATTCTACACTCCCACCAGCAATGAATAAGTGTACCCCTTTCTCCACATCCTCTCCAGCACTTGTAATCTTCTGTTTTTTGTATAATGGCTATTCTGGTAGGTGTGAGATGGTATCTCATTGTGGTTTTGATTTGCATTTCCCTAATAGCCAGTGAAGTTGAGCATTTTTTCATATGTTTTTGAGCCATTTGTATTTTCTCTTGATAAAAGTGTCTGCCCGATATACTGACCAATGGAATCAAATTGAGTGTTCAGAAGTAGACCCTTGCATCTATGGACAACTGATCTTTGATAAAGCAGTCAAGCCAAAGCAACTGGGAAAGAGCAGCCTCTTCAATAAATGGTGTTTGGAGAACTGGATATCCATTTCCAAAAGAATGAAAGAGGATGCCTATCTCACACCTTATACAAAAATTAACTCAAAATGGATCAAAGACCTAAACATTAGCACCAAGACCATAAAACTCTTAGAAGAAAATGTAGAGCAATATCTTAAAGATCTTGTGATAGGATATGGTTTCTTAGACCTCACACCCAAGGCGTGAGCAACCAAAGAACAAATAGACAAATGGGATCTCCTCAAAATTAAACACTTTTGTGCATCAAAGGTCTTTGTCAGAAAAATAAAAATGCAACCTACACAATGGGAGTTGATATTTGGAAACCACATATCAGATAAGGGTTTAATATCCCAAATATATAAAGGAATCCTACATCTCAATAACAGAAAGACAAACAATCCAATTAAAAAATGGGCAAAAGACATGGACAGACATTTTTCTGAAGAGGAAATACAAATGGCTCAAAAGCATATGAAAAAATTCTCAACTTCACTGGCTACTAAGGAAATGCAAATCAAAACCACAATGAGATATCATCTCACACCTACCAGAATGGCCATTATCCAAAAAACAGAAAATGACAAGTGCTGGAGAGAATGTGGAGTTATTCTTTGTTGGTGGAAATGTAGAATGGTGCAAACACTCTGGAAGACAGTGTGGAGGTTCCTCAGGGAGCTAAATATAGATTTGCCATATGACCCAGCTATTCCATTGCTAGGTATATACTCAGAAGAGCTTAAACTTAAGACACAAACAGACATTTGTAAACTGATGTTTATTGCAGCATTATTCATGATTGCCAAGAGATGGAAGTAGCCCATATGTCCATCAGTGGATGAGTGGATAAACAAATTGTGGTATATACACATGATGAAATATTATGCAGCTGTAAGACAGAACAAAGACATGGATCATATAATAATGTGGATGAACCTTGAGGACATTATGTTGAGTGAAGTTAGCCAGAAACAAAAGGACAGATTCTGTATGGTCTCCCTAATATGAACAGATATTAATGAACAAACTTTGGGAGTTAAAAGCTGACAACACAGGTGACCATGAGATAGAAAGAGGGCAGGGACCATCCATTTGATGCTGAAGGACTACAGAATATTTAGGGTTGATTGTATAGATCCAGAAATGGATAGCACAATACTGTGTGATGGTAGCACAGTATTGTAAGTACACCAAAGATGTCTGTGAGTAAAGGTGAAAGAGGTGGGATAGGAGAATATATGACACCAGAGGTAAAGATAGATGATAAAGACTGGGACTGTATAACTTGGCAAAAACTGGACTGGGCAATGACTGTTATTAAATATACAAATATAAAAATGTTTTTGCATGTGGGAGAGCAAATGAATGTCAACCATGTAGAGTGTTGAAAAAGGGATGGTATTTGGGAAACAACATAATCAAACTGGAGTCTATGGTCAACACTAACATTGTAATATACCTCCATTAAATGTAACAAAGGCAATATGCCAATGCTAAGTGTATATGAGAGGGGGATATAGGGGAGGAATATGGGAATCTTTGTATTGGTGTTATTTTCTGCCTTTACTATTGTATTGTATGACATTTTTCTTTTTCTTTTTATTGTCTTTTTATTATTGCTGAAAAACAATTTTTCTTGTAGTAATCAACATGTTCAAATACTGATTTTGGTGATAAATGTACAACTTTATGATGATACCATGAACAACTTATTGTACACTGTGGATAAATATATGGTATGTGAATATAACTACAAAATTGTAGGGAAAAATATATATAAGAGTAAAAATGTTGGAGAAAACATGGTGAGAGGGATGTACCTGTCTACTGTTGAGCAAGTAGAATGGTGTAGCCTTTCTGAAGGTCAGTGTGGTGGTTCCACAAAAAGTTAAGTATCTGGGGACCATAGGTCCTGCAACCTCATTATGGCATATGACATTTGAAGATCTGAGAGCAGAGACATGAATGGACATTTGGAAACTGTTGTTCTTGGAGACAGTAATCATGATTTGCAATGGGTGGAGGTGAGCAAAGGGTACATAGACTGAGGAACAGAATGGTGAACTGTGGCATATACATACAATGAATTTTGAGCAACTATGGGGAGTGAAGCTGTGAGACACACAATGAGGTGAATGGATCCTGTACATAGTATCTGAGTGAAGTACACCAGAAATAAAGGCAAACACTATAATGCCTCACCAACATGGACTAACTACAATGTGTAAACTCAGAACTGAATCTTAGAACATAGCCTAACATGGACATGATTATTGTAATAGTCCCTAGATTGTAAGCTCTTACAGCAGTCAACTCTATTCTTGAATTGTAATGCCTATCTCTAAACTTTGAGGTGCTGATCCCTTAGTGTATAACCTAGTTGGTCTCTGGAACAATGTATATCTCTGAGACACCTGAAACTCAGAGCTAGAGCTTGGCAGATATGAATGTCAGTATTAGTGCATACAGCCACTGTTAAAAAAAAAGCTGAAAAAGAGCCCAGAGTTCAATTAGTGATATGAATGAAGCAGATCTGGTTAAGACTAGGGCAAACTGGGCCAAAGGATAAAGGTCGAAACTGACAGTTTTTTAAAACTTCAACTTCCATGTGAGACCAAGGAAAGAGATGTCTATTTGGTGCAGGATCTATATTTTCTAAACAGTATAACTCTACAGTCAGTTTGTTCAAACACCACAATTACATGGAACTTTGAATACGAAGTGAGATACGGTAGGTTAGTATAGGTTAGAGTGAAATAGTGACATATCCCAAAGTAATTTGGGCAGAGAATAAAAAATATATTTACAGCCTCCCCCCCTGCCCTGAGGAGCTGGGGGTAGGTGCAGAAGTGTTGAACTTCCTCACCTGGACTGGTGTTGATGTTGTCACAAACATTCAGACTGGCAGTTTGATGTGCCAAGCCCTGGATCATCGGTCTTGCCCTTATGAAGCTCATTGCTGCAGAGGAGAGGCTAAACTTGCATGTAATTGTGCCTAAGGGTCTCCCCATGAGTACCTCTTTGTTGCTGAGATGTGGCCCTCTCTCTAACTGAGCCACCTTGGCAGGTGAACTCACTGCCCTCCGCCCTATGTGGTACCCAACTCCCAGGGGTGTAAATCTCCCTGGAAATGCAGGTTATGACTCCTGGGGATGAATCTGGACCCACCATCATGGGATTCAGAATATCTTCTTGACCAAAAGGGGGATGCAAAATGAGATGAAATAGTTTCAGTGGCTGAGAGATTTCAAATGTAGTTGAGAGGTCACTCTGGTGGACACTCTTAATGCACTATATAAATAACACCTCTTAGGTTCTAATGTATTGGAATAGCTAGAAGTAAATACCTGAAACTACCAAACTCCAACACAGTAGTTTGGACTCCTGAAGATGATTGTATAATAATGTAGATTACAAGATGTGACAGTGTGATTGTGAAAACCTTGTGGATCACACTCCCTTTATCTAGTGTATGGATGGATGGGTAGAAAAATGGGGATAAAAACTAAATGACAAATAGGGTGGGATGGGGGATGGTTTGGATGTTCTTTTATTACTTTTATTTTTTATTCTTATTCTGATTCTTTCTGATGTAAGGAAAATGTTCAGAATTAGATTGTGGTGATGAATGCATAACTATATGATCGTACTGTGTATGGTTGATTGTATACCATGGATGATTGTATGGTATGTGAATATATTTCAATAAAACTGAATTTAAGAAGAACAGTGTCTGTCCATGTCTTTTGCCCATTTTTTAATTGGGTTGTTTGTCTTTCTGTTATTGAGTTGTAGGATTGCTTTATATATTCTGGACATTAAACCCCTATCTGATATGTGGTTTCCAAATATTGTCTCCCATTGTGTAGGCTGCCTTTTTGCTTTTCTAACAGTGTCCTTTGATGTGCAAAAGTGTTTGATTTTGAGGAGATCTCATTTGTCTATTTGTTCTTTGGTTGCTCATGCTTTGGGTGTAAGGTCTAGGAAACCACCTCCTATCACAAGATCTTTAAGATAGTGCCCTATGTTTTCTTCTAAGAGTCTTATGTTCTTAGCACTTATATTTAGGTCTTTGATCCAATTAGTTAATTTTTCTATATGGTGTGAGGTAGGAGTCCTCTTTCAGTCTTTTGGAAATGGATATCCAGTTCTCCAACACTGTTTATTCAAGTGGCTACTCTGTCCCAGTTGATTTGGCTTGACTGTCTTATCAAAGATCAATTGTCCATAGATGTGAGAGTGTATTTCTGAACACTCGATTCAGTTCCATTTGTCAGTATCTCTGTCCTTATGCCAGTACCATGCTGTTTTGAGCACTGTTGCTTTGTAATATGCTTCAAAGTCAGGTAGTGTGAGACCTACTTCATTCCTCTTTCTCAAGATATTTTTGGCTATTTGGGGTACCTTACCCTTCCAAATAAATTTTGTTATTGGTTTTTCTATTTCTGCAAAGTAAGTTGTTGGGATTTGAATTGGTATTGCATTGAATCTATAAATCAGTTTAGGTAGAGTTGACATGTTAACTATATTTAGTCTTCCTATCCATGAACATGGTATATTCTTCCATTTTGTAGGTCCTGTTTGATTTCTTTAAGCAGTTTCTTGTAATTTTCTTTGTATAGGTCTTTTGTGGCCTTCATTAAGTTTATTCCTAAATAATTGATTCTTTTGGTTCCTATTTTAAATGTATTTTGTTTTAATTTCTTCCTCTTGTTGCATATTACATGTGTATAAGAACACTACAGATTTTTGTGTGTTGGTCTTGTAGCCTGCCACTTTTCTGTATTCATTGATTAGCTCTAGTAGCTTTGCTGTAGATTTTTCTGGATTTCTTACATATAGAATCATGTCATCTTCAAATAGTGAAAGTTTTACTTCCTCTCTGATTTGGATGCCTTTTATTTCTTTTTCTTGCCTAATTGCTCTAGCTAGAACTTCCAGCACAATGTTGAATAACAATGTTGACAGTGGGCATCCCTGTCTTTTCCCAGATCTTAGAGGGAAAGCTGTCAGTCTCCCCATTGAGTAAAATATTAGCTGTAAGTTTTTCATATATTGCCTTTATTATATTGAGAAAACTCCCTTCTATTACTATACTTTGAAGTGTTTTCATCAAGAAAGGATGTTGAATTTTGTCAAATGCCTTTTCTGCCTTGATTGAAATGATCATGTGGTTCTTTTGCATTGATTTATTGATGTGGTGTGTTACATTAATTGATTTTCTTATGTTGAACCAGCCTTGCATACCTGGAATAAAGCCCACTTGTTCATGGTGTATAATTCTTTTAATGTGCTGCTGGACTTGAGTGTTTTGTTGATTTTTGCATCTATATTCATTAAAGAGATTGGTCTATAATTTTCTTTTTTTGTAGTATCTTTGTCTGATTTTGGTATTACAGTGATGTTGGCTTCATAGATTGAGTTGGGTGGTTTTCCCTCCTCTTCAATTTTCTTTGAAGAGTTTGAGCAGGATTGGTACTAATTCTTTATTGAATGCTTGGTAGAATTCATATATGATGCCATCTGGTCCTGGGCTTTTCATTTTTGTGAGCTTTTTGATGACTGACTCAATCTCTTTACTTGTGATTGGTTTGTTGAGGTCCTCTGTTTCTTCTCAGGTCAATGTTGGTTGTTTATGCTTTTCTAGGAAGTTGTGCATTTCATGTAAATTGTCCAGTTATTAGTGTATAGTTGCTCATAGTATCTTCTCATTATTTCCTTTATTTCTGCAGGGTCAGTAGTTATGTTTCCTTTCCCATTTCTGATTGCATTTATTTGCATCTGCTCTCTTTTTTGTTTTTTGACTAGCTAGTGGTCCATCAATTTTGTTGATTTTCTTGAAGAACCAGCTTCTGGTTTTGTTGATTCTCTCTATTGCTTTCCTGTTCTCAGTTTCAGTTATTTCTGCTCTAATGTTTGTTATTTATTTCCTTCTGTTTGCTTTGGGGTTTATTTCCTGTTATTTCTCTAGTTCTTTCAGGTGGATGGTTAATTCTTCAATTTTTGCTCTCTCTTCTCTTTTAATATAGGCATCTAAGGCAATAAATTACCCTCTCAGCACTGCCTTTGCTAGATCCCATAACTTTTGATATGTTATGTTTTCGTTGTCATTTGCCTTGAGGTATTTACTAATTTCTCTTGTAATTTCTTCCTTTCCCCACTGGTTTTCTAAGAGTGTGTTGTTTAGTCTCCATATATTTGTGAATTTTTCAATCTTCTGCCTGTTATTTAATTCCAACTTCACTCCATTATGATCTGAGATAGTGTTTTGTATAATATCAATATTTTTAAATTTGTTGAGGCTTGCTTTGTGACCTAGCATGTGGACTAACCTAGAAAATGTCCCATGAGTACTCAAGAAGAATGTGTATCCTGCTGTTGTGGGATGTAGTGTTCTATAAATGTCTGTCAAGTCTCATTCATTTATCATATAATTCAACATCTCCATTTCCTTGTTGATCCTCTGTCTAGATGTTCTATCCATTGATGAATGTGGTGTATTGAAGTCTCCAACTATTATTGTGGCATTATCTACTTCCCCTTTCAGTGTTCTCAGTGTCTGCCTCATGAATTTTCGGGCACTCTGGCTTGTTGCATAAATGTTTCTGATTGTTATGTTTTCTTAATGAATTGACCCTTTTATTAATGTATAGTGTCCTTCTTTGTCTCTTTTAATTGTTTTACTTTTGAAGTCTACTTTGTCTGATTTCAATATAGCTACTCCTGCTTTTTTCTGTTTGCAGTTTGCATGAAATATCTTTTTCCAACCTTTCACTTTCAGCCTACTTTTGTCCTTGTGTCTAAGATGAGATCCTTCTAGAAAGCATATAGATGGGTCCTGGTTTTTAGTCAATTCTGCCAGTCTTTGTCTTTTTATGGGGTTGTTTAATCCATTTACATTTAGTGTTATGACTATAAGAGGAGTATTTTCTTCTATCATTTTCTCTTTTGAATTTTACATGTCATGTCTTATTTTTTCCTCTCTCTCTTTTTACCCTTCCTGATA
The DNA here is from genome assembly GCF_015220235.1 of Choloepus didactylus. Lineage (NCBI taxonomy): Eukaryota > Metazoa > Chordata > Mammalia > Pilosa > Megalonychidae > Choloepus > Choloepus didactylus. Next base: position 94,668,287 of record NC_051334.1, on the reverse strand, counting down.
ATCTTCATTTCTACACTGTTCTCCAAACCTATTTCTCCTGTCTTTTCCTATTAGCCTATAGCACTCTCTTTAATATTTCCTGTAGTGCCAGTCTCATGTTCATGAACTCTCTCATTGTCTATTTGTCTGAAAATATTTTAATCTCTCCCTCATTTTTGAAGGACAGTTTTTCTGGATACAGAATTCTTGGTTAGCAGTTCTTCTCTTTCAGTATGTTAACTCTATCATACCACTATCTTTTTGCCTCCATGGTTCCTCCAGAGAAATCTGTGCTTAGTCTTATGGAGCTTCCCCTGTATGTCATGGATTGCTTTTCTCTTGCTGCTTTCAGAATTCTCTCTTTGTCTTTGACATTGGATGATCTCATCAGTAAATGTCTTGGAGTATATATTTGGGTCTATTCTGTTTGGGGTATACTGTACTTCTTGACTCTCTAATTTTCTGTCTTGCATAAGAGTTTGGAAATTTTCAGTGATTATTTCTTCTATTATTCTTTCTGCCCCTTTTTCCCCTCTCTTCTCCCTCTGGGACACCCATAACATATATGTTTGTGCATTTTGTGTTGTCACTCAGCTCTCTAAGACCCTGCTCATATTTCTCCATCTTTTCACCATCTGTTCTTTCATGTGTGTGAATTCAGATGTCTGAACTTCCAATTCACTGATCCTTTCTTTTGCCTGTTCAAATCTACTGTTGTACCCCTCCATTGTCTTTTTCATCTCCATTATGCCCTTCATTCCCATAAGTTCTGTCATTTGTTTTTTTCAAGTTTGTGTATTCTTCCTTATGGTCATTCAGTGTCCTTATATCCTTCATCTCTTTTGCTATATCTTCCATCAGTTCATTGACTTGATTTTTGAATTGATTTAGATTTGTTTGAACATCTCCAATTAGTTCTTCCTTCAGCTCATTGAATTGATTTGGCAATATTTGCTTCAACTCCTGTATTTCAGTTGAACTATTAGTTTGTTCATTTGGCTGATCCATATTTTCATGTTTCCTAGTATGTCTCATTATCTTAAGCTGTCTAGGCATCTGCTTTTCTTGATTAGTTTATTCTGGAACTTGTTTTCACTCTTTTACCTAGGATTTTCTTGTTGGCTGGCTTTGTTCACTAACCTTTGGTGTTTCATTCAGCTTATTCTAGACCTTTAACTTAGATTCTGTTTAGTTGATCAGAGTTTGTCACCTCTTGTTTTTCTGTTTCTTGCCCTGCCTCTTTGTAGCCTTTTTGTGTGGTGATCTCAGATATTGTCAGTCCCCATCAGATTTTCCTAGTCCAGAGAGGCCCAGGTCTTGGGAGGAGGGTATGGAGTTTCCTTGAAAATGAGATCCTCTTGTGAGGCCTTTAGACTCTGTGCTTCTCCTATGCTGTCCAGCAGGTGGTGCTTGCCAGCCTGCAGTTTCTCCACCAGTGTAAGGAGGCAGGGAGCCTTTAGTTCTCCAGATGACCCTAACCCAGTCTGGGACATGGCTGACTGAAGCTAGTTAATGAATTCCAAACCCTGGGATCTGAGTTCCCAAAAGGGCTGGGACATTATGGTGTTTAGAGAATTTTCTCCACAACTGGTCTTATTCCTTTGTCTCTGAGCTATCCTAGCTCTGCTCTTGCCTGGGGCCAAATTGCAAGTCTTTGAGGCTTTTTGTAGTAGGCTTCTTAGGGTAACTGTTTTAGAAAAAGAGAAAAAAAAATAAAAAATAAAAAAAGGAAGGGCCCAGTATGGACTATTTACAGCCTTTGCAGATCTAATGGGCTATTGAAATGTGAAAAGACCAGGAGCTGAGGGTGATTAAGGAACAATCAAGAAAGCAGACAAGGTGGCTTTTCAGACAAATGCTCTCCCTCCCTGGATTTGCATATGTGTCTGATTCTGTTTGAGCCCTGCCCTTCTCCATATTACGTTCACCTGACTCAAAAAGTATTGTTTTTTATTTTTTTTCTATTTTTTTGCTGTTTTGCTAGCCCCATCTCCTCTCCACTGCACTGTGTGCTCCCAGATTTTCCAGTGTCTGCTCTCAGTTTATCTATGGTTGCAGCTTTTGTTCTCACTCCTGGTTCACAGCACAGACAGCCCCTCCTCCCTCAGGATTATGCCTGACAGGGAGGGGCATGGGTCCCCTGGCCATGAGAACTTACAGATTTTGCTGGTCTCAGCTGTTCCACACATTTGTGATTGTTGTATGAAGTTTATCCAATCCCAAATTCCTCTGCAATGTAGGGTCCATGCAGTTCCTGGCTTTCTACCAACTGCCCTGGAGGAGTAACTACAACCTAGACCTCACAACTCTGCCATCTTGCCCTACCTCCTTCAATTAATTTTTGAAACAGTTTTGATGGATAGAAAATTCTTGCTTGGCAATTTTTTCCTTTCAGAAATTTAAATATGTCTTCCCACTGCCTTCTTGCCTCCATGGTTTCCAAAGAGAAATAAGCACTTAATCTTATTGAGCCTCCCTTATATGGGACAAATTGTTTTTCCCTTGCAGCTTTCAGATTTCTTAATCCTTGGCATTTAACAGTTTGATTATAACATAGTATGCTATGAGTCTATTTCACTTTATACTGTTTAGAGTTCACTGAATGTCTTGGATGTGTATATTCATGTGTTTCATTAAATTGGGGAAGTTTTCAGTGATTATTTCTTTAAAAATTCTCTGCCCCTTTCTCACTTTATTCTACTTCTGGGACTCCCATTGTGTGTATGTTGGTATGCTTGATTATATTCCCTAGGTTATTCAGGCTTTGTTCACATTTTTCATTCTTTCTTCTTTCTGCTCTTCAGATTGGAAGATTTCAGTTATCTTATCTTTCAAGTTCACTCATTCTTTCTTCTGCCAGCTCCAATCTGCTGTTGAAAAATTCCTTTAAAGGAATTTTTAATTCCTGTTAGTGTGGTCTTCAGCTCTGTTTGGTTCCTTTTCATAATTTCTATCTGTCTATTGATATTCTCTTTGCATTCATCTGTTGTTTCCCTGGTTTCCTTTTGTTCCTTCTCCATATTTTCCTTTAGCTCTTTGAGCATATTTAAGACCATTTTTAAAAAGTCTCCATATGGAATGCCCCAGGTCTCTTCCCCTTCATTGATGGTTTCTAAAATTTTAATCTTTACCTGCACCATCACTTACTGTTTCTCTTCATTTCATAATATTTTGTTGAAATCCATTTTAATATTTTAGTGTGTAATCACTGGAATTTAGACACTAAGACATCTATTCCTTAAGCCTGTATCCAGCTAGTGTTATGACAGAGCATTCTTTGAATACCAGGAGCTAACATTAAACAAAGAAGAAAAAAGAAAAAAAAACCCTTTTCCAGTTCCTCAGATTCACTTATAGATGTGCTTTCCTTCAGGGCTTATCCATACAATGAGGTTGGAGAATTGCTCCAGGCCAAACCTAGGAGTGTCCCTGGTCCTTTCTGTGCACAAGTCTTGTCTTGGTCAAGCATATGTGGTCCTAGGAATTCCCCCATTTCTGTGAGTAATAATGTACCCTCTTCCCTAAGAAACAGTGCTTCCTCTGGGTCACAGGCACTGCCCTGTATGTCATACATCCAGCAATCCCTTGCCCCACAAAGTGTCTTGACTGTTCTACCTCAGAGTTCCATAGGAAAGCTTAGTGAGCCACCTTCTACACACAGGGGAAGTTCTGGGACAGAGAATCCTTTAGCCACCACCACATGGACTGGGCTAGACATACATGCTCCCAGTATGTGTACAAGAGTTACTCTGCTCCCTTCAGAACCAGGACCAGGGATCCACACTTGGAGCATGGGATGGCTCTGTGCCTATGAGCTATTGTGGTGCAGAGGGAGGCACCAGGAAGAATATGACATGATCCTACCATTTTAATTGGCTTTTCTCTTGATTTAGCATTCATTAACTGTTTAGTGGAGCTTTCAGAAAGATGTTTCTCCTTGCTCTTACTGTTTGTTTACAGCTTCTGTGGGGGTGGGGCCCTAAAGCATCTTACTCTGCCATTTTAATCAGAGTGGGCTAAGTGCATTACTTTTAGAAGTTAATTGCATGTTTCAGCCAGAACTTGCCCACATAACTTGTTGAGTTAATCTAAAAACAGAAAACAATACTTGAATTCTGGTTCTCCTGGCAACAGAGATTTATGAGATTGTACTTTATAACTAATATAAAGGGTAACAGAATATTAAATTACATAAATGCACATGGCTGCCTTTCCTTAAAAGGATAAAGAAATGCCCAAACAAATATAATAAAATTAGATGATGTTAATGTTAGTAATTTACAAATAATACAAGTGCTGTTTGACTCTTAGTAATGAGTAGCACTTTTATTTAGAAGTAAAAACCTATGGCTATAGAAATCATTCTAAGAGAATTATAATGGGGGGAAAGGGTAGGTTTAGCAAAATTTAATCTGTAGAAGGGAATAAGAATTATTATAATGTTATTATAATGTAGTTAGTTATGATGTTTTAAAGAATGTGTTTAGAATAAATTAAATATATTTCACACTTGAGCTTTGTAAATGTTATAAAAATAGTGACTCCAAATTATTTCTTGGCTTGGAGATAATTATGTATGTTGGTATATTCCAGATACTTTTATAGATGTTATAAACATATGCAAAATACTTATGCACCACAGCAATTGCTAAAGTCAGGTACCTAAAATTTGCACACCAAATGCAATTAGCATTTTTGATTTTAAACCATGGGATAACATTTCTAGCTTGCTGCATTCAAATATTCATTTTATGACTAAACAAAACATGACTGTATGTATATGTTCAGTGTTATATAGACTTAATTATTACATGAGGGAATTAAGACATTAACATGTTAAGACATCTTCCTTGTATTTTTTAAACAGTTTTATTCACACACCATACAATCCACCCAAATTGTACAATCAATGGTCAATGGCTCTCCATATAATCACAGAGTTGTGCATTCATCACTAAAATCAGTTTAAGAACATCTTCATTGCTCCAAAAAGAAAAATTCCATACCTCTCTTACCCACATATATTGATACTTAGAATTTGGTATGGTACCTTTGTTACAATTGATGAAAGACTTTACAATATTGCCATTAACTATAGTCCATAGTTTGCAGTAGTTGTATTTTTTCCATATATCACCCTATTATTAACTCCTTGTAATAATGATGTAAATTTGTTCTAGTTAACGGAAGAACATTCTTATATTTCTACTGTTAACTATAATCATCATTCACAACAGGGTTCACTGTATTATACAGTCCCATGTTTTATTCTGTAGCTTTCCTTCTAGTCGCATACATGACCCTAAACTTCCCATTCCAACTACAATCACACCCATAATTCAGTGCTGTTAGTTACACTCACAATAATGTGCTACCATCACCTCTATCCATTTCCATACATTTACAATCAACCTTATTAAAAATTATGCACAAATTACACATCAGATTCCCATTCTCTACCCTCAGTCTATCTCCTGGTAACCCATACTTTAGATTTTAACTCCACGAGTTTGCTCATTGTAATTAGTTCATATTAGTGAAACCATACAATAATTGTCCTTTTGTTGTCTGGATTATTTCCCTCAACATGATGTCTTCAAGGCTCATTTCATGTTGTTGCATACATCAGGACTTCATTCCTTCTTATTCCTCAATAATATTTCATCATATGTATATACCACCTTTTGTTTAACTGTTCTTTGTTTGATAGACACTTTGGTTGCTTCCATCATTGGACAATTGTAAATAATACCACTATGAATATTGGTGTGCAACTATCAGTTCAAGTCCAGTACTGACGTTGCTGGATCATGTGGTATTTCTATAGTTAGTTTTCTGAGGAACTGCCAAACTGTCTTCTGCAGCATCTACACCTTTCTACCTTCCTACCAACAGTGAAATAAGTGTTCATATTTCTCCACATCCTCTCCAATACTTATAGTTTTCTATGTTTTTTGATAATGGCCTTTCTAGTAGGTTTGAAATATCTCATTGTGGTTTTGATTTGCATTTCCCTGATAGCTAGTGATGTTGAGTATCATTCCATGTACATTTTAGCCATTTGTGTATCCTGTTTGGAGAAGTCTCTTTTCAAGTCTTTTGCCCATTTTAAATTGGGTTGCTTATCTTTTTGTCAATGAATTGCAATATCTCTTTATATATCCTAGATATTAAACCCTTATCAGATATGTGGTTTCCAAATATTTTCTACATGAATAGGCTTCCTTTTCACCTTCTTGACAAAGTCCTTTGAAGCACAAAAGTATTTAATTTTGAGGCAGTCCCATTTATCTATTTTTTTCTTTCATTCCTTGTACTTCGGATTAAAGTCTAAGAAACCACCACCTACCACAAAATCTTGAAGATGCATCCCTACATTTTGTTCTAGGAGTTTTATGGTCCTAGCTCTAATATTTAGCTCTTTGATTCATTTTGAGTAAATTTTAAATAAGGTGTGAGGTAGAAGGCCTCTTTAATACATTTGGATATGGATATCCAGTTCTCCCAGCATCATTTGTTGAAGAGACTGTTCTGTCCCAGTTGAGGGGACATGGCAACCTTGTCAAATCAATTAACCATAGATGTGAGAGTCTATTTATGAATTCTCAGTTTGATTACATTGAACTATATAGCTACCTTTTTGCCAGTACCATGCTGTTTTGACCACTGTAGCTTTGTAATATGCTTTAAAGCCAGGAAGTGTGAATCCCCCAACTTTGTGTTTCTTTGTCAGGATGCTTTTGGCTGTTCAGGGCCCCTTGACTTCCAAATAAATTTGACACTTGGCTTTTCCATTTCTGCAAAGTAGGCTATTGGAATTTTGATTGGTATTGTGTTGAATCTGCAAATCAATTTGGGTAGAATTGACATTTTAATAAGATTTTGTCTTCTAGACCATGAAAACAGAATGTACTTTTATTTATTTAGATCTTCTTTGATTTATTTCAGCAGCATTTTTTGTAGATTTATGTTTACAGGTCCTTTATGTCCTTGATTAAACTTATTCCTAGATATTTGATTGTTACTTTTAGCAGTGAATTGATTTTTTTTTATTTCTTCCTCAGATTACTCATTAATAGTGTATAGAAACACTACTGAATTTTGCATGTTTATCCTATATCCTGCCAATTGGCTGAACTCATTTATTAGCTCAACTAGCTTTATTGCATATTTTTAGGACATTCTAGATATATGATCATGTCATCTGCAAATAGTGAAAGTTTTGCTTCTTCTTTTCTGATTTGGATGCCTTTTACTTATTTTTATTGCCTAATTGTTCTAGCTATAACTTGTAGCACAATGTTGAATAACAGTCATGACAGTGGGCATCCTTTTGTTGTTCCAGATCTTAGAAAGAAAACTTTCAGACTTTCACTATTAAGTATGATGTTGGCTATGGGTTTTTCATATATGCCCTTCATCATATTGAGACAGTTTCCTTCTATTTCTAACTTGAAGTATATTTATCAGGAAAGGGTGCTGGATTTTGTCAAGTGTTTTCCATGTCAATCAAGATGATCATGTGGTTTTTCCCCTTTGATTTGTTAATGTGCATTACATTAGTTGACTTTCCTGTGTTGAGCCATCCTTGCATACCTGGGATAAAACACACTTGATGTTGTTTAATTCTTTAAATGTGCTGTTGCATTCTATTTGCAAGTATTTTGCTGAGAATATTTGCATCTATATTCATTCAGAAATTGGTCTATAATTTTCTTTTCTTGTATCATTATCTGGCTTTGGTATTAGGTTATGTTGCCCGCATAGAATGGGTTACATAGTGTACCATCTTATTCAATTATTTGGAAGAGTTTGAGCAGAATTGGTATGAATTCTTCTTGGAATAATTGGTAAAATGCACCCCTGAAGCCATCTGGTCCTGGGTTTTCCTTTGTTGGGAGGATTTTGACCAATTCAGACTTTCTTGTGATTGGTTTGTTGAGGTCTTCTATTTCTTCTATAGTCAGTGTAGGTTGTTTATGTTTTTCTAGGAATCTGCCCATTTCATAAAAGTTGCATACTTCATAGTATCCTCTTATGATGCTTATTTCTGTGGGGTCTGTAGTAATGTACCCCCTGTCATTTCTGATTTATTTATTTGCACCTTCTCTCTTTTTCTCTTTGTCAGTCTAGCTAAGTGTCTGCCAATTTTACTGATCTTTGTGAGTCTATTTTTCTGTTCTTAATTTCATTTATTTCTGCTCTAAATTTTATTTCCTTCTGTCTGTTTTCTTTGGGGTTAATTTGCTGTCATTTTTTACAGTTAGGTCTTTGATTTTAGCTCTTTCTTCTTTTTTAATGTAGGTGTTTAGTGCTACAAATTTGTGCCAGTTTCAATGTATTATGTCCCACAAACACCATTATTGTTGATGTAATCTTGTCTGGGCAGACCTATCAGTGTTAATTAGATTTAATTCCTTGAGTGTTTCCATGGAATGTGCCCCACCCAACTGTGGGTGATAACTCTGATGAAATAATTTCCATGGAGGTGTGGCCCCACCCATTCAGGGTGGGCCTTGATCAGTGGAGCCATATAAATGGGCTGACAAACAGAAGGAACTCAGTGAAGCTGTGAGTGACATTTTGAAGAGGACCTACAGCCAAGAAGGACGCTTTAAAGAAAGCACAGAAGCTGCAGATGCGAGACAGTTTGAAGATGGCTGTTGAAAGCAGACTCTTGCTCTGGAGAAGCTGAGAGAGGACAGATACCCCAAGTGCAACTAAGAGTGACATTTTTGAGGAACTGCAGCCTAGAGAGGAACGTCCTGGGAGAAAGCCATTTTGAAGCCAGAACTTTGGAGCAGACACCAGCCACGTGCCTTCCCAGCTAACAGAGGTTTTCTGGACACCATTGGCCATCTTCCAGTGAAGGTACTCGATTGCTGATGTGTTTGGACACTTTATGGCCTTAAGACTGTAACTGTGTAACCAAATAAACCCCCTTTATAAATCCAGTCCATTTCTGGTGTTTTGCATTCCAGCAGCATTAGCAAACTAGAACAGATTTTGGTACCAGAGAAGTGGGGAGCTGGTGCTGCTGTGTTTGCAAATACCAAACATGTTGGAATGGCTTTTTAAATGGATAAGGGGAAGGTTCTGGAAGAATTGTGAGGAGCTTGATAGAAAAGGCCTAAACTGCTTTGAAGAGACTGTTTGTAGAAATATGAACTCTAAAGATACTTCTGAAGAGGACTTGAACAGAAATGATGAATGTGTTGTTGTGAACTGGAAGAAAGGTGATCCTCATTTTAAAGTGGCAGAGAATTTGGCAAAATTGAGTTCTGGTGTCCAATGGAAGGAAGAATTTGAAAGCGACAACCTAGAATATTTAGCTGAGGAGATCTCCAAACTCTGGGTGGAGGATGTACCCTGGCTTCTCCTTGCAGCTTATAGTAAAATGTGAGCAGAGAGAGATAAACTTAGAACTGAACTCTTGGGTTCAAAGAAACCAGAAGCTGATGGTTTGGAAAATTCCAGGCTTCCAGGGGGTGGAATCCCAGAAGCTACAGCCCAATGTGAGAATGTAACCAAACATGGAACCCAGCCACCATTTCAGTCCAAACCAAGATTGGAAAAGGAGTTAAACAGAAAGGATTTGTGGAAAGTCCTATTGACTGATGGCTTTGACCCCTGTGTGCTTCATGTGAAGCCAACAGAATTTTTGTGAGATCTTTATAGACAGACCCATTGCCAGTATGGTCTGGAGGAGGCAGACAAGGAACAAATTGAAGGAAAAATTTCTTCAAAGACAGAGCCATGGAGGTTGAGGTCTGGAGTCAAGAGGTCTTGGGCTGGGAGAGCAGAGCAGCCCACATGCATGGAAAGGATGAGTTTGCCCTGGAGGTCAAGGGTGGGCCTTCTGCCTCGATGTTCCAGAAATGTTCTGCCACCCCAAGCCCCAAAGAGGGTGGAGCACTGTGATGGTTAGGTTCATGTGTCAACTTGGCCAGGTGATGGTACCCAGCTGTCTGGTCAAGCAAACACTGGCCTAACAATTGCTGTGAGGATGTTTTTGGCTGGTTAATAAACCAACAGACTGGTTTATTAAATCATCAGTCAATTGACTGCAGCTGTGACTGATGACTCACCAAAGGGTGTGTCTTCCACAATGAGAGAATGCAATTGGCTGGATTTAATCCAATTAATCAGTTGAAGACTTATAAGTGAGACAGTTAGAGGACCTTCACTTCTTCTTCGGCTGCCCAGTGAAGCATTTCCTGAGGAGTTCATCGAACAAGTTCATCGAATATCCCAGTTCATTTCCTGAGGAGTTCGTCAAAGTTGCTGGTTCATTTCCCGAGGAGCTCATCAGACATCATCCTTGGAGTTGACAGTTTGCTTAATGCTCTACAGAATTTGGACTCGTGCATACCTACAGTTGTGTGAGTCACTTTTACGAATCTGATATTCAGAGACACCTCTCATTGATTCTGTTTCCCTAAGAGAACCCTAACTAATACAAGCACATTCCCAGGGAATTGGGGAGAGCCTGGCTGCCACCACACTGTTCTGAAGGGGTTGAGTGTGTGCCCTGGAAATGGAAGGGAATCCAGTTGCTGCCCCCATGTTTGAGGAGGGTGGGGCCGAGAAGGTGGTCTCCCAAAAGTGTGGATATGTTGGAGCACTCACCTAAGCATTTGGTGAGGGAAGCGCTGCCACAAAGGCCCTTAGGAAGGGTTAGACTCCCACTCTCTCAAGCCCCAAGGATGCAACATCATTTCGTAAATGACTCTCAGACTTTGAAATCTAATGGAGTTTGTCCTGCAGGTTTTAGGAACTGTTTTGGTCCTGTTAACCCTGTTTTCCTTACTCTTTCTCCTTATGACAATGGGAATGTTTATCCTATGAATGTCCCTGCTTTGCATATTGGAAGCACATAATTTGTTCTAAGTTCACAGATCCACAGCTAAAGGAAAATTATGCCTTAGGACTGACCATGCCTATAATTGATTTTGATGGAATTTTGTACTTAACTATTGTTACTGAAATGATTTAAGTTTCTATGATATTGTGGGATGAATGTATTTTGTATATGGAAAGATAATGTCATTTTGGGGTCCAGGAGGTGGAATGTGCCACTTTGAATGCATTATGTCCCCCAAACACCATTATCGTTGATGTAATCTTGTGTGGGCAGACCTATCAGTGTTAATTAGATTGTAATTCTTTGAGTGTTTCCATGGAATGTGCCTCACTCCACTGTGGGTGATAACTCTGATGAGATAATTTCCATGGAGGTGTGGCCCTACCCATTCAGGGTGAGCCTTGATCAGTGGGGCCATATAAATGGGCTGACAAACAGAAGGAACTCAGTGCAGCTGTGAGTGACATTTTGCAGAGGAGCTACAGCCAAGAAGGACACTTTGAAGAAAGCACAGGAGCTGCAGATGTGAGACAGTTTGAAGATGGCTGCTGAAATCAGACACTTGCTCCAGAGAAGCTGAGAGAGGACAAATACCCCTAGTGCAACAGAGTGTGACATTTTTGAGGAACTGCAGCCTAGAGAGGAACGTCCTGGGAGAAAGCCATTTTGAAGCCAGAACTTTGGAGCAGATGCCAGCATGTGCCTTCCCAGCTAACAGAGGTTTTCTGGACACCATTGGCCATCCTCCAGTGAAGGTACTCAATTGCTGATGTGTTTGGACACTTTATGGCCTTAAGACTGTAACTGTGTAACCAAATAAACCCCCTTTATAAAAGCCAGTCCATTTCTGGTGTTTTGCATTCCAGCAGCATTAGCAAACTAGAACAAAATTTCTCTCTCATCTCTGCCCTCAGTGTATCCCATGATATGTCATTGTTTTGATTTGCTAATGTTGCCTGTTATGCAAAAATACCAGAAATGGACTGGCTTTTATAAAGGGTGTTTATTTGGTGTTCTAGTTTGCTAATGCCGCCAGAATGCAAAACACCAGAAATGGATTGGCTTTTATAAAAGGGGGTTTATTTATTTACACAGTTACAGTCTTAAGTCCATAAAGTGTCCAAGGTAATGCATCAACAATCAGGTACCTTCACTGGAAGATGGCCAATGGCATCCAGAAAACCTCCATTAGCTTGGAAGGCATATGGCTGGTGTCTGCTCCAAGTTATGGTTTCAAAATGGCTTTCTCGCAGGATGTTCCTCTCTAGGCTTCAGCTCCTCAAAAATGTCACTGTTAGTTGCTCTTGGGGTATTTGTCCTCTCTTAGCTTCTCTGGAGCAAAAGACCACTTTCAAAGGCTGTCTCCAAAATGTCTCTGTAAGCTGAAGCTTCTCTCTCAGTTCCAGTGCATTCTTCAAAGTGTCCCTTTTGACTTTAGCTCCTCTTCAAAATGTCACTCTCAGCTGCACTAAATTCCTTCTGTTTTTCAGATCATTTATATGGATCCAGTGATTCAATTTAGACCCACCCAGAACAGGTGGGGTAACACTTCCATGGAAATTATCCAATCAGTGTCACCCATAGTTGGGTGGGGCACATCTCCACAGAAACACTCAAAGAATTAAAATCTAATCAACACTGATACGTCTGCCCACACAAGATTACATCAAAGATAATGACATTTTGGGGGACATAATAAATTGAAACTGGCACATTTGGTTACAAAGTTTCAGTATTAAGGCCATAAAAGTATCCAAGCTATGGCATCAACAAGTATACCTTCACCAAAGGAAGGCCAATGGTGTCCAGAAAATGTCTGTTAGCTGGGAAGGTATGTGACTGGTGTCTGCTGTTCCCAGCTCCTCTCTCAGCTCCTGTGCATTCTTCAAAGTGTCTCTCTTGGCTGTAGCTATATCTGGGCCTGTGTGGCTCTTTTAAAAGTACTCCAGTGATCTGATAAAGACCCACCCTGAATGGGTGGGGCAACAACTCCATGGAAATAATCAAATGAGAGGTTTTGCCTACAGTTGATTGAGTTACATCTCCACAGAAACACTGAACCAATAGGTTCCAATGTAATCGATACTAACACATCTGCCCCCACAAGATTTTATCAAAGAATATGGCTTTTCCTGGGGGACATATATATTTTATGTAACAAACCAGCACAGTCATATTCTTATTTTCATTTGTCTCAAGATATTTTCTGATTTCTCTTGTCATTTCTTCTTTCACCCACTCATTGAGTGTGTGTTTTTAACCTCCATATATTTGTGAATTTATTTCTCCCCATTATTGATTTCCAGCTTCATTCCATTATGATTGGAGAAAGAGCTTTGCATAATTTCAATCTCTTTTAAATTTATTGAGACCTGCTTTGTGATTCAACATGTAGTCTGTCCTTGAGAATTATTCATGATCACACTAAGAAGAATGTATATCCTGCTTTTGTGGGGTACAATTTCTGTTTCCTTATTGATCCTCTGTCTAGATGTTCTATCTATTGTTATTTATTATTTCATGTAGTGTAGGTCTCTTGTTGATGAACTCTCTATTTCTGTTTATCTGTGAATAATTTAAGCTCTCCCTCATTTTTTTACTGAGATTGTTCACAAACCATAGATTTATCCAGAGATCTGAAGTGTATAATCAATTGCCCATGGTACCATCATACAGCTGTGCATCCATCACCACAATTATTTTTTTCAATTTTTAAAACATTTTCTTTACTCCAGAAAAGAAATAAAGATGGTAAAAAGAAAACTCAACTCCTCCCATACCCCTAACCACCCACCCCCTACATTATTGATTCATAGTTTGGTATAGTACATTTGTTACTGTTGACGAAAGAATGTTAAAATACTACTAACTGTAGTATATAGCTTGCAATAGGTATATATTTTTTCCTATATGCCCCTCTATTATTAACTTCTATAGTGTCATACATTTGTTCTAGTTCATGAAAGAGATTTCTAATATTTGTACAGTTAATCATGGATGTTGTCCACCATAAGATTCACTATTTTATACATTCCCATCTGTATTAGTTAGGGTTCTCTAGGGAGACAGAATCAATGAGAGATGTAACAAACTGTCAACTCCAAGGAAGATGTCCGATGAACTCCTCGGGAAACGAACCGACAACTTCGACGAACTCCTCAGGAAATGAACTGGGATTTTCAACAAACGTGCTCGAAGAACTCCTCAGGAAACGAACCGGCAACATCGACGAGCTCCCCAGGAAATGCTTCACTGGGCAGCCAAAGAAGAAGTGAAGGTTCTCTAACCATCCCACTTATAAGCCTTCAACTGATCACCCGGACCAAATCCAGCCAATTGCATTCTCTCATTGTGGAAGGCACGCCCCTTGATGAGTCATCAGTCAGCCGCAGTCAACTGACTGATGATCCAACAAACCAGCCCGTTGGTTTATTAACCAGCCTCAAATATCCTCACAGCAATCGTCAGGCCAGTGCCTGCTTGACCAGACAGCTGGGTCACCTAGCCAAGTTGACAGATGAACCCAACCATCACAGTCCACCCCTTGTCAACTTGGCAGTTGTACACATCACCTAAAACCATACCTTCAAAATGAACGTTACAGCTTATGCCATATAAGGGGATAAGACAGAGAAGAAAGCAAAGATACTTGCTTTACAGACAAATACAAACATAATCATAACAAAAAGAGGAGGAAATATTCATGTCATCATAGTCCACGTTTCTGTAACTGGTCACATGGCCGTAGTTCATATTTATCATGACCTTCTTCCACTACCCATTCCATGTTCCCTTTACCCTCAGCAAGCACTTCAGCTGGCCATGGTTCTTTGCCTGGTGGGGTGACCCAAACCTTCATTCCTGAAGTTTCTTGGCCATTGGTAGTCCTGCCTGGATTGGGTTGTTGCAGTTTTCCATTGACTTGAATCACGGGGCATGGTAGTACTAAGAGATGCCCTAGGGGATCTCCTGTATTCCAGGAAAACTCTTCTTTACTTCCATTGTGTAGTTGCAGTGCTATTTCCCCTTGATAGTCAGGATCAATCACCCCAGACAGTACAGTAATCCCCTTCCTTGCCTGTTGATTCAGAGGCATAAGAAGCCCAAAGTGGCCAGGTGGCAGTCTTAACTTCCAGTTCAATGGGATTATTGTTGTGTTTCCTGGTGGAAGCACTCCTCCTTTTGGAACCAAGACCTGTAGACCAGCAGAGCTTAAACTTGCAGGGACAGGAAGCAAAAATTTCCCTAGTGGATCACTAGGAGTGATAGTGAGTGGTGCCACTCCTGTTTCCACCCCTTGATTCCTGGACCCATGAATCCTGGCTATGGGAGAAACAGCACCATAGAGTGGATGCTGATTCAGAGCATACACAGCCTCCTGGAGAACACTGCCCCAACCCTGCAAGGTATTGCCACCTAGTTGGTGCCGTAATTGAGTCTTCAATAGGCCATTCCACCGTTCTATCAACCCAGCTGCCTCTGGATGATGGGGAACATGGTAAGACCACAGAATTCCAGGAGCATGTGCCCATTCCCTCACTTCATTTGCTGTGAAGTGGGTTCCTTGGTCCGAAGCAATGCTGTGTGGAATACCATGATGGTGGATGAGGCATTCTGTAAGTCCACGGATCGTAGTTTTGGCAGAAGCATGTTGTGCAGGGAAGGCAAACCCATATCCGGAGTATGTGTCTATTCCAGTAAGAACAAATCACTGCCCTTTCCATGATGGAAGTGGTCCGATGTAATCAACCTGCCACCAGGTAGCAGGCTGATCACCCCGAGGAATGGTGCCATATCGGGGACTGAGTGTGGGTCTCTGCTGCTGGCAGATTGGACACTCAGCAGTGGCCGTGGCCAGGTCAGCCTTGGTGAGTGGAAGTCCATGTTGCTGAGCCCATGCATAACCTCCATCCCTACCACCATGACCACTTTGTTCATGAGCCCATTGGGCAATGACAGGAGTTGCTGGGGAAAGAGGCTGATTGGTATCCACCAAACGGGTCATTTTATCCACTTGGTTATTAAAACCTTCTTCTGCTGAAGTCACCCTCTGGTGAGCATTCACATGGTACACAAATATCTTCATGTTGTTTGCCCACTCAGAAAGGTCTATCCACATACCCCTTCCCCAGACTTCTTTGTCACCAATCTTCCAATCATGTTCCTTCCAAGTCCCTGACCATCCAGCCAAACCATTAGCAACAGCCCAGGAATCAGTATACAGACGCACCTCTGGCCAGTTCTCCTTCCAAGCAAAGTGAACAACCAGGTGCACTGCTCGAATTTCTGCCCACTGGGAGGATTTCCCCTCACCACTGTCCTTCAGGGACATCCCAGAAAGGGGCTGCAGTGCTGTAGCTGTCCACTTTCGGGTGGTGCCTGCATATCGTGCAGAACCATCTGTAAACCAGGCCCGAGTCTTCTCTTCCTCAGTCAACTGACTGTAAGGAACTCCCCAAGATGCCATAGCTGTGGGCTGGGAAAGGGAAGGTAAGGTGGAAGGAGTGGGGTCCATGGGCATTTGGGCCACTTCCTCATGTAACTTACTTGTACCTTCAGGACCTGCTCGAGCTCTATCTTGTATATACCATTTCCATTTTATGATGGAGTGCTGCTGTGTACGCCCAACTTTATGGCTTGGTGGGTCAGACAACACCCAGCTCATGATAGGTAACTCGGGTCTCATGGTAACTTGGTGGCCCATGGTTAAGCGTTCTGTCTCTACTAAGGCCCAGTAGCAGGCCAACAGCTGTTTCTCAAATGGAGAGTAGTTATCTGCAGAGGATGATAAAGCTTTACTCCAAAATCCTAAGGGCCTGCGTTGTGATTCTCCTATAGGAGCCTGCCAAAGGCTCCAAACAGCATCTCTATTTGCCACTGACACTTCCAGCACCATTGGGTCAGCTGGATCATATGGTCCAAGTGGCAGAGCAGCCTGCACAGCAGCCTGGACCTGTCGCAGAGCCTAATCTTGCTCCGGTCCCCACTCAAAACTAGAAGCTTTTCTAGTCACTCGGTAAATGGGCCGGAGTAGCACACCTAAATGAGGAATATGTTGTCTCCAAAACCCAAAGACGCCAACTAAGCATTGTGCCTCTTTTTTGGTTGTAGGAGGGGCCAGATGCAGCAGCTTATCCTTCACCTTAGAAGGAATATCTCGACAGGCCCCACACCACTGGACACCTAGAAATTTTACTGAGGTGGAAGGCCCCTATATTTTTGTTGGATTTATCTCCCATCCTCTGCCACGCAAATACCTCACCAACAAATCTAGAGTAGTTGCTACTTCTTGCTCACTAGGTCCAATCAACATGTTATCATCAATATGATGGACCAGTGTGATGTCTTGTGGGAGGGAGAAATGATCAAGATCCCTGCGGACAATATTATGACATAGGGCTGGAGAGTTGATATAACCCTGAGGTAGCACAGTGAATGTAAACTGCTGGCCTTGCCAGCTGAATGCAAACTTTCTGGTGGTCCTTGCTGACAGCAACTGAGAAAAAAAGCATTTGCCAGATCAATAGCTGCATACCAGGTACCAGGGGATGTGTTGATTTGCTCAAGGAATGATACCACATCTGGAACAGCAGCTGCAATTGGAGTCACCACCTGGTTAAGCTTACAATAATCCACAGTCATCCTCCAAGACCCATCTGTTTCTGCACAGGCCAAATAGGAGACTTGAATGGGGATGTGCTGGGAATCACCACCCCTGCATCCTTCAAGTCCTTAAGAGTGGCATTAATCTCTGCAATCCCTCCAGGAATGTGGTATTGCTTCTGGTTTACTATTTTGCTAGGCAGGGGCAGCTCTAGTGGCTTCCACTTGGCCTTTCCCACCATAATAGCCCTCACTCCAGGAGTCAGGGAACCAATGTGAGGACTCTGCCAGTTGCTGAGTATGTCTATTCCAATTATGCATTCCGGCACTGGGGAAATAACCACAGAATGAGTCCAGGGACCCACTGGACCCACTGTGAGATGGATCTGAGCTAAAACTCCATCAATCACCTGACCTCCATAAGCCCCAACTCTGACTGGTGGACCAGAGTGACGTTTTGGATCTCCGGGAATTAATGTCACTTCTGACCCAGTGTCTAATAATCCATGAAATACCTGATCATTTCCTTTTCCCCAATGCACAGTCACCCTGGTAAAAGGCCGTAGGTCCCCCTGGGGAAGGCTGGAAGGAAGATTAACAGTATAAATTTTTGGCAGTGTAACAGGGTCTTTCCCCAAGGGTACCCAGCCTTCCTTTCATTCAAGGGGCTCTGGATCTGTAAACTGTCTCAAGTCTGGGAATTGATTAAGGGGCCCTGACTCTCTGTTTTTGTAATTCAAGGGAGACTTTTGTTCACGTGACCTAGAATTCTTCTGCTTATATAGTTCAAACAAGAATTTAGTCGATTGCCCATCTATTTTACTACTTGGTAGTCCATGATCCACTAGCCAACGCCATAAGTCTCTGAGAGTCATATTATTTTGATTGCTGCTTTGAGCCTGTTTTCCATTATGGTAGCCATGCCCACCTTGTCTGTGGCGATTAACTGCAGCCACTTGGCTTCTGCTGACTCAGGACCGGATTATCCCCATTGTGTTTAAGGATTCCAGCTCAGTGACAGCAGTTCCTACAGTAATATCTGACCTACAGAGAAGGGCGACTACAGAGCTCTTCAGGGATGATGGAGCTAGTCTCACAAATTTATTCCTTACAGTCCTGGTAAAAGGTGTGTCCTCTGGGCATTCCAGGGCTGTGTGAGCAAGTCTTCCATGATAAATCCACTCTAACATTCCAATCTCTCTAAGCCTTTGAATCCCCTCCTCCACATTGTACCAGGGCAGTTCTGGCATTTCAACCTCTGGTAATGCTGGCCACCTTTTGATCCATGTTTCAGCCAGCCACCCAAACAAACTGTTAACACCCTTTCTAACCCCTCAGGCTACAACATTGCATCCAGAATCTCTGCTTAGTGGGCCCATATCAGTAAATTCAGCCTGATCCAACCTTATATTCCTTCCACCATTATCCCACACTCTTAATATCCATTCCCACACATATTCCCCTAGTTTCTGTCTGTATAAGTTGGAAAACTCATACAGTTCTTTTGGAGTATAGCGTACCTCCTCATGGGTCACACTTTGTACCTCACCCTTTGGGGCTTGTTGGGACTTGAGCCTAGTTATAGGTCTTGAAGCAAAAACTGGTGGTGAGGGTGGGTCATGAAAAGAGTTAGAATTATCTCTCAAGCCATTCACCTCAGGACATTCTGTTGCATTTTCATCTCTTAAAACAGGATTAATCTCTCCAGGCAAAGGAGTGAGGGCTGCTTCCTCAGGGGAGGTGATTACAGGATTAGCAGGCACTGAAGGGTTAATCTCCTTAGGTGGGGGTTGGGTGGCAGGCTCCTTAGGGCAGACTGGAGGTAGAGAAGCTGTTTCCTCAGGACAGCCCTCTACAGGTAAATCTAACAATGACCCAGCAGAATCCAGGGTTCCAATGTCCTCACTGCCATTATTATCAATCCATATGTCCCCATCCCAAGTTTCCGGATCCCATTCTTTTCCAATCAATGCCTTTACTTTAACAGCAGACACCCTGAGAGGTTGAGATTTTAATTTACATTGTAAATGTGCTACTCGCACAATGAGAGACTGCCTCTGATTTTCAGAAACTTCCAGTCTGCGGGCACAGGAAATAAGATTTTCTTTCAGGGCACACATGGAAACCTTTACATCTGTCATACGGTGTTCAAGTTTTGAATTTGAAGCCTTTAGCTCATCCCTTTCTCTTACAACTGTATCCAAAGTATGTAAGAGCAGCCAGCCAACATCATTATACCTCTTAATACTGCAAAACTCCGTGAAAGTGTCAAAAACACTGTCACCCAGAGCCTTTCTTCATACTACAGTATGATTAGGAGAATCAAATGGTGCTATTTTGCGTATTTCCTTTGCCAACTCATGCCATGGACTGTCAGTGCCCTCTTGATTATTGGAAATAGAGTCATTAGTGCCTCTGAATCTAATCAGAGTAGAAAACAAATTGTAAAAGCCCATTTTAAGATTCTGTTTCTCAAGAACCACTCCCAGTACCAAGTTGTATTAGTTAGGGTTCTCTAGGGAGACAGAATCAATGAGAGATGTAACAAACTGTCAACTCCAAGGAAGATGTCCGATGAACTCCTCGGGAAACGAACCGACAACTTTGACGAACTCCTCAGGAAATGAACTGGCAACTTCAACGAACTTCTCAGGAAATGAACTGGGATTTTCAACGAACGTGCTCGATGAACTCCTCAGGAAATGAACCGGCAACTTCGACGAGCTCCCCAGGAAATGCTTCACTGGGCAGCCAAAGAAGAAGTGAAGGTTCTCTAGCCATCCCACTTATAAGCCTTCAACTGATCACCCGGACCAAATCCAGCCAATTGCATTCTCTCTTTGTGGAAGGCACGCCCCTTGATGAGTCATCAGTCAGCCGCAGTCAATTGACTGATGATCCAACAAACCAGCCCGTTGGTTTATTAACCAGCCTCAAATATCCTCACAGCAATCGTCAGGCCAGTGCCTGCTTGACCAGACAGCTGGGTCACCTAGCCAAGTTGACACATGAACCCAACCATCACACCATCTTTTAACCTCCACCTTTCCTTCTGGTGACATATGTGGCTCTGAGCTTACCCTTTACACCACCTTTGCACACCTTTCAGCACTGTTATTTATTCTCACAATGTGCTGCCATCACCTCTGTCCATTTCCAAATGTTTTAAGTTCACCCTAGCTGAACATTCTGCTCATAATGAACAACCGCTCCCCATTCTTTAGCCTCATTATATATCCTGGTAACTTATATTTCATGTCTATGAGTTTACATATTACAAGTAGTTCACATCAGTGAGACCCTGCAATGTTTATCTTTATGTGTCTGTCTTATTTCACTCAACATAGTGCCCTCAAGGTTTCTTCACCATTATTTTCAGATGGTTTTGTTCACACACCATACACTCCAACCCAAGCAATTGTTGGTTCCCTGTATAGTCATGTATCTATGTATTCAGCACAATCACCACTATCTATGTAAGGACATCTCCACTTCTTCCACAAAGGAGGAAGAGTCAAAGAAGGTAGAGGGACAAAGGAAAAGAAAAAAAGAGGAGAGATTAAAAAACATGATAGAAAGCAACAAAAGGAAAGATAGCATTAAAATAACATAGAATAAAGAGTTGGACAACATCACCCCTGCCAGGAGTCCCATACCCTTCCCCCATGCCCCCTCATACACATTCAGCTTTGGTACACTGCCCTAACCACATTAAAGGAAGGACAATACAATGTCCCTGCCAATTACAGTCTCTAGTTTGCATTGATTGTATTTCCCCCCCAATCCCACCCTATTTTTAACACCTTGCAATGTTGATATTCATCTGTTCTACCTCATGTAAAAACATATTTTTACCTTTTATCACAATCATTGAGCACCCTAGGTTTCACTGGGCTACAGAGTCCTAGTCTCCATCTTTCTTCCTTTGTTCTGGTGTCCCACATGTTCCCAACCTTCCTCCTTCAACCATGCCCACAGTCATCTTTGTTCAGTGTACTTACATTGCTGTGCTATCTCCCAAAATTGTTTTCCAAACCTCTCACTCCTGTCTTTTCCTTTCTGTTTGTCATGCTCCCTTTAGTGTTTCTGGTAGAGCAGGTATCTTGTTCACAAACTCTGTCATTGTCTGTCAGAGAATATTTTAAGCTCTCCCTCATATTTGAAGTACAGTTTTGCAGGATATAGGATTCTTGGTTGGCAGCTTTTCTCTCTCAGTATCTTAAATATATCATCCCACTTCCTTCTTTCCTCCATGGTTTCTGTTGAGAAATATGCAGTCTTATCAAGCTTCCTTTATATGTAATGGATCACTTTTCTCTTGCTGCTTTCAGGATTCTGTCTTTATCTTGGATGTTTGATAGTCTGATTATTAAGTGTTTTGGCATAGGCCTATTCATTTCTTTTCTATTTGGGGTACGCTGCACTTCTTGGATCTGTAATCTTATTTCTTTCAAAAGAGATAGGAAATTTTCATTGATTATTTCCTCTGTTATTACTCCTGCCCCTTTTTCCCCCCTCTCCTCTGCCCTGGGACACCAACAACACATACCCTTCTGTACTGCATCCTGCCCTTCAGTCCCCAGAGATGTTGCTTACACCTTTTCATTCCCTTCTCCATCTGTTCCTCTGTGTGTAGGTTTTCAGGTGCTCTGTTCTCCAGCTTCTGAGTGTTCTCCTCTGCCTCTTGAGATCTGCTGTTGTATGTTTCCACTGTGTCCTCCATCTCTTGTGTTGTGCCCCAATTTCCACAGATTCCACCAGTTGTTCCCTCAAACCTTCTATCTCCACCCCATGTACACCCAGTGTTTTCATTATATGCTTCATCTCTTTCACCATATCTTCCCTAAACATTTTGAATTGATTTAGTATTCATTGTTTAAATTCCTGTATCTCAGTTGAAGTGCAAGCTTGTTCCTTTGACTGGGTCACAACCTCGCTCCCCCCAGTGTAGGTTGCAGTCTTCAGTTGTCCAGGCATTGGCCTCCCTGGTCACCCCAGTCAGGTTTTCCGACATCAGAATGGGCCTAGGTCCTGGATGGACTGAATAGTATCCTGTTTCCTTGAAGGTGTCTTAGAATATTGATACACCTTGTGAGGCCTGAAGTCACTGTGCTTTTCTGCCCAGCAGGCAGTGCCTGTCTGCCCACAGCTCCAGACTGGTGTAAAGAGATGTGACCCATGGCTGTTTTCCTCCAGGCTCTGGCATCTGGTTCTGAATGGAAAGCCAGTAGTAGAGCTGGGCCCCACCTCTTTCCTCATAGGGAAGATAACCCCCCTAGGGAGAGGTCATTAGCATTTGAATAATCTCCCTGCCAGTGTTATCTCCACCCTTGTCTGGGTCAGAGCACTGGGAACTGAAAATGTCTGAGGCTTTCTCCACTGAGCCAAAAAAGGGACAGTAAAGCCCCATCAGGGCCAGTTTACAGCCACCCTCCAGCTCTCCAAGGTCAGTCATCACCAAAAGCCTTTGTCTGCTTTTTGGGAATTCATAGCTTATATTTAGCAGTCCACACTTGCTAATTAAAACCCCAGTTGGAACTCAGCTTAGATATATTTGCTTGTTTGGAGAGTGCTGCCCTCTAGCACTGTGAGGCTTTGCAGTTCAGGCTGTGGAGGGGAGGGGACTTCTGGCTTGGATCTGCAGTTTTTACTTAAAGATTTTATGCTACAATCTCGGGCATTCCTCCCAATTCCGGTTGGTGTATGATGAGTGGACAGTCATGTTTGTCCCCCTGCAGCTTTACCAGATTATTTACTAGTTGTTCCTGGTTTTTTATTAGTTGTTCCAGGGGGACAATCAAGCTTCCACTCCTCTCTATGCCACCATCTTCTTCTGTCTTTCTCCCTCATTTTTGAAGGACAGTTTTGCTGGATAAGGAATTCTTGGCTGGCAGTGTTTTCTCTTTCATAACCTTAAATATAAAGTACCACTGCCTTCTCACCTCCATGATTTCTAATGAGAAATAGGAACTTATTCTTATTAAGCATCACTTATATGTGATGAATCACTTTTCTCTTGCTACTTTCAGAATTCTCTCTTTGTCTTTGACATTTGACATTCTGATTAGTTTCTGTCTTGGAGTGGATATACTAGGATTTCTTCTGTTTGGAGTGTATTGTGCTTCTTGGACATGTACACATGTCTTTCATAATAGTCAGGAAATTTTTGGTCATTATTCTCTCAAATATTCTTTCTGCCCTTTTTCCCTTCTTCTAGAACACCAGTGACATATATATTTGTGCACTCCATGCTGTCATTCTGCTCTCTGAGATTCTGCTCAATTTTTTTCCACACTGGTCTCTATCTGTTCTTTTGTCTGTAAATTTCAGATGTCCTATTCTCTAGTTCACTGATCCTTTCTTCTGCCTGTTGAAATCTTTTCTTGGATGCCTCTAGTGTATTTTAATCTCTTCTATTGTCCCTTTCATTCCCATAAGTTCTGTTATTTTATTTCATTCTGTCAAATTCTTTATCAGCTTCAGCGAGTATAATCTTATTATCCCTTATCTCCTTTATCTCTTCTGCTAAACTTGTCTTCATCTCCTTGAATTGATTTATGAATTTTTTTGAATATCATTATTTTTTGAAAAGCAATATCAATATCCTGTGTCTCATCTGAAATTTTACTTGTTACTTTCATTTGGCCATATCTTTCTGTTTCTTAGTGTGGCTTGTAATTTTCTACGAGTGTCTGGGCATCTGATTTTCTTGATGAGTTTACTCTCTTACCTTGGGTTTTCTTTTTGATTGTTTTTTTGCTGTAGTTCTTCTTTGACACTTGGTTGAACTTCAGAGTAGCTTGTATTTAACTGATAAGATTTTTTAAACTCTTATTTATCTGATTCTTGCCCTGGATATATGGTACAGTTTTTGAGATTGCACTATTTGTGCAATTTTTTCACCCCCAGGAAAAAGATTCCTTTCTCCTGGTCCTCCTCCAGGAATGTTGGTCCATTTTGTTTGTTTTTGGCACTCCTTTCATTATGTCTACCTTCTTTTACCTTGAGGGCTAATTCTGGGAGGATGGTCCCCTGGAGTGGACTTCCCAGTCAGTTTTTACCAGTAAAAATATGTCCAGGAACCCAGGAAGGGTGTGTAGATTGGTTCCAATGTGCCCTGTATAGGAGACCTGGAAGGACAACAGTCTTCTCTTTAACTCCCCAAAACTGTGCTTTCCTGGCCTGCCCAGCAGATGGTGTCTTTAAGCCAACTGTTTCCCAAAGTCCTAAGGTTGTACTTTTCCTTTAATTTGCAACCAACTCCACCTTGTCAGGGGCATGGTTAAGACAGAGGCTGCCTGCCCTTTTTGGCCAGGGTCAGTTGGAGCTGTTGCTCAGATCCCAGACCGTATGATCTAAAATTTCTAATCGAAAGCCACAAACTGCACTGGGCCATTTGCCCTTACCCCTTTCTTGGGGGAAGAGCCACCCTTCAGCAAACTTTCATGCCACCTCAGGAAGGCACTGTGTTTCTAATTCAGCCCTGCTTCCTCTCCTACCAGGGACAGGGTTGAAGTGTAGGCTGCCTGCTGCTTTCTATCCTGGGTGGGTTAGATCTTCAGCTATCCCTGGAGCTGAAACCCAGCAAACCACAATCAAAAAAGCCACAATCAGTACCCTGCCATGTTTGCCCACTCCCTGTTCTTGGGGAAGAAGACTTCTATTCTCAGCCAGGAAGTGATTCCCAATGTAGCCTGCCATGCCAGTGGGGGTGGGCACCAGCCCCCACAGCATGGAGAGATCTACTCACACATCTTAACTGCAGTTTATCAGTGTCTTCCTTCTGCTCTTCCATGGATGGTGTATCATGTTGTTCTGGTCTCTGGAGCCCCCAAACAATTGTTTCAGAGAGATCCTGGCTTTTTCTATGCCTTGGAGGAAGAATTGAATCCTAGAGCTGTCTATTCTGCCATCTTGAAACTGTGATTCCCCTGATATTTTTAACTATAAATCAGTCCTCCCATTCAATCTGAATAGCAATTTCAGTTCCACCTATGAAAATGGTAGGAAAATGATCACTTTTTGTCATTCTACAATTACTTTTCAAAGTGCTTTAAATTGATATAATCTGTTTGTCTTCCCCATCCATTAATATTGATCTATGCAATAATTTTAATGGCTATGGAGTTTCTTCTTACTGTGTTGAAATAATTTATTTAAACAACCCATTTTTCATAGACAGTAATTAAAAGTTTTGTTAACCTTTTTTCACTGGTAATATTGATAGAATGCTCATGAATAAATTTCAACCAATGCCATAAATACATTATGAGAGTAAAAAATAACATTTTAAATGTGGTTGGTATATATGGTTTGCTAACAAGTCTGGGAGAATACAAAATTTACATGTTTTGTCCTGGCCTGGTTTTTAGACTATAGCTTTAGATGAAAAGCCACCTTTTTACATTTTTAACTGATCAAAGGCAAAAAATGAAAAATAAAAGCCACACTATAATGTAGGCAATGCTTTCCATTTTATGAAATCTTTCAAATTAGGTAAGATTTTATTAAATCATTAGGATTAAGTTCATTGTTTGAAATATAAAATTTGATATGAACAATGGAGCTATTAGATGACATTCTAAATTTTATATTGAATATTTATAGTCTTAAATTCATCACTTTCAGTCAGATTTAATATATATGTTATTACATGTCTATTTTTTTAATAGCTACACTCCATTTGCTAATGGCCCCAATGATACTCCTGAAGAGATACTGCTGCATATAGGTAATGGAAAGTTCTCTTTGAGTGGTGGAAACTGGGACAGTATTTCAGATGGAGCAAAGGTATACATTATAATCATGTATTTTGTTGCATTCATGTTAAATTGTTAAAATATTTAAGTTGTTTAACTCATCTCCATTTGCAAAATATCTGGTGGTGTCATAATCAGTATTTGTTTTTAATTTAATTAAGTCAACTCATGTCTGTGTGTGGACTGAGCAAAGCAGACTTTTTTTCTGCTTTGCTTCCAGGCAACTTTCCTTTTTTTTTAGTTCATGTGTGTTCAGGGAATATAAACTAGTTTCATTATTAACAAAACCAAAAATGTAAATCTACTGGGGAAAATATATTTTTAAAGCCAATCGAAGTTTATTTCTGGATTTAGTATGTTTTTCCACATCATGATTTCTTTGTTAGCACATAAATTGACTACTGATTATGTAGGCAATTTTTATAATGTCAATTTATTATTAGGGAATATATGGAATATTTATCAGTAGCACCTGGATATTTATTATTAATGGGTTAGAGCTATCCAAAAGAAACATAATGCAAGCCGCATATGTAGTTTAATTTTTTCTAGTAACTACATTAAAGAAAACTAAAGAGAAATAGGCATAATGAATTTTCATGATATATTTTATTTAACTCAGTATATCCAAAATATCATTTCAATATCTAGTGAATATAAAATTATTAGTGAAATATTTTATATTCTTTTTTCATAATAAATCTTCAAAATCTGGTGTGTATTATCCACTTACAGCCCTTTTCAATTTGGACTGCCCTCATTTTATGTGCTTAATGGCCACATGTAGCTAGTGGCTGCCCTATTGGACAACCTTATTTAATTTAGGAAAAGAATAGCCAACCAAAGCTTGAATAATGTGTTTTACATTTATAATTTTGTCTTAATTTTAAATTTTAGAACAAAAACCCAAATGTTGTTAGCATGTGGCTAATAGGGCCATGAAGCTTTCAAACTACAGTTTGATGTAAATAAATTTTAAGGCAAAGTAGTTGTTTATAATTAATATCTGCTAATGATAAAACCTAATTTCTCAGAACACTAGCTAATCTGTAGGGTATATTGAGAAGTAAGTCTAATATTTTTATCAGTTTGGAACACATAAACCAGGGATTTGTCATTACCTTTTAAACATTAGTAAAAGAGAGAAGGGGTTGTGTTTGGATCTTAGCCATAGCACAATTGTGGTATATCATATTGTAGAAGGAACACCTGATTGGAAGCCAGGAAAATTGAGTTCTGGTCTTTGATCTTCCTCAAAGTAGTTATGTAAATTTAAACAAGGAACTTAATAATCTCTTTGGTCCTCCGTTTCCTCATCTGTAAAATAGGGGTACTAAATTCTCCCATTGGTTCCTCTAACTCCAAAATTCTGTTTTTATGTAATTTGGTTGATTTATCATTTGTCAGATTTCCTCTTGTGAAGTGGCTAAAAGTACTGGTATTATTTATTAAATATGTATTTTATAGTCAGTCAATTTATACTTCAGAAAAATCCATTTTTCCAAGGATCAATTCCAATGTTTAAGGGCATGCATATAATGTTTTTATGCTTTTTAAAAAAATGACTTATGACGGTGAATGTAATGCTGAAATAGATACGATTTATATTACAATTGTGTTTAGGTTTTTGGTTTTCCATGTTCCATGTGTTTTGTGTTTGTGTCTATTGTTTAAGGAATAATTCATATTAAAATACAGTTTTATTCTCACTTCCTTTTCTAGTCTGGTAATCTGGAGGAATTCATATAGGAAATGGGTGATATTGTTGAGCTCTCACAGGTCTTTCATGTAATCCTTTTTTATTGATTAAGTGACTTTAGTTCTATCTGCAAAATTTTTCTGAAAACGGTGGCAGATTACTGAGTAACGGCACTTATGAGAAACTTTTAAGAAACTATCTCTTGTGCATTTTGAACAGTTCATATTTTTTGTCTGTTTTCAATTAGTCATGAAGGTAATGTATTGTTCAGTTGCCCATAATCCCTTAAAGCCATGCCCTTTAGTTTTAAGAATTGGAATTTACTGTCCTTCTTTAATAATTGTTTTAACTAATCCTAGTACCTAATAAGCATTTCCCTTTTGAGTGTTTTTCTTGCTATTAGTGAGCACCATCTCCAAAAGTATATAGAAGATGACTGCCTCATTTCCATGCAGTGCTTTGTTCATTCAGTTAAATGGTGGTGAGGATGGTGGGTGATTATGGAAGACATGTTAGCTTTGTGTCTTATGGCTGCAATAGTTTTGGCTTACTTCCAAATCCCAGGTTTTGAGAACATTGGCACTGTTGCTTCCCTTTTGTAAAATGAGGGGGACAAGGAAAAGAATCTGGTCAACAAACAAAAATAGAAAAGGCAAAAGAGTACATGAAAATGCCATGGTGTCACTCCATATTAAAAATACACACATAATACCTGATTAATTAGAAGGCTATTTAATCTAAAATTTAGAATATTTTAAAATGAATAATTACTTCAAGTACATATACCCTTGCCCAACAAAGTATTGCCCTGTAGAAGTTCTTATAGTAGAATTATTTATGGCCTCTTCCCTTGCCTGCCTTAAATAGGAGTAACTTCTACTCCTCTATTCTGTTCCCATTACTACTTTGTATGTACTTTATTAGAAACACATATATTAGAGTACTTATCACATTCTGCTTTGTAATATATTCATTTGTGTAGTTATTCTTACCACTCAGGGAGCTTTAAATGTCATACTCACTTTTGTGTTTCTTATTGTACCTAGCAGGTATTTATTGAGTTGAATACTTAAACAATTTAATCTCTTCTTCAGGTATAGCTTGCATTGTTAATTTATGTACTAAGCCTTTCTTATATCTTATATGAAGATAAATATTGTACTATTAAGAATGATTTTAAATTTGGAATTAGTGGTGAGGTTTTACTTAAATATTTATTTTCCATTTTGGCTTCAAGTTGCTTTTAATAGAAGATGCTTTTGTTCATATATATTTCCAAGTCATATATTTCTAGAGTTAGAAGAGACCTGGTCCATCACCCCCTCATTTTGCATATAGACAAGCAAGGTTTGCAATATTTAACATGTCCATGGTCATACACTAATGAATGGCAAAGATGGAACTGATTTCCAGAACAGTACTCTTTCCAATCTACACCATGTTATGGAAGTCTTTCTGGAGGAATAAAAGCTTTATTAGCTTGACCTATGTAGATGGAATGGAGAAATAAGAGATCTATAATTCTTTAATAATATAAGGCTCAAAAGAAAGGTGTTATTGCAGACCTACTCAATTTCTATAATTTGGAAATTAAGTATTCTGAAGCATATTACCCTTTACATTATCTGTACTGCAAAGCAGTTTACAGCTAAAAATTATATAGAAATCCTCTGGAACCTCAAGTACCATAGTTTTTTTCAAGTGACTATGCCAAACTGCACTAGAATAAGATTACAATGTCTTAACAAAGCTAGGAAGATACATTAGCAAATTTAATAAATAGAATTCTACACTAGACTTTATTGTGAAGAATGATTATTTGTTGTTATCTTTAATCAAGGCAGAGTGTATTGCTTAAGTATGTATAAGCCTCAGTCCTTCATACTTATACATACTTAAATATATTTGACCAAATCAAAATGGGTAATAACTGTGAAGAATGTTTTAAATCAGTCACATGATTAAATTTGAAAATAGAAGTGATAAATTATTAATGAGTGATTTCAGACATTAGTAAGTATGCCACCTAAGTGCTATGAAAAGAGTAGGAAAATTGTTCTTCTTGTGTATTCATGCTCTTCAAAATATTTGGAGTTTTGCTGGCTTTTACTTAAAATAGACTATATATGTATATATATGCAAGTTTTCTAGGGTTCAGGTTAGGTTAAGTTAATCAATTTGGTTAGTAAAGGTTTTCTTCCATTTATGGGCTCTAACAAAATGCACAACTGATTATATATGTTATCATTCTTGTTATAGCTCAGTATTTTTTTTTAACTGGCCAGTACAACCATAGCCACTTTTTAAAAATGAGAAATTATTCATGAGGAAGTGACAGATTTTTTGTACTGTGGGTGAGCTCATTTTTTTAACTTTTTATTTTGAAATAATTTCAAACTTACAGGGCAGTTGCAAAAATAATGCAAATCCCATGCAGAGAACTCCAACATACTCCCACCCCCCAGGATGAACTCATTTTCCTCTTATCTTAGCTATCAAGAAAATTCAGTGAATATTGCTTAAGATAATGCTCTTTTATTTATCATCCATCCTCTGCTTGTCATTTTGCCAAAGAGATCTTGCTATTTATTTCTGGGAAAGGTTGAAAGAAAAAGTTAAATTAGGTCCTATTAAAACTATTTCAAGTTTTTTAAAAGAAAGTAGCTAAATGTTGATATTTCGGTCATGAAGCCATTTTGGTGTCATAAACTAATCAATATTATATTCATATATTTTCTGGGAAACAGTAATTTTAAAGTTTGGTAAATTTTAGGATATGACCCCATTCATTACACTTTGCTTTTGGAAATCAATCTTTATTTCCAAATATAAGTTGACTATTTTGTATATTAAAAACTACCTGTGGAAAATATATAAAAGTGTCTTAGTCCTTTATCACCTTAGCTGAATTTTATCCCAAGGGTAACTTATCTTTTTTGCTTTAACTAGCTTAGCCTGGTTCAGGCCTGGTTTACACCTTTCACTCTCAAGTGTCCTGGTTTGGATGATAAATTATAGGACCACCCTAGCTTTAACCATCCTTAATTTCATTTAAAGTTGTTCATTGAATGTATAACAAAACTGATGTTGTACTTTATAATAAAAAACTAGATTTTTTTTCTGGAACAGAAATTTTGATATTTTCAGTGAATGCTGGCACCCTCAGTACTATAAACTTTCCTCAGGTTCCTTTGTAATCCTTGCCTTCTGCTCCACAGCTCTCAATAACCCACACCCCTCATTCCCAGGCAACCACTTACCTACTGCCTGATACTTTAGATTAGTTTATCATTTTCTAGAAATGTTTATAAATGGAATCACACAATATGTAGTTTTTTGTGATCTGTCTTCTTTCACTCAAATAATCATTTTGAGATTTATCCATCTTTTTGGAGTACACAAATAGTGTATTCCTTTTTGTCCTTAAATAATATTCCATTTTATGGATATACACAGTTTGTTTATCCATTCACCTGTTGATGGAGATTTGCATTGTTTGCACTTAGGAAATATTACCAGTAAAGCTACTGTGAATATTCATGTGCAAGTGTTTGTATGGATATATGCCTTTCATTTTTTGTGTGTGTGTAAATATCTATGAGTGGAATGGCTGGATCATAGGTTTAACTTTTTAAGAAACCACCAAACTGTTTTCCAAATGCCTGTCCAATTTTACATTCCTATCAGCAGTGTATGAAAGTTTTAGTTTTTCAGTAGGGCATTAGTTTCCTAGGGCTAGTGTAGCAAATTACCACAAACTGAGTGGCTTAAAAACAACAGAAATTTATTCATATTTCTGGCGGCTACTAGTCCAAAATCAAAGTGTTGGCAGAATTGGTTCCCTATCTAGGCTTTGAGAGAGAATCTGATCCATGCCTCTCTCCTAGCTTCTGGTGGCTGCCACCAATCCTTGGCATTCCTTGGCTTCTGCTTCTAGCTGCAAAACTCTAATATCTGCTTATGTCTTCCCATGGCCTTCTTCTTTCTATATGTGACTGTATCCAAATCTCCCTCTCTTTTCTTTTATAAAGGCACCAGTCATTGGAATTATGGCCCACCATAATCCAGTATGACTTTACCTTAAGTTGATTACATCTGCAAAGGCCTGTTTCCAAATAAGGTCATATTCACAGGTTCCAGGTAGACATGAATTTTAGGGGACACTTTTCAACCAACTGCACATATCTTTGCCAAGCTCAATATGATCAGGATTTTTAAATTTTAATAGGTTTTCAAAAGTATCTCATAGTGGTTTTAATTTGCATTTCCCTAGTGACTAATGATACTGAGCCTTATTTTGCATGCTTATTTGCCATCTGTTTATCTTTGAATTATCTGTTCATATAGTCTGTCCCCTCTCCCATTTTATTGGGTTCTTTGTTTTCTTATTATTGAGTTTTATGAGTTCTTAATATATCCCAGATGCATGTCCTTTGTCAGATTTATGCTTTTCAAACATTTTCTCTCATTCCATGGATTGCCTGTTAATTCTCTTAATAGTATCTAAGTGCAGAAGTTTATAATGCTGATAAAGGCCATTTTTTTCTTATATGGATTTTTTTTTTTTTTTTTTTTTGGTGTTGTGTCTTTGCTTTTCCCACGGTTACAAAGATTTTCCTTGTGTTTTCTTCTAATTTTAATAGTTTTAGATTTTACCATTGGGACTAAGGTCTGTTTTGAGTTAATATGTGTATATGTTTCAAGATATGGATAAAAGTTCATTTTCCTTACGGATTTCCAATTGTTCCACCACAATTTGAAAATACTGTCTTTTCTCCACTGAATTGCATTTTCACCTTTGTCAAAAATCAGTTGTTCAAACATGCATGGATCTATTTGTGTGCTCTTTAATCTGTTCCATTAGAGTATATATCTATCTTTACACCATTACCACACTGTCTTCATTACTTCTGCTTTATAATTAAGTCTTGAAATCAGGTACTATGAGTCCTGAAACTGTTTTCTTTCAATTCAGAGATATTTGGGCTATTCTAGATCCTTTCCATTTGCATATCAATTTTAGAATCGGATTGTGAATTTCCACAAAAAGCAGCCTGCTAGGATTTTGATTGAATACTGTTGAATGTATACATCAATTTAGAAAGAATTGACATTAACAACACTGAATCTTCTGATCATGGGCACAGAATATCTCTCCAGTGAGTTGACTTCTTTAATTTCTCTTAGCAATGTTTTATAATTTTCAGTGTTCAGGTCTTGCTCATCTTTTATTGTTTATTTTTCTGAAGTGTTTCCTACTTTTAATGCTATTGTAAATAGTATTGATTTATTTTCTATACTTAATTATCTGAGGTACAGCTGAACTGTTTCCACAGTGGCTGCACCATTTTATGTTCCCACTAACAATTAAGGTTCATATTTTAAGCACATCCTTGTCAGGACTTGTTATATTTTTTTAATAGTAATAAGTCTGGTGGGTGTGAAATGGGATCTCACTGTGGTTTTGATTTGCATTTCCCTAATGGCTAATGATGTAAAGCACCTTTTTATGTGCTTACTGGCCCTTTGCATATTTTCCTTGGAGAATTATCTATTCAAGTCCTTTATTCACTTCACAGTTGGATTCTTTGTCTTTTTGTTTCTGAGTTGTAGGGGTTCTTTATATATTCTGAATAGTAAACCCTTAAACAGATATATGGTGTGCTGGTTACATTTGATGAGCCAACTTGGATAGGTTATGGTGTCCAGTTGTTTGGTCTAGCAAGTACTGGCCTGATTGTTACTGTGAAGGTATTTTGTGGATTTAAATCACTAATCAGTTTATTGCACCTATGGCTGATTACATCTACTATCAACAAAGGAATTTCCCTTCAGCAATGAGAGAAATCTCATCCAATCAGTTGAAGGCCTTAAAGAGAAAATGGATGATTTCAGCAGTCAGAAAGACTTTCTATCTCTACTTCAGTCAATGAGCTTCTCCTGGGGAACTCATCAAAACCTTCATTGGAGTTCCAAACTTGTAGCCTGCCCTACAGAGTTTGGACTTGCCAATCCCCACAGTCACATAAGCCAACTAGTGTAATAAATCTCCTAATATTTACATACACACACACACACGCACACACACGTACATAGTAACACATACAAACATATCTCCTCAGTACTGTTTCTTTGGAGAACCCCAACACATACAGTTTTCAAATATTTTTCTCCCATTTCATAGGTTGTCTTTTCACTTTCTTGATAATGTCCTTTGATGCAGAGTTTTTAATTTTGATGAAGACCCATTTATCTATTTTTACTTTTGTTGCTCATGCTTTTGGTGTAAAGTCTTAAGAATCCATTCTCTACAACAAGGTCCTGAAGATGTTTCCCTTTGTTTTCTTCTAGGAGTCTTACAGTTTTAGTTTTAATATTTAGGTCTTTGATCCACTTTGAATAGATTTTTATATATGGTGTGAAGCAGGGATCCACCTTCATTCATTTGCATATGGGCATTCAGTTTTCCCAGCACCATTTGTTGAAAGGCTATTCTTTCCTGATTGAGTAGACTTAGCACCCTTATCAAAAATCAATTAGACATAGGTGTGAAGGTTTATTTTTGAACTTTCAATTCTATTCCACCATTGGTTTATATGTCTGTTCTTGTGCCAGTTCCACATTGTTTTGATTACTATAGCTTTGTACAAAGTTTCAAAATTGGGAAATACAAATCCTCCAAATTTGTTCTTTTTCAGGATGGTTTTGGCTATTTAGGGCTCCTTACACTTCCATTATAATCTGGTGATTGGCTTATCTCTTTATGCAAAGAAAGCTGTTGGATTCTTGATTGGGGTTGTGTTGAAACTGTAAATTGCAATAGATGTAGAATTGACATCTTAATAAAATTTAGTCTTCCAATCCATGAGCACAGAATACCTTTCCTTTTATTTAGGTCTTCTTTAATTTCTTTCAGCAATGTTTTCTAGTTTTCTGTGTAAATGTCCTTTACA
Source organism: Choloepus didactylus (assembly GCF_015220235.1). NCBI lineage: Eukaryota > Metazoa > Chordata > Mammalia > Pilosa > Megalonychidae > Choloepus > Choloepus didactylus. The sequence goes on along the minus strand of NC_051334.1, from coordinate 94,633,430 downwards.
TAATTGGTTAAATTAATTCCTAGATATTTGATTCTTTTAGTTGCTATTGTAAATGGAATTTTTTCCTTGATTTCCTTTTCAGATTGTTCATTATTGATGTATAAAAACACCACTGAATTTTGTGAGTTGGTCTTATACCCCACCAGTTACTGAATTTGCTTTTTAGCTCTAGTAGCTTTGTTTTGGGTTTTTCAGGATTCTCTGTGTATAGGATCATGTCATCTGCAAATACGGAAAGTTTTACTTCTTCCTTTCCAATTTGGATGCTTCTATTTATTTTCCTGCCTAATTGCTCTGGCTAGAAGTTCCAGTACAATGTTAAATAACAGTTGTAACAGTGGTCAACCTTATCTTGTTCCTGATATCAGGAGGAAAACTTTCAGTCTTTCACCATTGAATATGACATTAGTTGTGGGTTTTTTATATATGCCATTTATCATGTTGAGGAAGTTTTCTTCTATTCTGCATTTTTTTAGTTTCTTTGAAGAACTGGTGCCAGGTTTTGTCAGATGCCTTGTCTTCATCAATTAGGATGACTGTGTGGTGCTTTCTCTTTCTTCTGTTAGTGTGGTATATGACTTTAATTGATTTCCTTATGTTTAACCATCCTTATATTCCTGGGATAAATCCCACTGGATCATGGTGTACAATTCTTTTAACATATTGTTGGACTCAGATTTCTAGTATTTTGTTGAGTATTTTTGTATCTACATTCATAAGGGATATTGGTCTGTAAATTTATTTTCTTATGTTTTTTTTCTGGCTTTCTTATTAAGGTGATGCTGGCCTTATAGAATGAACTAGGAAGTGATCTCTCATCTTCAATATTTGGAAGAGTTTGAGCAGGATTGGAGTAATTCCTTATTTTAAAATTCCATATTTTAAAATTTGTCAGGTCGAGCAAGGCCAGAGTTTGGTCTAGGGCTGCACACTACTCAGGCAACATGACTTCTAAGGACTCTACCAAGGACCTCATGAATTATGAGGTTTTGCAGTCTGGCTCATGGGAACAGACAATATTCCCCATCCTGCTTGAGCTCTGATTTCCTCTAATCCTTTCCAATAGTTCTTTCTGTGGCCTTTGGTAGTTTCCTAACATACATGTACTTATCAGTAAGCTGCTGAATAGTTGAGAGGAACCCTTTGCATATCTTAATAGTTCTCTTTCTCTGCTCCCATCATCTCTCTGGTACTCTGTCCTGCTAACTTTTACTGCCTTGGTCTCACCTGATTCTCACTTCTATGTCCTCATCTCAAGGAGTCTGCCAGGCTCTGCCTTGATTTCTCTTACCTACATGGGGACCTGAAAACTCTCTCAAGGTGGTAAGCAAGGACAATTACACAGCTCACCTGATTTGATACTTACCCATCTGTATTTGCCAGGGTTCTCTAGGTGTCTTAGTTTGCTAATGCTCTGCTAGCTAGGAAGGCAGCTGGCGTCTGCTCCAAAGCTCCGGCCTCAAAACGGCTCTCTCCCAGGACGTTCCTCTCTAGCAAGCTTGCTCCTCTTCAAAACATCACTCCCAGCTGCACTCCCTTTCCTCACCCCGAGTCAGCTCATTTATATAGCTCCACCGATCAACGCCCACCCTGAATGGGCGGGGCCACACCTCCATGGGAACATCTCATTACCCAAAGCTGGGTGGGGCACATTCCAAGCAAATCCAACCAGCACAAAAACTTCTGCCCCACAAAACTACAAAGATAATGGCATTTGGGGGACACAATACATTCAAACTGGCACATTCCACCCCCTGGACCCCAAAATGACATTATCTTTCCAAATCCATCACAATATCACAAAAAACTTAAATCATTTCAGTAACAAAAGTTAAGTACAAAATCCCATCAAAATCAATTTAGGCGTGGTCAGTCCTAAGGCATAATTCCCCTCTAGCTGTGGATCTGTGAACTTAGAACAAGTTATGTGCTTCCAGTATACAAAGGAAGAACATTCATAGGATATACATTCCCATTGCCATAAGGAGAAACAGTAAGGAAAACAGGGTTAACAGGAGCAAAACAGTTCCTAAAACCCGCAGGACAAACTCCATTAGATTTCAAAGTCTGAGAGTCATTAACAGAACAACGTTGCATCCTTGGGGCTTGAGAGAGCGGGAGCCTAACCGTTCCCAAGGGTCTTTTTGGCAGCCCTTTTCTCTCCAAATGCTTGGGTGAGTGCTCCAACATATCCACACATTGGGGAGACCACCTTCTCGGCCCCACCCTCCTCAAACATCGGTGCAGCTCCCGGATTCCTTTCCATCTCCGGGGCACACGCTCAACCCCTTCAGAACCGTGTGGTGGCAGCCAGGCTCTCCCCAATTCCCTGGGAATGTGCTCCGCCCTCTTTGGGACCTCAGATGGCAAAACTCTTCCAGAGCATCGAGGCGGAAAGCCCGCCCTCAACCTCCAGGGCAAACTCACCCTTTCCATGCATGTGGGCTGCTCTGCTCTCCCAGCCCGAGACCTCCTGACTCCAGACCTCAACCTCCATGGCTCTGTCTTTGAAGAGATTTTTCCTTTAATTTTTTCCTTGTCTGTCTCCTCCAGTCCAGACCGGCAACACCTCTGTCTATAAAGATTTCGCAAAAATTCTGTTGGCTTTGCATGAAGCACACAGGGGTCAAAGCCATTAGACAATAGGACTTTCCACAAATCCTTTCTGGATAATTCCATCTCCAATCTTGGCTTGTACTGAAATGGCGGCTGGGTTCCATGTTTGGTTATATCCTCACACTGGGTTGTAGCTTCTGGGATTCCACCCACTGGAAGCCCGTAATTTTCCAAGCCATCAGCTTCTGGTTTCTTTGAACCCAAGAATTCAGTTCTAAGTTTATCTCTCTCTGCTTGCATTTTACTATAAGCTGCAAGGAGAATCCAGGATACATCCCCCACACGTAGTCTGGAGATCTCCTCAGCTAAGTATTCCAAGTTGTTACTTCCAGATTCTTCCTTCCATCTGACAGCAGGACTCAATTTTGCCAAATTCTGTGCCACTTTAAAACAAGGATCACCTTTCTTCCAGTTTACAACAACATATTCATCATTTCTGTTCAAGGCCTCATCAGAAGTATCTTTAGAGTCCATATTTCCATAAACAGTCTTTTTAAAGCAGTTTTGGCCTTTTCTATCAAGCTCCTCACAATTCTTCCAGAATCCTCCCCCTATCCATTTAAAAAGCCACTCCAACATGTTTGGTATTTGCGGACTCAGCAGCAAAAGCACCCCACTCCTCTGGTACCAAAATCTGTCTTAGTTTGCTAATGCTCTGCTAGCTAGGAAGGCAGCTGGCGTCTGCTCCAAAGCTCCGGCCTCAAAACGGCTCTCTCCCAGGACGTTCCTCTCTAGCAAGCTTGCTCCTCTTCAAAACATCACTCCCAGCTGCACTCCCTTTCCTCCCCCCCGAGTCAGCTCATTTATATAGCTCCACCGATCAACGCCCACCCTGAATGGGCGGGGCCACACCTCCATGGGAACATCTCATTACCCACAGCTGGGTGGGGCACATTCCAAGCAAATCCAACCAGCACAAAAACTTCTGCCCCACAAAACTACAAAGATAATGGCATTTGGGGGACACAATACATTCAAACCGGCACACTAGGGAAGCAGAACCAACAGGAGATATCTGTAAATATAAGATTTTATAAACATGTCTCATGTAACTGTGGGGATGCATGAGTTCAAATTCTGTGGGACAGAATGCATGAGTCCAAATTACACAGGGCAGGCTATGAGCTGTCAACTCCAGTGAAGTTCCTCAACAAACTCCACAGGAGAGGCTTCCTGGCTGAAGAAAAAGTGAAAGTTCTCTCTTCCCCCTTAAACTCTTCAACTGATTGATTAAATCCAACTGATTGGATTCTTTCATTGCAGAAGACACTCCCTTAGTTGATCGTAGATGCAATCAGCCACAGATGCAATCGATTGATGATTTAATAAACCACCCTTCTAGTTTATTAGCCAGCCATGAAATGCATTTGCAGTAATAGGCCAGTGCTTTCTTGACCAGACAACTGGACACCATCACTTGGCCAAGTTGCCACACGAACCTAAAAATCACGCCATCTCTCAGTAATCACTCACCACCATTGCCAGACATCCAGTCTCTTGAAAACTTGTTTAGTGTACTTTATCTGGGTTTCTTTATTGGTTGTTTCAGGTGGGTGGGTTAATCCAGTCCCTGTTACTTCATCTTTGTCAGAAGCAGAAGTCTTTGGGACTATAGAATTGTTTTTAATTCAGTTTTATTAAGATATATTCACATATCATACAATCATCTGTAGTGTGCCATCAGCTGTTCACAGTACCATCGTATAGTGCATTCATCACCCCAATCTATTTTTTGAACCTTTTCCTTATATCAGAAAAAGTAAAAATAAGAATAAAAAAGTGAAGGTAGAAAAGCACACCCAAATCGCCCCCCACCATATTTTTCATTTAGTTTTTGTGCCCATTTTTCTACTCATCCATCCATACACTGGATAAAGGGAGTGAGAGCCACAAGGCTTTCATAATCACACTGTCACCCCTTGTAAGCTACATTGTTAGACAATCATCTTCAAGAGTCAAGTCTACTGGATTGCAGTTTGATAGTTTCAGGTATGTACTTCTAACTATTCCAATACATTAAAATATCTATATAGTGCATAAGAGTGCCCACCAGAGTGACTTTTTGACTCCATTTGGAATCTTTCAGCCACTGAAACTTTATTTTGTTTGATGTTGCATCCCCCTTTTAGTCAAGATGTCCTCAATCCCACAATGTCATGTCCAGATTCATCCTCAAGAGTCATATCCTACATTGCCAGGGAGATTTACATCCCTGGGAGTCAGATCCCATGTAGGGGGTTGGGCAGTGAGTTCACCTGCAAAGTTGGGTTAGCTAGAGAGAGAGGGCCACATCTAAGCAACAAAGAGGTGCTCAGGGGGAGACTCTTGGGCACAATTATAATCAGGTTTAGCCTCTCCTTTGCAGTAACAAGCTTCATAAGTTCAAGCCCCAAGATAGAGGGCTCAGCATACCAAACTATCAGTCCTTAATGTTTGTGAGAACATCAGCAACAACCTAGGTGAGGAATTCCAACACTTCTGCATTTTCCCCCAGTTCCTCAGGGGGGACCTGCATATATATTTTTATTGTCTGCCCAAAATACTTTGGGATGTGTTGCTATTTCACACTAACCTATACAAACCCTACCTGGTCTCACTTCCTATTCAAATTTCCATGTAGTTATGGTATTTGAACAAACTGTATGAGTTAAATTCTTTAGGAAATATACATCCTGCACCAAATAAACATGTCTTCCCTTCATCTCACATGGAAGTTGAAATTTTAAAACATAGTCAGTATATCATCCTCTATCCTTTGGCCTGATTTGCCATAGTCCTAACCAGATTTTCTTCATTCATATCTGTAATTGAAGTCTGGATTCTTTTCAGCTGTTTTAACAGTTGCTATATGTGCTAATCCTGACATTCATATCTGCTGAGTTCTAGCTCAGAGTTTCAGGTTTGACACAGATACCCAAAGTTCCAGGGATCAATCAGGTTATATACAAAGGGTGCAGCAACTTGGAATCTGGAGATAGCCATTACAATTCAAGAATAGATGTGACTGCTGTAAGAGCTTACAATCTGGGGACCGTTACAATAAGCATTCCCCTGATAAGCTGTGCTCTAAGGTTCAATTCTGAGTTTACACATTGTAGTTAGTCCACATTGGTGAGGCATTATTACGTTTGCCTTTGTTTCTGGCATAATTCACTCAAAATGCTGTCTACAGGATCCATTCACCTTGTTGTGTTTCTCACAGCTTCACTCTTTCTTGTAGTTGCTCAATATTCCATTGTATGCATACAACAGAGTTCACCATTCTGTTCCTCAGTTGATGTACCCTTAGGCCACCTCCACCCTTTGCAAATCATGTATACTCTCTCCATAAACACCGGTGTGCAATTGTCCATTCATGTCCCTGCTCTCAGATCCTCCAAGGATATGCCACCTAATGAGGTTGCCGGACCATATGGTACCCACATCCTTAGCTTCTTGTGGAACCACCACACTGTGGGACTTGTTATAATTTTTATGATTACCATTTAGGATTGTTTTATTGAAATAATTCATTGTTATTATCTTTTTAATATTAACTTTCCATTTTTTGAACCTCTGTTCTTTTTCCACTAGATTGTTTTTGATTGTTTGTCCTATTCCTTTACATAGCTTTGACCAATTACATTATTCTTCAAAATCTGATATTACTACTCAGCGTCTTTAGTCTAAATTCACTGCTTCTGTTATTGGTGAAGTTTGCAAATGATTTTGTTTCTGTACTAGAAGATGCTTGTTAAGGAGTACTATTTCTCCTTTTTTAAAAAAAAAGCATGGAAGAAATAGCTTATTTTAAACTTATTACAGGATTTAATATTTTTAAAATTGTGTTTTACTATGAGGTTATGTTAGTTTCACAACTTTTTTTGCATTTTAATGCAATTTTATTGAGATATATTCAAACACTGGTTAATCCATCTAATGAATGTAATCAGTGGCTCACAGTATCATCAGGCAGCTATGCATTCATCACCACGATCTATTTTAGAACATTTTCATTACTCAAAATAATAAAAATAAAAATAAATAAGAACACCCAAAACATCCCATATGCCTTATCCCCCATTATTTATTTATATATTTTTTGTTTTTATTTTATTACTCATCTGCCCATATACTGGATAAAGGGAGTGTCAGTCACAGGGTTTTCATAGTCACCCCATAAAAGCTATATATTTACACAACCATCATCAAGAATCAAGACTACTGGATTGCAGTTCAATAATTTCAGGTATTTCCTTCTATCTATTCTAATGCACTCAAAACTAAAAAGGAATATCTACATAAGGTGTAAGAATAACCTCCACAATGACCTCTTGGCTCTATTTGAAAACTCTTAGCCACTGAAACTTTATTTTGTCTCATTTCTTTCCCCCTTTTGTCCAAGAAGGCATTCTCAATCCCATGATGCTGGGGCCAGGCTTATCCCTGGGAGTCATATCCCATGTTTCCAGGGAGATGTACACACCTGGGAGTTGTGTCCCCCATAGGGAGGAGGGTAGGGAGTTTATTGCAGAGTTGGCTTAGACAGAGAGGTCACATCTGAGCAACAAAATAAGTTCTCTGGGGTTGATTCTTAGGCATACTCATGAGTAGGCTTAGCTTCTCCTTGCGGGAATAAGTTTCATAAGGGCAAGCCCCAAAATCAAGGGCTTGGCTTTTGAAATTGCGAGTCCCTAATGCTTGAGAGAATATCCAGAGTTCCCAGGTAGGGAAGTTTAATATTCCACATTTTCCCCAGTCCTACAAGGGGAATTGCAAATACTTTTTTTTTTTTTATTTTCTGCCCAATATACTCTGGAATGTATCAGGATATTACATTGAACCTGTACAGAATAACAGGATCTCATTCCTTATTCTAGGTTCTATATAATTATGCTGTTTACATAAACTGACCATAAACTGGAGAGTGTGCTACAGAAAATTTAAATTTTGTACCAAATAAGCATCTCTTCCTTTGGTCTCACACAAAAGTTGAAGTTTTAAAATACAGCCAATATCATACTCTTCCCTGTCTTCTGATTTATGTTAGTCCTAACCAAGTCCATTTCATTTGTATCTCTAATTGAAGTCTGATCTCTATTTCAGCCTCCTTAGCAGTTGCTGTATGGAGTAATGCTGCCTTTTGGAGCTGCAGAACTCTACCTCTGGGTCTCAGGTGTCAACCAGACACCCGAAGTTCCAAGGAACTACCAGGCTATAGCCAAAGAGCTCAACATCTCAGAATTTAGAAATAACTGTTAAAATTCAGGAAAAGACTTGACTGCTGTAAGAGCTTACATTCTAGGAACCTTTACAATGAGCCTTATTGAACATTCTGTATTCCTAAATCATCAATTTCCCATTCTCTGCCCACATTCTATCCCCTGATACTCTATGTTCTTGAATTCAATTCTTAGCATTTGCTCATTATAGTTAGTTTATATTAGCAAGAATGTACAATATTTGTCCTTTTGTTTATGGCTTATAATATTCAACATGATGTCCTGAAGGTTCATTCACCTAGTTGCATGCCTCACTTCATTCCTTCTTTCAGCCACTCGATATTCCATTGTTTGTATACACCACATTTTGCCCTTCTGTTCATCCATCAATGTACCTTTAGGCCACCTCCATCCATTGCAAATTGTGAATACTGCTGTCATAAACATCAATGTACAGTTGTCTGTTCATGTCTCAGTTTTCAATTCTTCCATGTATATACCTAATAAAGGGGTTGCAGGATCATAAGACAACCCTATACCCAGCTTCTTGTGGAGCCACCAAACTGCCTTACAGAGGAGCTGCACCCTTCTACCTCCCTACCAACAGTGAATAGGTAAATCTCTCTCAATATCTCTGAATCTCTTGTATCTCTCTGTTTATTTTTTAAAGTTTAATTCACACCCCATACAATCCATCCTAAGTGAAAAATCAATGGCTCCCATTATAATTATATAGTTATGCATTCACCACCATAATCTGTAAGAGAATATTTCCATTTCTTCCACAAATAAATCAGAGGAAAAACAGAGTTAAAAAAATCAAGACCAAAATAAAAAATAAAAATAAAATGGAGAAACAACTACAATGACAAGAATCCCATATGCCTTCCCTTATATCCCCCTCTTACTGACATTTAGCTTTGGTATATTGCCTTTGTTACAATTAATGGGAGAATATTACTGTGTTACTGTTAACTATGTTGATTGTATTTTTTCCATATACCATTCCATTTCCAACACCTTACAATGGTGACATTCATTTGTTCTCCCTCATGTAAAAATTTTCTTATATTTGTACATTTAATCACCAGCAATGTTCACTCTAGGTTTTGCTAAGTTATATAGTCCCAGTTTTTATTCTCTATCTTTCCTTCTGGTGTCATACTTGAACCCTAGTCTTCTTCTTTCAACCATACTCCCACTCAGCTTTGTTCATTATACAAATAAACAATATTGTGCTAACATCACATAGTACTGTGCTATCCATTTCTGGACCTTTACGGTCAATCATGGTGAACATTCTGTATTCCTTAAGCATCAAATAACAAATCTCTACCTCCATTCTATCACTTGATAACCTGTGTTGTTAACATTAACTCTCAGAATTTGTTCATTATAGTTATTTCATATTAGTGAGACCATATGGTATTGATCCTATTTTATCTGGCTAATTTCTCTCAACATCATATCTTTCAAGGGTCATCCATGTTGTTGCATGTGTAATGACTTTATTCTGTCTTCAGCCTGGAAATATTCCATGCATAAACCACAGCTTGTTTATCCAGTCATCCATTAATGGACATTTGGGCTGTTTCCATCCCTTGGCAAATGTGAATAATGCCACTATAACCTTTGGTATGCAATGTCCATTCATGTCCCTGCTTTCAGTTCCTCTGAATATATACCTAGTAATGAGATTGCTGGATCTTATGGCAATGCTATACTTAGCTTCCTGAGGAACTGCCACACTGCCTTCCAGAGTGGTTGCACCATTCTACATTCTCACAGTGAATAAGTGTACCTCTTTCTCCACATCCTCTCCAGCACTTGTAATTTTCTGTTTTTTTTGACAGTGGCCATTCTAATAGGTGTGAGGTGATAGCTCATTGTGGTTTTGATTTGCATTTCCCTAATAGTTAATGAAGTTGAACATCTTGTCATATGTTTTTGAGCCATTTGTATTTCCCTTTTGGAAAAGTATGTTTCCGTGTCTTATGCCCAATTTTTAATTGGGCTGTTTGTCTTTTAGTTGTTGAGTTGTAGGATCTCTTTATATATTCTGGACATCAAACCCTTATCTGATACATGGTTTCCAAATATTGTCTTGCATTGCATAGGCTGCCTTTTTCCTTTACTGACAAAGTACTTTGATGTGCAAAAGTATTCAAATTTTGAGGAGATCTCTTTTATCTGTTTCTTTTTTCATTGCTCACCCTTTGGGTGACTTCTAAGAAACCACCTCCTCTTGCAAGATCTTTAAGACATTTCCCTACATTTTCTTCTAAAAGTTTTATGGGCATAGAGCTAATGTTTAGGTCATTGATCCATTTTGAGTTAATTTTTGTATAAGGTGAGAGATAGGGGTCCTCTTTCATTCTTTTCAATATGATATACAGTGCTGCAAGCACCATTTGTTGAAGACACTGCTCTTTCCCAGATGAGTTGACCTGACCACCTAATCAAAGATCAGTTGTCTGTAGATGAGAGGGGAGTCTATTTCTGAATACTCAACTCAATTCCATTGGTCAGAATATCCATCTTTAGGCCAGTACCATACTGTTTTGTCCACTGTAGCTTTGTAATATAATTTAAAGTCAGATAGTGTGAGAACTTCCACTTCAGTTTTCTTTCCCAAGATATTTTTAGCAATCCTTGATGCTCTGCCCTTGCAAATAAATTTGATTATTGGTTTTTCTATTTGGCAAAGCAAGTTGTTGGGATTTGGGTTGGTACTGCATTTAATCCATGTATTAGGGTCCTCTAGGGAAACAGAATCAACAAGAGTTATCTATAAATATAAGATTTTATGAAAGTGATTCACACAACTGTGGGTATGCACAAGTCCAAATTCTGTAGGGCAGGCAGCAAACTGGCAACTCCAATGAAGATGTTTGATGAACTCCTCAGGCAGTGAACTGGCAACTTAGATGAATGTGTTCAATGAACTCCTCAGGAACAAACTGGCAACTTTGATGAACTCCTCAGGAAATGCTTTGCTGGTTAGCTGAAGGAGAAGTGAAGGTCCTCTTTCTATCTTGCTTAAAAGTCTTCAACTGATTGGATTAAATCCAGCTGATTCCATTCTCTCATTGTGGAAGACCTGCCCTTGGTTGCTATAATCAGTCACAGCTGCAGCCAATTGACTGATGATTAATAAACCAGCCTTCTGGTTTATTAACCAGTCACAAATGTCCTTGCAGTAATAGTTAGGCCAGTTCTTGCTTGAGCAGACACCTGGGTACCATCACCTGGTCAAGTTGACACATGAAACCTAACCATCACAGTCCACCCCTTGTCAACTTGGCAGTTATACACATCACCTTAAACCATACTTTATCTCTAAGTAGAGAACAATAACAGACATATATTTCAACTAACAGTATCCATTCTCCTGCATACAACCAGAAATGCACTAAATCTCTCCAGAATAGGATGCAAGTCCTTGGGTGACAACTTTTAAAATTCATTTCCTTTAACTTAAATACTGCAAAATGAGCAATGCATTTATGTCATATGATAAGGGATTAAGACAGAGAAGAAAGCAAAGATATTTGCTTTACAGACAAATACAAAGATACTTATAACAAACCAAGGGGGAAATATTCATGCCATTGTAGTCCTCATTTATGTAACTGGAAATATGGTTGTAGTTCATATTTGTCACTACCTTCTCCCACTATCCATTCCAGGTTCCCTTCACCCTCAGCAAGCACTTCAGCTGGCTGTGGCTCTTTGCCTGGTGGGGTGGCCCAAACCTTCATTCCTGAAGTTTCTTGGACATTGGTAGTCCCCTCTGGATTGGGTTGTTGCAGTTTTTCATTGACTTTAATCAGAGGGCATGGTATTACTAAGACACTCCCAAGGGGATCTCCTGTATTCCAAGAAAATTCTTCTTTACCTCCATTGTGTAGTTGCAGTGCTATTTCCCCTTGATAGTCAGGACCAGTCACCCCAGCCAGTACAGTAATCCCCCTTCCTTGTCAGTTGATTCAGAGTCATAAGAAACTCAAAGTGTCAGGTGGCAGTCTTAACTTCCAGTTCAATGGAACTATTGTCATGTTTCCTGGTGAAAGCACTCCTCCTTTTGGAACTAAGACTTGTAAACTAGCAGAGCTTAAGCTTGCAGGGACAGAAAGCAAAAATTTTCCTAGTGGATCACTAGGAGTGATAGTGAGTGGTGCCATTCCTGTTTCCACCCCTTGATTCCTGAACCCATGAATCCTGGGTATAGGAAAAACAGCACCATAGAGTGGCTGCTGATTCAGAGCATATGCAGCCTCCTGGAGAACACTGCCCCAGCCCTGCAAGGTATTGTCACCTAGTTGGTGCTGTAATTGAGTCTTCAACAGGCCATTCCACTGTTCTATCAAACAGCTGCCTCTGGATGATGGGGAACATGGTAAGAAAAGAGAATTCCATGAGCATGTGCCCATTCCCTCACTTCATTTGCTGTGAAGTAGGTTCCTTTGTCAGAAGCAATGCTGTGTGGAATACCATGATGGTAGATAAGGCATTCTGTCAGTTCATTCTGTCAGTCCATGGTTGGTAGTTTTGGCAGAAGCATTTCTTGCAGGGAAGGCAAACCCATATCCAGAGTATGTGTCTATTCCAGTAAGAACAAATCATGGCCCCTTCCATGATAGAAGTGGCCCAGTGTAACCAACCTGCCCCCAGGTAGCAGGCTGATCACCTTGAGGAATGGTGCCATATCAGGGGCTGAGTATGGGTCTCTGCTGCTGGCAGATTGGGCAATCAGTAGTGGCTGTGGCCAGGTCAGCCTTTTCGAGTGGAAGTCCATGTCGCTGAGCCCATGTATAATCTCCATCTCTACCACCATGACCACTTTGTTCATGAGACCATTGGGCAATGACAGGAGTGGCTGGGGAAAGAGGCTAATTGGTATCCACCAAACAGGTCATCTTATCCAATTGATTATTAAACTCTTCTTCTGCTGAAGTCACCCTCTGGTAAGCATTCACATGGGACACAAATATCTTCATGTTCTTTGCCCACTCAGAAAGGTCTATCCACATACCTCTTCCCCAGACTTCTTTGTCACCAACTTTCCAATCATTTTCCTTCCAAGTCCCTGACCAACCAGCCAAACCATTAGCAATGGCCCATGTATCAGTATACAAATGCACTTCTGGCCAGTTCTCCTTCCAAGCAAAGTGAACAAGAATGTGCACTGCTTGAAGTTCCATACACTGGGAGTATTTCCCCTCACCACTGTCCTTCAGGGATATCCCAGAAAGGGGCAGCAATGCTGCAGCTTTACATTAAAGAGGTTGGTCTTTAATTTCTTTTTATTGCAGTATCTTCACCTGGCTTTAGTGTTAGGGTGATGTTGGCTTCATAGAATGAGTTAGGTAGCTTTTCCTCCTCTTAAATTTTGTTGAAGGATTTAAGCTGGATTGGTACTAATTCTTTCTTGAATGATTGTAAAGCCATCTGGTCCTGGACTTTTCTTTTTTGGGAGTTTTTTTTATGACTGATTCAATATCTTTACTTGTGATTGGTTTGTTGAGGTCATCTATTTCTTATTGAGTCAATCTTGGTTGTTCATGCTTTTCTAAGAAGTTCACCATTTCATTTATGCTGTCAGTTTTTTAGCATATACTTACTCATAATATCCTCTCATTATCTCCTTTATTTCTGTGGAGTCAATAGTTATGTCCTCCCTCCCATCTCTGATTTTATTTATTTGCTTCCTCTCCTTTTATTTGTTAAGCTTGCTAAGTTTCCATCAATTTTATTGATTTTCTCAAAGATCAAACATCTGGTTTTGTTGATTCTAACTTTTTCATGTTTTCAAGTTCCTTTTTTTTTTCTGCTCTAATCTTTTTTATTTCTTTCCTTCTCTTTGCTTTGGGGTAAGTTTTCTGTTTTTCTCTAGTTCCTCCAGATGAGCAGTTAATTCCTTAATTTTTGATCTTTTACATTATAGACATTTAGGCCAATAAATTTGCCTCTTAGCACTGCCTTTGCTGCTCCCATAAGTTTTAATATATTCTCATTTTCATTTGCCTTGAGGTGTTTACTGATTTCTCTTTTAGTTTCTTAATTGACCTAGTGGTTGCTTAATATTGTGTTGTTTAGCCTCCATATATTTCTGAATTTTCCAGCTTCCACCTGTTATTAACTTCCCACTTCATTCCATTATGATCCAAGGAAGTGTTTTGTATAATTTCAGTGTTTTAAAATATATTGAGAGCTGATTTGTGATCCAAAATGTTGTTCATCTTGGAGAAAGATCCATGAGCACTTGAGAGAAATGTATGACCTACTGCTATGGGATGCAATGTTCTGTAAATGTCTGTTAAGTCCAGTTCATTTATCATATTATTCAAAGTCTCTTTTTCCTTTTTGACCCTTTTCCTAGATATTCTAGCCATTGATAAGAGTGGTGAATTGAAATCTCCAACTATTACAGTAGAATTGTCTACTTCTCCTTTCAGTGTTGTCAGTGTTTGCCTCATGTATTTGGGGGCACTCTGGCTTGTTGCATAAATATTTATGATTATTTTATCTTCTTGATGAATTGTCCCTTTTATTAATACAGAGTTCCCTTTATCACTTTTAATTGTTTTACATTTGAAGCCTAGTTTGTCTAATATTAGCATAGCTACCACCACTCTTTTCTGGTTGTCATTTGCATGAAATATATTTTTCCAACTTTTCACTTTCAACGTATTTTTGTCCTTTGTTCTAAATGGATTCCCTTGTAGACAGCACATAGATGGATCCTGATTTTTTATGCATTCTGCCAATCTCTGTCTTTTTATTGGGGAATTTAATCCATTAACATTTAATGTTTTCATTGTAAATGCAGTTCTTTCTTCAACCATTTTGTCTTTTTTGGTTTTGTATGTCATATCTTATTTTTTCTCTCTCTCTTTTTACCCTCTCCATTACCCTTACTGATAGTTTTCATTTCTGCAATCGTCTCCAAGTCTCTCTCTCCTTTATTTTCCTATCTTCCTGTAATGCTCCCTTTAGCATTTACTGTAGATCAGGTCTCTTGTTCATGAACTCTTTCAGTTTCTGTTTATCTGTAAATATTTTAAGCTCTGCCTTATTTTTAAAGGACAGTTTTGCTGGATTTAGAATTCTTGATTGAATTCTAAATATATCATACCACTTTCAGTTCTTAAATATATCATACCCTTTCCTTCTCAACTCCAAGGTTTCTCCTGAGAGATCCACTCAGTCTTATTGAACTTCCCTTATGTGATGGATCAATTTTCTCTGCTGCTTTCAGAATTCTCTCTTTGTCTTTGACATTTGGCAGTGTGATTAGGAAGTGTCTTGGGGATGTCTTTTTGGATCAATTCTGTTTAAGGTATGCTGCAAGTCTAGGACTTTAATTTTATGTCTTTGTCATAGGAGTTGGGAAATTTTCAGTGATTATTTCCTCCATTATTGTTTCTCCCCCCTTTTCCCTTCTCTTCTCCTTCTGGGACACCCATGAAATGTATATATTCATGTCCTTCATGTTGTCTTTCAGTTACCTGAGATGCTGCTCATATTTTTCCATTCTTTTCCCTATCTGTTCTTTTGTGTGTAGGATTTCAGGTGGACTGTCTTCTAGCTCACTAATCCTTTCTTCTGCCTCTTCAAATTGCTGTTATATGTCTACATTGTGTTTTTCATCTCTTTTAATTTGTCTTTCATGCCCACAAGTTATTCCATTTGTTTTTTCAAGCTTACAAGTTATTCTATATCTCCATCCTTTTTCTTCTCTATATCATTAATATATTTTGCCACATTTCCCTTCTTTATCTGATTTAGAAGATTTCTTTGAACGTCTTTAATTTGTTGTTTCAAGTCCTGTATCTCAGTTGAAGTGTTAGTTTGTTCCTTTGACTGGCCCATATCTTTATGCTTCCTAGTATGACTTTTAATTTTTGCTGTCTAGGCATCTGATTGTCTTGATTATTCATTTTCTCTCTTTTTGCCTAGGGTTTTCTTGTTGGTTGGCTTTGATCTGTATCTCTTCTTTGTGTCTTTTACTTGCCAGTTGTCGGATTGGCTCTGCCCCCATTTCTCCCCACAAAATCAGTTGCCAACAGCAGCTTGCTTCAGGAATGTGGGTAGACACTGGGCATGACAGCAAGGTCTCTTTGTGTGGGTAAAACAAGTCTTCTGGCTCTCAGTAGTGCTCTGATTTTTATCCAGCCAACAAGCCCTGGGTTTGTTTTAGGGCATTGCTTTAACCATTGGGTCATCTGTGTTTATCTTCCAAAACAGAGCCAGGTTCCCTTTCAGGAGGTGTAACCAGCTTCAGTGTCTCTAGAATAGTGTCTGGAGAGGCTCCGAGAAGCCCTGCAATTCCCTTGCACTATCTGGTCTGCCCACTAGATGGCAGTTTTCTGTGATTTAATCATCCTCAGAAGGTGTATACCTACTGGAGTCCAGGCAGCGTCTGACCAGGTAGGGCTGAATTGCTTCCTAGTGCCTGGGTAGCTCCCAACCAGGGTGAGGCTTGAATGTGGAATTCCTGTGTCCTCACTTTGCCAGCCAAATCTGATTCAATGTGGGGCTATGTCCCCCACTTTATTTGTGGCAAAGGATTCCCAAAGTTGCCACAGTTTTCAGCCATCCCCCAGTCACTAATCAGGCTGCCTGCTGCTGTTTCCTTCAAGAGTGGGGGAAGGGCTTTAGGACCCAGGGTTGGAAACAGTCTCTGTCCATGTTTTCTCAGACTCTTCACCCCTCACTGACATGGGCCTTGAAACGTCCTCCCCTGTCCTCCAGGTATCCAGATGTTGGGGATCTGTTTCAATGCCGTGAGAGAGTTCATAGTCTGTGTGTTCCCATTGAGAGGAGGGAAGGATCATGACTGCTGTTTCTGTGCTCTTCTGACACTGTGTGATACTGAGTGAGGTGGGGAGAGGACCGGCTGTTTTGTGACAGAGTTTTCTTACCTGATATTTTTCTCTGTCATCAGTTCAACATTTTGTAGGGTCCTTGTCCAGTCTATACCTTCTTCAGAGTTCTAAACAAGTCATAGTTGTCCCTTTTTCTGCTGAATCTCTGGAGAGAAGTTTTCAGTAGCTTTTTATGTTGCCATATTGATGAAGTCACTCCTTTTTTCACAACTTTTTAATATAATAGAGATAAAATAAATGTATTCACAGTAACAGTGAATGAAAACTTATGCTCTGATCACTGCTATGCTAGCACTCAGCTGCTAACATTGATTTCTTTAATATATTATGCAGTAAACCCCTAGTTATTGAGTGTGTTAACTACATGGGACCCTCCTTTTTATGTATCCTTTTAACTTGTGGCCCATCTTGCCAGCAAAATTCTGTAGCTTCTTTTTCCTCTTAACCACTTAGTACATTCCAGGATAACTTCTGCTACTTAATATTTTCCTCTTCCCTCACTAAGCACATTCAAATCCCACGTTTTTGGCATCATCTGATTTAAAAATGGTAATTAATAATTTTCTATATTTTGAAAAATTTATGTTTCAAGATTCTCTTTTGACAATTAACTGAGCAGAGTATAGGTCTTATTTTCCTTAGGTGTAGATCAAATAGATTGCAATGCTACTGATGCTTTCATATTTGAGAAAATGTGGAATGATGTATTTTACTGAAACCTTTACTGATATTTATCTGCATATATATATATATATATATATATATATATATATATATGTATGTGTGTATATATATATTTTTCTTTTCACTTTGATTTAGGATTTGCTTTCCCATATGCTTCATATGGATCCACATCAGCGGTATACTACAGAACAAGTATTGAAACACTCATGGATAACCCACAGAGACCAGTTGCCAGATGACAAGCCAAATCGAAATGATGCATCACATGTTGTTAAAGTAAAACAATAATACATAATATAATGTTCCATCTAAATGCTTGGTACCCAAAAAAAGCTATTGTTTGCCATTTGCTAATGACATTTAGATAATTAAATAATATTTATTTTTTATAAAGGTAGTTTTGTAGATTTTTTTGTTTTGTTTTGTTTCTTGCATAACAACAATGGACTCTTCTTAACCTTCTTTACTACTTCCTTTCTGATGATAAAGTAAAAGTTTCTTGAGTATACTTACCTTGCTATTGAGAGATGCTGAGGCTAGGAGAGGACCATATGCAAGTTTTCATATGGAAGCAAAGATTGCTACTAGCCCCTGAATTAATAATCATTGGTGCAAGTTCTTATAAGTTTATAGGCATTGACCCTAGAATTTAAATTTTTGTGTTTTATAATTTTTTGTAAGAGGCATAGTTATTAAAATAAAAAATATAGAAGTAATCAGGTATTAATTCATTAAGGGAATTCAATTCTCAGATCAAGTGTACTCAATTTACTTAATTATTTTCCTCTGAAAAAACAGTTTTGTTCCAATTGAATGTCTCATGATATTATGTGGAAGTTTTTTCCCTCTAGAAATTGTTATTCAATTTGTGATGTTTTCTTGTTTTAGGGAACAGTGGTTGCCACATATTCTACTCTGACTCACAAGACTTTTCAGCCAGTCCTAGAACCTGTTGCTGCTTCAAACTTAGCTCAAAGACGGAGCATGAAAAAGCGAACATCAAGTGGCCTGTAAGATTTCTGGCATTCCTCAACAAAACTAGATGAAGAGAAAATTAAAAGTGTGATTTTTTGCTCAATATTTTATCAAAGGCATAGTTTTCTGTGGTATTACATGAATATTGTGTTTAATCCCCCTGTTTAGGGGAGAGTGAGATTAGAGTAAAAACATAGGCAGGTCCACAGTATTCATACTATGTTGTTTTGCAGTAGTGTCCAAGTGTTATTTAAGTATATAATTGGTATGTCCACAAGGTCCTAACAACTTCTCTGCACCCTACTACCAAAATTCCTTTCAAATAAAGATACACTAGTGGTTTTTCTGGTTTCTCACAATAATAGTTTGGGGGACTGTTATCAACAATCAAGAGGCATATATAGTAGTATAAAGCCAAGTAATGTCAGTATTTTTTAAAACCAGATCCTGATGGATGGGCTTATTTTTTTTAAGAAAACCATACAAAAAAGTATTGTAGAAGTTTCTTATTGTGCACAACTAATGGCCTCCATTCATCTGACTCTCTGTAGTTACTAAAATATAGACATAGTAGTTAGGTGCCAGAGCAAAATATATCCGTGCTTATATATGCAAAATCCTGATATGGTTGGTGCCAAAGTTTTTACAGAAGAATTAAATCAGAAATTATGTGTGCAGACAGACCTGTCTATTCTCCATAAGTGACCTCATCTAGAAATAAAGGTTTCCATAAGGCTTCTATACATTTTACATGTAGCAGAGTTGTAGTGAAAATGAAGAAGTTTTTAACCAAAGGCTTTCTATTAGTGTAGTAATCTGCTAAATAGATAATAATTAAGCCTTTGAAAATAAAGTACATGGTGTTGACACTTTGGTGTTATGTAAGCTGACTTTCAAATTAACCAATTGGATTTAATCATATCTGTCCCCTTTATAATGATCTATTGTTTCTCTGACTTCCATGTGCTTTGAATTACAGTGTATCATATTAATCTATCTTGAATCCTATGGTAATATATAATTGAAATTTTACCATAGTGGACTTGTGTGCTTAGCACACATGACACAGTATAATGCATTTCAGTAAAGTTTAGACAATGTTACATAATAGCTATAATTCAAGAAAGTAAGCAAACATCTTAAAAAGGAAGTAATATTAATGATCCACTTACAATATGAGCACATTTTAAATAGTATTTATAAAAAAAGATTGGGCCAAATTGGTCTTATCATTGAATTTATGATTCTGAACCACTCTGTAGTATGTATTATTTTATCTAAATGATTGAATGTTAAAGAATCTTATTGTGTTGAAGAAAATACCATTACTACTATTAGTACTACAGGCAGAAAGAACTCATGAATATAAACTGGAGGAAATCACAGTTTTTCTTAGTGAACATAAGTTGCACTACTTGTGCATGCCAGGTGTACTGTTTTCTGTGTATTTTATTTTTCTTAGTTCAGAGAATTGATTCATGAGCATTGAAGTATAAAATTTAGGCTGGGAGATTTTGTAACTTTGATATTTAACAAAAGAAAATATAGGTCTTCTCTTTAAAATAAAAGTGATATATACCCCATGCAAAAAGTTCTGTTTCTTGGGTGTGATGTGTAAAAGTGTGTATCTTTACTTTTGAGGTATCTTTTTGAAATAATTCAAAGATGTTAAAGAACATCTAAGCCACGTGGAAAACATCACTTAGAAATAGTTACACTGGTTTAACATCTTGTGGCTTTCTGTGCCCCAACTTGGCTTTTTCTTTCCTCATTTTGCTTTAATACTGGAAGTACTTGCATGTAAAAATTTGTGTCCATATATTCTTTATTATTTTCCTCCTGTCATTTTCTTGTTTGTGTTGTTATATATTCTTCATATCAGAATTGATATGACAAAATCAGAAGTATGACTTTGGTGTTGAACTTTTTAGAACAGAGATACTATTTCCATGTATACTTTTCTAATAAAATTAGGGGGAGTGAAATTGGGAAATGAAATGAAAATGATCCCAAAATAACTTTCAAGCTTTCCGTAATCAGTGATTTTAAAAAGTAGATGATCTTAATTTTTCAATTAGTTTGCTCAGAAGGGTCATGTCATGCAATCGTATTATGCAAGAAACACGATCAGAAATCAGTTGAGGATTGACAACATGTAAAAGACAAACAGATATGCTAGTGAATGAAGCTGATGATTATGCGAGAGTTTTCTGCTGGAAAATTCAAACCTGTTACATGCTAGCTTAACAACACTAGCAAGAGGCAACCTTATTATAAGGGAAAACTTCAAACTACACCCTCATTTTGTAGAAAGAACCTGGGTAGAATTGCCTAATCATGCCTGTTTTGGCTAGAAAATGACAGCCACAAATGTAGCTTTGAATGTGACATTTTTTACTGGGCTTCTATAAATGCTTAACCATTACAAACAAATCCTTCCTAGAAGATTTTAGGTAACAATGGTTTCTAATGGATTCACAGAAACTATTTTGCATTGCTTTTCTTTCTAGTTAATGGCTCTTGATAGTAATTAATGCTAGTACAATTTGAGGTTTTTGTTGTTCTGGAAGGGAGAGAATATTGAACTAATTTTTTGCAAAGATAACAGACCAGGTTTTCTCAAATAGACTAACAATCTATATTTCGTAAAGCATGTGTTACCATGAATAAACTCAAGAAACCATTTATAAGAAAATTAGAATGTAGTGCTGATGATTTTTTGGAGAAAAACAATGGTTTTAGTCCTTTCATGCTGATCAAACTTTAACTATTTTGAAAGACCAGGAATGCTTAAACATTGATTTTTGTAATTTATTGCCATTCATAATGAACCATAATAAAACATTTTCGATAGCACCTCTAGTTAGTTCAAAGGGATTTCATATGCTTAGATAACCTGCAAATATAAGAACAGATGCTTGGTGTTTATAATTCATCTTCCCATTGAAACTATCTGTTAAGATACTATTGCCCACACAAACTTAAATATGCTGATTGAATAGTGTTTTCCTAATAGTAAAAGGCTCTTTTTTGAAGAAGTTAAAAAAAAAAAAAAAAAACACTCATCTCAGCATTAGGCCAACAAGAAAATTTTACCTTTAAGTTAGGCAAAGATTGTCTTTGGCATTCTCTACATTTTCCAGGCTTTCCAGCTCCCTCATCCTATCCTACTTAAGCACTTCACAGTGGTACTCCATTTAAGCTTACTCTATCCCCAGTAGGATTCTGTTTTCCAAAAGGACCTAGCCCTGCCACTTTTTGACTCAGAGTTGCTATTTATAACTAAAAAGGTAAAAGGAAAGTTATCTAACTGAATTATTCAATTTTTCTTTCAGTGAGTAATAGGCAATTGGCATTTTTCAAGGAAGATGCCCATTAATCAAATGAGTTTCTAGTTGCTGGAGTTTCAGGCAATCTAAGCAAATAATAGTTTAAAATTTGGTTATCAGGGAAGGTACTTTTAAGCAAGGAATTTGCATGCCCAGGATGAGATTATTCAGTAAACTATTTCTTTTTGTGCAGCTTCTTCCTTTCTATTTCTCAATCCATATTTCCTCCTAAAAACTTCTAAGATTTTTAATCACATTGCTCTTCTATAACTAAGTGGTGGTTGAGGGGGCAGGGACTGGTGGTTATTTGTGTATATGTTTTTAAGCTATTTATCTGTATTATTTCTCATGGCACATGACTTCTAACATAAGTAGTTCCACCCTCCCCCAGTCCCTATTCATATTATATTGATAGAGAAGCAAGAATGCAGAAATGTGGAAATCAAGCTATCAGTAGAGTCCAGTGTCTCCAAATCTTTTGTCTGGATTTCAGGACATGGAGATCTGGTTTACCACAATATTATCTCTCACCAAGATTGCAAGCCATATTACATATAGATTGGCCAATTGCAATTAAACATCTTTGGAACAATGTCTTACATTTCAAAGGTTCTTCAGGCATGTATCTCAATATCAATGATTGCTGAAATTAACAGAACATATCAATAATGTGCTTGCTGTCTGCTTTCCTATGCAAGAGTGCAGTGGCATTCATAGTGAGTATTCACAACATACATTATACTCTTGGATGCACTGTTTCTGGTTTTAGTCTTATAATATGATAAAGTCCATCATATAATTTGAATAAAATGATAATGCTTAATTATCACCTAAAATTCAATTTAGTTGCTAATGCATGAGGAAACTATTCTTGAAGGTATAGTAAGCCCTAAATTATACACATAAGTTTCTTTGAAATATGAAAAACATAAAGGAAAATACTTTTAGAAAACAGAAATTCAAACTTAATTATATTATTTTGGCAAGTTATTGACATCTCAGTTTGTTGTCCAGCAAGAAATTTTAGCTAAATGCTTAGAAATAGATATATATGTAATTACCAAATTAAGATTTGTTCTGTATTCAGATTTCTAACCCTTGAAGAATACAGCTTATTTGGATGACTGGTTTGCTTTTATTGTAGTTGTCTAATTACATGAACTAATTTACTCTTCAAAGGATATTTATTAACCATCTAATTTTATATGGTACAGTTATTAAAAATGTACTGAGTACATTAGTTTCTTAATAAATTGTCTTAATATGACCAATCACATTTATTTCTTTTTCTTTCCTATCAATTAATATTGGTCAGGTCACATTTGATAGAAATATTTGGTTTATCTTTTCGAATTCACTTTCTGAAATTGGTGCTATTTATAGCAAAAATTGCAAATTTGTTTTTTAATATGATAAAATCATTATTAACATCAGGAGAGTAGTCTAGCAAGAGACAGCCATTTTAAATGTGATAAATGAAACCTTAATTAAATACCCAAATGCTAGCCTGGTTTGAAAATGAGAATATTATCTTGCATTAAATTCCAAAATACAAAAAAAAAAAAAAAAAAAAATGGAGAATGTGGTTTTTCTGCTTGATTTTTTAAAACAGGAAGTATTATTGTTAGTCATTAGTTATGTAGACTTTATGCAGAGAGAGCATAGTTTTCTCTAGCCATATTTTTAAAAAGTATTTTGCCAACAATTACCTAGAATGTTGGGATTTCTACACTTATTTTCTGATATAGAAAATATGATACTTACTGGAATTTTATTGCACTTCTCAAGATAGAAATGGCATTAAAAGAAGTTATGTGTAAATTTGACTCACATATACTTAAAACCTTAAAAGGTGCAATGAAAGAAGAGATCCCCGGTATTCAGATAACTTTTATTTCTCTGACTATATTATGGATTTTATACCATCATTTATTTTATAAGTGTTTCCTTTAAAGCACTATTTCTTTTGACATTAAAGTTTTCATTGATAACATTTTTCATCATGTAAGACAAAATCCAGTAGTGCATTTTACAGTGTTTTTTTTTTTCTCTCACAGTGCTGATAAAGAAATGGCTATCAGTTTGAATTTATATCATGCCAAAGATGCCACTGAAATTATATTAATGTTTTTTTTTTGTTCAAACTCTGTGAGCAACAATTATCAAGATATGTTAAATATCTGGCTTCTCTGTGTACTAAATAAAAAGGTTGCAACTTTGTAACACATTATACTTGACCTTGCTCGATTATTTATGAATATGAAACTGTGTCTGCTTTCATTGAACATGTATAGCTAATTCTGCAATTCATTGAAAGTTGCTATACACTGTTCAGGAGCCAGTTGTATAACTATTTAAAAACAATCTTTGTTCATGTATATACCTTGATCTTTCCTGAGCTGTAATATTTTTCCACTTTAAGATTATCCTTTTAATGTTCTTGAAATGCAACAAAGTTCAAGAAAATGAGGATAAAAACTTTTATTTTTAGGACATTTCAGGAGAATGCATTTGTCTGCAGATTAGTTAAGATGGCACCTTAAGCTTTTCTGCAGTGAGGACAAATTAAAATCTTAGTCTTTAAGTATTGAAAAAATTTTTAATCTTGGATTTAAGAATAATGGATATTTAGCTTAAAAAAGAAGTCATACATTGTAAGCCATGTTAAATAGCAGCTATACATACACACACAGAAACCTGATTTCACATGAGGTTCAGAAATACATATGGAGCCCAGTAATCAAAATCTTCATTTACCTCTTCTATTTTTCTCAACTTTTTAAAGTTAAATAGGACAGACCCTACACTAACTTCAGGAAATCTGCAAAAATTTCTTTCCCACTCACCACCTCTTTTTAACCTCTCTGCCCCTGCTTCTTTCATGCCTCCCATCCTCCAACCCCTAGTAAAATAATCATCACAATTTATGCATCATAATACTTTGAGACTTGTTGCCAATAAACTATTATTTTATTCTCTATTTGTCTGTTAAGCATCATCAACCAAAATAGGAAATGCGTTTTTGGTCAATAGGGCCCTGATATAATTTAGGCCTTCCAGGCTGCATGTGATTTAATCTTCTTAGGTTTCCTTGGGGGGTAGGGTGAAGGGTAGAAGCAGCAGACCACAATTTGTTTCTTCCATGATTTCCCCAGTGCCTCCTACTTACTTGGAGAGAGAGATTGACCAGAAATACTGGGTAACCTGTTTTTGTTGTTTTTAAATTTTGTATTAGAACAATTGTAGCTTCATAGACACGTCATGCAGGAAGAACAATGTTCCCATATACCTGGGGGACCTGTTTTTAAAGGTGGAATTTATGTTCTTTTATTGCTGGCTTTTTCTAGAACCTAGAGCATGCTCTACTCAAGCACAGAGCTGCCTCTCTTTCTAGATTTCTCCTCCACTTATCCCTGTGCCCCACATCTCTCCCTCCACATAGAGACTCTCAGATACATTTGTTGTATTTTCTGGTGTAGGCATTTTATGGTTTTTGTTTTGTTTATTTTAGTATTTTTAAATAAGTCACTGTATTTGACATCTTCTGATTATTCAGTTTCTGACAAAAACACATTCTCTTTGTTGACACATGCATTTTTTTACTCAACAACATGTATTGAGTCTCTATGCCAACACTATTATTGATTTTATTCTCCCAATGTCCAAAAGAGGTTCAAGGTTGCCTATAGTAATAGATATGTGTACAATAAGCCTGTTAAAATTGAAACATGAAAACAAAATCATGAAAATGAGAATAATAGTATTCCATCCACCAGGGCTATTAGTAATTTAATTGAACATTAAATTTAGCTCTGTTCTTCCCGACAGGAAAGGCAAGAAGAAAAACTCAGCAGGTTACATAATAACTATGTAACAGGAAGCATCCCAATTCTTCAAGAGAGAATTTTTGGTGAAGGTAAAATTTTTAAAATAGGAGAATCTTATACAAGGGACATTGAACTAGATAATGTCTTTAACCATGGTTTTGCAGCAAATGCATTAAGGATCTTTTTGGTTGCAAGTGCTAATATGTAACTCAAAGTGGCAACAAAAGAAGATTTATTGGCTGGATTCATGTCTTAGGCAATGTTCATGGGGCCATTTTCTCTCTATCTCACAGATCTGTTTTCCATGTTGGCCCATCCTCAAACTCTACATGATGACATGAAGGCAGTAGCAGATCCAAATATTACTTTTTCTCCCATGTTTAGCATCTCGGGATAGAGTTGATGCCATAAGAAGCACTTAACTGAGAGTAGGAAGAGGATGATCTTTCTGAAAGTGATTTATGGTTACCAGAAGAAACATAAATAGATGCTGGGTAATAAATCATGTTCACTATTCTCCTCTCTGCTTCCCAATGTCTTTCCCATACTTATACTTTCAAAACTGCCTATGCCTATGTAAAATGTACTACCCCTTCCACAAATAGAGACTACCTAAAGTCTCATTCACTTAAGTAATGTACCTTCACAGTCAGGAACTCTAGGTAATGTGTAGTTCTCCTCAAACAGGTGTGGGTAACGGATGACATAGCTAAGTTTTATTGTTTTTATTTCCCTTCAGGGTAGTTATGTTTTTCATTTGAAATTCAGTTGGGCCTATTTGTTTCAGTTTGCTTTCAATTTTAGGTTCCCCTCTTCCTGTTCCTATTGATTTAATTTACTTTTCTGAATATGTAGAACATTAATCTATTTCCCAGTCAAAACTGTACAGAAAGCTATACTCAGAGAACTGTCACTTTCTTCTGTCTCTCCTCTACCCCATTTCTCCCCACTCCATGTATGTAACTGATTTCATTGTTTTCTGATTTGTCTTTCCTGTTTCTTTACATAAAGATAAACAGAAATCTGTATGCTTTCTTTTTTGGGGGGTGGGGTGGGGATTATTTTGTAATTTTTGCCTTTGTTATGCAATTTTATTGAGATGTTCTCATACCATACAATCATCTAAAGTGCACAATCATTTGTTCACAGTATAATCATATAGTTGTGCATTCACCACAATTTTTGAACATTTTCATTACTCCAAAAAATAAGAATACAAGTAAAAATAAAAGTATAAAAGAACACCCAAAACATACCATACCCTCCATTCCCCACTAATACAATTTACTTTTTGTCCCTGTTTTTCTACTCATGTGTCCATACACTGGATAAAAGGAGTGGAAGCCACAAGGTTTCTACAATCACATGGTTATACTCTGTAAGCTATTTTCTTATACAATCATCTTCAAGAATCAGGCTACTTGATTGCAGTTTGACAGTTTAAGGTATTTCCTTCTAACTATTCTAATAAACTAAAAACTAGAAAGGGATTCTATATAATACATAAGAGTAACCTCCAGAATGACCTCTTGACTCCTTTTGAAATCTCTCAGCCCTGGAAACTTTATTTTGTTTCATTTCTCTTCTCCCTTTTGGTCCAGAAGGCTTTCTCAGTCCTAAGATGCTGGGTCCAGGCTCATCCCCAGGAGTTGTGTCCCACATTGCCAACAAGATTTACACCCCTGGGAGTCATGTTCCACATAGGGGGAATAGCAGCAAGTCCACCTGCCAAGTTGGATTTGCAAGAGAAGTCACATCTGAGCAACAAAAGAGGTTGTCTGGGGGGTGACTCTTAGTAACAATTATAAGTAGGCTTAGCCTCTCCTTTGCAGTAACAAGCTTAATAAAAGCAAGTCCCAAGATTGAGGGCATTGTCTACTAAACTGGTAGTCCCCAATGCTTGTGAGAATATCAGAAATTCTCCAGGTGAGAAAGTTTAATATTTCCACATTTTCCCCCAGTCCCTTAAAAAGGCTGTGCTGGTTTGGGTATATATATCCTCCAGTAAAGCTGTATTCTTTAATGTGATCTTTTCCTTTTTTTTACTTTATTTATCAAAAAATTTAAAAAAAGATTCAAACAAAACAAAACAAAGAAATAAGAAAAACAAATCTAAAATAACTACATTGCTTCCAACCTGTTCCTACCATACACAAGGACGTTTACAAGCCATAATCATTCCTGAGCATTCCCATAACATTAAGATTACCTTCAATATCTTATCTGTTCTTGTGAGATTATCATTCCCCTTTCACTAGTTGCTGTCTATCTCTAGGTCCCCTACATTCTACAATATAAAACATTTATTTTACATTTTTTCACAGAGCTCACATTAGTGGTAACATACAATATCTCTCCTTTTGTGTCTGGCTTACTTCACTCAGCATTATGTCTTCAAGGTTCATCCATGTTGTCATATGTTTGATGACCTTCATTCCTTCTTACTGCCATGTAATATTCCATCATATGTATATACCACATTTTGTTTATCCACTCATCTGTTCAAGGACATTTGGATTGTTTCCATCCCTTGGCAATTGTGAATAATGCCTCTATGAACATCAGTGTGCAAATATCTGTTCATGTCAATGCTTTCAGATCTTCTGGGTATATACCAAGAAGTGAAATTGCTGGATCAAAGGGTAACTCAATATCTAGTTTTCTCAGGAACCATGAGACTGTCCTCCAGAGTGGCTGTACAGTCCCACCAGCAATAAATAAGAGTTCCAATTTCTCTGGATCCTCTCCAGCATTTGTAGTTTCCTGTTTGTTTAATGGCAGCCATTCTAATTGGTGTGAGATGATATCTCATTGTGGTCTTAAATTGCATCTCCCTAATAGTGAAGATGAACATTTTTTTCATGTGTTTTTTAGCCATTTGTAATTCCTCTTCAGTGAAATGTCTTTTCTTATCTTTTACCCTTTTTATAATTGGGCTGTTTGTACTATTGTCATTGAGTTGTAGGATTTCTTTATATATGCAAGGTATCAGTCTTTTGTCAGATACATGGTTTGCAAATATTTTTTCCCATTGAGTTGGCTGCCTTTTCACCATTTTGACAAATTCCTTTGAGGAACAGAAGCTTTCAATTTTGAGGAATTCCCATTTATCTATTTTTATTTTTGTTGCTTGTGCTTTGGGTATAAGGTCTAAGAAGCAACCTCCTAATACAAGTTCTTGAAGATGTTTCCCTATATTATCTTCTAGAAGTTTTATGGTACTGTCTCTTACATTGAGGTCTTTGATCCACTTTGTATGCTTTCTAATTTTACCATTTTTTTCTTACACAAAAGGTAGCAGAATCTATGTGCTCTTGTGTACTTTTTCACTTAATGATTTTTGGAAATCCATATCAGTTCATAGAAATCCTCCATATTCTCTTTACAACTAGCCTCGTGGTATGTCATTGTGTGCATGTGCTTTAGTATATTTAACCAATTTCCTATTCTTCAACATTTTAGGTAGTTTCTCATGTTTAATAGTTACAAATAATGCTGCAGTCAATAACCTTCTGCATTTACATTTTCATATTTTTGGAGGTGTATCTTCAGGGTAAGTTTCCAGAGGTGGGACTGCTGAGTTGAAGAGTAAACATATGTAGTTTTGTTAGATATTGCCAAATTCTCTTCCATATGTATTATGCCATTTTGCATTCCCACCAGCAATTTATGAAATCCAAATTTTTCTATAGTCCCACTAACAGTGTATTGACAAGCTTTGGTAACTTTGCCAGTCTGGGGAATGAGAAATGGCACCTCAGTGCAGTTTTAGTTTGCATTTCTCTTATTATGAGTGAAGTTAAATATCTTTTCATATGTTTAAAGGATTTTGGTCTTTGTATTACTCAACTTTAAAAAGTCCTTTATAAATTAGGGCTACTAATCATTTAACTGTGATATATGTTGCAAATATTTTCTCCCAGTTTGTCATTGGTGTTTGGCTTTGCTTATAATATTTTTTTCATGCAAAGTTATTTTGTTTAATCAAATTTATCATGTTTTTCTTTTATTGTATCAGTATTTTTGTTCATAGTTATGAAGTCCTTCCCAGTACCCAGGTTATAAAGTAACATATGCTTTTCTTCTAGTACCTGTATAAGTCCTATATTTTTACATTTAGCTCTGTGATCCATTTGGAGTTTATTCTTATGTATGTTGCTAAGAATGGACTTAATAGTATCATTTTCCAAATGGCTATCTAGTTTGTCCAACACCATTTGTAAAAAGACTAGCTTTGCCAAAGTGACTTGAGATATGCTATCTTTATCATACACTACATTTTCACATTCATTTGGGTCTTTATCTGGACTTTACAGTCTGTGGTCTATCCCATTGGTTTTTTGACTCATGCACTAATGCCACACTGTTTTATGTATAGAAGCTTTATAGTAAAATGTTTAAAAATCTGATGGGGCTAGTTCTACCTTTTCAGTATTTTCCTAACCATTGTCCTGTGACAATGTCACTTTCTATATGGACTTTAGGATCAAACTAAGCTTCACTAAAAATTATAGCTGAGTTTTAACTACCCAACATACAATTGTAGGGAAACAACAGAATTATCACAATAAAATTTCTCATTTGGATTTTGGGAGAATGAGAAATAATATACAGTGGTCTCTAGTCCATAGAAGATAACACATCTCTGGAAGGGAATAATAAGATTTCCTGCCCTAACAGTGGATTGAGGCCCTCAGTCACCCAATCTTTGAGCCTTTGACTTTGCTCCCTTGGACTATGTCCATTATCCTCCATGGACACATCTGAGAAAGGCATTTAGATGACCTTAATGAAGTGGCTGTCTTTAGCAGCCTGTTTTCTCTCAGTGCCCCTAGTCAATGGAGACAGACATAGGACAAGTTATCAAAGTGTGACACCTGGACTAGCCACATCAGTATCACCTGGAATCTTGTTAGAAATGCAAATTGTTGGGACTACTTCAGACCTCTGAATCAGAAATACTGGGTCTGTGATCCAGCAATCTGTATTTTAACAAGCTTTCCAGGTGATTCTGATGCATGCTCAAGTTTGAAATGGGATTTGGGGTTGAACAATCACAGGTTATTATTTACCAGATTTAGGGATTCTGATAATATGGCACCTTTACAAATTTAAGATGCTGTCAATTATTTTCATTTGCCAAACATCAAAAATGGTATCTAAACCCCTAGATCTTGCTAAGTCATAATGTTTGAATATAGAATCTAGCCTGGGAATTTCTGTCTCCCAACAAAAACCTTGATGCTCTGCTGATCCCTCTAAGTCTCAATTCACTCTTCTCCATTTTGGCCTCCCATCATTCAAAACAATTACCTCAGTGAGGAGGCATAATAGAGGTAACTTCTGCCTTCTTCAGAAAGGGGGCTAAAGAGCTCAGGAGCAGGTGTGTTTGGGAAGAGTGGAGGGACTTTGTTTCTCTAATATCCCAATTTTATCTCCCATTTTGTTTCTAACACCCTGCTTTTTTTGGTCATCCATTTATTCTCAGAAAGGGGATTTGGCTACCCCAGCCTTACCAGGATCCAATAACATCTGATACTTAGCCTTCAGATTTCTGGTTAAAGGCAGAAAGGTATTCTTTGGCAAATCTGTTTCCTTCCCTCTCAGCTTTCAAATAAGCTAGTTTGAGCCCTCTGTTTCTTATAGAACCTTGCCAAGGACCACAAGAAGTAACCAACCTGATCCAACATCCTAAACTTTTCCTACCCACTAACTTAAATTTGTATTCACAATATAAAATTTATACTCTATGAAATAGTGACACATCCCAGAGTAATTGGGCAGATAATAAAAAATATATTTACAGCCTCCCCCTCCCCAGCCCCGAGGATCTGGGGGAAGGTGAAGATGTGTTGGACATCCTCACCTGGACTGGTGTTGATGTCACAAACATTGGAACTGGCGGTTTGATGTGCTGAGCCCTCGATCATGGGACTTGCCCTTATGAAGATCGTTACTGCAGAGGAGAGTCTAAACTTGCATGTAATTGTGCCTAAGAGTCTCCCCCTGAGTACCTCTTTGTTGCTCAGATGTGGCCCTCTCTCTCTAACTGAGCCATCTCGACAGGTGAACTCACTGCCCTCCCCCCTACGTGGGACCCAACTCCCAGGGTTGTAAATCTCTCTGGCAATGCAGAATATGACTCCCGGGGATGAATGTGGACCCAGCATCATGGGACTGAGAGTATCTTCTTGACCAAAAGGGGGATGCAAAATGAGATGAAATAGTTTCAGTGGCTGAGAGATTTCAAATGGCGTTGAGAGGTCACTCTGGTGGACATTCTTATGCACTATATAGATAACACCTCTTAGGTTTTAATGTATTGGAATAGCTAGAAGTAAATACCTGAAACTACCAAACTCCAACCCAGTATCCTTGACTCTTGAAGATGATTGTATAACAATGTAGATTACAAGGGGCGACAGTGTGATTGTGAAAACCTTGTGGATCATACTCCCTTTATCCAGTGTATGGATGAGTAGAAAAATGGGAATAAAAACTAAAGGACAAATGGGGTGGGATAGGGGGATGATTTGGGTGTTCTTTTTTCACTTTTATTTTTTATTCTTGTTCTGGTTCTTTCTGATGTAAGGAAAATGTTCAGAGATAGATTGTGGTGATGAATGCATAACTATGTTATCATACTGTGGACAGTTGATCGTATACCATGGATGATTGTATGGTGTGTGAATGTATTTCAATAAAACTGAATTTAATTAAAAAAATTATACTCTAAATATATGTTCTGAGTATTAAGCTAAAATGGGTGCTGTTTTAGTCATCTCTTTTGCTAATACATAACAAGGATTGCCAACTTCCCATCTCAGGATAGAGGGATTCTTATTGCCCTTCACCTTCCCTCAAATCAGCCAGTTCTACATTTCACATTTCTCTCACTTGTAAACTCTACTTTCTGTTAAACAAATTTTGGTTGCAAGTTACAGAAAACTCATTGCAAAATAGCTTAAAAAAAGTATTTATTGCACCATATAGCTAAAAAATCCAGAGGTATAGCAGTTTCAGGCATTGCTGGATATAGGGCTCAAATAATGTCATCTAAATTGCTTTCTCTCCATATCTTGACTCAGTTTTCTTCCACATAGGCTTTCTCACTTCCCACATGAAGGTAAAGTGTCTGCAGTGACCCCAAGCCTCACGTTTATGTCCAATAGGAGAGAACAAAAGTCCTAGAAGCCCTAGCAGAAGTAGAGTTGCTAGGTAAAATACATGGTGCCTAGTTAAATTTGAATTTTAGGTAAACACCTAATATTTTTTGTGTAAGTCTGTCCCAAATATTTCATACAATTTGCTTAAACTAGAGATTATTTGTTGTTTACTGAAATTCAAATTTAACTTCATATCCTGTATTTGATTTGCTAAATCCGGCAAACTTGGGCAACCCTGTGTGAGCAGCCACCTTCCGGATTTGGCCTAGTAGACAAGCTGCAGCCTGCCCTTGAGTTCCCCCCGCCCATCGAGTGGTGCCAAGATGGCGCCCACATCCTGCTTCCGGCTTCTGATGTATGTAACCACCCGCTGTATTCACCAATCATGCTTGTGTGCGTGGCGTTAGCCCATTGGATACACGCAAGGTTTATAAGAAAGTTCCCGGGCAAAGCTCGGGGAGACAGCCCACAAGGAGCCGTACCTGACGGCCGCATCGAGGTTGTTCTCCCCCGAGGTGTCTCGCCCCGGGTGGAACCTGTAAAGATGATGATTGCCTAGTCCCATTAAAAGTTTATCTGCTTTACCACCGCGAGTCCTGAGTGATCACAAGTGCTCCGGGTAAGACGTTGTCCGCACCCTCTCTCCCCTTATCTCTCTGGTCCCCATCACCGGCCGACCGAGGACTCGAGGCGGGGCGGAGAAGCGCCGGACAAGTGGTGGCCCGTACGGGGAACTTCGAACCCGCAACCTCATTTGCGTTCCCCTCGCCCCGACGGAGACGCGCTCCCGGGATCCGTGGTTTGACCTCCGCGACTGATCACCGCGAGAAGGTAAGCACCCCCTTTCCATACGAGGACTAGGGCCCGTGGGCGTTCAGGTAGCCCCGGGGACTCGGAAGAGCTCTCCGAGTGATTACAAGACAGTGCCGGCTGCAAGCATGGGGCAGTCCGGGAGTTCACCCCTACTAACCCCCTTAAAGACCCTTTTGAAACAGTGGGGTATCTCAGTTAAGAGAAGCTCTCTCCAGCGATTTTTTGATGATGTGGCCACTTTTGCCCCCTGGTTTCCTTGTTCTGGCAGCCTTAATCTGCCCTCTTGGATGAAACTTGGTCGTGATATAGACCGAGCGCGCCAAACGGGTGTCTGTTTGGACCCGATTCTAGTCCTTATATGGGAGACTGTTCGTGCAGTACTTGAGTTAGAATCAGCCACAGGCCTAACTACGCCTACCGCCTTGTTGCAGGCGCGACATGCACTCCAAGAGGCTCAGTCTGTTTCATCTGCGGAGGGCTCCCATAAGGGCAAGCCGCCGGAGTCGAGTGCTAGTTCTGATAATTCTGACTCAGAATCTGAGAGTGAGGCAGATGAAGGGCCGGAAGCGCCTCCGCTGATTGACCTAGAGGGGCCTCCTGTCTCACCCACGCGGCCCTCCGCCCCACCAGCAACGGCTGCTGCGCCTCAGAGGATGCACCTGCATCCGGTGGATGGTTTCAGCGGTTCCGTAAAGGGCCCTTATAGAGGGCTCCCTCTGGCGGACATGCCGAGTACATACCCTAACCTTCCCGCGCAATGCCCAGAATCCCCACCCGACTACGCGGACCCTCCGCACCCTTCACCCAATAGGAGGCATTTTTGGAGGTGGAGCCCTTTTACCACATTCAGACCTTTTGGCGTTCTTGGCGGCTACCGACCGCTGCTCAATGAACCCGAACCAGCCTCCGAGATGTTCCCAGTCATTATCAATCAGCAAGCTCGTAATCATGAACCCTATGATTACAAGCTCTTGAAGGAGCTGAGGCAAGCCGTCCATCAGTACGGCCCTAACGCCCCTTACACCCTGAATATGGTTGAAAACCTCTCCGCCCTAAATCATACACCCGCAGATATCCTTCAGCTGGCTCGCTCTTGCTTGCCTCCTGGCAGGTTTATCGATTGGAAGGCGTGGTTTGAGGAGTTAGCTGAGGAACAAGCCGCAAGAAACGCTGTGGCAAGGCACGGCGGGTGGAATGCGGATATGCTTTTAGGGAAAGGTGTTCACGCCCAGAATCAGACAGGATACCCCCAGGAGGTTTATGCCCAAATTTTTCGCTGTTTCATAGGGGCTTGGAAAAAATTGACAGGGGAAGGAGAGGCGCAGGCTTCGCTTAGCGGCATACACCAGGGTCCCACAGAACCTTTTGTAGATTTTGTAGCGAAAATGCAGACTGCGGCTGAGAGGATTTTCTCAGATCCAATGGTTGCAGAAACTGTGGTTAAGCAGATGATTTTTGAGCAATGCAATAAGGAGTGCAAGGTTATCCTGGCACAGAATAAGGAAAAGAGCTTGACAGAGTGGGTTCGGCTTTGCAGGGACGCTGGCAGCCCGTTAACTAATGCGGGGCTGGCTGCTATGTTAGCCAGCTCCTTACAAGTAAACACAAAGGACCCCAGAGCTTTAGAGGTAAAGCCAAAAAGATGCTATGGCTGTGGCCAGTCTGGGCATTTTAAGAGAGACTGCCCCAATAAAGATCAACCGCCTGCCGTTCAGCACCTCCGCGGGCCACGTGCAGTCACTAGGCTGTGTGGCCGCTGCCACAAGGGGCCTCACCGCGCCGAGGACTGTAAGTCAGTCTTCAATGCGCAAGGAGTACGCCTTTCTGGTCGTCCTGAGCAAGATTCAAAAAACGGGCAGGGGGGGTCCACCCTTGCGGTGGGCCCCCAAACACACCAACGGACGATGCGGCCCCCATCCAGACCCGCGCATCTCCCGGATCAGCAGGATTGGACCTCCGTGCCACCTCCGGGCTCGTGCTAACCCCAGCTATGGGAGTCCAATTGGTGGGGACCTCTTTCAGGGGGCCCCTTCCAGTAGGAACCGTGGGGCTTATATTAGGGAGAGCATCCATAGCGTTAAGAGGATTAACAATTGTGCCAGGTGTTGTAGACTCAGATTTCACGGGTAATGTCCAGGTTATGGTGCAGTCTCTGCAGGGCACTCTGGTCATTGCAGAGGGCGATAGGTTGGCACAGCTTCTGCTCTTGCCCAGCCTGCATTCAGTCTTTCCAAGCAAGCCAGGACAGAGGGGGAATAAAAGATTTGGGTCCTCCGGAGAAGTTTTTGAGGGTCTTCAGATGTCCCTAGAGTCTCGACCCATGCTGACTCTTAAAGTACAAGGCCGAGCCTTCCTAGGTCTGTTAGATACTGGAGCCGATAGGTCGATTATAAGACAGCAAGATTGGCCCCCCGCTTGGCCAACGAACCAAGCGGAAGACACCATCAGAGGGATCGGCCAAATCTCAGCGCCCATGGTGAGCGCCATTACTCTCCATTGGGAGGATGAGGAAGGGCATCAAGGCAGTTTTCAGCCTTATGTGCTGGCCCTGCCTGTTTCGTTATGGGGAAGAGATATTCTAGCTCAAATGGACGTGACTTTAACCACTGGTTACTCTCCAACTTCTAAACAGTTGCTGAATAGAATGGGATATGTCCCGGGCAGGGGGCTGGGAGCCTCCTTGCAAGGGCGCGTGAAGCCCATTCAGGCTGACTCTAACCCCGGTAGACAAGGCCTGGGTTTTTTCCTAGGGGCCACTGAGGGTGCATACCCGCCTACACCTATAAAGTTAACATGGAAAGTTAAGGCTCCAGTCTGGGTACCTCAGTGGCCCTTACCTCAGGAAAAACTTTCAGCATTGCATGCTTTGGTGTCAGATCAGTTGGAGAGGGGGCACATCGTCCCTTCCACGTCACCCTGCAACACCCCTATCTTCGTCATCAAAAAGAAATCAGGTGCGTGGAGGCTTTTACATGATTTGAGGGCCATAAATAGTTGCATGGAGCCTCTAGGACCTGTCCAGATGGGGTTGCCCCTTCTCTCAACTCTGCCGGAGCGGTGGCCTGTTGTTGTCATAGACATTAGAGATTGCTTCTTTTCTATCCCACTTCACCCTGAGGATGCCTCAAAATTTGCTTTAAGACAGACAACGGCCCGGCTTACGTTAGCAAAGCTTTTCAAAAGTTTTGTGATGTTATGGAAGTTAACCTAAAACACGGCATCCCATACAACCCTCAGGGGCAGGGTGTCATCGAGAGAGCGCATAGGACCATTAAAGAACTATTGCAAAAGCAAAAGGAGGGAATAGGTCATGGTCTGTCCCCCAGGGCCCAGTTGTCTG
This sequence comes from Choloepus didactylus, assembly GCF_015220235.1. Classification (NCBI taxonomy): domain Eukaryota; kingdom Metazoa; phylum Chordata; class Mammalia; order Pilosa; family Megalonychidae; genus Choloepus; species Choloepus didactylus. The sequence continues at coordinate 94,596,588 of NC_051334.1, read as the reverse complement.
CCGCCCTATTTACATACAATTATTTAAATGAAAACGCATCAACCATGACGCCTGCCCTACAACATACCACCCCAGGTCCTCCGCATAGAGGCCTGGTCCGTTGGAGGGATGTTCTGTCGGGGCAATGGAAAGGTCCTGACCCAGTGCTCAGCTGGGCCAGAGGCTCTGTTTGTGTCTTTCCCCAGGAACCGGGACGCCAACCAGTGTGGGTACCGGAGAGATTGGTGAGAACCGTGCAGTCGCCTGAGAACACCAAAGAACTGCAGCCTGACGGGTCGTTAAACCCCCAACGTGACCTGTTGGATCCAGTCCTCAACTCGCGTGATGAGCGGTCAAATGATGTCGACGGTGTCGACCACTCCCCAGCAGACCGGGAAGAGGGCCAGGAATATTGACCTTTTTTCCCTCCTGGTTCTCTTGGCCTAATCTGACCAACTGGGTTCTTCTTGCTGTGGGGTTATTAGTAGGTTTGATCATTGTTAAGAGTTTGCTGGAGCGTTTGTTTCAAAGACAACAGCAATTACGTGTTACCGCCATGATGGCCATGTCCTCTGCCTGTAAACTATAGTCCCTCTGCCCAGCACCCATCCCAACCACTCGAAGCTGGGCATTCGGGGGTAAGGTTCGCAGCTAACATTCGGTACCAGTGGCCCTAATTTTTGTCTCAGGTGGACCTCTTACGCAGAGTCCTAGTTGTGGCCAGACGGGACCCTTGGCGTTTGCACAGAGGCTCCTAGTGACGCCCTCGGCACTGGCTACCTTCTCCTAATCCTCCTGTCCCCCAGTTGTGAGACTGAGTACTGCAAGGAGGGCCACGTGGTTTCCGGCTCACGGGTTCTCCGGTCTCTATATGAAGTGAGCATTCTGGTCGGTGCCAGAGGTCCCACCTTGGTATGGCCGGGACCTAGTCCAGACTCCCCAAAGCACCAAAAAATACGTTGTGGGCCATCTTGGTCCACGGGAGCACATTCATCACTGGAGACACTGGGGCATAAAAAACAAAAAAGGGGGAGATGTGAGCAGCCACCTTCCGGATTTGGCCTAGTAGACAAGCTGCAGCCTGCCCTTGAGTTCCCCCCGCCCATCGAGTGGTGCCAAGATGGCGCCCACATCCTGCTTCCGGCTTCTGATGTATGTAACCACCCGCTGTATTCACCAATCATGCTTGTGTGCGTGGCGTTAGCCCATTGGATACACGCAAGGTTTATAAGAAAGTTCCCGGGCAAAGCTCGGGGAGACAGCCCACAAGGAGCCGTACCTGACGGCCGCATCGAGGTTGTTCTCCCCCGAGGTGTCTCGCCCCGGGTGGAACCTGTAAAGATGATGATTGCCTAGTCCCATTAAAAGTTTATCTGCTTTACCACCGCGAGTCCTGAGTGATCACAAGTGCTCCGGGTAAGACGTTGTCCGCACCCTCTCTCCCCTTATCTCTCTGGTCCCCATCGCCGGCCGACCGAGGACTCGAGGCGGGGCGGAGAAGCGCCGGACAACCCTGGGCATTTCCTTTCAATGGCTCTGACTAGGTTACTTGCTCCACTCTAGATTAGTATCATGGCCTAGAAAATGTAGTGATCTACATGACTAGACCTGATTCACAGAACCACTGCTAGTACCCAAGACAGCTCCAGCAGGAATATATGGACTAAAATTGAGAAAGCATGGACTAGGGGCAGATGGAAATCAAGGTGTGCTTACATAATAGTGAATTTCACTGAAGTAATTTTTATGGGGGCTAACCTAATATGGCCCAGATTTAAACTTTTCTGGCAATAAATGATAAAAGACAAAGGTGATGGTTTCTCTGCCTGATACACACAAATGACCAATTCTGGATACACCGGGGTTTCAAAGAGGGAAACAATATATTACAAGGTGCAAAGCAGGAGATAAGACAACCTATTGGTCTAAAACTCTGTCTATCTGAACCACAGTAATTCTGATAGTTTTAGAGTATCAAAAGATGGGCAGGTTTTAGGATAATGAGCACAATGGCTCTAGATGATGTAATTAGAGGTGATCTAATTATTGAGCATTGGCAGATTGATTACATGCTTACTCACAGAACATATGTAAGAAAATAGCAGCCTTAATATTATGATGGGTGTGATTTTTAATATTTTAATGAGGTATAGGTCACTTATAGGTTAAAGTCTTAAGCTACTGCACATGTCACGTGGACCTATTTTGGCTTAGATCCAGTTTTGGTTATCAGAATAACTTCAGACATGGGGTGGTTCCTACTGGGCTGACCAGAGGCCCTTTATTAATAAACACTGAGGTCTTTCTTTAGTGGTCATAAGACTCTAAAGTCAAAAAAACTGAATAAAATGAGTACAGGTAAAGGTCAGTCACAAAGATTTTTCAATCACAAGGGCACAAGATAAAGGCTATACAGTCATTATCAGAGATTAAGGCAGCTGGATTACACTTCAAAGATTTCAGGTATTTCCCTCTGCCTACTCTATAATAACCAGAAAGTAAAATGGAATATCTATATAATGATTCAGTAATCATAATCATCACTTAAATCCTAACTTCTCAGTTATAACTCCTCCCTCTTATTTGATAATTCTCTCAATCTTGAGGGATATCTGGGCAATGACTTTTCTAACTTCTTCATGCTGCAAAGGGGCATCAACATGTTGGATCAGAGGGATAAAATTGGTTGTTGTTGGAGAGAACAGTACTTCTAGGTTTCAGGGCTTATATGGCATAGGAAAAAATCTGGAGGCTTTAAGTGTCTGAAAAACCAACTTAACAAGTAAAACTTTTACGGAGCCCAGGGTATATTTTAGGGTTTCCAGGAACACTGTTGGTTGGGACTTGCCATGCTGTGGCAGTTTGCAATATCTGGCTGAAACTTGCATAAGAGTAACCTCTAGAATGACCTCTTGATTTGAAATCTCAGCCACTGAATATTTATTTCTTTTCCCCATTTTGGTCAACGAATCCCATGATGCCAGGGCCAGGCTCATCACTGGGAGTCATGTCCCATGTTGCCAGGGAGACTTACACCACTGAAATTCATGTCCCACATAGGGGGAAAGTTACTGAAAACAATGTATATTCTGCTATTGTTGGTTGCAATGTTCTGTAAATGTCTATTACATCAAGTTCATTTATCATATTATTCAAAATTTCTATTTCCTTAATGATCCTCTGTGTAGATATTCTATCCATTGATAAGTGTGGTGTATTGAAGCTGCCAGCTATTATTGGAGAAGTGTCTTCTTCTCCCTTCAGTGTTTTCTTTGTGTGCCTCTTGTATTTTGGGGCACTCTTACTTGGTGCATTAATATTTATGATTGTTTTTTCTTCTTGATGGATTATCTCTTGTAATAATATACAGTGTCCTTCTTTGTATCTTTTAATTGTTTTACATTTGAAGTCTGATTTATCTGATATTAGCTTAGCTACCTGTGCTGGTTTGGATGTATTATGTCCCCCAAAACACCATTATCTTTGATGCGGTCTTGTGTGGGCAGAAAATGTAGTGGTGTTGATTGGGCTGGAGACTTTTAATTGGATGTTTCTGTGGAGATGTGATCACTCAACTGTGAGTGAGATCTTTCACTGGATAATTTCCATGGAGATATGGCCCCGCCCAGTCAGCATGGTCCTTGATTAGTTTACTGGAGCACTATATAAGTTCAGACAGAAGAAGCAAGCTTTCTACAGCCAAGAGGGACACTTTGAAGAATACATAGGAGCTGAGAGAGTACCTGCAGAGAGAGACAGTTTGAAGATGGCTGTTGAAAGTAGACTTGCTCTGGAGAAGTTAAGAGAGGGCAAATGCCCCAAGAGCAACTGAGAGTGACATCTTGAAGAGGAACAGCAGCTAAGAGAGGACAAAACACCCCAAGAGCAACATTTTGCAGAATGCCATTTTGAAACACAACCTGGCAGCAAGGGGATACCAGCCGCATGCCTTCTGAGCTAACAGAGGTTTTCCAGACACCAATGGCCATTCTTCAGTGAAGGTTCCCTATTGTTGAGGCCTTACCTTGGACACTTTATGGCCTTAAGACTGTAACTTTGTAACCAAATAAGCCCCCTTTGTAAAAGCCAATCCGTTTCTGGTATTTTGCATGATGGCAGCATTAGCAAACTGGAACACTATCCCTGCTATTTTTGGTTGTTTTTTTTTTTTTTTCTTCATGAAATATCTTTTCCAACTCTTCACTTTCAACCTGTTTTTGTACTTGGGTCTTGAGTCTCTTGCAGACAGCATATAGATAGATCCTGTTTTGTTTGTTTGTTTGTTTGTTTGTTTATCCATCCTGCCAGTCTATATCTTTTGATTGGGGAGTTTAATCCATTAAAATTCAATGTTATTTTTGTAAAGGCAGTACTTTCTTCAACCATTTTGTCTTTTGGATTTTATCTCTCATATCTTATTTTTTTCTCTCTCTTTTTTCCCTTTTATTTCCCCTTACTGCTAATCTTCATTTCTACATTCTTCTCCCAAACTCTCTCTCCTATATTTTCCTATCTCTCTGTAGCACTCCCTTTATTATTTCTTATAAAGCAGGTCTCTTGTTCACTAACTCTCTCAGTGTCCATTTATATGAAAATGTTTTAAACTCCCCCTTATTTTTGAAGCAGGGTTTTGCTGGATAAAGAATTCTTGGTTGGCAGGTTTTCTCTATTATTATCTTAAATATATCATACCACTGACTTCTTGCCTCCATGGTTTCTGTTGAGAGATCCACACTTAGTCTTATCGAGTTTCCTTTGTGTGTTTTGGAATATTTTCTCTTGCTGCTTTTAGAATTCTCTCTTTATCTTTGAAATTTGACAACCTGATTAATAAGTGACTTGGAGTAGGTCTATTTCAATCTATTCTGTTTAGGGTACACTGAGCTTCTTGGATCTGAAGTTTTATGTCTTTCATAAGAGATGGTAAATTTTCGTTGATTATTTCTTCTATTATTCTTTCTTCCCCTTTTCCCTTCTCCTTCTGTGATGCCCATAACATGCATATTTGGGGGCTTCATGTTCTCATTAAGTTCCCTGAGACCCTGCTTATATTTTTCCATTCTTTTCCCTATCTGTTCTTTTGTGTATAGGATTTCAGATGTCCTGTCTTCCAGTTCAGTAATCCTTTCTTCTGCTTCTTCAAATCTGTTTTTCTATATCTTCATTGTGTTTTTCATCTCTTCTACTGTGCCTTTTATTCTCATAATTTCTGTCAGTTGTTTTTTGAAACTTTCAGTTACTTCTGTATGAACACTCTGTTTCTTCTTTTTATCCCTGATCTCTTTTGCCACGTTTTCCTTCGACTCATAGATTTGAGTTAGAAGATGTGTTTGAACATCTTTAATTAGTTTTTTCAACTCCTGTATCTCAGTTGAGGTGTTAGTTTGTTCCTTTGGCTGGACCTTATCTTCATTCTTCTAGTATGAGTCATGATTTTTTCTACTGTCTAAACATCTGATTTTCCTGCTTATTTTATTCTGAGGATCCATTTGTCTTTTGCCTAGGACTTTCTTGTTGGCTGTCTGTATTCTTTGTTCTTTGTCAGTATCAACAGCCAGTTGTCAGATTGGCTCTGTCCCCCACCCCCAGTCTTCCCCAAACACCAGGCTCCCACATCAGCCTGCTTCATCAATGGGGGATAGGCACTGGGCCCCAAGCAAAATTTGTGTGTGTGTGTGTAAAAATGTCTGCTGGCTCCCAGCAGTGTTCTGTTTTCAACCAGTCAATGTGATCTGGCTGTGTTTTAGGGCACTACTGTAACAGTTGGGTCATCTGTATTACCAAACCAAAACATAGGAGGTTCCCAAGCAGGGGGTCCTGGCCAGCTCCAGTGGGACTGAAATAGTCTATGAAGAGCCCTTCAATTCTCTTGCACTTTCCAGTCTTTCTGGCTGCTTTCCAGTGCCAGCAGATGTCGCTGTTTGATAACTTAATTGCCCTCAGGAGGAGTTTACCCTGGCATCCAGGCTGCTTTTGACTGGGCATGCTGAAACTGTGAGTTTCCTCAGCCTTCACTTTGCTGGACAAAATCTGGCTCAATTGTGGGGGTTGTGACCCTTACATTATTTGTGGCTGAGGACTCCCCCAGATGTACCAGTTTTCAGCTGTTCCATGGGCATGGAAATAGCCGCTAACAGCTGTTTCCCTCAGGGGTTGTGGAAGGGCTTTCTGACCCAGGGTTGTGAAAATGGTCTCTGTCCACATTTTCTCAGACTCTTTGTCCCTCATTTATCTGGGCCTTGAAATGTCCTTCCCTGTCCCCTGGTCTCCAAATGGTGGGGTCTGTCAGTGCTGTGAGAGAATTTATATTCTGTTTCTTGCTTCTGTAAGAGACAAAGTGATGATGAGGGGAGCAGACCTGCCAGTCCATGATAGGGTTCTCCAACCTGATGTTTACCTCTGTCTTCAATTCTGCATTTGTAGGGACTTTCTCCAATCCATATCTTCCTCATGTTCTGAACAATTCATAACTGTCCCTTTGATTTTCTGGGGAGAGATTTTCAGTAGCTGTTTATGTCACCAAGTTGATGAAGTTACCCAATTTCATTTATTTCTGTTCTAATCTTTGCTTTTTCTTTCCTTCTGTTCTCTTTGAGGTTAATTTACTGTTCTTTTTCTAGTTCCTCCAGGTGTACAGTTAAGTCCTCAGTTAGCTCTTTCTTCTTTTATAATGTGGGCATTTAAGGCAATAAATTTCCCTCTCAGCACCACCTTTGCTGCCTCCCAAATGTTTTGATATTTTGTGTTGTCATTCTCATTTGCCACAAGATAGTTTCTGATTTCTCTTGTAATTTTTTCCTTGACACACTGATTGTTTAAGAGTGTGTTATATAACTTCCATATATTTGTGAATTTTCCAGCCTTCCAACTGTTATTGATTTCCAGGTTCATTCCATTATGATCTGAGAAAGTATTTTGTATAATTTCAATCTTTTAAAATTGAGACTTCCTTTGTGATTGGTCATCTATCCTAGAAAATGACCCATGAAGCCTTGAAAAAATACGTAACCTGCTGTTCTATGGTGCAATGTTCTGTAAATGTCTAAGTCTAGTACCTTTATCATATTATTCCAGATCTCTGTTTCCTTATTGATCCTCTGTCTAGATGTTCCATCTATTGAAGAATGTGGTGTATTGAATTCTCCAACTACTATTGTAGAGTGTCTATTTCTCTTTTCAGTGTTAACAGTGTTTGTCTCATATATTTTGGGGCACTCTGGCTTGATGCATAAATATTTATAATTGTTATGTCTTCTTCAAGAATTGTCCCTTTTATTAATACATAGTTTCCTCTTTGTCTTTTTTCATTGTTTTAAATTTTAAGTCTAATCTGTCAGATATTAGTATAGATACCCCTGCTCCTTTCTGGCTGTTTTTGAGGAATATCTTTTTAAAGTCTTTCACTTTTAAACTATTTTTACCCTTCAGGCTAAAGTGAGTCTCCTGTACACAGTATTTTTTTAATGAACTTTACTTTTGTATTATAAAAATAATATTTGGTATTACAAAAGATTCAAAAATTAGGAAAGTAGTTTTAAAAAATATTTCCTTATACTCAACTCCTAAATATTCCATATCTATATTAAGTAATAAGTATGTAATAAGAAAGACAGCAAAACCTTGCTGATAATGGTTTTTCCAGACTACATGTTTTATTTTATTGTGAGACTTTCAAATATCTCATTGTTCTGAGCTCATCTGATTCCAGTAGCACCAATCATATGTTAATTTGGATTCAGATGAAACTTTCATGGTTATTGTAATTTATTTATTTTTTATTCAGTTTTATTGAGAAATATTCACATACTGTACAATCATCCATGGTATACAATAAACTGTTCACAGTACCATCTTATAGTTGTGCATTCATCACCCCAAGCTATTTTTGAATATGTTGCTTACACCAGAAAGAATCAGAATGAGAATAAAAAGTAAAAATGAAAGTAAAAATAAAAATAAAAAACCCACCCAGATCACCCCCCAACCCACCCTATTTTCATTTAGGTTTGTCCCCATTTTTCTACTCATCCATCCATACACTGGATAAAGGGAGTGCGATCCACAGGGTTTTCACAATCACACTTACTGTCACCCATTGTAAGCTACATTGTTATACAGTTGTCTTCAAGAGTTAAGGTTAGTGGGTTGGGGTTTGGTAGTTTCAGGTATTTACTTCTAGCTATTACAATATATTAAAACCTAAAAAGTTTTATCTATATAGTGTGTAAGAATGTCCACCAGAGTGACCTCCTGACTCCATTTGAAATCTCTCAGCCACTGAATCTTTATTTTGTTTCATTTTGCATCCCCCTTTTGGTCAAGAAGATGTTCTCAATCCCATGATGCTGCATCCAGATTCATCCCTGGGAGTCATATCCTGTGTTGCCAGGGAGATTTACACTCCTGGGAGTCAGTCCCACATAGTGAGGAGGGCAAGGTCACCCAACAAGATGGCTTAGTTAGAGAGGGCCACATCTGAGCAACAAAGAGGCACTCAGGGGGAGACTCTTAGGCACAGTTAAAAGCAGGGTTAGGCTCTCCTTGCAGCAACAAGCTTCATAGGGGCCAGCCCCAGACAGAGGGCTCAGCACATCAAGCTGTCAGTCCCAATGTTTGTGAGAATATCAGCAACAATCCAGGTGAGGAAGTCCAACACCTCTGCATTCTCCCCCAGCTCCTCAGAGAGCCCCCAAATACATATTTTTATTCTCCACCAAAATTACTTTAGGATGTGTTGCTACTTCATTCTAATCTATACAGACCTAACATAGCTCACTTCCTGGTCAAAGTTCCATGGAATTCTAGTGATTGAACTGACTGTAGAAGTTATATTGTTTAGAAAATATAGATCCTACACCAAATAAACATCTCTTCCCTTGGTCTCACATGGAAGTTGAAGTTTGAACACAGTCAGTTTCAACATTTACCCTTTCGTCTGATTTGCTCTAGTCTTAACCAGATCTGCTTTATTCATATCTCTAATTGAAGTCTGGGCTCTGTTTCAGCTTTTTTTTTTTTTAACAGTATCTGTATGCATAAATACTAATATTCATATCTTCTGAACTCTAGCTCTGAATTTCAGTTGTAACACAGATACCCAGTGTTCTAGAGACCAATCAGGTTATACATTAAGGGATCAACATCTCAGAGTTAGGAGATTGCCATTTCAATTCAGGAATAGATTTGACTGCAGTAAGAGCTTACAATCTAGGGACAATTACAATAATCATTTCCATTAGGCTATGCTCTAAGATTTAATTCTGAGTTTACACATTGTAGTTAGTCCATATTGGTGAGGCATTATAGTGTTTGCCTTGGTTTCTGGCATACTTCACTCAACATGCTGTCTACAAGATCCATTCACCTCCTTGTGTGTCTCACAACTTCACTCCTCATAGTTGCTCAATATTCCATTGTATGCATACATCACAGTTCAGCATTCTGTTCCTCAGTCAGTGTACCCTTAGGCCACCTCCACCCATTGCAAATCACGAACACTGCTTCCACAAACACCAGTGTGCAAATGTCCACCCATGTCTTTGCTCCCAGATCCTCCAAATACACACCCCACAATAAGGTCACAGGACCGTATGGCTCCACATACTCAGCTTCATGTGGAGCCACCACAGTGACCTCCAGAAAGGCTACACCATTCTGCCCCTTCATCAACGGTAAATAGGTACATTTCTCTCTCCATGTTTTCTCCAGCACTTTTACCTCTATTTATATTTTTTCCTACAATCTTATAGAGATATATTCACATAACATACAACCATCCACAGTGTACAATCAGTTGTTCATTACATCATCACATAGTTGTACATTTATCACCACAGTCAGCACTTGAACATATTAATTATTATGAAAAAGTGTTTTTTTTGGTGAATAATAAAAAATATAATAAAAAGAAAAATAAAAATGTCATACAATACCATATAATAGTAAGGACAAAAAACAATACCACTACCAAGAATCCCATAGCCCTCCCTTATATCCCCCTTTCATATACATTTAGCTTTGGTATATTGCCTTTGTTACATTTAATGGAAGCATAGTGGAATGTTACTCTTGACCACAGACTCCAGTTTGCTTTGATTATGTTTTTTTTCCCAAATACCATCCCTTTTTTTCAACACTCTGGATGGCTGGCATTCATTTGTTCTCCCACATGTGAGAACATTTTTATATTTGTACATTTAGCAACAGTCAATGGCCACTCCAGTTTTTGCCAAGTTATACAGTCCCAGTCTTCATCATCTATCTTTACCTCTGGTGTCAGTCATTCCCCTATCCCAACTCTTTCAGATTTATCAGAGACGTCTTTGTTCCATGTACTTACAATAGTGTGCTACCATCACACACTAATTATGCTATCCATTTCTGGATCTATACAATCATTCCTGCTGAATATTTCTTTAGTCCTTCAGCATCAAATGCCTGATCTCTACCTTCTTTCTGTCTCCTGGTAGCCTGTGTTATCAGCTTTTAACTCAAAGTTTGCTTATTAGTGTTATTTCATATTAGTGAGACCATGCAGTATTTGTCCTTTTGATTCTGGCTAACTTCACTAGCATAATGTCCTCAAGGTTCATCCACATTATTATATTTTCCATGTCTTTGTTCTGTCTTACAGCTGCATAATATTCCACCATATGTATATACCACAGTTTGTTTATCCACTCGTACATTGATGGACATTTGGGCTGTTTCTATCTCTTGACAGTCATGAATAATGCTGCAATAAACGTTGATTTACAAATGTCTGTGTCTTAGCTTTCAGTTCCTTTGAGTATATACCTAGCAATGGAATAGCTGGATCATATAGCAAATCTATACTTAGCTTCCTGAGGAACCTCCACACTGTCTTCCAGAGTGGTTGTGTCATTCTGCATTCCCACCAGCTATGAATAGGTGTGCCTCTTTCTCCACATCCTCTCCAGCACTTGTAATTATGTGATTTTTGGGGTAATGGCTATTCTGGTAGGTCTGAGATGGTATCTCATTGTGGTTTTGATATGCATTTCCCTAATAGCCAGTGAAGTTGAGCATTTTTTCATATGATTTTGAGCCATTTGTATTTCCTCTTCAGTAAAGTGCCTGTCCATGTCTTTTGCCCAGTTTTTAATTGGGTTGTTTGTCTTTCTGTTGTTGAGTTGTAGGATTGTTTTACATATTCAGAATATTAAACCCTTATGTCATATGTGGTTTCCAAATATTGTCTCCCATTGTGTAGGCTGCCTTTTTACTTTTCTAATAAAGTCCTTGGATGTACAAAAGTGTTTGATTTTGAGGAGATCCCATATGTCTATTTGTTCTTTGGTTGCTCGCACTTTGGGTGTGAGGTCTAGGAAACCATTTCCTATCAGATGATCTTCAAGACAGTGCCCTATGTTTTCTTCTAAGAGTCTTATGGTCTTAGTGCTAATGTTCAGGTCTTTGATCTAATTAGTTAATTTTTATATAGGGTGTGAGGTAGGAGTCCTCTTTCATTCTTTTGGAAATGGATATCCAGTTCTCCAAACACCATTTATTGAAGAGGCTGCTCTGTCACCACTGATTTGGTTTGACTGCCTTATCAAAGATCAATTGTCCATAGATGCAAGAGTCTATTTCTGAACACTCAATCTAATTCCATTGGTTGGTATCTCTGTCCTTATGCCAGTACCATGCTGTTTTGAGCACTGTAGCTTTATAATATGCTTTGAAGTCAGGTAATGTGAGACCTCCTACTTCATTCCTCTTTCTCAAGATATTTTTGTCTATTCAGGGGAACTTGCCTTTCCAAATAAATTTGGTTATTGGTTTTTCTATTTCTGCAAAGGAAGTCATTGGAATTTTAATTGGTATTGCATTGAATCTATAAATCAGTGTAGGTGGAGTTGACATCTTAATTATATTGGGTCTTCCAATCCATGAACATGGTATACTCTTCCATTTTTTTGGGTCCTGTTCAATTTTTTTTAGCAGTTTCTTGTAATTTTCTTTGTATAGGTCTTTTGTGACCATTAAGTTTATTCCTAAATACATGATTCTTTTGGTTGCTACTGTAAATGGAATTTTTTTAAAAAATTTTTTCCTCTTGTTACACATTACTTGTGTATAAGGACACTACAGATTTTTTGTGTTGATCTTGTAGCCTTCCACTTTGCTGTATTCACTGATAGCTCTAATAGCTTTGCTGTAGATTTTTCTGGATTTTCTACATGTAGAATCATGTCATCTGCAAACAGTGAAAGTTTTACTACTTCCTCTCCAATGGATGCATTTTATTTCTTTTACTTGCCTGATTGTTCTAGCTAGAACTTCCAGAACAATGTTGAATAACAATGGTGACAGTGGGCATCCCTGTCTTGTTCCAGATCTTAGAGGGAATGCTTTCAGTCTCTCTCCATTGGGTATGATGTTAGCTGTGGGTTTTTCATATATTGCCTTTATCATATTGAGAAAATTCCCTTCTATTCTTATCCTTTGAAGTGTTTTCATCAAGAAAGGATGTTGAATTTTATCAAATGCATTTTCTACATCGATTGAAATGATCATGTGGTTCTTTTGCTTTGATTTATTGATGTGGTGTATTACATTGATTGATTTTCTTATGTTTAACCAGCCTTGCATACCTGGAATAAACCCCACTTGGCTGTGGTGCATAATTCTTTTAATGTGTTGCTGGATTTGATTTGTGAGAATTTTGTTGAGGATTTTTGCATCTATATTCATTAAAGAGATTGGTCTATAATATTTTTTTAGTATCTTTGATTTTGGTTACAGTGATGTTGGCTTCATAGAATGAGTTGGGTAGTTTTCCTGCCTCTTCAATTTTTTTGAAGAGTTTGAGCAGGATTGGTATTAATTCTTTCTTGAATGCTTGGTAGAATTCACATGTGAAACCATCTGATCCTGGGCTTTTCTTTTGTGGGAGCTTTTTGATGACTGACTGAATCTCTTTACTTGTGATTTGTTTGTTGAGGTCCTCTATTTCTTCTTGGGTCAATGTTGGTTGTTTATGCTTTTCTAGGAAGTTGTCCATTTCATGTAAGTTATCCAGTTTATTGGTGTATAGTTGCTCATATATCTTCTCATTATCTCCTTTATTTCTGCAGGGTTAGTAATTACGTTTCCTTTTCCGTTTCTTATTGCATTTATTTGCATCTACTGTTTTTTGTTTTGTTTTGTTTTGTTTTTGTTACCTAGCTAGGGTCCATCAGTTTTGTTGATTTTCTCAAGGAACCAGCTTCTGGTTTTGTTGATTCTCTCTATTGTTTTCCTATTCTCATTTTCATTTATTTCTGCTCTGATCTTTCTTATTTCTTTCCCTGTCTTTGCTTTGGTGTTTATTTGCTGTTCTTTCTCTAGTTCTAATTGGACAGTTAATTCCTCAATTTTTGCTCTCTCTTCTCTTTTACTATAGGCATTTAGGGCAATAAATTTCCCTCTCAGCACCGCCTTTGCTGCATTCCATAAGTTTTGATATGTTGTGTTTTCATTGTCATTTGCCTTGAGGTATTTACTAATTTCTCTTGTAATTTCTTCCTTTCCCCACTGGTTTTCTAAGAGTGTGTTGTTTAGTCTCCATATATTTGTGAATTTTTCAGTCTTCTGCCTGTTATTTAATTCCAACTTCATTCTGTTATGATCTGAGATAGTGTTTTGTATAATATCAATATTTTTAAATTTGTTGAGGCTTGCTTTGTGACCCAGCATATGGTCTATCCTTGAAAATGTTCCATGGGCACTCAAGAAGAATGTGTATTCTGCTGTTGTGGGGTGTAGTGTTCTATAAATATCTGTCAAGTCTAGTTCATTTATCATACAATTCAACATCTCCATTTCCTTGTTTATCCTATGTCTAGATGTTCTATCCATTGATGAGAGTGGTGTATTGAAGTCTCCAACTATTATTGAGTTATCTACTTCTCCTTTCAGGGTTCTCAGTGTCTGCCTCATGAATTTTGGGGCATTCTGGCTTAGTGTATAAATGTTTATTATTGTTATGTTTTCTTGATGAATTGCCTCTTCTGTTAATATATAGTGTCCTTCTTTGTCTCTTTTAATTGTTTTACTTTTGAAGTCTACTTTGTCTGATATTAATATACCTACTCTTGTTTTTTTTTCTGGTTGCTGTTTGCATGAAAAATCTTTTTCCAACATTTTACTTTCAGCCAATTTTTGTCCTTGTGTCTAAGATGAGTTTCTTGTAGACAGCACATAGATGGGTCCTGTTTTTTAATCCATTCTGCCAGTCTTTGTCTTTTTATTGGGGAGTTTAATCCAGTAACATTTAGTGTTATTACTCTAAGGAAATTACTTTCTTCTATTATTTTGTCTTTTGGATTTTATATGTCATGTCTTACTGTTTTCCTCTCTCTCTTTACCCTTCCTGATATTCTTCATTTCTATACTCTTCTCCAAACCTCTTTCTCCTGTATTTTCCTATCAGTCTGTAGCACTCCCTTTAGTATTTCCTGTAGCACCAGTCTTGTATTCGTGAACTCTCTCAGTGTCTGTTTGTCTGAAAATATTTTAGTTTCTCCCTCATTTTTGAAGGACAGTTTTGCTGGATATACAGTTCTTGCTTGGCAGTTCTCTTTCAGTATGTTAAATGTATCATACTACTGTCTTCTCGCCTACATGGTTCCTGAGGAGAAATCTGTGCATAGTCTTATCAAGCTTCCTTTGTACATGATGGATTGCTTTTCTCTTGCTGTTTCAGAATTCTCTCTTTGTCTTTGACATTGGACAATCTGATCAATGTCTTGGAGTACATCTATTGGGGTCTATTCTGTTAGGGGTCTGCTGTACTTTAATCTCTAATTTTCTGTCTTTCATAAGAGTTGGGAAATTTTCAGTGATTATTTCTTCTGTTATTCTTTCTGCCCCTTTCTCCCTCTCTTCTCCCTCTGGGACACCCATAACACATATGTTTGTGCATTTCGTGTTGTCACTCATCTCCCTAAGACCCTGCTCATATTTTTCCATTCTTTTCACCATCTGTTCTTTCATGTGTGTAAATTCAGATACCTGATTTTCCAATTCACTGATACTTTCTTTTGCCCGTTCAAATCTACTACTGTATCCCTCCTTTGTCTTTTTCATCTTCTCCATTATGCCCTTCATTCACATAAGTTCTGTCATTTGTTTTTCAACTTTATGAATTCTTCTTATGGTGATCCAGTGTCCTACTTATATCCTTCATTTCTTTTGCTATCTCTTCCCTCAGTTCATTGACTTGATTTTTGAATTGATTTAGATTTGTTTGAACATCTCCAATTAGTTCTTCCTTTAGCTCATTGAATTGATTTAGCAATATTTGCTTCAACTCCTGTATCTCAGTTGAACTATTAGTTTCTTCCTTTGGCTGATCCATACGTTTGTGTTTCCTAGTATGTCTCATTATCTTAAGCTGTCTAGGCATCTGACTTTCTTGATTAGTTTATTCTGGAGCTTGTTTTCACTCTTTTACCTAGGATTTTCTTGTTGTTTTGCTTTGTTCTCTAACCTTTGGTGTTTAGTTCAGCTTATTCTAGACCTTTAACTTAGATTCTGTTTAGTTGATCAGAGTTTTTCACCTCTTGTATTTCTGTTTCTTGCCCTGCCTCTTTGTAGCATTTTTGTGTGGAGAGCTCCTCAGATATTGCCAGCCCCAGTCCAATTTTCCTAGTCCAGAGAGGCCCAGGTCTTGGGAGGAGGGTATGGAGTTTCCTTGAAAATGAGACACTTCTCTGAGGCCTTTAGACTCTGTGCTTCTCCTATGCTGTCCAGCAGGTGGTGCTTGCCAGCCTGCAGTTCCCCCACCAGTGTAAGGAGGTTGGGAGCCTTTAGTTGTCCAGGTGACCCTAACCCATTCCAGGACATGGCTGACTTAAGCTAGTTAATGAATTCAAAACCCTGGGGTCTGAGTTCCCAAAGGGGCTGGGAAGTTATGGTGTTTAGTGAATTTTCTCCACAACTAGTCTTATTGCTTTGTCTCTCAGAGCTATCTTTGCTCTGCTCTTGCCTGGGCCCAAATTGCAAGTCTTTGAGACTTTCTGTAGTGGGCTTCTTAGAATAATTATTTTAGAAAAAGAGAAAAAAATTTTAAAAAAATGGAAATTCCCAGTATGGACTATTTACAGTCTTTGGAGATCTAAAGGGCTATTGAAATACTAAAAGACCAGGAGTTCAGGGTGATTAAGGAGCAATCAAGAAAGCAGAGAAGCTGGCTTTTCAGACAAATGCTCTTCCTCCCTGGATTTGCGTATGTGTCTGATTCTGTTTGAGCCCTGCCCTTCTCCCTGTTATGTTCACCTGACTCCAAAAAATCTCTGTTTTTATTTTTTTCCTATTTTTTGCTGTTTTGCTAGCCCTATCTCCTCTCTGCTGGGCTGACTGCTCCCAGATTTCCCATTGTCTGCTTTCAGTTTATCTATGGTTGCAGCTTTTGTTCTCCCTCCTGGTTCCCAGCTTGGATGGCCCCTTCTTCCTCAGGGATTGTGTCTGGAAGGGAGGGGCACAGACCCCCTTGCTGTGATAAGTTACAGATTTTGCTGAGCTCAGCTGTTCCACACATTCATGAGTGTTGTATGAAATTTATCCAATCCCAAATTCCTCTGTGATGTATGGTCCATGCAGTTCTTGGCTTTCTACCAACTTCCCCAGAGGGGTAACTACAATATAGACCTCAGCACTTCACCATCTTGCCCCAGCTTTTTAAACAGCATTTTGATTGGGGGTTTAATCCATTAACATTTAATGTTATTAATATAAAGGCAGTACTTTTATCTACTATTCTGTCTTTTGGATTTTATGTCATATCTTTTTTAATTCAATTTTATTGGGATTGTTCACTGTGCCAGTTTATATGTATTATGGCCCCCAACACACCATGTTCTTTAATGCAGTCTTGTTAGGGCAGACATATTAGTGTTGATTAGATTGGAACTGATTGATTGTTTCCATGGAGATGTGACTCAATCAACTGTGGGCAAGACCTTTGATTAATTTCCATGGAGGTGTTACCCCACCCATTCTGGGTGGGTCTGAATTAAATCACTCAAGTCATATAAAAGTGTTCCCATACAAAAGGAGGTGCTGCAACCAAGAAGGACACTTTGAAAAATGCACAGGAGCTGAGAGAAAAGGTGGAACACAACCTGGGATCAGCAGACACCAGCCACCTGCCTTACCAGTTAACAGAGGTTTTCCAGATGCCACTGGCCTTCCCTCAGTGAAGGTATACTTGTTAATGCTATAGCTTGAACACTTTTATGGCCTTAAGACTGTAACTTTGTAACCAAATAAACCCCCTTTTTAAAAGGCAATCCATTTTTGATATTTTGCATAATGGGCAGCATTAGCAAACCAGAACATTCACATACCATACAATCATCCAAAGTGCACAATTGCCCATGGTAACATCATACAACTATGCATCCATTATTCCAGAAAAGAAATAAAAACAAAAGAAAATGCAAATCCTCCCATACACATAACCAACCTGTCCCTCCATTATTGATTCATACTGTTGGTATAGTACATTTGTTACTGTTGATGAAAGAATATTAAAATACTGCTAACTGTAGTACATAGTTTGCAAAAGATAAATTTTCCCCATCAACCCTCTATTATTAACTTCTAGTTATACTCTCATACATTTGTTCTAGTTCATGAAAGATTCCTAATATTTGTACAGTTAATCATAGACATTGTCCACCACAATATTCACTGTTTTATACATTCCCATCTTTTAACCTCCAACTTTCCTTCTGGTGATGTATGTGGCTCTGTTTCCCCTTTCCAACACATTCACACACCATTCAGCACCATTAGTTATTCTCACAATAATGTGCTACCATCACCTCTGTCCATTTCCAAACACTTAAGCTCAACCTAGTTTAACATTCTGTTAATAATAAGCAACAGCTCCCCATTCTTTAGCCTCATTCTATATCCTGGTAACTTATATTTCATGTCTGAGTTTACATATTACAATTAGTTCATATCAGTGAGACCATACAATATTTGCTCTTTTGTGTCCGACTAATTTCACTCAATATAGTGCCCTCAAGGTTTCTTCATCAAACCATTTTTTGTTTTTTTTAAAGACAGTTTTGTTCACCCACCATACATTCTGACCTAAGTAAACAATTGATGGTTCCCTGTACAATCACAAATTTATGCATTCACCATCATCACCACTATCTATATAAGGACATTTCCATTTCTTCTACAATGAAGGAGGAAGAGTCAAAGAAGGTAGAGAGACAAAAGAAAAAGAGAAAAAAATGACAGCTAAAACAACAAAAGAAAAGATAGAATTAAACTAAAGTACAATAAAAGAGACAGACAACATCACCAATGCCAAGAGTTCCATACTCCCCCCTTATATCTCCCTCTTATAGGCATTTAGCTTGGTATATTGACTTTGTTACATTAAAGGAAGCATAATACAATGTTTCTGTTAGCTATAGTATCTAGTTTGCATTGATTGTATTTTTCCCCAATACCACCCAATTTTAATACCTTGCAAAGTTGACTTTCATTGTTCTCCCACATTTAAAAACATATTTGTATATTATATCACAATTGTTGAGCACTCTAAGTTTCACTGAGTTACAGAGTCCCAGTCTTTATCTTTCCTTTTTCCTTCTGGCATCCCAGATGCTTCTAAATTTCCTCTTTCAGCCATACTCACAGTCATCTTTGTTCAATATACTTACATTGTTTTGCTATCATCACCCAAAATTGTGTTTCAAACCTCTCACTTCTGTCTTTTCCTGTCTTCCTGTAGTGCTCCCTTTAGTATTTCCTGTGTAGCAGGTATTTTGTTCACAAGCTCTGTCATTGTCTGTTTGTCAGAGAATATGTTAAACTCTCCCTCATATTTGAAGGACAGTTTTGCCAGATATAGGATTCTTGGTTGGCAGTTTTTCTCTTTCAGTATCTTAAATATATCACACCACTTCCTTCTTGCTTCTATGGTTTCTACTGAGAAATCTGCACATAATCTTATTGAGCTTCCTTTGTATGTGATGGATCACTTTTCTCTTGCTGCCTTCAGGATTCTCTCTATCTTTGATGTTTGATAATCTGATTAAGTTTTTGGTTTAGGTCTATTCAGATGTATTCTTTTTTTTGGATATGCTGCACTTCTTGGATCTATAACTTTATGTCTTTCATAAGAGATGGGAAATTTTCACTGATTATTTCCTTTATTATTGATTTTGCCCCTTTTCCCTTCTCTTCTTCTGAGACACTCATGACACATACATTCATACATGTCATGTTGTCATTCAATTCCCTGAGATGTTGCTAATATTTTTCCATTCTTTATCCTATCTGTTTTTTTGTGTGTAGGATTTCAGGTGTCTTGTTCTCCAGTTCCTGAGTGTTTTCTTCTGCCTCTTGAACTCTGCTGTTTTATAGCTCCATTGTGCTTTTCATCTCTTGTGTTGTGTCTTTCATTTCCATAGATTCTTCCAGTAGTTTTTCAAACTTTTGATCTCTACCTTATGTTCACCTAGTGTTTTCTTTATATCCTTCATCTCTTTTGCCATATCTTCCCTGAACTCATTGGTTTTTGATATGGTTTAGCAAATTTCTTTGAAAATCTTTAATTGGCTGTTTCATTAAATTGAAACAATATCTAAACTCTGTCTTAACTGAGGTATAAGTTTATTCCTTTCGCTGGGCCATATCTTTGCTTTTCCTAATGTAACTTACAGTTTTCAGTTGTCTAGGCATCTGGTTTCCTTGGTTGCCCCAATCAGATTTTCCCAGACCAGAATGGGTTCAGGTCTCCAAGTGGGGCTATATTCAGAGTCAAGTTCTCCTGAGGGTGTGTCTTAGATTGACAGACTTTCCTGTGATGGCTCTAGCCACAGTGATTTTCCTAACCTGCCCAGCTGGTGTCACCTGTCAGCCTGTCATTCCTGACTGTTGTAAGGGGTGTGGCCCCTTTAATTCTTAGTTTAGTTTGTTTCTATTTTGACTGGTGTCCCCGAGGCCCTGGGGTCTGAGTACTGAAGGGTGGGCTGGCACTAGAGCTCTGCCTCTCCTCCTTCCTGTTAGGAAGATACACCCCCTAGGGTGTTATTTTCTGCATTTGAAGAGCTCCTTTGTCTCTCTAACTCTGTAACTTCACTTGTGTCTGAGTCCGAGTGATGCAAACTGAAAATTGCCACTCTGGTTGAGAGAGAGAAAAAAGGGAAAGAAAGCCCCCTTTCAGAGCCAGTCCATGGCTCCCTGGTTTTGCCCTTTGGTCAGATAGAGTACCCAGTCCTCTGGGCTCCCTCTCCTGGGACACTCATGTCCTCTGGCTCTCCAAGGTCAGTCTCTAAAAGCCTGTGTATTTTTCCTTTTTTTAAATTAATTTTTTCCATAAGCCCCACCTTCTCTCCACTGGGAACAACCTCAGGGTATTTTGCTGCTTGTTAGGGTTTTGTATTTGTAGCTTATATTCAGCAGTCCACTTTTGTTAATTAAATCCCCAGATGGAGGTGGGCTGAGCTATATTTGCTTCCTCCAAGAATGCTGCTTTCTCCCACAGAGAAGTCCTGCAGCTCATCCTGTTGTTTGGGGAGGGGGCTCCAGGTACTTTTCCACAGTTTTTACTTACAGATTTTATGCTGCAATCTCAGCCATTCCACCCAATGCAGGTTTGTGTATGATGTGTGGAAGTCATGGTTGTCCCCCACCAGTTGTTCCAGATTATTTATAGTCATTCCTGATTGTTTATTAGTTGCACCAGGGGATTAACTAAATTCCATACCTCTCTATGTCACCATTGTGCTCCTTCTTCTGTCATACCTTATTTTTTACTCTCTCTCTCTTTTTACCCTTACTGATAGTCTTCATTTCTACACTCTTCTCCAAACTTCTCTCTCCTGTATTTTCCTATCTGTCTTTAGTATTTCTTGCAGAACTTGTCTCTATTTCATAAACTCTCTTGGTGTCTGTCTGAAAATATTTTAAATTCTTCCTCATTTTTTATGGTAAGTTTTGCAGGATATAGAATTCTTGGTTGGTGGTTTTTCTCTTTCAGCATCTTAAATAAATGATACCTCTGCCTTCTCACCTCCATAATTTCTTTTGTGAATTCCACATATAGTCTTATCAAGCTTCCTTTCTGTGTGATGGATTGCTCTTCTCTTGCTGCTTTCAGAATTCTCTCCTTGTCTTTGACATTTGAAAACCTACTAGTAAGTGTCTTGGAGTAGGTCTATTTGGATATATTCTGCTTGGAGCATGCTGTACTTCTTGGACCTGTGATTTTATGTCTTTCATAAGAGTTGGCAAATTTTCTGTGATTATTTCCTCTGTTATTTTTTTCTGCCCCTTTTCCCTTCTCTTCTCCTTCTGGAACACCCATGGCATTTATATACATGCACTTCATGTTGTCATTCAATACCCTGAGACCATGGCTGTATTTTTCCCTTCTTTTCCCTAGCTATTTTTTTTCTGTGTAGAATTTTATATGTCTTGTACTCTAGTTCACTAAACCCTTATTCTGCATCTTAGAATCTGTGATTGTAAGTCTCCATGGTGTCTTCTATTGTGCCTTTCATTCCCATAAGTTCTGCCATTTGTTTTTTCAAACTTTCAAGTTCTTCTTTATGATCACCCAATGTTTTCTTTATATCCTTCATCTTTTTTGCCATATCTTCTGTCACCTCATTCACTTGATTTTTTAATAGACTCAGCATGTTTTTTGAACATTGTGCTGGTTTGGATGTATTATGTTCCCAAAATGCCATTATCTTTGATGCAGTCTTCTGTGGGCAGAAAACATTTTGGTGTTGATTGGGTTGGAGACTTTTGATTGGATGTTTCCATGGAAATGAGATAACTCAACTGTGGGTGAGATCTTTCATTGGATAATTTCCATGGAGGTGTGGCCCCTCCCATTCAGCATGGGCCTTGATTAGTTTACTGGAGCACTATATAAGCTGAGAAAGAAGGAGCAAGCTTGCTACATCCAAGAGGGACACTTTGAAGAATGCACAGGAGCTTAGAGAGTAGCTGCAGATGAGAGACAGTTTGAAGATGGCCATTGAAAACAGACTTTTGCTCTAGAGAAGCTAAGAGAGGAAAAATGTCCCAAGAGCAACTAAGAGTGAAATTTTTAAGGAACTGCAGCCTAGAGAGGAATGTCCTGGCAGAGAGCCATTTTGAAACCAGAACTCTGGAGCAGATGCCAGCCATATGCCTTCACAGCTAACAGAGGTTTTCTGGACACCATTGGCAATCCTCCAGTGAAGGTACCCAATTGTCAGTGCATTACCCTGGACACTTTATGGCCTTAAGACTGTAACTGTGTAACCAAACAAACCTCCTTTTATAAAAGCCAATCCACTTCTACTGTTTTGCATTCTGGCAGCATTAGCAAACTGGAACAAACATCTTTAATTATTTCAACTCCTGTGTCTCATTTGAAGTGTTAGTTTTCTCCTTTTACTGAGTCTTATCTTCATTTTTCCTAGTATGATTCCTAATTTTTTGTTGGTGTCTAGCCATCTGGTTTTCTTGATCAGTTATTTCTAGAGCTAGTTTTCACTCTTTTATCTAGGGTTTTCTGTTGGTTGGCTTTGTTCTCTGTCAGTATTTTGGCATTCAGTTCATCATTTTCTAGACCTCTAGCAAAGCTTCTGTTTAAGGGATCAGAATTTTTCAGCTCTTGTTATTCTTGTTCTTGCCCTGCCTATTTGGAACCTTATTTTTTTGAGGAAGGTCTATCATGATATGATCAACCCCAATCAGATTTTCCCAGGCTAAATGGTTTCAGTTCTCAGGAGGAGGGTTTAATCAGTTGCAAGTTTCCCTGTGTATGAGACCCAGTAGGTTGTCAGACTTTCCCGTGAGGCCTCTAGACTTTGGGCTTTTCCTATCCTGCCCTGCAGTTGGTGCTTCTCATCCCACAGGCCCCAACTTGAATAAAGACTTATGGTGTCTTTAAGTCTCAGCAAATCCTGTTCCTGCCAGGGGCATGGTTAAGACAGTAGCTGAGGTAGAGGGTGTGCTTAGTTTCTCTTTTTCTGCCCATGAGGTCTCAATTCTTTGAAGGAGGTCCACCACTTGAGTTGTGCCCCACCCCCTTTTCTTTGAAAAGATATGCCCTTTAGAGAATTATCTCCTTCATTTGACTCCTTACTTTGTCTCTCAGATCTAAACTCCAACCTTTCCTGAGTCAGCTCTGACAATTGAAAATGCCTGAGGCTTTCTTTAATTAGCTACTTAGAATAGTTTTAAAAAAGAAAATTAAGAAATTCCCTCTTCAGAGCCAGTCCCCAGCCCCCAATTTTCATCAGTCAAGAGCTAGATTTGGTATCCAGCTTTATGTTCCAGTTTTCCTGGGGCACAGACATTTTCCAGTATTCTGAGTTGGGTAACTTCAAAATCCTCTGTTTTTATTTATTTTATTTTATTTTATTTTAGTCCTGCTTCCTCTCTGCCAGGTGAGACTTCAGGGTTCCTTTCTTGCTTGCTCTGGGTATATCTGTGTTCACTGCTTGTATTCAGTAATCCAGACTTGTTAATTAAATCTGCAGTTGGAGTTTGGTTGATCTACCTTCCCTTGCTCCTAGTAGAGGCTGTTTCTTTTTTGCATGGGGAAGTGTTCCAACTAAGCCTGCCATTCCTGGGGGAGATGGGCACCATTGTCTGCAGTTTGGAGGCCTACTTAAATTTGTACACTGTGATTTCAGCACTTCCATTCATTCAGAGTGATGTATGTGTCTTCAAACATGGATGTCTCCCAAATGGTTGTTCCAGTCAGTTCCTGGCTATTTACTAGCTGCTCTAAAGGACTAACTAAATTCCACACCTCCCCACCCTGCCATCTTGCCCCACCTCCATTAGAAGTGAATTTAAATGTTAATGGAATAAACATTCCAAAGGACAGAAATTGGAAGAATACATAAAAAAGCTAGACCAAACTATATGCTATATGCAAGGGACTCACCTAACATTCAAACATACAAGTAGGTTGACAGTGAAAGGATGGAAAGAAATATAACATGTAAAGAGTAACCAAAAGAGAGCTGGTGTGGCTATACCAACATAAGATAAAATACTCTTTTTGTCAAAAACAGTAACTAGGGATAAAGATGGCCATTACATACTGACAAAGAGAATAATTCAACAGGAAGATGTAACAATTTAACATAAATGTTCTCCTAACAGCAGAGTCCCAAAATATTTGCAGCAAATTCTCAAAGGTTTGAAGGGAGAAATTGATGGTTCTATGTTAATATTAGGATAATTTAACACACCACTCTCAATAGTGAATAGAGCATCTAGTCAGAAGATCAATAAGTAAGTATAGGATTTGATTGATACACTAAACCAACTAGACCTAATAGACATTGATAGAACACTTTACCTAACAAAAACAGAATACATATTCTTCTCAAATGCACATGGATCATTCTCCAGGATAGACCATATGTTAGGTCACAAAAAATAAAAAATAAATTAAAAAATATTGAAATCATGCAATGTTTATTCTCCAACTATGACAGATAGAACCAGGAATCATTAATCAAGGGGAAATTGGAAAATTCACAGACATCTGGGAACTAGAAAACATAATCTGAAGACACTAATGGGATAAACAGAAAATCACAACTGAAATTAGGAAATATCTTGCAGCAAATGAAAATGAAAGTACAACATATCAAAAGGTATGGGATTCAGCAAAAGCAGTGCTGAGAGGAAAATTAATAGCTCTAAATGCTTATATTTAAAAGGAAGAAAGGGGGAGGTGGGGCAACATGGTGGAGTGGTGAGGTGTGGGTTTTACTTACTCCTCTGGGGCAGCTGGTAGTTTGCCAGGAACTGTGTGGACTGGACACTGCAGAGGAATTTGAGTTTGGAGCAGCTGAGATCAGTGAAATCTGTAAGCTGTCATGGCCAGGGGACCTGCACACCTCTCTGCCAGGCAAAATCCTAAGGGAGGAGGGGCTGTTGGTGCTGGAAACCAGGAGGGACAACTGCAGTTAAAGAACTGATTAACAAACTCAGAGTGCTGAACAAAAGCTCAAACCATAGATAAACTGAAACCAGACACTGGAGAATCTGGAAGCAGTTAGCCCAATGGAGAGGGGATAGGGCTAGCAAAAACAGCAAAAAAATAAAAATCAGAAATAAAAACAGAGACTTTTGGAGTTGGCGGTGAACATAATACAGAGAAGGGCTGGGTTCAAATAGAATCAGGCACATATGCAAACCCAGGGGATCAGGGCCCTTCTCTGAAAAGCCAGTTTTTCTGGTTTCTTGATTGTTCCTCAATCTCCTCCAACTCCTTGTCTTTTTGCATTTCAATAGCCCATAAGAACTGCAAGGATTGAATTAAAGGACTTTTCTTTACATAGTCTATATTGGGCCCTTCTATTTTTTTCTTTTATCTTTTATCATTTTTTTTTAAAAATAACTATTCTAAGTAGCCCATTACAGAAAGCCTCAAACACTTGCAATTTGGGCCCAGGCAAGAGCAGAGCTAAGATAGCTCTGAGAGAAAAAGCAATAAGTCTAGTGGCAGAGAAAATTCACTAAAGACCATAACTTCCCCAAGAAAAGGGGGGCTTGGCCCAGCTCCAGTGGCAGACCTCCTTTGGGAAACAGACCCCAGGGCCTGGAATTCAGAAACCAGCTTCAGTCAGCCACACCCCTTACATGGTCAGTGTCACCAGGAGAACTAAAGGCTCCATACCCCCTAACACTGGTGGGGGAGCTTCAGGTTGGCAAGCACCACCTGCTGGACAACATAGGAAAACCACAAAGTCTAAAGCCCTCACAGGAGGGTCTCATTCACAAGGAATCCCCATACTCTTCTCCCGAGACCTGGGCCTTTCTGGACTGGGTAAACCTCACTGGGGTTCACCATATCTGAGGAGACCCTCACACAAAAAGGCTACATAGAGGAAGGGAATAAAAACAGAAAAACAAGAGGTGAAAATCTCCAATCAACTAAATAGAACCTAAGTTGAAGGCTTATAATAAGCTGAACTAAACACCAAAGGTTAGAGAATAAAGCCAGCAAACAAGAAAACCCTAGGAAAAAGAGTGAAAACAAGCTCCAGAATAAACTAATCAAGAAAGCAAGATGCCTAGACAGCTCAAGATAATAAACCATACTAGGAAACACAAAAATATGGACTAGCCAAAGGAAAAAAACTAATAGTTCAACTAAGATACAGGAGTTTAGACTAATACTAAATCAATTCAATGAACTGAAGGAAGAACTAATTAAAGTGTCCATACAAATCAAAATCAATTCAAAAATCAAGTCAATGAACTGAAGGAAGATATAGCAAAGAGATGAAAGATATAAGGAAGCCAATTGATGACCATAAGAAGAATTCATAAATGTGGAAAAACAAATGGCAGAACTTATGGGAATGATGGGCATAACGGGGGAGATAAAAATGACAATGGAAGGATACAACAGTAGATTTGAACAGGCAGAAGAAAGGATCAGTGAATTGGAAGACCAGACATTTGAAATCATACACAAAAAAGAACAGATGGTGAAAAGAATGGAAAAATATGAGCAGGGTCTTAGGGAGCTGACTTACAATATGAAATGCATGATTATACATGTTATGGGCATCCCAGAGGGACAAGAGAGGTGGAAAGGGGCAGAAAGAATAATAGAAGAAATAATCACTGAAAATTTCCCAACTCTTATGAAAGAAAATTAAATATTCAAGAAGTGCAGCTCATCCCAAACAGAATCGATCCCAATAGACCTACTCCAAGACACTTACTGATCAGAATGTCCAATGTCAAAGACAGAGAATTCTGAAAGCAGCAAGACAAAAGCAATCCATCACATAAAATGGAAGCTCAATAAGACTATGAAAAGATTTCTCCACAGAAACCATGGAGGTGAGAAGACAATGGTATGATATATTTAAGATACTGAAAGAGAAGAACTGCCAACCAAGAATTCTATATCCAGCAAAACTGTCCTTCAAAAATGAGGAAGAGATTAAAATATTTTCAGACAAACAGACACTGAGACAGTTAGTGAATAAGAGAATGGTGCTACAAGAAATAATAAAGGGAGAGCTACAGGCTGATTGGAAAAGACAGGAGAGAGAGTTTTGGTGAAGAGTATAGAAATGAAGATTATCAGGAAAGGTAAAGGAGAGAGAGGGAAAAAATTAGACATGACATAAAATCCAAAAGTCAAAATGGTAGAAGAAAGTGCTGCCCTTACATTAATAACACTGTACTGGCTGGGGTGATTGATCCTATAAGAGTTTTCCTGGAATACAGGAGATCCCCTAGGGCATCTCTTAGTACTACCATGCCCTGTGATTAAAGTCAATGGAAAACTGCAACAACCCAATCCAGACAGGACTACCAATGGACAAGAATGCAGTATACAGTATACAGATGCACCTCTGGCCAGTTCTCCTTCCAAGCAAAGTGAACAGCCAGGTGCACTGCTTGAAGTTCTGCCCACTGGGAGGATTTCCCCTCACCACTGTCCTTCAAGGACATCCCAGAAAGGGGCTGCAGTGCTGCAGCTGTCCACTTTTGGGTGGTGCCTGCATATCATGCAGAACCATCTGTAAACCAGGCCAAAGTTTTCTCTTCCTCAGTCAACTGACTGTAAGGAACTCCCCAAGATGTCATAGCTGTGGGCTGGGAAAGAGAAGGTAATGTGGAAGGAGTGGGGGCCATGGGCATTTGGGCTACTTCTCCATGTAACTTGTACTTTCAGGACCTGCTCGAGCTCTATCTCGTATATACCATTTCCATTTTATGATGGAGTGCTGCTGTGCATGCCCAACTTTATGGCTTGGTGGGTCAGACAATACCCAGCTCATGATAGGTAACTCAGGTCTCATGGTAACTTGGTGGCCCATGGTTAAGTGTTCTGTCTCTACTAAAGCCCAGTAGCAGGCCAACAGCTGTTTCTCAATTGGAGAGTAGTTATCTGCAGAGGATGGTAAAGCTTTACTCCAAAATCCTAAGGGCCTGTGTTGTGATTCTCCTATAGGAGCCTGCCAAAGGCTCCAAACAGCATCTCTATTTGCCACTGACACTTCCAGCACCATTGGGTCAGCTGGATCATATGGTCCAAGCAGTAGAGCAGCTTGCACAGCAGCCTGGACCTGTTACAGAGTCTCATCTTGTCCAGTCCCCACTCAAAACTAGAAGCTTTCCTGGTCACTAGGTAAATGGGCCAGAGTAGCACACCTAAATGAGGAATATGTTGTCTCCAAAATCCAAAGAGACCAACTAAGCATTGTGCCTCTTTTTTGGTCGTAGGAGGGGCCAGATGCAACAGATTATCCTTCACCTTAGAAGGAATATCTCGACAGACCCCACACCACTGGACACCTAGAAATTTTACTGAAGTGGAAGGCCCCTGTATTTTTGTTGGATTTATCTCCCATCCTCTGCCATGCAAACACCTTACCAACAAATCTAGAATAGTTGCTACTTCTTGCTCACTAGGTCCAATCAACATATCATCAATATAATGGACCAGTGTGATGTCTTGTGGGAGGGAGAAATGATCAAGATCCCTGCGGACAATATTATGACATAGGGCTGGAGAGTTGATATAACCCTGAGGTAGCACAGTGAATGTAAACTGCTGGCCTTGCCAGCTGAATGCAAACTGTTTCTGATGGTCCTAACTGACAGCTATTGAGAAAAAAAGCATTTGACAGATGAATAGCTGCATACCAGGTACTAGGGGATGTGTTGATTTGCTCAAGCAAGGATACCACACCTGGAATAGCAGCTGCAATTGTAGTCACCACCTGTTTAAGCTTATGATAATCCACAGTCATCATCCAAGACCCACCTGTTTTCTGCACAGGCCAAATAAGAGAGTTGAATGGGGATGTGGTGGGAATCATCACCCCTGCATCCTTCAAGTCCTTAAGAGTGTCATTAATCTCTGCAATCACTCCAGGAATCCAGTATTGCTACTGATTCACTATTTTTCTAGGAAGGGGCAGTTCTAGTGGCTTCCACTTGGCCTTTCCCACCATAATAGCCCTCACTCCAGGAGTCAGGGAACCAATGTGAGGATTCTGCCAGTTGCTGAGTATGTCTATTCCAATTATGCATTCTGGCACTAGGGAAATAACCACAGAATGGGTCCAGGAGCCCACTGGACCCACTGTGAGATGGACCTGAGCTAACACTCCATCAATCACCTGACCTCCATAAGCCCCAACTCTGACTGGTGGACCAGAGTGATGTTTTGAGTCTCTGGGAAGTAATGTCACTTCTGAACCAGTGTCTAATAATCCTCAAAATATCTGATCATTTCCTTTTCTCGAATGCACAGTTACCCTGGTAAAAGGCTGTAGGTCCCCCTGGGGGAAGTTGGGAGGAAGATTAACAGTATAAATTTTTGGCAGTGTAACAGGGTCCTTCCCCAAGGGTACCTGGCCTTCCCTTCATTCAAGGAGCTCTGGATCTGTAAACTGTCTCAAGTCTGGGAATTGATTTAGGGGCCATGACTCTCTGTTTTTGTAATTCAAGTGAGACTTTTGTTCATGTGAACTAGAATTCTTCTGCCTATATAGTTCAAACAAGAATTTAGTTGACTGCCCATCAATTTTGCTACTTGGTACTCCATGATCCACTAGCCAATGTCGTAAGTTTCTGCGAGTCATATTATTTTGATTGCTGCTTTGAGCCTGTTTTCCATTATGGTAGCCATTCCCACCTTGTCTGTGGTGATTAACTGCAGCCACTTGGCTTCTGCCAACTCGGGACCCAATTATCCCCATTGTGTTTAAGGATTCCAGCTCAGTGACAGCAGTTCCTACAGTAATATCTGACCTACAGGAATGTGCGACTGCAGAGATCTTCAGGGATGATGGAGCTAGTCTCACAAATTTATTCCTTGCAGTCCTGGTAAAAGGTGTGTCTTCTGGACATTCCAGGGGTGTGTGAGCATGTCTTCCATGATAAATCCACTCTAACATTCCAATCTCTCTAAGCCTTTGAATCCCCTCCTCCACATTGTACAAGGGCAGTTCTGGCATTTCAACCTCCAGTAATGCCAGCCACCTTTTGATCCATGTTTCAGCCAACCACCCAAACAAACTGTTAACACCCTTTCTAACCCCTCGAGCTACAACATTGAATGCAGAATCTCTGCTTAGTGGTCCCATATCAGTAAATTCAGCCTGATCCAACCTTATATTCCTTCCACCATTATCCCACACCCTTAATATCCATTCCCACACATATTCCCCTGGTTTCTGTCTGTATAAGTTGGAAAACTCATACAGTTCCTTTGGAGTATAGCGTACTTCCTCATGCGTCACACTTTGTATCTCACCCTTTGTGGCCTGTTGGGACTTTAGCATAGTTATAGGTCTTGAAGCAAAGACTGGTGGTGGGGTTGGGTCATGAAAAGAGTTAGAATTATCCCTCAAGCCATTTACTTCAGGACATTCTGTTGCATTTTCATCTGTTAAAACAGGATTAATCTCTCCAGACAGAGGAGTGAGGGCTGCTTCCTCAGGGGAGGTGATTACAGGATTAGCAGGCACTGAAGGGTTAATCTCTTTAGGTGGGGGTTGGGTGTCAGGCTCCTTAGGGCAGACTGGATGTGGGGAAGCCATTTCCTCAGCACAGCCCTCTACAGGTAAATCTAATAATGACTCAGCAGAATCCAGGTTTCTGATGTCCTCACTGCCATCATTATCAATCCATATGTCCCCATCCCAAGTTTCTGGATCCCATTCTTTTCCAAGCAATGCCTTTACTTTAACAGCAGACAGCCTGAGAGGTTGAGATTTTAGTTTACATTGTAAATCTGCTACTCACACAATGAGAGCCTGCATCTGGTTTTCAGAAACTTCCAGTCTGTGGGCACAGGAAATAAGATTTTCTTTCAGGGCACACATAGAAACCTTTACATCTGTCATATGGCATTTAAGTTTTAAATTTGAAGCCTTTAGCTCATCCCTTTCTCTTACAACTTTATCCAAAATATTTAAGAGCAGCCAGCCAACATCATTATACCTCTTAATACTGCAAAACTCTGTGAAGGTATCAAAAACACTGTCACCCAGAGCCTTGCTTTGTACTAGAGTATGATTAGGAGAATAAAACGGTGCTATTTTGCATATCTCCTTTGCCAACTCATGCCATGGACTGTCAGTGCCCTTTTGATTATTGGAAATAGAGTTATTAGTGCCTTTGAATCTAATCAGAGTAGAAAACAAATTGTAAAAGCCCATTTTATGTTTCTGTTTCTCAAGAACCACTCCTGGTGCCAAGTTGTATTAGTTAGGGCTCTCTAGAGAAACAGAATCAATGAGAGGTGTCTCTGTCTATCAGATTTGTAAAAGTGACTCACACAACTGTAGGTATGCATGAGTCCAAATTCTGTAGAGCAGTCAGCAAACTGTCAACTCCAAGGAAGATGTCCGATGAACTCAGGATATGAACCGGCAACTTCGATGAACTCCTCAGGAAACGCTTCACTGGGCAGCTAAAGAAGACGTGAAGGTCCTCTAACTGTCTCGCTTATAAGTCTTTAACTGATTAATTGGATTAAATCCAGCCAATTGCATTCTCTCATTGTGGAAGTCATGCCCTTTGGTGAGTCATCAGTCACAGCTGCACTCAATTGACTGATAACTTAATAAACCAGCCTGTTTGTTTATTAACCAGCCACAAAGGTCCTTGCAGTAATTATTAGGCCAGTGTTTGCTTGACCAGACAGCTGGGTACTATCACGTGGCCAAGTTGACACATGAACTTAACCATCACAGTGCATAAATACTTAAGTTGTTTTGACTTAATTACTTGATATGTAGAAGTGTTAGGCATTTCTTTTTGTCTAGGTCTGCTAAAAAACTACTAAGATACTACAGTGCCATGAACTGAAAAAGATTAGGTATTTCTCAATTATATCCTTATGTCCCAAAAGATAATCAGATAGAAACTTGGATAGCATAAGAGACTTTCCTCAAGATCAGAGATGGAACTTAGACCTTATATTCTGATTTCAATCTAAAATTCTCACCTCTGTACTGCCCCTGCTCCATTTATATATGAAGACATCTTGGTTTTAGTTTTTCTATTATCCATCATTCACTAATATGTCAGAGGTTTCTACATTTGTAGTTTTCACTGTTTTCAAAGACAAACATTCTGTAAAAAATGAATAGAAGAAAAATAGTGGTGTTTCTATGTGTATTTATACTGTTTTGCTTAATGTTTTAAGCTATCTATATTAAATAAGTCATTAATAAATAGATTAGTAAAAATCTGGGGTTAGTCAAAAGTAATACCAAAGTACAAGGGTTCAAAAAGCTTCTTATATTTTAACTACCCAACTTGAGAATAGTTTTAAAAGGCACCAAAAACACTACAAGTATCACAAGTAGAGTGAGTAGTACTAGAAGCAACTGTATACAGGTTTCAAGAATATGATTATATAATCTTACCACTGTTCTCACAAAAATTAAATTAAATTTAATATATGACAGCAATAAGAGATATCCAATGGAACATCTTTTGGTTCCCCAGATGAATGTCTTTCTCTTTTCTTAACTGAAGAGGCAGAATGGCAAATCCCACCATGGTTGATTCTATAGAACACCCAGAAAAAATATCCTGTTAATTTTCTTTTTTTCAGAACCAATATTAATTAAATGATAAATCAAATGAGTTCATTATTGTTTAGATAAAACTAAAATAATGACTGAAGTTTTCTCTTTTTAACTGATTTATTTGTCATCTATAGGCAGAGACTGTAGTTTGAGACTGTCATTATATTTTAATGAGAGGTATTCATTGACAGAAATATATTTTTATAAATTACTATCTAAAATACAATTTAAAGGCCAATCACTTTTGGGCAAATTATGACATAAAAGAAAAAAACATTGTGACACAGAAACTAATATTAGCTCTTATTCACTTGTTTTATTTTTCACTTATTTAACTTGTTCATTGAATTTTCATTTCTAAAATGCCAGCAATTAAAAACTCTGTTTATATATACATTTGTCCCCCAGAGAAGTTTGTTTCTGACCTCTAGAAAGCAAAAATAAAACTCCAAAGAATCTGCATAAGTGTTGCAAAATAAGCTTCAAAGAGTTGCTCTAGGTTCAATTAGCTTTCACCAGCATATAATTTTGATACTTGATTAATAATTGACAGTCTATTGATACAGCAATTGTGATAACATATATGAATCAAAAAATTTGTGGTAACTAAGATGCCTGCAATGTTTCATTTCAATCTTGCACAAATCAAAATATAACCAAATAAATCATTTTCTTCCACTAGGTGTGAAGAATTCAATAGAAAGGCAGCCAAACTAAGTTTCATCATGTTTTTCTCCCTTAGAACCCAAGCTACTGTAACTAATGATTGGCAAAGCCTGTCAATATTCCCTTTTATGGAATTTTCATGGCTCTACAAATACACTGTATCTTAGGATTTGGTGGGGGGGTGGAATTTAAGTACAAAGTTTTGTAGGTTAGCCATCACCAGGCTGTGATAACAAGCTCCACAGTAATTCATTAAAATAGTTGTTGGAATCAGAGAAAATTCCCAATGAAATGGATACTAATCTTATAGTGTATTTTTTAACATGGTGATTTCAAATGGACACAAGTTTATGTGGATTGACTGTTCATTCAATTATCTCCTTCAGATGATATGTGGGAGGTTTATGCAAGAAAGATTTTAAAAAGGTAGAATATAAAAAGTGAAAATTAGGATTTTCATTGAGTTTTTCTTTATACTTACTTGGGTTACTTTACTCCCCTAGGCAGACATAGATCTTTGAAAAGGCAAAAGGAAAACATGATTCAACATTAACAGTTTTTGCCTCACACAGTTTTTAAAAATGACTAACAGATAAAGTAACATTAAACCATATTGGCTTTTGTCAATTGCTGCCATAAATAGTGCTTGTCACAATAAGTAGGAAATCCTATTTTGCTATGTAAAATATAATTTAGATGCTAAATGTTTACTTTGGTTGACAAAATACTTAGATGTTGCTCTTTTTGGGGGACAAAGGTCTTGCAGAGTAGACTGATTTTAATGATTGACCATCGAGGTAATTCATCAAAAATAGAATATAGGTCTAGGATAGAAAAAATAGACTTTTTTTTAACTTTGTGGATGTATTATCAAAAACTCAAGTTTTTTTCTAAAAACAATATTATGTAAAAAATAACAATTGTGAATTAAATCAAAGGCAGTAATATCAGGAAAATCTTTATTTGGGGGATTAAATTCAAGAATATGTGTAGGTCAGTGCATTTATCTTTTTCTTCTGATGATTCTGATCATGACACTGGCATTTTAACATTTAGAGATACTATCTCTTAAAGAAACAATATTCACAGTGTAGTTCACTTTTCTAATCATCAAATGATCTTAGTTTATTTTCATAGATATGGGAAATGTAATAAATTCCCAAAGTCTGAACCATATTACATACTTGTGCTGTGAAATTAAAAATAAATATTGTGGGAACCTAAGCCAGTCTGTATTGGGTCATAGCAATGGCTTTTCACCCCTACAGTTGTGCCTCTGTCAGAGGCATCAAGGATCTTTTGTGACAAAGTATAGTAATTACTTTCTGTGTTGTCATAATCCAAAGATGAGGACTGTCCCTTAAACATCATTAATGTCTTTTAGGAAATCCCTTATGAACTATTATCCATAAATTTATCTAAGCTCTTCCTAAGACTTTGTAAACTTTCTATGGATTTGACAGAATCTCAGTGTTGGAAGAGACATTAAATTTCATTAAATATTATTTTTCCATTTTAACAGAAATGAATGGAAGCTCCCAAGAGGACAAATGATTGCTCACGAACACAGCAAACTAATGAAAATACTAGGATCCCCAAACTCAGTTTTCTGCCACAGCTCTTTACATTGTTCCCTTGATACCAAATGCTTTATATTGTCTGCTTGTACCACCTTTTAGCATTTATAAGTCCCATACAAATCTGGAGCTTAAAACATGTAAAGTATTCTTAATGTACACATTAATTTTCATAACTATTTTCCATATCTTTAATAAAAACACCATTTTGGTGGTAAATAGTTTAAGAAACTTATATTCAGAGGTTTAAACAATTAAAGGAAATGGTTGTGAATTTTTTTGTTTTTCTGTGAAGTCTTGCCTTGTGGTTTGGCTCTCTGTTTCCTAAAAAAACAATATTTTATTGAAATTTTATATAAAGGGTAGTGAAACAAATGTCTAAAAAATGTCAAGGGATGTGAAAGTAGCTACACCCATATAAATGCTTCATTGAAATAGTTCAAAAACAAAACTTTCCTTGAAATTAGGGAGAGTGCATTAGAAAAATCCTCCTTTTTAAATTGGCTGTTCTTTTAGTTAAATTCCTGTACCTTATTTCTCTTTAAGCAATATGTAGATGGTGATGGGGGTGGGGAAATAGGACATTATTTTGTGAATAAAGTGTAAGGCTTTTTCCACAGATTCAAACAAGTGAGAAATGATAAAATAAAGCCATTATTTTTTTTACTACTTAACACTTCACATATCCATAGATTTTTACAGCTGGTGGGAAAGTTACATCAAGATCATCTATTTACACTTGAGGCCTAGGTCCCTTCTAACTCTAGAATTGTATTGAAAATTTTTCATCAAATCCAGAAAAGATATAAGAAATCTTGTCTTTGTCATCTCCTTTCATAGTTTTCTACTTAAAATTTAAATTTTTGAGAAATATTTGGTACTTTCTGAGAAGGAAGAAAATTTTTAAAGGCTTTAAATTTTAATTTAGAACATTAAATAAACATTTTTTAATATCCTAAATTTCTCAAGTGACTTATTCCAGGGAAATGTTGAGAATTTGGTCTTTAGTCTGTCTTTGTCTTGGAACCAAGTAACATTATGGAATACTTCATACATGCTGTATCATCTGTTTCCTGTGGAGCAGTTTCTTTTTCAGAAATTTTGGTATGTGGTTCTTCTTCTAGAGTTTCCAATGCATCAAAAAATTCCTCATCCTCGTCACTCTTTTTCACATTTTTCTCTGTTTCTTCAGCTTCAACACTTATATATGATTTTGTATCAAAATATTCATCTCCAGACCTAGAAAGAGTAGAACGTTAAGGAATTGTTTATATTTTGAAAACCTCACTAAAGTTTCCGGCTCATTTGTGTGGTAGGCTTAGTAAGGATCTTTTCCTTAAAAGGAACTCCTACATAGATATTTTTAAGGACTTCCCTTTGGGGATTTTCTTACTGGGGCTCTACATGGGATAATAGAAAGTTTAGGGTATTTTCTTTCTTATTTTACATACATTTTTGAATCATCCATGTTATATTTTCTCTTGAACAATTTTCTTGAGTGTAGTAATTCAAAGTACCTGTTTTGAAAAGAAATGTGATTATTTGACTTGAAAAGCATTATTATGTCATGAGACAATGGTATTGTAATCTTTTTCTCCTCTTCCCTCCCTCCTCTAATTTTGTTCATCAGTCTGTACCTGAACTTACCTACCATATTTACCTACATTCTCCCAATTCTTCCTATCTTGGATATAGCTAATAAGAAAGCTCTAGTAGATTCCCTTATCTGGAAAATGAAACAAGTTTTATTAAACAGGGACCAAGTTAACTCCTGAGGTGATCTTAATATAAGTAGATTTATTCACTTTCCTTTTCAACTCACTGTGGTCTCAGAGTAATTGTTGAACTTCTGGAGGTGTCATCATAATATTCACTGGACACACAGTATATGCAAGACACAATATACAACATTCTGGAAATGCAGAGATCTAAAGCATGGTCCCTACTTTCAAGCAGCTTACAGACAGGACATATAAGTATGGCAAATTAAATAACTCCCTAAGGTAGTTGCATACCATTATCGGTTTGAAAAAAAACATATGCCCTCTTCATATATTTATTTATCAGTTGATACATTATTACTTACAAATATTTTACAGATATTATTAAATATATACAATATAGAAGTTATAAAAGGATATTTACAATTAAATATAAAAAGTAGTATTTTTTTCACACTCAATATACTTTCTTTCTTGAGCCTCACTTGGGAGAACTTTGTTCTAGGGTCAGTGGTTTTTAAGACCTGAAGAAGGCAAATTTTTAAGAGGAATAAACTACAGCTCCTTTTCCTCCCCCAATTTTGCCATTTATATCTTTGCACTTGAACTGTGTACACATGTTTATAAATTGTATATATTTGTACTAGTATAATCTTATTGAATTCCCTTCACTTTACAGGTAAAAACAAAAAGGTGAGATACACAACAGAGTACCTTGCTAATGTGAGGCACCTTACTAACAGTGAGTTAGTAACAGCATTTTTATAATTATTTAAGCTTAGAAAGCACTTTCACATTCCTTATCTTATTTGTCCCTAGTCACAACCTTTAAAATTTAATATTATTGAAGTGGGCCCCCTCCCCTTAATCTGTAACAGGAGAGTCCCCTTCCCCCTCAACTGGCAACAACTGCAAAGTAAGCATTAAGCCCTGAGAAGAAGGGAGTGAAACTGTACCATTTTAGGGAGTGAGACTTGTGGTTGTATGCATTAGCCAAGCGTAACCGTTTCAACAATTAACCATTGCGCCGACCTTGAGAAAATTTCTCAACTTTGCTAAAGATCTTAAGCAACCATTAATTAACCGCCAACTCTGCTTCTGTCAAAATAGCTTGCTTGCATTTTCAGGATGTGGTTTCTGCCTATATAAGTCTCAAACACACTCAGGTCGGGGCTGCTCACTGAATCCCCTGTGTGGAGTGACTGTGAGCAGTCGCTGGCCGGCTAATAAAGGTTCTTTAAATTCCGTTTGGCTGTCTCGTACTTTAACTCGCGGGCACCGTAACATTTGGAGGCCCCAGCGAGATATCCTCGATGTTTGCTGAGGCTTATTGGCCGAGACAAGGTCCAACTACCGGTCCTCCCCCAGGGGGGTGCACTGAGAGACATTCCTCAGCCCTGGCGGAGAACCAAGTGGTCGGGCCTCGAGATTCGAAAATCTGCCTCTGGAGCCATCTGGACGTGGGCCCGCAATGGTAAGAGATCTCTAATCTGGTCTGGTGGGGTACCCATTTAGGGTCTTTAGGAGGGCTGGATGCAGCCATAATTCCGAGACCCGGCCTCGGACCACGATGGCGGCCGGTGGCCTCAGGTTCAGGTTCTGGTTCAGGTTCGGAATTGGTCTCTTAGTGCAGACCTAGTCTCTGTTTTGTGTTTTGTTGTTAGTGTCTTTGCTCTGTTGTGTTTCTGTTTTGTCAACCGTCAGTCCTGCAATGGGTCAGTCTCCATCT
The DNA here is from genome assembly GCF_015220235.1 of Choloepus didactylus. Taxonomy (NCBI): domain Eukaryota; kingdom Metazoa; phylum Chordata; class Mammalia; order Pilosa; family Megalonychidae; genus Choloepus; species Choloepus didactylus. The sequence goes on along the minus strand of NC_051334.1, from coordinate 94,558,331 downwards.
GCTTCCGCTTGCTCTCTTTTGCAGTGTTTCTTAAAAATTTTTCAGGACTTCCACCAACGAGCTGCAGGGTCGGGTGCCACGGTCAACCCAGAAACTCTTCGGGCCCTTTGTGAGCTTGAATGGCCAACTTTTCCAGACTCTAATTGGCCCCCCGAGGGCACCCTAAATTTGCTGATTGCTTTTCAGGTTCAAAGAGTTATTTATGGAAGACCAGGACATCCGGATCAGATTCCCTATATTGAAACCTGGATCGACGTCCTTGCTGATCGCCCCAAATGGCTTAAAAATCGCTCACCACTTAAACGGTCTAAAGCGTGAAATGTGCTTGTTCTAAAGGGGCCACCCAAAAGGCCCCTGGTCCTTGACTCCCCACAGGATAGTCCCCCCTTGTCATGGCCCCCACCTTATTCTGCAGGGCCCTCTGCCTCCAGCCCAGGGCCCTCTGCCCCCAGCCCAGGGCCCTCTGCCTCCAGCCCAGGGCCCTCTTCCCCTAGCCCATGGCCCTCTGCCTCTAGCCCAAGGCCCTCTCCTCCCAGACCAGGACCCTCCATTCTTAGCCCGGGGCCCTCTGCTTCCAGTTCGGGGCCCCCTACCCTAAGTACAGAAGGACCCCTCGTTCCCACTCCGGATCCTACCACGCCCCCGACAACTCTCTCCAGCCCCCCCTACACCCATTCCGGGAGTTCATATGGACTGCATGGTCAGGTCCTTGTCCCCGCTCAATTACCCCTGAGACAAGTCATTCAAGGCCCACCTGAAGACCCAAAACCCTTTATGGTCTATGTTCCTTTTTCCACCAGTGACCTGTACAATTGGAAAAATCAAAACCCCTCTTTCTCTCAAAACCCCCAAGGACTAATCTCTTTGTTAGAATCCGTTTTCTTTACCCATCAGCCCACATGGGACAACTGTCAACAACTTCTGCAGACCCTTTTCACATCAGAGGAGAGAGAAAGAATCCATGCCCAGGGATGAAAATTAGTCGTGGGGCCAGACAGTCTGCCAACCATGGAAGTAGACTGCCTCAAGGCTGTTTTTCCCTTCACCCGACCCCGGTGGGACCCTAACACTGATCAAGGTAAGGAGGCTCTCGAATGGTACTGCCAGACTCTAATGGGGGCTCTCTGAGCAGCAGCACGGAGGCCTACGAATATGTCCAAGGTAACTGAGGTGACTCAGGGGGCCACTGAGTCCCCCGCCGCTTTTCTAGAGCACCTCCAGGAGGCTTACCGGTTATATACCCCTATAGATCCAGAGGCGCCAGAAAACAGGCGAGCAATTAATATTGCCTTCGTCACCCAGTCAGCCCCAGATATAAGAAAAAAGTTACAAAAGTTAGAAGGCTTTGAGGGAAAAGTACTGAGCAAGTTGGTGGAGGTTGCTCAACGAGTCTTCAATAATAGAGAAACTTCCGAAGACTTAAACAAAAAAATGGCGAAGGTTCTACTTGCTATGAGTGAAGACCAAACACGGAATAAAAACCAAGGAGGGGGTCAGAATTTTGGAGGAAAGTCCGGGGGAGGAAATAGGCCATCCAGCGGGAGAGGAGGGCGAAAGGGGCCCCCTCTAGGCCAAAACCAGTGTGCTTTCTGTAAGGAACAGGGGCATTGGAAAAATGAGTGCCTGAAAAAATCCTACCCAGGGCCGCCAAAGATTCTCCTTGAGAAGGAAGATTGACGAGGCTGGGGCTCTGCCCTTGGCCCCCAGGAGCCCAGGGTCACTCTTACAGTAGGGGGCTGAAATGTTGACTTTTTAGTGGACACTGGGGTGACTTTCTCTGTACTCCAAGAAGCAGAAGGCCCTTTATCGCAAAAACGGACCCCGATCCAGAGGGCCACTGGAGGCCTATCCATGGACACAGGCCTGAATAAATAACTTAGGGGAGAAAACCATTACTCACTCTTTCTTAGTTATGCCTGAGTACCCCTACTCTCTAGTTGGCTGCGACTTGCTCCACAAACTGAGCAACCATCTCCTTCCGAGATGAAGGGCCAGAAGTAAACTTCCCAAAGCAACCAAGTTCCATCTTAATTACCTGCCCTCTGTCCAAAGAGTACCTCCTCCTAGCCAGGGAGGATACTAATAAACAAAATGCTGAACTCTTAGTGAAGTGGCAGAAAGAAATACCAGAGGTGTGGGTGGAGATGAACCCCCCGGGGCTGGCTGGCCACCAACCCCCCATCGTTGTACAGCTCCTAAGCAGTGCCACACCTGTCCAGGTCCGGCAGTACCCAATAAGCTACCGAGCTAAAAAAGGGATAGCTGTCCATATTAGGAGACTAAGGGAAGCGGGGATCCTTGTGCCCTGCAAGTCCCCTTGGAACACCCCACTCCTACCCGTTCAGAAACCAGGGACTGAGGACTTCAGGCCAGTACAAGACCTACAAGAGGTCAACAAAAGAGTCGAAACCATCCATCCAATGGTCCCTAACCCATATACCCTGCTCAGCCTACTCCCCCCCAATCGAAAAGTGTATACCATACTAGACCTAAAGGATGCTTTCTTCTCACTACCCCTGACCCCCATCAGCCAGCCCCTCTTTGCCTTTGAGTGGACGGACCCCGAAGTAGGGGATTCAGGACAATTAACTTGGACTAGACTGCCCCAGGGTTTTAAAAACTCCCCTACTCTTTTTGATGAGGCCCTAAGCTGGGACCTACTAGAATTCCGAGAAAAACACCCTGAAGTTACTGTCCTCCAATATGTGGATGACATCCTCCTTGTGGCAGAATCTCCCAAAGAGTGCCAGAAAGCAGCAGAGGAGTTATTGAAAACCCTCGGGCTGTTAGGATACCGGGTATCAGCAAAAAAGGCACAGCTTTGCATTTCATAAGCCTCTTATCTTGGGTATAATATAATTGAAGGAAAGAGAACGTTGTCTGATAAACATATTCAAGCCATTCTCCAAATTCCAGCACCCCAGACAAAGCGACAAGTCAGGGAGTTTTTAGGAGCAGTTGGGTATTGCCAGCTATGGATCCTTGGGTTTGCCGAAATAGCCTGCCCTCTTTATGCCAGTACCGGGGGGAAGGACGCAGAACTAACTTGGACTGATAAGGAGGAAGGGGCTCCCCAGACTCTAAAAAAGGCACTTACCCAAGCCTCAGCCTTAGCACTCCCAGATCTCAGAAAATCATTCCAGCTGCATGTAGCTGAGGCACAAGGGATAGCAAAGGGAGTGCTAACACAGCACTTAGGGCCATGGAAACGGGTCGTGGTTTATCTTTCAAAGCACCTCGATCCGGTTGTGGCAGGTTGGCCACCGCCTTGTTAGTTAAAGAAGCCTCTAAACTCACCTTTGGGCAAGAACTGCAAATCATCGCCCCCCATGCGGTTGAAACCCTCCTCATAAGCCCCCCGGACAGGTGGCTTTCTAACACAAGAATTACTCAATACCAAGTTCTTCTCCTTGATCCATCCAGAATAGTTTCTTCAAACCTCAGCTTTAAACCCAGCTACTTTGCTGCCAGAGAATAATCCCAGCCAACCTATTCATAACTGTGTTGAAACCTTAGCAGCAACCACCAACCTGCGTGAAGACCTAACTAACCTGCCACTTCAAAACCCAGACAAAACTCTCTATACTGACGGGAGCAGTTTCATTCAAGACGGGACTAGGGTAGCTGGAGCGGCAGTAGTAACGGCCTCTAAGGTAATATGGGCCCAAGCCCTAAACCATGGGACATCTGCACAAAAAGCTGAGCTAATAGCCCTCACCCAAGCTCTCTGATGGGCCAAGGAAAAGGCGGTGAACATCTACACAGACAGCCGATACGCGTTCGCCACCGCACACGTGCATGGGGCCATCTATCAGGAACGTGGCCTCCTAACCAGTGGGGGAAAGGACATTAAAAATGCCTCAGAAATACTAGAGCTTTTAACAGCCCTTTGGCTTCCCAGAGCAGTAGCCATAATCCACTGCAAAGGACATCAAACTTCAAATACACCCGAAGCAAAGGGAAATGCTTTCGCCGACCAGACAGCCAAAGAAGTGGCCTTAAACCAGTGGGGCCCCTCCAAGTCTTGCCCTTCTTACCACCCCGGGTACTAAAAGCTGTTCCAACTTACTCAGACTCTGACATTCATCTAGGTCAAGAACTCCAAGCTAGAGAAGATCCAGAGGGGTGGAAAGTCCTCCCCGACTCTAGAATCCTCCTACCAGAGGAACTGGGAAGAGACTTAAATTTTTTTTTTTTAATCTTCATTTTATTGAGATATATTCACATACCATGCAGTCATACAAAACAAGTCGTACATTCGATTGTTCACAGTACCATTACATAGTTGTACATTCATCACCTAAATCAATCCCTGACACCTTCATTAGCACACACACAAAAATAACAAGAATAATAATTAGAGTGAAAAAGAGCAATTGAAGTAAAAAAGAACACTCGGTACCTTTGTCTGTTTGTTTGCTTGTTTCCTTCCCCTATTTTTCTACTCATCCATCCATAAACTAGACAAAGGGGAGTGTGGTCCTTATGGCTTTCCCAATCCCATAGTCACCCCTCATAAGCTACATTTTTATACAATTGTCTTCGAGATTCATGGGTTCTGGGTTGTAGTTTGATAGTTTCAGGTATCCACCACCAGCTACCCCAATTCTTTAGAACCTAAAAAGGGTTGTCTAAGTGTGCGTAAGAGTGCCCACCAGAGTGACCTCTCGGCTCCTTTTGGAATCTCTCTGCCACTGGAGCTTATTTCATTTCCTTTCACATCCCCCTTTTGGTCAAGAAGATGTTCTCCGTCCCACAGTGCCAGGTCTACCTTCCTCCCCGGGAGTCATATTCCACGTTGCCAGGGAGATTCACTCCCCTGGGTGTCTGATCCCACGTAGGGGGTAGGGCAGTGATTTCACCTTTCAAGTTGGCTTAGCTAGAGAGAGAGGGCCACATCTGAGCAACAAAGAGGCATTCGGGAGGAGGCTCTTAGGCACAATTATAGGGAGGCCTAGCCTCTCCTTTGCAGCTACCCTCTTCCCAAGGGTAAAACCTATGGTAGAGGGCTCAACCCATCAAACCACCAGTCCCCTATGTCTGTGGTCATGTTAGCAACCATCGAGGTGGGGTAGGCCAATACCCCTGCATTCTCCACAGGCTCCTCAAGGGGGCACTACATATTTTTTTCCTTGTTTTTCTTTTTTTTTTTTAACTTTCCTTTCTTTTTAAATCAACTGTATGAAAAAAAATTAAAAAAAAAAAAAAAACATACAATAAAAGAACATTTCAAAGAGACCATAACAAGGGAGTAAGAAAAAGACAACTAACCTAAGATAACTGCTTTACTTCCAACATGTTCCTACTTTACCCCAAGAAAGTTACCTAATATAGCAACATTTCTGTGAACTTGTTCTTACTATATCCATCAGAAATTAACAGACCATAGTCATTCCTGGGCATCCCCAGAACGTTAAATAGCTTATCTGTTCTTCTTGGATTATTGTTCCCCCTTCCTTAATTGCTCTCTATTGCTAGTTCCCCTACATTCTACATTATAAACCATTTGTTTTACATTTTTCAAAGTTCACATTAGTGGTAGCATATAATATTTCTCTTTTTGTGCCTGGCTTATTTCGCTCAGCATTATGTCTTCAAGGTTCATCCATGTTGTCATATGTTTCACGAGATCGTTCCTTCTTACTGCCGTGTAGTATTCCATCGTGTGTATATACCACATTTTATTTATCCACTCATCTGTTGAAGGACATTTGGGTTGTTTCCATCTCTTGGCAATTGTGAATAATGCTGCTATGAACATTGGCATGCAGATATCTGTTCGTGTCACTGCTTTCTGATCTTCCGGGTATATACCGAGAAGTGCAATCGCCGGATCGAATGGTAACTCTATATCTAGTTTTCTAAGGAACTGCCAGACTGACTTCCAGAGTGGCTGAACCATTATACAGTCCCACCAACAATGAATAAGAGTTCCAATTTCTCCACATCCCCTCCAGCATTTCTAGTTTCCTGTTTGTTTAATGGCAGCCATTCTAACCGGTGTGAGATGGTATCTCATTGTGGTCTTAATTTGCATCTCTCTAATAGCTAGTGAAGCTGAACATTTTTTCATGTGTTTCTTGGCCATTTGTATTTCCTCTTCAGAGAACTGTCTTTTCATATCTTTTGCCCATTTTATAATTGGGCTGTCTGTACTATTGTCATTGAGTTGTAGGATTTCTTTATATATGCAAGATATCAGTCTTTTGTCAGATACATGGTTTCCAAAAACTTTTTCCCATTGAGTTGGCTGCTTCTTTACCTTTTTGAGAAATTCCTTTGAGGTGCAGAAACTTCTAAGCTTGAGGAGTTCCCATCTATCTATTTTTTCTTTTGTTATTTGTGCTTTGGGTGTAAAGTCTAGGAAGTGGCCGCCTAATACAAGGTCTTGAAGATGTTTTCCTACATTATCTTCTAAGAGTTTCATGGTACTTTCTTTTATATTGAGATCTTTGGTCCATTTTGAGTTAATTTTTGTGTAGGGGGTGAGGTAGGGGTCCTCTTTCATTCTTTTGGATATGGATATCCAACTCTCCCAGCCCCATTTGTTGAAAAGACCATTATGACTCAGTTCAGTGACTTTGGGGGCCTTATCAAAGATCAGTCGGCCATACATCTGAGGGTCTATCTCTGAATTCTCAATTCGATTCCATTGATCTATATGTCTATCTTTGTGCCAGTGCCATGCTGTTTTGACAACTGTAGCTTTATAATAAGCTTCAAAGTCAGGGAGTGTAAGTCCTCCCACTTCGTTTTTCTTTTTTAGAGTGTCTTTAGCAATTTGAGGCATCTTCCCTTTCCAAATAAATTTGATAACTAGCTTTTCCATGTCTGCAAAGTAGGTTGTTGGAATTTTGATTGGGATTGCATTGAATCTGTAGATGAGTTTGGGTAGAATTGACATCTTAATGACATTTAGCCTTCCTATCCATGAACATGGAATATTTTTCCATCTTTTAAGATCCCCTTCTATTTCTTTTAGTAGAGTTATGTAGTTTTCTTTGTATAGGTCTTTTACATCTGTGGTTAAGTTTATTCCTAGGTACTTGATTTTTTTAGTTGCTATTGAAAATGGTATCTTTTTCTTGAGTGTCTCTTCAGTTTGTTCATTTCTAGCATATAGAAACATTACGGACTTATGTGCATTAATCTTGTATCCCACTACTTTGCTAAATTTGTTTATTAGCTCTAGTAGCTGTATCGTCGATTTCTCAGGGTTTTCCAGATATAAGATCATATCATCTGCAAACAATGACAGTTTTACTTCTTCTTTTCCAATCTGGATGCCTTTTATTTCTTTGTCTTGCCTGGCTAGCACTTCCAGCACAATGTTGAATAACAGTGGTTACAGCGGGCATCCTTGTCTTGTTCCTGATCTTAGAGGGAAGGCTTTCAGTCTCTCACCATTGAGTACTATGCTGGCTGTGGGTTTTTCATATATGCTCTTTATCATGTTGAGGAAGTTTCCTTCAATTCCTACCTTTTGAAGTGTTTTTATCAAAAACGGATGTTGGATTTTGTCAAATGCTTTTTCAGCATCTATTGAGATGATCAATTGATTTTTCCCTTTTGACTTGTTAATGTGTTGTAATACATTGATTGATTTTCTTATGTTGAACCATCCTTGCATGCCTGGAATGAACCCCACTTGGTCATGGTGTATGATTTTTTTAATGTGTCTTTGGATTCGATTTGCAAGTATTTTGTTGAGGATTTTTGCATCTACATTCATTAGGGAGATTGGCCAGTAGTTTTCCTTTTTTGTAGCATCCTTGCCTGGTTTTGGTATTAGATTGATGTTAGCTTCATAAAATGAGTTAGGTAGTGTTCCATTTTCTTCAATGTTTTGAAAGAGTTTGAGTAAGATTGGTGTCAGTTCTTTCTGGAAAGTTTGGTAGAATTCCCCTGTGAAGCCATCTGGCCCTGGGCATTTATTTGTGGGAAGATTTTTGATGACTGATTGGATCTCTTTGCTTGTGATGGGTTGGTTGAGGTCTTCTATTTCTTCTCTGGTCAGTCTAGGTTGTTCATATGTTTCCAGGAAATTGTCCACTTCCTCTACATTATCCAGTTTGTTGCCATACAGTTGTTCATAGTATCCTCTTATAATTTTTTTAATTTCTTCAGGATCTGCAGTTATGTCACCTTTTTCATTCATTATTTTGTTTATATGGGTCTTCTCTCTTTTTGATTTTGTCAGTCTAGTTAGGGGCTTGTCAATCTTGTTGATCTTCTCAAAGAACCAACTTTTGGTGATATTTATCCTCTCTACTGTTTTTTTGTTCTCTATGTCATTTATTTCTGCTTTAATCCTTGTTATTTCTTTTCTTGTACTTGGTTTAGGATTGGTTTGCTGTTCATTTTCTAGCTTCTTCAGTTGATCCATTAGTTCTTTGATTTTGGCTCTTTCTTCCTTTTTAATATATGCGTTTAGTGCTATAAATTTCCCCCTTAGCACTGCTTTTGCTGCATCCCATAGGTTTTGGTATGTTGTGTTCTCATTTTCATTCGTCTCTATATATTTAGCAATTTCTCTTGCTATTTCTTCTTTAACCCACTGATTGTTTAGGAGTGTGTTGTTTAACCTCCAGGTATTTGTGAATTTTCTAAGTCTCTGATGGTTATTGACTTCTAATTGTATTCCATTGTGGTCAGAGAATGTGCTTTGAATAATTTCAATCTTTTTAAATTTATTGAGGCTTGTTTTATGTCCCAGCATATGATCTATTCTGGAGAAAGTTCCATGAGCACTAGAGAAGTATGTGTATCCTGGTGATTTGGGATGTAATGTCCTGTATATGTCTGTTAAATCTAATTCATTTATCAGATTGTTTAGGTTTTCAATTTCCTTATTGGTCTTCTGTCTGGTTGATCTATCTATAGGAGAGAGTGATGTGTTGAAGTCTCCCACAATTATTGTGGAAACATCAATTGCTTCCTTTAGTTTTGCCAGTGTTTCTCTCATGTATTTTGTGGCACCTTGATTGGGTGCATAAACATTTACGATTGTTATTTCTTCTTGTTGAATTGCCCCTTTTATTAGTATGTAGTGGCCTTCTTTGTCTCTCAAAACATCCCTGCATTTAAAGTCTATTTTATCTGAGATTAATATTGCTACACCTGCTTTCTTTTGGCTGTAGCTTGCATGAAATATTTTTTTCCATCCTTTCACTTTCAGTTTCTTTGTGTCCCTGTGTCTAAGATGAGTCTCTTGTATGCAACATATTGATGGTTCATTTTTTTTGATCCATTCTGCGAATCTATATCTTTTAATTGGGGAGTTTAATCCATTTACATTCAACGTTATAACCGTGAAGGCATTTCTTGAATCAGCCATCTTATCCTTTGGTTTATGTTTGTCATATTTTTCCCCTCTCTCTATTAATATCCTTTATTGTACCCATACCGAATCTCTTTAGTACTGAACCTTTCTCCAAGTCTCTCTGTCCTTTCTTTGTTTCTCTGTCTGTAGGGCTCCCTTGAGTATCTCCAGTAGGGCAGGTCTCTTGTTTGCAAATTCTCTCAGCATTTGTTTGTCTGTGAAAAATTTAAGCTCTCCCTCAAATTTGAAAGAGAGCTTTGCTGGATAAAGTATTCTTGGTTGGAAATTTTTCTCACTCAGAATTTTAAATATATCGTGCCACTGCCTTCTTGCCTCCATGGTGGCTGCTGAGTAGTCACTACTTAGTCTTATGCTGTTTCCTTTGTATGTGGTGAATTGCTTTTCTCTTGCTGCTTTCAGAACTTGCTCCTTCTCTTCTGTTTTTGACAGTGTGATCAGAATATGTCTCGGAGTGGGTTCATTTGGATATATTCTATTTGGAGTTCGCTGAGCATTTATGATTTGTGTATTTATGTTGTTTAGAAGATTTGGGAAGTTTTCCCCAACAATTTCTTTGAATACTCTTCCTAGACCTTTACCCTTTTCTTCCCCTTCTGGAACACCAATGAGTCTTATATTCGGACGTTTTATGTAATCTATTATATCCCTGAGGTCCATTTCGATTTTTTCAATTTTTTTCCCCATTCTTTCTTTTATGCTTTCATTTTCCATTCTGTCATCTTCCAGGTCACTGATTCATTGTTCAACTTCCTCTAGTCTTGTACTATGAGTGTCCAGAATCTTTTTAATTTGGTCAACAGTTTCTTTAATTTCCATAAGATCATCCATTTTTTTATTTAGTCTTGCAATGTCTTCTTTATGCTCTTCTAGGGTCTTCTTGATCTCCTTTGTATCCCATACTATGGTCTCATTGTTCATCTTTAGTTCTTTGAGTAGCTGCTCTAGGTGCTGTGTCTCTTCTGATCTTTTGATTTGGGTGCTTGGGCTTGGGTTATCCATATCGTCTGGTTTTTTCATATGCTTTATAATTTTCTGTTGTTTTTGGCCTCTTGGCATTTGCTGAACTTGATAAGGTTCTTTTAGGATTTGTAGACCAATTGAAGTCCTTATGTCTAATTTATCAGATCTACAGCTTCGTGGAGTACGCTTTCTCTAACTAACCAGCAGGTGGCGTCCACGAGCCACCTGTTCTCCACAAGCCAGTTCTCCCCTGCTTAGCCTTTTTGGTGAGTGGGGGAGTGAGTCTTGTGGGGTCCAATTGGTGTACCAAGCTTGTGTGTGTAGTTGGTGTTGCCTGCCCTGTATATGGGGCGTGTTTCTCGGCAGACAGGGAGGGGGGGTGGCTCTAACAATCAAATCTCCCTGTTGATCCTAGAGTTTTAAAGCTGGTGCAATAGTCTAATCCTTCAGTTCAGTCCTGCCACAGTTTGTCTCTGCCACTGACCCACAAGTCCTTGTTATTGGCGTATGGCTCCTGAGACTTGCAAGTGGGCCCCTCTTCCAGGCCGTGCACCCCGGGTCCTCTGTTGAGGGATGACTGTGCTATGTCACAGGTGAGTGCCGTCCCCCCAGGGCAGTTCTGGGCTGCTGGGCTGTGTAGGGAGGCTCCCAGTCTGTTGAAATGATGGCTGAATGGGGCTTTGTTAATTCACACTGCTCCACCTTCCCAACTCTGAGACAATCAGCTGAAGTTGCAGGGAAGGCTAATGTCCACACCCAGTTTTGTGGTGTGTGCCTGTTATTTGAAGCACTTCCATCACACTGGGTTGTCTGGGGCAGCTCTGGTCTATGGGGCTGGCGATGGGCAGGAGTGTTTCCTCTCCACCAGGATGATGGCTGTGAGCGGACACCCCCCTTTTCTTGGGAAGTTGTAGTGTTTAGTGAATTTTCTCAGCCACTGGATTATTGCTTTTTGTCTCAGAGCTCTCTTAGTTCTGCTCTTGTCTTGACCTGCCCAAATTGCAAGTCTTTGAAGCTTTCTGTATTGGGCTTCTTAGAGTAATTGTTTTAGAAAAAGAAAAAAGGATTAAAAAAAAAAAAAAGGGCCTTCCTCAGAGATCTAATGGGTTATTGAAATGCTAAGAGACAAAGCAATTAGGGCCATTAAGGAAAGGTCCACAGGGCAGAGAGATCAGCTTTTCTTCGGGATTTGCATATGAGCCTGCAGGGCCTTAGCTCTGCCCTTCCCCTTTCTATGTTCACCAGAACTCCAAAAATCCTCCGCTTTTATTTTGGAGTTTTTCGTGTTGTTTTTTTCTATGCCTGTCTCCTCTCTGCTGGGCTGGCTGCTCTCAGATTCTCTGGTGTCTGGTCTCAGTCTATCTATGGTTGGAGTTTGGATCAGTAGAATGAGTTTCTGACAAGAGCTGCCACTGCAGTTCTCCCTTCTCCTTCCCAGAGCTGACAGCCCCTCCTCCCACGGGACTGAGCCTGGCAGGGAGGGGTGCAGGTCCCCTGGCCACAAAAACTTACAGATTTCGCTGATCTCAGCAGTTTGACGTTTTCATGAGTGTTGTATGAAGCATGCCCAAAGTCAGATTGCTCTGTGGTGTCCAGTCCACGCAGTTCCTGGCTTTCTACCTACTTTCCTGGAGGGGTAAGTAAAACATATAGCTCACCAGTCTGCCATCTTGCCCCGCCTCCCCCGAGACTTAATTTTAAAAACACATCAGAGTACACACCTGGGAGGGACAAAATTAGCTGAATTGCTAAAAACTGACTTCTACATACCTAAGCTTTTTCAGGTAGCAAAAGGTAAGCAGAAGATGTCACGTCTGCGCCCAAGTTAACCCAAGTCATGTAAGTACCCATGCCACCCCCGGTCACCGCCTAAGAGGTCAGCTCCCAGGAAAGCAATGGGAAATATACTTTACAGAACTGCCTCCTGGACCAGGGGGATACAAGTACTTACTTGTGCTGGTGGACACCTTCTCAGGATGAGTTGAGGCCTACCCAACTCGGTCAGAGTCAGCTCAGGTAGTAGCTAAGAAATTATTGGCTGAAATTGTCCCTCGGTTTGGCCTACCGGTAGCAATGGGGTCTGACAATGGTCCGGCTTTTATAGCCCAAGTTACCCAAAACTTGTTAAAAGCATTAGGAATCAAATGGAAGCTACACTGCATCTACAGACTGCAAAGCTCAGGACAGGTAGAAAGAAAGAATCGGACGCTTAAGGAAACCCTCACCAAACTTAAATTGGAGACTGGCAGAAACTGGGTGAGCCTCCTTCTGTTTGCCTTACTTAAAGCTAGGTGTACCCCTTATATAAAAGGTATTACTCCATATGAAGCCATGTTCGGCAGGCCACCCCCACTCCTCCCCAAGTTAGGGGAGGAGCAGCTTGCCTCCCTGTCTAACTCTGAACTTCTCAAGTCCTTACAGGCCTTACACTACAGCTCCAAAAACATCCATCACACCGTCCGCACCCACCGCCCGAAACCTGACACTGCGGAAGAAGAAACCCCTACTGCTGAACCTGGTGATTTACTGTGGATCAGGAAAAGGAATCCCTCCTCCCTCAAGGCACGCTGGGCTGGACCTTATCAGGTGATTCTAAGCACACCAACCGCCATGAAAGTCACAGGTAAAAGATTTTGGATACATCGTTCACAAATGAAAAAGGCAGACTGACCAGAACGCAGAATGGTCCGTACAAAAAAACATCAGATCCTGTATTAGTTAGGGTTCTCATTGGAAACAGAATCAATGAGAGATGTCTCTGATTATCAAATTGTAAAAGTGACTCACGCAACTGCGGGAGCACACGAGCCCAAATTCTGCAGAGCCGTCAACAAGCTGTCAACTCCAAGGAAGATGTCCGACGAACTCCTCGGGAAACAAACTGACAACTTCGACGAACTCCTCAGGAAATGAACCAGCAACTTTGACGAACTCCTCAGGAAACGAACCGACAACTTTGATGAACTCCTCAGGAAATGCTTCACTGAGCAGCTGAAGAAAGAAGTGAAGTTTCTCTAACCGTCCGGCATATAAGCCTCCAACTGATCACCCGGACCAAATCCAGCCAATTGCATTCTCTCACTGTGGAAGCACGCCCCTTGATGAGTCATCAGTCAGCTGCAGTCAATTGACTGATGATCCGACAAACCAGCCCGTTGGATTATCAACCAGCCTCAAATATCCTCACAGCAATCATCAGGCCAGTGCCTGCTTGACCAGACAGCTGGGTCACCTAGCCAAGTTGACACATGAACCCAACCATCACAGTCCACCCCTTGTCAACTTGGCAGTTGTACACATCACCTAAAACCATACCTTCAAAATGAACGTTACAGCTTATGCCTTATGATAAGGGGATAAGACAGAGAAGAAAGCAAAGATATTTGCTTTACAGACAAATACAAACATAATCATAACAAAACGAGGAGGAAATATTCATGTCATCATAGTCCTCCTTTCTGTAACTGGTCACGTGGCCGTAGTTCATATTTATCACGATCTTCTTCCACTACCCATTCCATGTTCCCTTTACCCTCAGCAAGCACTTCAGCTGGCCGTGGTTCTTTGCCTGGTGGGGTGACCCAAACCTTCATTCCTGAAGTTTCTTGGCCATTGGTAGTCCTGCCTGGATTGGGTTATTGCAGTTTTCCATTGACTTGAATCACGGGGCATGGTAGTACTAAGAGACACCCTAGGGGATCTCCTGTATTCCAGGAAAACTCTTCTTTACTTCCATTGTGTAGTTGCAGTGCTATTTCCCCTTGATAGTCAGGATCAATCACCCCAGCCAGTACAGTAATCCCCTTCCTTGCCTGTTGATTCAGAGGCATAAGAAGCCCAAAGTGGCCAGGTGGCAGTCTTAACTTCCAGTTCAATGGGATTATTGTTGTGTTTCCTGGTGGAAGCACTCCTCCTTTTGGAACCAAGACTTGTAGACCAGCAGAGCTTAAACTTGCAGGGACAGGAAGCAAAAATTTCCCTAGTGGATCACTAGGAGTGATAGTGAGTGGTGCTACTCCTGTTTCCACCCCTTGATTCCTGGACCCATGAATCCTGGCTATGGGAGAAACAGCACCATAGAGTGGACGCTGATTCAGAGCATACACAGCCTCCTGGAGAAAACTGCCCCAGCCCTGCAAGGTATTGCCACCTAGTTGGCGCCGTAATTGAGTCTTCAATAGGCCATTCCACCATTCTATCAACCCAGCTGCCTCTGGATGATGGGGAACATGGTAAGACCACAGAATTCCATGAGAATGTGCCCATTCCCTCACTTCATTTGCTGTGAAGTGGGTTCCTTGGTCCGAAGCAATGCTGTGTGGAATACCATGATGGTGGATGAGGCATTCTGTAAGTCCACGTACCGTAGTTTTGGCAGAAGCATGTCGTGCAAGGAAGGCAAACCCATATCCGGAGTATGTGTCTATTCCAGTAAGAACAAATCGCTGCCCTTTCCATGATGGAAGTGGTCCGATGTAATCAACCTGCCACCAGGTAGCAGGCAGATCACCCCGAGGAATGGTGCCATATCGGGGACTGAGTGTGGGTCTCTGCTGCTGGCAAATTGGACACTCAGCAGTGGCTGTGGCCAGGTCAGCCTTGGTGAGTGGAAGTCCATGTTGCTGAGCCCATGCATAACCTCCATCCCTACCACCATGACCACTTTGTTCGTGAGCCCATTGGGCAATGACAGGAGTTGCTGGGGAAAGAGGCTGATTGGTATCCACCAAACGGGTCATTTTATCCACTTGGTTATTAAAACCTTCTTCTGCCGAAGTCACCCTCTGGTGAGCATTCACATGGGACACAAATATCTTCATGTTGTTTGCTCACTCAGAAAGGTCTATCCACATACCCCTTCCCCAGACTTCTTTGTCACCAATCTTCCAATCATGTTCCTTCCAAGTCCCTGACCATCCAGCCAAACCATTAGCAACAGCCCAGGAATCAGTATACAGATGCACCTCTGGCCAGTTCTCCTTCCAAGCAAAGTGAACAGCCAGGTGCACTGCTTGAAGTTCTGCCCACTGGGAGGATTTCCCCTCACCACTGTCCTTCAGGGATATCCCAGTAAGGGGCTGCAGTGCTGCAGCTGTCCACTTTCGGGTGGTGCCTGCATATCGTGCAGAACCATCTGTAAACCAGGCCCGAGTCTTCTCTTCCTCAGTCAACTGACTGTAAGGAACTCCCCAAGATGCCATAGCTGTGGGCTGGGAAAGAGAAGGTAAGGTGGAAGGAGTGGGGGCCATGGGCATTTGGGCCACTTCCTCATGTAACTTACTTGTACCTTCAGGACCTGCTCGAGCTCTATCTCGTATATACCATTTCCATTTTATGATGGAGTGCTGCTGTGCACACCCAACTTTATGGCTTGGTGGGTCAGATAACACCCAGCTCATGATAGGTAACTCAGGTCTCATGGTAACTTGGTGGCCCATGGTTAAGCGTTCTGTCTCTACTAAGGCCCAGTAGCAGGCCAACAGTTGTTTCTCAAATGGAGAGTAGTTATCTGCAGAGGATGGTAAAGCTTTACTCCAAAATCCTAAGGCCTGCGTTGTGATTCTCCTATAGGAGCCTGCCAAAGGCTCCAAACAGCATCTCTATTTGCCACTGACACTTCCAGCACCATTGGATCAGCTGGATCATATGGTCCAAGCGGCAGAGCAGCTTGCACAGGAGCCTGGACCTGTTGCAGAGCCTCATCTTGCTCTGGTCCCCACTCAAAGCTAGAAGCTTTTCTAGTCACTCGGTAAATGGGCCGGAGTAGCACACCTAAATGAGGAATATGTTGTCTCCAAAACCCAAAGACGCCAACTAAGCGTTGTGCCAGTTTTTTGGTTGTAGGAGGGGCCAGATGCAGCAGCTTATCCTTCACCTTAGAAGGAATATCTCAACAGGCCCCACACCACTGAACACCTAGAAATTTTACTGAGGTGGAAGGCCCCTGTATTTTTGTTGGATTTATGTCCCATCCTCTGTCACGCAAATACCTTACCAACAAATCTAGAGTAGTTGCTACTTCTTGCTCACTAGGTCCAATCAACATGATATCATCAATATAATGGACCAGTGTGATGTCTTGTGGGAGGGAGAAATGATCAAGATCCCTGCGGACAATATTATGACATAGGGCTGGAGAGTTGATATAACCCTGAGGTAGCACAGTGAATGTAAACTGCTGGCCTTGACAGCTGAATGCAAACTGTTTCTGGTGGTCCTTGCTGACAGCAATTGAGAAAAAAGCATTTGCCAGATCAATAGCTGCATACCAGGTACTAGGGGATGTGTTGATTTGCTCAAGCAATGATACCGCATCTGGGACAGCAGCTGCAATTGGAGTCACCACCTGATTAAGCTTACGATAATCCACAGTCATCCTCCAAGACCCATCTGTTTTCTGCACAGGCCAAATAGGAGAGTTGAATGGGGATGTGGTGGGAATCACCACCCCTGCATCCTTCAAGTCCTTAAGAGTGGCATTAATCTCTGCAATCCCTCCAGGAATCTGGTATTGCTTCTGGTTCACTACTTTGCTAGGCAGGGGCAGCTCTAGTGGCTTCCACTTGGCCTTTCCCACCATAATAGCCCTCACTCCAGGAGTCAGGGAGCCAATGTGAGGATTCTGCCAGTTGCTGAGTATGTCTATTCCAATTATGCATTCCAGAACTGGGGAAATAACCACAGAATGGGTCCGGGAACCCACTGGACCCACTGTGAGACGGACCTGAGCTAAAACTCCATCAATCATCTGACCTCCATAAGCCCCAACTCTGACTGATGGACCAGAGTGACGTTTTGGGTCTCCGGGAATTAATGTCACTTCTGACCCAGTGTCTAATAATCCATGAAATATCTGATCATTTCCTTTTCCCCAATGCACAGTCACCCAGGTAAAAGGCCATAGGTCCCCCTGGGGAAGGCTGGGAGGAAGATTAACAGTATAAATTTTTGGCAGTGTGACAGGGTCCTTCTCAAAGGGTACCCGGCCTTCCCTTCATTCAAGGGGCTCTGGATCTGTAAACTGTCTCAAGTCTGGGAATTGATTAAGGGGCCGTGACTCTGATTTTGTAATTCAAGGGAGATTTTTGTTCATGTGGCCTAGAATTCTTCTGCTTATATAGTTCAAACAAGAATTTAGTCGATTGCCCATCTATTTTACTCCTTGGTACTCCATGATCCACTAGCCAATGCCATAAGACTCTGCGAGCCATATTATTTTGATTGCTGCTTTGAGCCTGTTTTTCTTTATGGTAGCCATGCCCACCTTGTCTGTGGCGATTAACTGCAGCCACTTGGCTTCTGCTGACTCGGGACCCGATTATCCCCATTGTGTTTAAGGATTCCAGTTCAGTGACAGCAGTTCCTACAGTAATATCTGACCTACAGAGAAGGGCGACTACAGAGCTCTTCAGGGATGATGGAGCTAGTCTCACAAATTTATTCCTTACAGTCCTGGTAAAAGGTGTGTCCTCTGGGCATTCCAGGGCTGTGTGAGCAGGTCTTCCATGATAAATCCACTCTAACATTCCAATCTCTCTAAGCCTTTGAATCCATTCCTCCACATTGTACCAGGGCAGTTCTGGCATTTCAACCTCTGGTAATGCCGGCCACCTTTTGATCCATGTTTCAGCCAGCCACCAAAGCAAACTGTTAACACCCTTTCTAACCCCTCGAGCTACAACACTGAATGCAGAATCTCTGCTTAGTGGGCCCATATCAGTAAATTCAGCCTGATCCAACCTTATATTCCTTCCACCATTATCCCACACTCTCAATATCCATTCCCACACATATTCCCCTGGTTTCTGTCTGTATAAATTGGAAAACTCATACAGTTCTTTTGGAGTATAGCGTACTTCCTCATGGGTCACACTTTGTACCTCACCCTTTGGGGCTTGTTGGGATTTGAGCCTAGTTATAGGTCTTGAAGCAAAAACTGGTGGTGGGGGTGGGTCATGAAAAGAGTTAGAATTATCTCTCAAGCCATTCACCTCAGGACACTCTGTTGCATTTTCATCTCTTAAAACATGATTAATCTCTCCAGACAAAAGAGTGAGGGCTGCTTCCTCAGGGGAGGTGATTACAAGATTAGCAGGCATTGAAGGGTTAATCTCCTTAGGTGCGGGTTGGGTGGCAGGCTCCTTAGGGCGGACTGGAGGCAGAGAAGCTGTTTCCCCAGGACAGCCCTCTACAGGTAAATCTAATAATGACCCAGCAGAATCCAGGGTTCCAATGTCCTCACTGTCATTATTATCAATCCATATGTCCCCATCCCAAGTTTCTGGATCCCATTCTTTTCCAATCAATGCCTTTACTTTAACAGCAGACACCCTGAGGGGTTGAGATTTTAGTTTACGCTGTAAATGTGCTACTCACAGAATAAGAGACTGCGTCTGATTTTCAGAAACCTCCAGTCTGTGGCCACAGGAAATAAGATTTTCTTTCAGGGCACAGATGGAAACCTTTACATCTGTCATACGGTGTTCAAGTTTTGAATTTGAAGCCTTTAGCTCATCCCTTTCTCTTACAACTGTATCCAAAGTATCTAAGAGCAGCCAGCCAGCATCATACTTCTTAATACTGCAAAACTCCGTGAACGTGTCAAAAACACTGCCACCCAGAGCCTCACTTCGTACTAGAGCACAATTAGGAGAATCAAATGGTGCTATTTTGCGTATTTCCTTTGCCAACTCTTGCCATGGACTGTTAGTACCCTCTTGATTATTGGAAATAGAGTCATTAGTGCCTCTGAATCTAATCAGAGTAGAAAACAAATTGTAAAAGCCCATTTTAAGATTCCGTTTCTCAAGAACCACTCTCGGTACCAAGTTGTATTAGTTAGGGTTCTCCTTGGAAACAGAATCAATGAGAGATGTCTCTGATTATCAAATTGTAAAAGTGACTCACGCAACTGCGGGAGCACACGAGTCCAAATTCTGCAGAGCCGTCAACAAGCTGTCAACTCCAAGGAAGATGTCCGACGAACTCCTCGGGAAATGAACTGACAACTTTGACGAACTCCTCAGGAAACGAGCCGGCAACTTTGACGAACTCCTCAGGAAATGAACCGATAACTTTGATGAACTCCTCAGGAAATGCTTCACTGAGCAGCTGAAGAAAGAAGTGAAGTTTCTCTAACCGTCCGGCTTATAAGCCTCCAACTGATCACCCGGACCAAATCCAGCCAATTGCATTCTCTCACTGTGGAAGCACGCCCCTTGATGAGTCATCAGTCAGCTGCAGTCAATTGACTGATGATCCGACAAACCAGCCCGTTGGATTATTAACCAGCCTCAAATATCCTCACAGCAATCGTCAGGCCAGTGCCACCTAGCCAAGTTGACACATGAACCCAACCATCACAGATCCCCTAAAACTTCAGGTGCAGCAACGTACGCCATTATGCTGACTCTAGTAACAATACTAGCCACCGAGAACCCCCATCAAGCCACTAATTATATGTGGCAGTTAACTCGCACCATTGATGGAACAGTGGTCAGCCGAATTAGCACCCCTGGCAGCCGTAAATTTGTTTTTGACCTATGTAAACTCCTTGGGAAAACCTGGAATCTACCAGAAGCTGTGAATACCTATTTGGGAGGGGGAAGGGCAGGGCTTAGGGGCCTCGGTTGTGGTAATTTAGACCTGGAACAAGGGCTACAGTATAGTCAACATTACATCGGTCCGCAAAAAAGTGCCTCAACATGTTGGGGAGAGGATGATTATTTCTGTTACAGTTGGGGCTGTGAAACCATAGCCCCATGGAAAAATGTAGACCGTTTATTAAAGGTCACAAGGGAGACAAGGCCAGAAGCTCCTACTAAAGATTGTGCAATTGGGAGCTGTAACCCTGTTACTTTTAAACCACAGCAGTATTGGGAGGATTCCCAGTGGTTGGGGGAAAAAACGTGGGGATTACACCTATATGTATCAGGATATGACCCTGGAGTGTTTTTCACTATTCAAAAAAGAAAAATTCCTAAACCCTTAAATCCAATAGGCCCCCTGGACCCCATCGACATCAAAATACCTGTAACAGCTACTCCTTTCCCACTTACCCATCCTTACTCCACCACAAAGAGCCGCCCCTTATCTCCAAAAGCAACTCCCCTTCCTCCACCTCCAAACTCTCGACAAGAGTCTCTATTCAATACACTTAAACTCATGTTCAAATTCTTAAACCAAACTTCCCCCAACTTAACTGAAGACTGCTGGCTATGCCTAAACCTCGAACCACCCTATTATACAGGCCTAGTAGCTAACCGAAGTATAGGAGTAACTAACAATGACATTCAAAATATCTCCCTATCAACTATTCACCAAAACTCACACTATTGTCCCTGGGGCACTGCCCCTAAGCTTACTTTAGGTGACTTTCAAGGACAAGGAACATGCTTCCAGTCCCCTCAATTCTCTCTATCTACTTCTCCTTAAGTTAATTCTTGCGCCTCTGTAACCATTTTCAGCAACAGCCCTGCGGGTCATACCGGACACTACTTAGTAGTGCCCAAAGGAACATGGTTTGCCTGTACAATGGGGTTAATGCTGTGTTTATACCCACCCACCCCCCCTCATGCAACCTAAGGCTCCAGGACTATGCATTCTCACCCATGTCCTTCCCCAAGTATATTACTACTCTGGTGAGGGAGGTAGGGAGCACTTCGGGCTAACTAACCTCAAACAAGTCAAGTGAGGGGGACCAATACTAGTGCCAGTGCTCCTTGGGCTTGGGGTAGCTGGGGCAACTGCAGTAGGAACCACAGCACTCATCACAGGGGACCAAAATTTTAAAAGCCTTAGTGCTCAAATTGACCAGGATCTAAAACCTTAGAAGAGAGCGTTACTAAATTTGAGGAGTCCTTAAGCTCATTAGCAGAAGTAGTGCTCCAGAATCGGAGGGGACTCGACCTTGTATTCTTAAAGCAGGGAGGGCTTTGTCTAGCCTTAGGCGAAGCATGCTGTTTTTATACTAACCACTCAGGTGTAATTAAAGAAAGTTTAAGCCAACTCCTAAAGAGACTACAGGATAGAGAAGAGCAAAGGAAAAAGGAGGCAAATTGGTTTGAAAGTATATTTTTTCAATCTCCATGGTTAACTACCTTAATATCAGCAATTGCTGGACCCCTGGCTCTTCTCATGTTAGCCTTAATCATAGGCCCCTGTGTTATAAACAGTTTAGTTAAATTTGTCCAACAGCGTATCCAAAGCGTAAAGCTCATGGTTTTGCAGTCCCAATATCAATACTTACCCTCAGAAGAAACAATGATTTGATTCTCCCTAAAAACCAGTGGGGAATGAAGTGGGCCCCCTCCCCTTAATCTGTAACAGGAGAGTCCCCTTCCCCCTCAACTGGCAACAACTGCAAAGTAAGCATTAAGCCCTGAGAAGAAGGGAGTGAAACTGTACCATTTTAGGGAGTGAGACTTGTGGTTGTATGCATTAGCCAAGCGTAACCGTTTCAACAATTAACCATTGCGCCGACCTTGAGAAAATTTCTCAACTTTGCTAAAGATCTTAAGCAACCATTAATTAACCGCCAACTCTGCTTCTGTCAAAATAGCTTGCTTGCATTTTCAGGATGTGGTTTCTGCCTATATAAGTCTCAGACACACTCAGGTCGGGGCTGCTCACTGAATCCCCTGTGTGGAGTGACTGTGAGCAGTCGCCGGCTGGCTAATAAAGGCTCTTTAAATTCTGTTTGGCTGTCTTGTACTTTGACTCGTGGGCACCGTAACAATTATCAACCTTACTTTAGAAATGAAGAAACAGGTTTGAAGACTTGAAAATCACAAAGCTAATGTGATGGTTATAAAACCATCAAAACTCATTCTCTTTCCTCTATTTCAAAGCTATCAACCCTACCCCAATCCACTCTTACCAGAAATCTGACTCAGACTCAACAGAAATTAAGACCCAGTCCTTCTCACTCGGAGTACATTTTTCTTTCCCAATACCCCACCTTGCTTACCTCGGTTAGCTTTTATTGAAATAGTATGAATGGAGTTTGAAATGCCAAGGAATGAAAAAGCCAGCTTCCATGCTCCACAATTTCGAGAACAGTTTCGTGGGGATCAGGGCATCAAGAAATTGGCATGTGTGTGGGTCTAGCTTCCTGCACCAACTCTGTCAGCCTGAGAGCAATGAAAGTTCGCAAGCCATAAAAGGGGGGTTGGGTACGACCAGGGTTGCCATAGTGACCCAAGGCTGGGTGTCGGTTACCACGGAGGCTGTGACACCATAGGGGTAGTGAAACGGTTGCCAGGTGAGATGAGTCAGGAGGGGCCAGGAGCATTTCAGTCATATCTAGGAAAGCCTTGAGCCATTGCTCTCCTGGAGTGAAAGGATGGCACCAGGATTGGTGGGATAAGGGCAAGGAGGCTTAGATGCAAGTGGTTAAGGGAGGGGGATCTTCACAATTTGAAGTTAATCATTGTTATTAAATGGAAGATAGATGCCAGCACAAAAAAACTTTCAGCATAATTCCTGCAATTTGCATTTAACTTTAAATAATCAGTATATCCCATTAAACCTGGTGAAGATAATATTTTTTCTACTGTCTGATCTCATGCATTTTCCCTTTAAACTTTTATTGTTTTAGCTTCTTTTGAGGTTCACTTTTTAAATTTTTAAAGCCTTTCTCTTCTAAGACACATTTCCCCATTGTCTATTACAACTTCCTTCCCCTCCCCCCATTATATTCATGTTAAAGGAATAGAGCTTTTTAAAAAGAAATGTATCATAAACTTCTATATTTTTTTCATGCCATTTCCCTTAGCTTTCATTTTCCATTGTATTACGTATAGGATTCTGCCTCATCACACATTTTTCAACTACACTGTTTCTCAGTGCAGCATACTTTTTCATGGCTATTAAAACAGCATACTTTATTGAACCAGGAATTTAAGTATGCTTAACCACTTACTTTTTTAATGCATTTTTGTGGACTTTAACATATATACATAACAGTGACAATTTTCAAAGTATGATTAACAAGTATTTAGAGAGCAAATTTCAAAGAATGTTATGGATTACAATTCCACTATTTCAGTTATTTCCATTATTGCAAAATATAACATATATACAGAAAGGTGTTAAGTTTCAAAGTATAGCTCAACAAGCAGTTATATAGGTAATTTCAAAAAGTTTTATGAGTTACAGCTCCACAGTTTCAGTTCTTTCCTTATTGTGAAATATAGGATATATACAGCAAGGTGAAAACATTCAAAGCACAATTCAAAGAACAGCCATAGAGCAAATTTCAAAGAATGTTATAGGTTACAGTTCTTCCATTTCAGTTATTTCCTTCTAGCTATACTAATATCCTAGCATCTTAAATATATGTATATATTTCTATGAAGTTTCAGTATTCATAATCCTTTATTAAATCCTATCTTGTCTGTTGCTAGCCCTTCCTCTCATTTAATCACCTTCTCTATCTTCAGGGGTGTCTAAACAGTGACATTTTATAATTGGGCTGTTTGTACTATTGTTGTTGAGTTGTAGGATTTCTTTATATATGCAAGTTATCAGTCTCTTATCAGATACATGGTTTATAAATATTTTCTCCCATTGCATTGGCTGCCTCTTCAAGTTGTTCATATTGAAAGGAGGTGTTAATTTTATGGGGAAGGGGGCTGTATCTGGTTGTTGTTCTTAAAGAGGCTGTTGCCTCTGGATTTTAGTACTTATCTGGCATAGGAACACCCTGGTGGATTTAAGTTTCTCAGAGATAAAACTTAGCAAGTGAATATTTTATAGAATCTCAGTTAAGGACCTAGGTATTTTGGGACTACTATTGGTAAGGGAGTGGTATACTGCAGCCATTTGGGATATCTAGCTTGAGCTTGCTTAAGAGAAATCTCCAGGATAGCTTCTTGACTCTATTTGAGGTCTCCTAGCTACTGTAACCTTATTTTATCTTTCTTTTTATCCCTTTTGGTAAACTAGGCATTTTCAATCCCTTGCTACCAGGGCCAGGCTCATTCCTGGAGTCATGCCCCACCTTGATTGGAGATTCATTCCCCTGGGAGTCATGTCCCACATTAGGGGGAGGTGAGTGAATTTAATTGCCAAGTTGGGCTTAGAGAGAGTAAGGCTAAATCTGAGAAACAAAAGAAGTTCTCTGGAGGTGCCTTTTAGGCATAATTATAGGAAGGTTTATCCTCTCATTTACAGCCCTAGGTTTCACAAGAGCAAGCCTCATGATCAAAGGCTTGATTTATTAGTAATGGGTTCCTAATTTCACATATCATATATTCTGTCCCAAGATAAATGGTCAGTTTCTCACATTATCTTCACTTAGTTATACAATCATCATCAGTCTCACTTTTAAACAATTATCATAACATAAAACATTCCAGAGCTCTTATCATCCACTAATTATTCATCCTGAGCATTAGTGCAGTGCTGGTAAGATATTCCTATTAAATATAGTCTATAATATGTAATGGAGAGTTTTTCCATATACCTCTCTGTTGGTAACTCTATATACCAGTGTCATAACTTATAAGTATATGGTGCTAACACTTATTTATGTTTGTAGTGCTACTCTGTGGGTTACATGCTTTCAAACAACCACTTTCAAACATGTTTGCCTTCAATGTGGCACTGATACTTATAATCCTATTAATGAACCATAGTCACACCTGTCCATTCCTATACCATTAAATTCACCCTCATTATCGTATCTGCACATATTATATTATCATTCTCCCTTCACTAGCTTCTGTCTATCTCTAGGTCCTCTATACTCTACATTATAAGACACTTATTTTACATTGTTCACAGAGTTTACATTAGTGGTAACATACAATATCTTTCCTTTTGTGTCTGGCTTATTTCACTCAGCATTATATCTTCAAGGTTCATCCATGTTGTCCTATGTTTCATGACCTCATTCCTTCTTACTGCTACATAGTATTCCATCATATGTATATAACACATTTTGTTTATCCACTCATCTGTTGAAGGACACTTGGATTTTTTCCATCTCTTGGCAATTGTGAACAATGACACTATGAAATTCGGTGTGCAAATGTCAGTTTGTGTCACTGCTTTCAGATATTCTGGGTATATACTGAGAAGTGAAATTGCCAGATCATAGGGTACATCGATATCTAGTTTTCTGAGGAACCACCAAACTGTCTTCCAGAGTGGTCATACCATTATACAGTCCCACCAGCAATAAATAAGAGTTTCAATTTATCCACATCATCTCCAGCAATTTTATTCTCCTGTTTGTTTAATAGCAGCCAATCTTATTGGTGTGGCTTGATTTGCATTTCCCTAATAGCCAGTGAAGATGAACATTTTTTCATGTGTATTTTAGCCATTTGTATTTCCTCTTGGGAGAAATGTATTTTAATATCTTTGCCCATTTTGTAATTGGGCTGTATGTACTATCATTGTTGAGTTGTAGGATTTCTTTATATATGCAAGATATCAGTCTCTTATCAGATACATGGCTTCCAAATATTTTCTCCCATTGCATTGGGTGCCTCTTCACCTTTTTGACAAATTCCTTTCAGGTGTAGAAGCTTTTGATTTTGAGGCATTCCCATTTATCTACTCTTTCTTTTGTTGCTTGTGCTTTGGGAGTATGGTCTAACAAGCTACCTCTTAATAATAGGTCTTGAAGATGTTTCCCTACATTATCTTCTAGGAGTTTTATGGTAATGTCTCTTATATCGAGTTATTTGATCCACTTTGAGTTAATTTTTGTATAGAGTGTGAGATAGGGGTCCTCTTTCATTCTTTTGGATATTGATATCCATTTCTCACAGCCCCATTTTTTTTTGAAGAGTCTGTACTGTGGATTTGGGATCCTCATGAAAAATCAGTCAATCATAGATCTGGGGGTGTTTCCAAACTCTTGATTCAATTTCATTGATCAATATGTCTGTCTTTGTGCCAATACCATGCTGTTTTGACTACTGTGGCTTTTTAGTAGGCTTCATAGTCAGGAAGTGTAAGTCCTCCCACTTTGTTTTTCTTTTTTAGAATACTTTTAGCAATTTGAGGGCCCTTTCCCTTCCAAATAAATTTGATAGCTAGCTTTTCCAATTCTGCTAGTACATTGTTGGAATTTGATGGGAACTGCATTGAATCTGTAGATCAGTTTGGGTAGGATTGATGTCTTAATGATGTTTAGCCTTCCTTCACATAATTTTGGTTCTCAATGTCCTTATTGGCCCTCTGTCTGGTTGTTCTGTCTATAGGAGAGAGTGGTGTATTTAAGTCTCCCATGATTATTGTAGAAACATACATTGCTTCCTTCAGCCTTGCCAATCTTTGTCTCATGTACTTTGGAGCACGTTGATTATGTGCATAAACATTTATGATTGTTATTTCTTCTTGGTGAATTTTCCCTTTTACTAGTATCTAATGTCCTTCTTTGTCTCTTATGAAATCTTTGCATTTAAAGTCTATTTTATCTGGACTTAGCATTGCTACCCCTGCTTTCTTTGGGCTGTAGCTTGTATGGAATATTTTTTCCATCCTTTTACTTTCATTGTCTTTGTGTCACTGGGTCTAAGATTAGTCTCTTATAAACAGCAGGTAGATGGTTCATAATTTTTAATTGATTCTGCCAATCTATATCTTTTAATTGAGGCGGTTAATCCATTCACATTCAATGGTATTACTGGGAAGGCAGTTCTTGAACCAGCCATTTTTCCTTTGGTTTTTACTCGTCATATCTATTTTTTCCTCTCTGTATTTCCTTAAAGTCGCCCTTACTTATACTTTTCAATTCTGTGCCCTGCTCCAGACATTTCTCTCATTTCTTTTTATCTCTGCCAGTAAAGCTCCCTTTAGTATTTCTTTCAGGGCCAGTCTCCTGTTAAGTTCTCTCAACATTTGTTTGTCTGTGGAAATTTTAAACTCCCCCTCAATTTTGAAGGGAACTTTGCTGGATAAACAATTCTTGGCTGGCAATTTTTCTCTTTCAGAATCTTAAATATGTCATACCACTGCCTTCTCACCTCCATGGTGTCTGTTGAGTAGATAGTACCTAGTCTTGTGTTGTATTCCTTGTATGTGTTGTATTGGTTCTGCCTTGCTGCTTTTAGAACTTTCTCCTTCTCTTCAGCATTTGACAATCTGATCAGAGTATATCTCAGAGTGGGTATATTTGGATGTATTCTATTTGGAGTTCATTGGGAATCTTTGATTTGCATACTTATGTCATTAGAGGGATTTTGAAGTTTTCCCCAACAATGTCTTTGAGTACTTTCCCTAGCCCTTTACTCTTCTCCTCACCTTCTGGAACACCTGTGATTCTTATATTTGTGTGCTTCATGTCATCCATCATTTCCCTGAGATCTATTTCAAATTTTTCAATTTTTTCACCATTTTCTCTTTTATGTGTTCACATTCCATCACTTTATCCTCTAGTTCACTATTTCAAGTCTGTTGTTATGTGTTTCAAGTATATTTTTAATATGATCTACAGTGTCTTCTATATCCATAATACCTGGTATTTTTTATTTACCCTTTCAAATTCTTCTTTATGCTCTTCCAGTGTCTTCTTCATGTCTTTTATGTCCTTAGCCATCACATTGAACTTCTTTTGGAGATTTGTGTATACTTCTTTGATTAATTGCCTTAAGTTCTGTGCCTCCTCTGACTTTTTAATTTGGTCATTTGGGCTGTCCATATCTTCTGGTTTCTTCATATGCATTATAATTTTATGTTGTTTTTGACCTTGTGGTATTTGCTTATATTGATAAGGCTATTTAGGATATGCTGGATTATTTGAACATTTGTCTATAATTTGGCATTGCTACAGCTTGGTGGGGTGCACTTTCCCTGTTCTACAAGAAGATGATGCTCTTGAGCCACTTCTTACCTTCAAGCCATTTGTCATTCAACTTTTTCTATGCACAGACTGAGGACCAAACCAGGTGCATTGGGGAATGCACTGGGGAATGCCAGCCTTGAGGGCAGGGTGCAGGTCCTGTACAATTCAGCAGGGGTCTACTCCAAGCACAGTGGTACTGTCAGTTCCCAGAGCTGTGGGTGGACTGCTTTGGGGCTATGGAGCTGTGTGTCTCACCTTCCAGCTCAAGTGCCCCACAGTCCCTGTCCACTGTGCACCCATGAGTCCCTGGGGTTGGGGATGGTTTCCTGGCACTTCCATGAAGCATCCTTGCCTCTCTCTTGTGTACACCATGGGTTCCATGAAGGAAGAGTGGTTGTGGTCACAAGGCCTCCAAATCCCAAGTTCCCTCATGGGAGCTCTTGTAACTCTTTATTTTAATATGGAGTCATGAATGTTTCTACTAGTGCCATTCTTAATGTAATTTGTCTTAATTTTCTTACTTGAATTTCATTATTTATAATTATTCATAATTCACTAAAAGGTACTTTTGGCAAGACAGGAGCTATATTGTCAGTTTAAAGTCAATTCAATGGACAATGGTTGAATGTCTCTTATATACTAGGCACTGTGCAGAGATGCACAAATAAACAAAAGATGATCTCTGCCCTCAGGTAGAGGTAGAAAAGTATATACAGAATATATGCAAACAAGTGCAACACAAAGAGAGTGTAATAAATTCAATGACCTAACAATTTTTTAATAACAATTAGCAAAATATTGTTTATAGTATATCCAAAATGAGTGCAATTTCAATAAGCAGAGAGGAAAAAAAATAGATGAAAAGAATATCCTGAAAAATATAAATTTAGTAAAATTGGGGAAGAGGTGTCAGAAAATGGTAAATGATCTGATTTGACTAAAATGTAAGGAAGGAATGCAATATGAGATATGCAGTAATGTTGGAAAGGTAGTATGTTTAGGCTCAATAACTGAGAACCTTGAATTTTATGTGAAGGCATTTGAACTTGATTCTGTGGGCCATGGGGAGGTATTGCATGGTTTGCAATAGGCTGGTGACATGATCAAAGAAATGTTTTAAGATGATAACTCTGCTAACAATGAATAGGTTGTATTAGAATCAGAGACCTTTTGGGAGATTTACAATATTAAAGTCAAAAAGAATGAGGATTAAATGGAGTGGGGGTAGGGGGCAGAGAATAGGGGATAGAGATAAGGCATGTATTTTACATGTCACCAATTATTCAATAAATCTCACATTCAAGGGTATTGTTTTCAGCATTGAGCCTGAAAATCAGAATATGTTGTGGTGATCAGCCAGATAACTGCAAAGAAGACAAAAGCCTCTCCCAGCAGATCTGAAATAAAGCTAGAGGGAAGATTCTCATTACATTTGACTATATGATCTACATTGACAGAATCTTGGAGAGTGTAAATTAAACATAGACCCAAGCTTCTTTGTTAAGGACCTTGGAGATCTGTTAAACCAAATCACTTTATTTTGTATATCAACAGTTATTTTTATGTTATTTTACTGACATATATTCACATACCATATAGTCATTCAAAGTGTACAATCAGTTGTTCACAGTATCATCAATACTTGTTAATTCATCACCACAATTAATTTTTGAACATTTTCATTACTCCAGAAAATAAAAACAAAATAATAAACATAGAAATAAAATTAAAAAAAGAGCACTCAAAATATGCCATAACTCTTGCCCCCACAATATTCATTTACATTTGTCCCCATTTTTCTACTTATCTGTCCAAAAAATGGATAAATGGAGTGTGAGCCACAAAGTTTTCACAATTATATGGTCACACCAAATAAGCTATATAGCTATATGATTGTCTTCAAGAATCAAGGATACTGGATTATAGTTCAACAGTTTCAGGTATTTTCTTCTAGCTACTCCAATACACTAAAAACTAAAAGGGATATCTATAGAATGCATAAGAATAACCTGCAGAATGACCCTTTGACTCCATTTGAAATCTCTCGGCTGCTAAACTTTATTTTGCCTCATTTCTCTTCCCCATTTTGGTCCAGAGGTCTCCCTCAAAATTATGAGGCCAAGTTGAGGCTCTTCCCATGGAGTCATGTCACACATTGCCAGGGAAATTAACACCCCTGAGACTCATGACCCACATAGGGGGAAGGCAGCATGTCCACCTGCCATGTTGGCTTATATATAGAGAGAACACACCTGACAACAATGGAGGTTCTCTGGGGGTGACCCTGAGGCTCAATTATGAGTAGCCTCAGCCTCTCCTTTGTAGTAACAAGATTCATAAAGGCAAGCCCCAAGACCAAGGACTCTGACTACTAACCTGGTAGTCCCCAATGCTTGCAAGAATGTCACGAATACCCCAAGTAGGGAAGTTTACTATTTCCACATTTTTCCCCAGTCCCTCAAGGGTGCTTTGAAAATTCTTATTATGTGCCCAAATTATTCTGGGATTTATTGGACCTTCAGGCTAACCTGTACAAACCAATTAGATCTCATTATTCAAGGTTCCATGTAACTATGGTGTTTGAATAAATTGACCATACAAGTTAAATTATATAATGTGCTACAGAAAACAGATTTTACACCAAACAAACATCTCTTCCTTTGGTCTCACACAGAAGTTGAAGTTTTAAAACACAGTCAATATCATCCTTTACCCTTTAGTCTGATTCATCTTAATCCTAACCACGTCCATTTCATTTATATATCTAATTGAATCCTTTTTTCTTTTTTCATCATTTTTAACAGCTGCTGTATGGGGTAATGCTGACATTCATAGATACTGTACTCTGACTCTGAGTCTCAGTGTCACACAGATACCCAAATGTCAGGGACCAACCAGGTTATACACAAACAGGTCAGCATCTCCAAATTTAAAAATAACCATTACAATTCATGAATAGATGTAACTGCTGTAAGAGCTTACAGTCTAGGGACCTTTACAATAAGCCTTCACCTGATAACATATGCTCCCAGATTCAATTCTCAGAATTTGCACAAAATAATTAGTCCATATTAGTGAGGTGTTATAATGTTTGTCTTTTCATTTCTGGCTTATTTCACTCGACATCCTATCCTCAAGTTCCATTCACCTAGTTGCATACCTCACAACTTCATACCTCTTGCTGCCACTCTATATTACATTGTATATATACACGACAGTTCACCATTCTGTTTATCAGTCAATGTACCCTTAGGTCAACTCCATCCATCGAAATTCATGAATACTGCCTCCATAAACACCAGTGTGCAAATTTGCATTCAGGTCCCTGCTCATCATACTTACAAGTAAATACCCAATAATGGAGTTGCAGGATCATATGGCAACCCCATACTTAGCTTCCTGTGCAACCACCACAGTGCCCTCCAGATGGGCCTCCCCATTCTACTTTCCCACACACAGTTAATTGGTACATCCCTCTCTCCAAATTTTATGCAGTATTTTTATACCTCTGTTTATTTTTTAAACAGTTTTATTCACACACCATACAATGCATCCTAAGCAAATAATCAATGATTCCTGGAATAATCACATATTTATGCATTCACCACCACAATCTATATGAGGGCTTTTCCATTTCTTCCACAAAGAGGAAGAGGAGAAAAAATGAATAATAAAAGATAGAAGAAAAATAAAATAAAATAAAATAAAATAAAATTGAAAGTTCAGACAGAAACAACACCACCAAGAGTACTATACCACTGCCTTATATTCCCTTCTTATAACCATTTAGCTTTGGTATGTTGTCTTTTGCTACAATTAATGGAAGTATCACACAATGTTACCATTAACTATAGACTCTAGTTTGCATTGATTGTATTTTTCCCCATATCATCTAATTTTTGACACCTTGCAATGTTGACATTCATTTGTTCACTGTCATGTAAAAACCTTCTTACATTTGTACATTTAATCACCATCAATGGACACTCTAGGTTTTGCCAGATTATACAATCCCAGTCTTTATCTTCTATCTTTCTTTCTGGTGTTATACATGCCTCCTTTCCTCTTTCAGCCATACTCACACTCATCTTTGTTCAGAGGTTTTACAATATTGTGTTAATATCACACAGTATTGTGATATCCATTTCTGGATGTATATAATCAATCATGCTGAATATTCTGTGCTCCTTCAGCATCAAATGCCTGATTGCTAACCTCTTTCTATCTCCTGATAACCTATGTTCTCAACTATAACTTTCCAAGTTTGCTCATTAATGTTAGTGAGACCATACAGTATTTGTCCTTTTGTTTATGCTAATTGCACTCAATGTAATATGTACTGTCTACCAAGGATTTTATATGTCATAACTTATTTTATTTTTATTTCTCTCTCTCTCTTTACCTTTACTGATAGTCTTCATTTCTACACTCTTCTTCAAACCTCTCTCCTTGCTTTTCCTATCTGTCAGTAATGTTTCTTTTAGTATTTCTTTTAGAGCAGGTATCTTGCTCCCAAACTCTCCCAGTGTCTCTTTGTCTGAAAATATTTTATACTCCCCTCATTTTTGGAGCACTGTTTTGCCAGATATAGAATTCTTGGTTGGCAGTTTGTCTCTTTCAGTATGTTAAATATATCATACCACTGCCTTCTCACTTCCATGCCTTCTTCATTTCTGAGAAATCCGCACATGGTCTTATCAAGCTTCCCTTGTATGTGATGGATCAATTTTCTCTTGCTGCTTTCAGCATTCTCTCTTTTTCTTTGACAGCTGGTAATCAGATTATTATTAAGTGTCTTGAAGTAGGTCCATTTGGATCTATTCTGTTTGGGGTATGCTGAACTTCCTGATCTATAATTTTATGTCTTTCATAAGAGATGGAAATTTTCAGTGATTATTTCCTCCATTATTCTTTCTTCCCCTTTTCCCTTCTCTTCTTCTTGGACACCCATGACACCTATATTCATGTGCTTCATGTTGTCATTCAATCCCCTGAGACCCTGCCCAAATTTTGCATTCTTTTCACTATCTGTTCTTTTGGGTGTAGGGTTTCTTATGCCTCTTAAAATATGCTGTTTTTATGTCTGCATTGTTGTTTTCCATCTCTTCTATTTTTCTTTTCATTCCCAGAAGTTCTGCCAAATGTTTTTTTCAAACTTTCTAATTCTTCCTTATGTTAACCCAATATTTTCTATATATCCTTCATCTCTTTTGCCATATCATCCATCAACTCATTGATTTGATTTTTGAATTGATTTGGCATATTTGTTTGAACATCTTTAGCTAGCTGTTTCAACTCCTGTATCTCATTTGAAGTGTAAGTTTGTTCCTTTGTGCCATATCTTCACTTTTCCTAGTGTGACTCATAATTTCCTGTTGTCTAGGTGTCTGGTTTCCTTAATTATGCCAATCAGATTTTCCCAGACCAGACAGGCCCACTTCTCAGTAGGAGGGTGTAATCAGTATCAAGTTTCCCTGAGAATGAGACCAAGCAGGTTGTCAGATTTTCCTGTGAGGCCTCTAGGCTCTGTGCTTTTACCATCCTGCCCAGCAGGCAGTACTTCTCAACCTTCAGCTTCCCACCAATGTAAAGAGGTGTGGTGCCTTTAATTCTCAGCAGATCCTGTCACTGACAGGGACCAAGGGTGAGTCAGAAGCCAAGCTTAAGTTATTTTTGCTTTTTTCCTAGGCCCTGGGGTCTGAATTCTCTGAGCAAAGGCTACCATTGAACTCAGTACCACCCCCCTTTACTTAGGAAAGATGCACCTTTTAGCAAATTGTCTCCTTCACTTGACTTCTTCCTATGACTCTTAGACCTATGTTAACTCCACCCTTGCCTGAATCAATGCTGACAATTGAAAATGTCTGGGGCTTTCTCTAATGAGCTACTTATAATGAGAGAAGAAAAAGAAAAAAGAAAGAAATCTGCTTTTCATAGCTATCCTCCAAACCCCCAGTTTTGCCAGTTAAAAGCCAGAGTTGGTACCTTGGTCTCTGTGACCCTTTTTGGGGACCCAGCCCTTTTCCAATACTCTGAGCTCAGCCAACTCCAAAAACCTATGATTTATTTATTTATTACTATTTTTTCTCAGCCCCACATCCTCTCTGCTGGGAGAGAACTCAGGGTTCCTTTCCTGCTTGCTTCAGTTTATCTGTGCTCGTAGCTTATATTCAGTAGTCCAAATTCATTAATTAAAACTGCAGTTGGGGCTTGGTTGTGCTACTTCTCCTTCTTCCTAGTAGAGAATGCTTCTTTTTCCCACATGGAAATTCTCCAACTCGGCCTGCCATACCACTGGGGAAGGGGTGCCAGCCTAAGCAGATGCTTTACTGACAGTTCTTATGCTGAGATCTCAGCCATTCCACCAATTCCAGACTGGTTTATGATGTATCAACAATTATTGAATGAATATTAGCTACTTACCTCTGTGCTAGGTGAAGTAATGAATATAAAGGAATTATATGTTATGTGCACTCCTATTATCAAGTTTGCAGTCTGTTTAAGTAGACAATATATGACTCAATTGCAAACAATGTGAGAGATATATGAGAGTATAATGTGAACTGATACTTTCTGAGAAGACTTTTTGAAGGATGTGCAATTTGACCTGGGCCTTGGAATTTGGTAGGATCTGAATAGGGTGGCCTCCAAAACTAGATGTGAATAGTACTTTTACATTTTTCAGAGTTCTTCACATCTACTCCCTAGACTATTGTGTAAGGTAAATTGGACAGACATTATGATGTCTTTTTGATGATGAAATACATGTAAGTATAGAAAGACAAGGTGTTGCCCAAAGTCTCTTACCTATTTTAAACACAGCACCTTTATTAAAGTGTTGGGTCTATAATGGAGGAAAACTTAGTTGTAACAAGTAAATAGCTACTTTAGACTTTAAGACCTTGATATGGGGCTCCACCTCAGTCACTAATATCCTATATCTGTGAAAAATCTGCAGACCAAATAACTCTATGTTTGTCTGTCAAATTAGTTGAGTTGCATGGGCGTCAGTTGTGGTATATTGGGAAACAAGGCAGGAATGCATAAGAAAAGATAGTTTACTCTCACAGGTCCCAGAGAGAGAGGGGTGCAATGAATACCAATGGGAAGTGCAATCAGCTCTTCTGGTTTAATCCCATAGGTGGGAAGCCCAGAATAAGGGGAACCCATGGGCTTGTGCCTTTATTATAGTCCATGAGTGGAAGTTAGATTTCAGCTGGGAATCAAGGATTGGTTAGTTTAAAGCAAACACAGAAAAAAGATAAAGGGACTGAAGGGTCCAAGGGCAGTGGGAATGGTTAGGTTACCATTTGTGACTAGCTGTGGGTTTTGAGTGAGATGTGTGGGTGTTGTTGGTGATAACTGATGTGGGTTTGAGCTCTGTGGGAGTTTACTGCTCCAGGGCTGGAAAGCTATAAATTAACTTAGGCCAAAAGTCAGTGCTGAGGCAAGTGACCTAGCCAAAGTGAGATGGATATGGAGGCAACTCACAAAAGTTTTGATAGTGATGACACTATTTTCCTAAGATGATATAATATAACATGAAATGTGCACTTTTGAGTTACTATGATAGTTGTAAAGTGACCTTGGGGCTACTCTTAGAAACAAAACATTCTGCCATTGTCAACAATAGCTTAGCAGGTTTATAAATCTTTTATTTTTGTACATTTGCCATCCACACAAAAATACGAAGGAACAAATTATAAAACACAAAGTATAAACTATACCTGTGGTAAAGATTTGGATAATTTGTGAATTTGGATTGACTAATAAAATTAAACTTGCTATATGGATATTTAACCCTTAGTTTCTCTCTTCTTAGCACATATACCCCTTAAAAATACTTACTTTTACAATATATGAATTCATTAATCTTTGTAGGGTTTCTTGATGGTAAATAGGGGATAAATTAGAAGACCTTATGGAAAAGAAGACTGAGGCAAAGAAAGGGTTAAGTGACTTTCTCAATGTAAAGTATCAGAAAGAGGCATTTATGATGTGGAAAACTTTTCACCAAGAAATGTAAGGATACAGACACCCTGAGGGTCAAGTTTAATTTTACTCTTCCATTTTCATATTACTTTATGGACCATAATTCTTATACTGGATATCTCTAATTATCTTTTTATATCACCCAACTCACCTTATAATACTACATACACTCTATTTAAATACTGTAGTTTTTATTTGTATATGCATAAAAATTCTGATCTCTCAACTGCATAAAAAATGTTGTGCCCTAAATCAGTTCAGCAAAACAAAGACTACTCTATGTAATAATCAGAAATCATTCAAAAATGAGCCTGCCCCCTGCCTCCTTCACTAAGAATTCAACTCTCCTCCTAAGCAACACCTAAATGAATAATGACAAATAGAAATTTTATTTCAGTTTAGGACTTGATCAAAATGAAACATGTCAATTCAAGATTTGTTTGGAGCATATTCTGATATACTGATTATATTGTTTCTGTAGTTTTACAAAATACACATGCTTACTTCTCATGGTAACTTGTTCCTATTTTTTAGGTTCATATATTTTAGGCTTTATTTAAAAACTGCATTTCATTTGGTGGTCAATTAGGCTAAGTTTCAGGTTTTTATTACTTGCTTTATTTTTGGTTTGTAATTCTGCTTGTTCAAAAATTGAGGTATGACTTGTTTCTTAAATTGAGGCCTAAACTAGACTTCCCTTGTAGAAGGACTGTGAATAGAGCCAATATTATGGACATAACCTGATTTAATTATCTTTTTTTGTTGATTTTGGTCCTTTATGCCAATAAAGATATAATTTCCAATGTAGACAGTATAATGGATTATTTAATAAATCCATATCACTGTTTTTATATACTGTCAATTCTCAATAACTCATAATTTGACTGTGGATTATCTGTGGTGAATTTACAATCAGTATGAACCCAAAATGAACAGAAAATAAATCTACTACAAGTTACAAGGGTTGCATGTTTATAGAAACATATTCCACTGTATTAATCAGAATATAATATTCTGTAGTTTAGAGAATATTTTGTTAAATATTTTGCCATTCCTAGGATGGGAATCAACTATAATTATTTGTGACATAGTGTTTGCATAAAATTTCTGCCCTTGCTTTTACTTGGAGGATCTAAGGGCAGGGACATGAGTGGAAATTTGCACACTGGTGTTTATGGAGAGAGTATGCATGATTTGTAATGGGTGGAGGTGGCCTAAAAGTACATCAACTGAGGAGCAGAATGGTGAACAGTTATGTGTGCATACAATGGAATATTGAGCCACTGCAGGAAGGAGTGAAGCTGTGAGGTATGCAATGAGGTGAATGGAACCTGTAGACAGCATTTTGAGTGAACTATGCCAGAAAAAAAAGCAAACACTATAATGCCTCACCTATATGGACTAACTACAATGTGAAAACTCAGAATTGAGTCTTAGAGCACAGCCTAACAGTGGAATGATTATTGTAATGGTCCCTAGATTGTAAGCTCCTAGAGCAGTCAAATCTATTCTGGAAACATAATGGTTATCTCCAAACTCTGAGATGCTGATCCCTTTGTGTATAACCTGACTGATCTCTAGAATATTGGGTATCAGTGTGACACCTGAAACTCAGAGCTAGAACTTGGCAGATATAAATGTCAGTATTAGAACATACAACAACTGTTAAAAAAGCTGAAAAAAATTCCAGACTTCAACTAGATATATGAATGAAACAGATGTGGCTAGGACTAGGGCAAATCAGGCCAAAGGCTAAAGAACAATACTGACTGTGTTTTAAAACCTCAAATTCCATGTGGTTAGTTGGTGCAAGAGCTGTATTACCTAAACAATTTACCTCATACAGTTTGTTCAAATACCATAATTATGTGAAAATTTTAATAGGAAGTGATACCTGATAGGTTTACATAGGTTAGTGTGAAATAGCCACACACCCCAAAGTAATTTGGGCAGAGAATAAAAATATATATGCAGGCCCCCCCCCCTGAGGAGCCAATGGAAAATACATAAGTGTTGGGCTTCCTCACCTGGATTGTTGCTGATGTTCTCACTAACATTAAGGAATGACAGTTTGATGTGCAGAGCCTGCTATCATGGGACTTGCCCTTATAAGGCTTGTTACTGTAAAGTGGAAGCTAAACCTGCTTATAATTGTGCCTAAAAATCTCTCCCTGAGTACCCCTTTGTTGGTAAGATGTGGCCTTCTCTCTCTAGCTAAGCCAACTCAGCAGGTGAACTCACTGCCCTCCCCACTACATGAGCTCTGACTCCTAGGGGTGTAAATCTCCCTGGTAATGTTGGATATGACTCCCAGAGATGAATCTGGACCTGACACCATGGAATTGAGAACATCTTCTTGACCAAAAGGGGGATGCAAGATGAAACAAAACAAAGTTTCAGTGGCTGAGAGATTTCAAATGGAGTTGAGAGTTCACTCTTGTGGGCACTCTTATGCAGTTTATAGATAACCTATTTTAGATTTTAGTGCAGTGAAAGAGCTAGAAACAAATACCTGAAACTATCAAACTACAACCCAGTAGCCATGACTGTTGAAAGCCAATGTATATCAATGCAGCTCACAAGGGGTGACAGTGTGATTGCAACAGCCTTGTGGATCACAGTCCTTTATTCCAGTGCAAGGATGGATGAGTAGAAAAATAGTGAGAAAAAAATAAATGAAAAACAGGATGTGAGGGGGATGATTTGGGTGTTCCTTTTTACTTTTATTTTTTATTCCTTTTTTCACTTTTTCTGGTACAAGGAAAATGTTCAAAAAATAGATTGGGGTGATGAATGCACAACTGTATAATGATATTGTGAACAATTGATTGCACACTGTGATGATTGTATGGTATGTGAATATATCTCAATAAAAATAAATTTAAAAAATTCCTGGGGAGGAGAGATCTAAGATGGCAGCATAGAGGATTGGAAGCTAGTTAGTCCCCCGGAACAACAAATAAACAACCAGGAACAACTAGTAAATAATCCAAAATAACTGTGAGGGAACAAACATGGCCATCCACTTATTGTACACCAACCAGAATTGGGAGGAGTGCCCAAGATCACAGCATAAAATCTGTAAGTAAAACTGCAGATCCAAGCTGGGAGCCCTCTCCACCCATGGCCTGAGCTGCAAAGCCTCATGGTGCCAGAGAGCAGCTCTCTCAGAGCAAGTGAATACAGCTCAGCTGAGCTCCAATTGGGGTTTTAATTAACAAATGTGGACTGCTCAATACAAGTTACAAATCCCTAACAAGCAGACAGAGGTTTGGGTGATGACTGATCTTGGAGAGACAGAAGGTGGCCATGGACTGCCTCTGAAGGGGCCTTTTGGTCTCTGTTTCAGCTCAGTGGAGAAAGCCTCAGCTCTTTTCAGTTCCCAGCACTCTGACCCAGACAAGGGTGGAGATAGCACAAGCAGAGAGAGATCATTCAAATTCTAATGACCTCTCCCTAGGTGGTCTATCTTCCCTAAAGGAAAGAGGTGGGGCCCAGCTCTACTTCCTGTCTTCCATTCAGAATAAGACCCCAGAACCTGGGGGAAAACAGGCCAATCCTCCTTACAGCAGTCTGGAGTTACAGGCTAACAGGCACCAACTGCTGGGCAGAAAAGCACAGTGACCTGAGGCCTCACAGTGTGCATCAATTTTCTAAGACAAACCCTCAGGGAAACTAAATACTGAATAGTTTTTTCTTCTGGTACCAGAGCCCATTTTGGTCTGGGAAAACCTGATTGTGGTAATCAAGGAAACCATGCCAAGAAAACAGAAATCTACAACACATACTAAGAAAAACAAAGTTATGGCCCAGTAAAAGGAACAAACTTACACTTCAACTGAGACACAGGAATTTAAACAAC
This sequence comes from Choloepus didactylus, assembly GCF_015220235.1. Classification (NCBI taxonomy): domain Eukaryota; kingdom Metazoa; phylum Chordata; class Mammalia; order Pilosa; family Megalonychidae; genus Choloepus; species Choloepus didactylus. The sequence continues at coordinate 94,518,374 of NC_051334.1, read as the reverse complement.
TAATACTAAATCAACTCAAAAAGTTTAGGGAAGATATGGCAAAATAGAGAAACCATATAATGAAAACCCTGGGTGTACATAAGGTAGAAACTGAAAGTTCAAAAAACCAACTGGCGGAATCTATGGAAATGAAAGGCACAACACAAGAGATGAAAGACACAATGGAAACATACAACAGCAGATGTCAAGAGGCAAAAGAAAATACTCAGGATCTGGAGAATAAGGCACCTGAAAGCCTACACAGAAAAGAACAGATAGAGAAAAGCATGGAAAAATATGAGCAATATCTCCAGGAACTTAAGGACAAAATGAAAAGCAAGAATGTACATGTCATTTGTGTCCCAGAAGGGGAAGAGAAGGGAAAGGGGGCCAAAGCAATAATAGAGGAAATAATTGATGAAAATTTCCCATCTCTTATGAGACATAAAATTGCAGATCCAAGAAGTAAGTGCAGCATACCCCAAATAGAATAGATATGAATAGGCCTATGCCAAGACTCTTAATAATCAGAGATAAAGAGAGAATCCTGGAAGCAGCAAGAGAAAAGCAATCCATCACATACAAAGAAAGCTTGATAAGAATATGTGCAGATTTCTCAATAGAAACCATGGAAGCAAGAAGGAAATTGGGTGATATCTTTAAGGTACTGAAAGAGAAAAAACACCAACCAAGAATCCTATATCCAGCAAAAACTGTCCTTCAAATATGAGGGAGAGCTTAAAATATTCTCTGATGAACAAACAATGACAGAGTTTGCAAACAAGATACCTGCCCTACAGGAAATACTAAAGGCAGCACTGCAGACAGAAAAGAAAAGACAGGAGTGAGAAGTTTGGAAAACAATGTTGGGAGATAGTAGCACAGCAATGTAAGTACACTGAACTAAGATGACTGTGAGTATGGTTGAAAGGAAGGTTGGGACCATGTGGGACACCAGAACAAAAGTTGATGGATGAAAACTGGGACTATGTAACTCAGGGAAACCTAGGGTGCTCAACAATTGTAATAAAAGGTACAAATATGTTTTTACATGAGGTAGAACAAATGAATGTCAACATTGCAAGGTGTTAAATATAGGATGGGATTGGGGGAAATACAGTCAATGCAAACTAGAGACTATAATTAATGGAAACGTATTGTGCTTTCTTTAATATAACAAAGGCAATATACCAATGTTAAATGCGTATGGGGAGTGTGATAGGGGAAGGCTATGGGACTCTTGACATGAGTAATGTTGTCTGACTCTTTATTCTACTTTAGGTTAATGCTATATTTCCTTTTATTGCTTTCTAGATGTCATGTTTTTTTTTTCTTTCTCTCTTTCTCTTTCCTTTTTCTGTTGTCTCTCTGCCTTCTTTGACTCCACCTCCTTCATTGTGGAAGAAATGGAGATGTCGTTATTTAGACAGTGGCAATGGTGCTGAATACATAAATACGTGATTTTACAGGGAACCAACAATTCTTTACTTTGGGTGGAATGTATGGTGTGTGAACAAAACCATCTTAGAAGAAATGAGTAGATGAAGAAACCATGAGGGTGACTATATTGAGTGAAATAAGACAGGCACATAAAGGCAAATATTGCAGGGTCTCACTGATATGAACTATTAATAATATGTAAACTCATAGACATGAAATATGTTACCAGGATATAGAATGAGGCTAAAGAAGGGAGATTCTTTGCTTATTATGAGCAGAATGTTCAACTAGGTTGAACTTAAACATTTGGAAATTGACAGGGCTGAAGGTAGCATGTTGTGAGAATAACAGTGCTGAAAGGTGTGTGAAGATGGTGGAAAGGATAAGCTCAGAGACACATATGTTACCAGAAGGAAAGTTGGAGGCTAAAGATGGGAATGTATAAAACAGTGAATCTTGTTGTGGACAATGTCCATGATTAACTATACAAATATTAGAAATCTCTCTCATGAACTAGACCAAATGTATGACAATACAACTAGAAGTTAATAATAGAGAGGCATATAGGATACAATGTATAACTATTGCAAATTATATACTACAGTTAGTATTTTAACATTCTTTCATCAACAGTAACAAATGTACTATACCAAAACTATGAATCCATTATGGAGGATGGGCGGTTGGGGGTATGGGAGAATTTGATTTTCCTTTTTTTGTCTTTATTTTCTGGAGTAATGAAAATGTTCTAAAAATTGAAAAAAATATTAATTGTGGTGATGGATGCATGGTTGTATGATGGTACCATGGGCAATTGATTGTACACTTTGAATCTTGGATAGTTGTATGGTATGTGAACAATTTCTTTCTCTCTCTCTCTCTCTCTCTTTCTCTCTCTCTCTCTCTCTATATATATATATATATGTCCTGCTCTCATAGGCACCTGCCTCATCTACAAATTGTATGTTACAAATCCATTTTAAAACATGGAAAATATTTCTAAAAGAGAATTAATTGCCAAATTGTCAACTTGATGGAGCTGCCCTTTGGTGTTGACAATAATGCTCAAATGTTTCTAGATTCTAAAGGAAATCTTAAAGCTCTTAACTCTCTGCTCTTAAAAGTAATCCTGTTCTTGTTTTAAATTTAGTGCTTCTTATGCATTTAGTTATGATTGAATCAGTTATTGGGGATATTTATAAATGTAATTAAACAGGATGCAGTCCTCTATTTCTTCTCAGGTCAATAGTTTGTTGTTTCTGCTTTTCTAGGAAGTTGTCCATTTCATGTAAGTTGTCCAGTTTATTAGTTTATAGTTGCTCATAGTATCTTCTCATTATCTCCTTTATTTCTGCAAGGTCAGTAGTTATGTTTCCTTTCCCATTTCTGATTGCATTTATTTGCATCCACTCTCTTTTTCTGGTTAGCTTAACTAGGGGTGCATCAATTTTGTTGATTTTCTTGAAGAACCAGCTTCTGGTTTTGTTGATTCTATTGTTTTACTGTTGTCAGGTTCATTTATTTACACTCTAATCTTTGTTATTTCTTTCTTTGTGTTTGATTTGGGGTTTATTTGCTGTTCTTTCTCTAGTTCTTCTAGGTGGACAGTTAATTCCTCAATTTTTGCTCTCTCTTCTCTTTTAATATAAGCATTTAGGGCAATAAATTTCTCTCTCAGCACCACCATTTCTGCATCACATAGTTTTTGATATGTTGTGTTTTCATTGTCATTTGCCTCGAGGTATTTACTAATTTCTCTTTTAATTTCTTCCTTTACACACTGGTTTTCTAAGTGAGTGTTGTTTAGTCTCCATATATTTGTGAATTTTTTAATCTTCTGTCTGTTATTTATTTCCAACACATTTTGTTATGATATGAGATAGTGATTTTAACAATATCAATATTTTTAAATTTGTTGAGGCTTGCCTTGTGACCCAGCATGTTGTCTAACCTGGAAAATGTTCCATGAGTACTTGAGAAGAATGTGTATCCTGCTGTTGTTTGGTGTAGTGTTCTATAAATGTCTGTCAAGTCTAGTTCATTTATCATACAATTCAGCATCTCTGTTTCTTTAGTGATCCTCTGTCTAGATGTTCTATCCATTGATGAGAGTGGTGTATTGAAGTCTCCAACTATTATTATAGAGGTATCTATTTCTCCTTTCAGTGATCGCAGTGTTTGCCTCATGAATTTTGGGGCACTCTGGCTTGGTGCATAAATGTTTATGGTTGTTATGTTTTCTTTATTAATTGACCCTTTTATTAACATAGTTTCCTTCATCTTCTTTATTGTTTCACTTTTGAAGTCTACTTTGTCTGATATTAATATAGCTACTCCCACTTTTTTCTGGTTGCTGTTTGTATGAAATATCTTTTTCCAACCTTTCACTTTCAGCCAATTTTTGTCCTTGTGTCTAAGGTGAGTTTCTTTTAGATAGCGTAGAGATGGGTCCTGTTTTATAATCCATTCTGCCAGTCTGTATCTTTATATTGGGTGTTTAATTCATTAACGTTGATTGTTATTACTGTAAGGGCAGTACTTTCTTCTATCATTTTGTCTTTTGAATTTTATATATCATGTCTTATTTTTTCCTCTCTCTCTTTTTACCCTTCCTGATAATCATTTCTACACTCTTCTCCAAACCTCTTTTTCCTGTCTTTTCCTATCAGCCTGTAGCAATCCCTTTAGTGTTCCTTGTAGCACCAGTCTCTTATTCACAAAGTCTCCCAGTGTCTGTTTGTCTGAAAATATTTTAATCTCTCCCTCATTTTTTGAAGGACAGTTTTGCTGGATATAGAATTCTTGGTTGGCAGTTCTTCTCTTTCAGTTTGTTAAATATATCACACCACTGTCTTCTCTCCTCCATGGTTTCTGTGGAGAAATCTGTACATGGTCTTATCAAGCTTCCCTTGTATGTGATGGATTGCTTTTCTCTTGCTGCATTCATAATTCTCTTTTTGTCTTTGACATTGGAGAATCTGATCAGTAACTGTCTTAGAGTACATCTACTGATGTCTATTCTGTTTGGGGTATGCTGTACTTCCTGACTCTCTTATTTTCTGTCTTTCATAAAAGTTGGGAAATTTTCAGTGGTTATTTTTTCTATTATTCTTTCTGCCACTTTCCCCCTGTATTCTCCCTCTGGGACACCCATAGCACGTATGTTTGTGCATTTCTTGTCACTCAGTTCCCTAAGACCCTGCTCATATTTTTCCATTCTTTTCACCATCTTTTCTTTTATGTGTGTGAATTCTGATGTCTGGTCTTCCAATTTACTGATCCTTTCTTCTGTCTGTTCAAATCTGTTGTATCCCTCCATTGTCTTTTTCATCTCCTCCATTATGCCCTTCATTCCCATAAGTTCTGTCATTTGTTTTTTCTAGTTGATGAGTTATTCCTTATGGTCATCCAGTTTCCTTCTTATATCCTTCATCTCTTTTTCTGTGTCTTCCCTCAGTTCATTGACTTGATTTTTGAATTGAATTAGCTTTGTTTGAACATCTCCATTTAGTTCTTCCTTCAGCTTATTGAACTGATTTAGCAATAATTGCTTCAACTCCTGTATCTCAGTTGAACTATTAGTTTGTTCCTTTGGCTGATCCATATTTTTGTGTTTCCTAGTGTTGCTCATTATCTTAAGCTGTCTAGGCATCTGCCTTTCTTGATTAGTTTATTCTGGAGCTTGTTTTCACTCTTTTACGTAGGATTTTCTTGTTGGTTGGTTTTGTTCTCTAGCCTTTGTTGTTTAGTTCAGCTTATTCTAGACCTTTAACTTAGATTCTGTTTAGTTGATTAGAGTTTTTCACCTCTTGTTTTCCTGTTTCTTGCCCTGCCTCTATGTATCCTTTTTGTGTGGTGATCTCCTCATATATTGTCAGCCTTAGTCAGGTTTTCCTAGTCCAGAAAGACCCAGGTCTCGGGAGGAGGGTATGGAGTTTCCTTGAAAATGAGGCCTTCCTGTGAAGCCTTTAGAATCTGTGCTTCTTCTATGCTGTCCAGCAGGTGGCAATTGCCAGCCTGCAGTTCCCCCACCAATGTAAGGAGGTGGGGATCCTTTAGTTCTCCAGATGACCCTAACCCAGTCCCAGACATGGCTGACTGAAGCTAGTTAATGAATACCAAACCCTGGGATCTGAGTTCCTAAAAGGGCTGGGAATTTATGGTGTTTAATAAATTTTCTCAACCACTAGACTTATTGCTTTGTCTCTCAGAGCTATCTTAGCTCTGCTCTTCCTGGGCCAAATTGCAAGTCTTTGAGGCTTTCTGTATTAGACTTCTTAGAGTAATTGTTGTAGAAAAAAAGAAAAAAAATTTAAAAAAGGAAGGTCCCAGTATGGACTATTTACAGTCTTTGCAGATCTAATGGGCTATTGAAATGCTAAAAGACCAGGAGTTGAGCTGATTAAGGAGCAATCAAGAAAGCAGAGAAGCTGGCTTTTCAGACAAGGGCACTCTCTCCCTGGATTTGCATATGTGTCTGATTCTGTTTGAACCCTAACTTTCTTTGGATTATGTTCACCTGACTCCAAAAAGTCTCTGTTTTTATTTTGTTTTCTATTTTTTTTTTTTTGCTGTTTTGCTAGCCCTATCTCCTATCCACTTGGCTGACTGCTCCCAGATTTTCTGGTGTCTGCTCTCAATTTATCTATGTTTGCAGCTTTTGTTCTCCCTCCTGTTTCCCAGCACCAATGGCCCCTCCTCCCTTGGGATTGTGCCTGGTAGGGAGGTGCACAGGCCCCCTGGTTGGGAGAACTTACAGATTTTGCTGATCTCAGCTGTTCCACATGTTCATGAGTATTGTATTAAGTTTGTCCAATCTCAAATTCCTCTGCATTGTATGGTCCACACAGTTCCTGGCTTTCTACCATCTTCCCTGGAGGAGTAACTACAACCTAGACCTCACCACTCCACCATCTTGCCCCCAGACTTCAGGTGCAATCTTTTAAAAATACAACTCAGATCATGTCACTCTTATTACTTAAATCCCTGCCTTATTCAGAGTAAAGTCAGTCCTTATAATGGCCTTATAGCCCTACATGATCTGGCCCCAGCACACTCTCTGATTTCATCTCCTTCCACCCCTCCCTCTAGTTGCTGTGCTCAAGACACACTAGCCTCCATGATGTTTCTCAATCATGCTAAGCTTGTTTCCTCTTGGAGTCTTTGCCTTTGTCATTCCAAACCCCACATCCTATGTCTGCATGGCTTGCCTTCTCATTTCCTTTAGGTCCCTGTTCAAATATCAGCTTATCATAGAAGCTGTCTCTAAAAATTTTGAACAGAATGGTATTCCTCCTTATCTTCCTTACCCTGCTTCATGTCTCTCCATAGCACCTGTCACTATGACCTATTATATAGTTTTTAATTTATGATCTGCCTCTCCAATTAGAATGCAAGATTGATGAAGCCAGACTTTGTCAGTTTTTTCACTGCTGTAATTATGAAACCTAAAACAGTGCCTGGCATATAGTAGGTGCTCAATAAATATATTTGAATGATATGTCTGTTTCAAATCAGAAGTAAATTTCTGGCTTGGAAAAACCCACACCTGACATTCACCAAGCTGTTATCCAGCTTTCACATGACAACATTTCAATTACATAGGACAAGGAATAAAAGTACTGGATTGGAAGTCAGAAGATCTAAACTCAAGTATTGATTCTAATATCTATATTTATGTGCTCTTTGTCACATACATGCAACATTTTGATTGACTCATTCATTCACATGTTCATTCACTAGGCATTTACTGAGCTGAGTGTTTCAGGTACCAAGTCTAAACAGATAAAGATAACATGATTTCTACTTTTGTGGAGTATACAATTTAGAAGGGACTATGACAAATAAATACTCCCAATAAATGTACAATAATGGTGCTACTAGAAAACCAGATATGAGTATCTAAGAGTTATCTGAAAAAAAGGGATGGTAGTTGCTTAACTCAAAGCTATTATGAGGAGAAAATGAGGAAAATGGATAAAGTAACTTTGAAAATGGCAAACTGCTCTACAATTTTCAGGGGTTATTGAAGGAATTTCATACTGTAGATGCACGGTCTACTTCCTTTGTCCCCATTCTTTTCATTGTCATAGAGGCTCTTGCCCAACCAAGGTCCACTTGTTCCATTTCCTAAACTCACTAATGAATTCCTAGATGATTGCCTCTTTATGTGTAGAAAAAAGAAATATACCACATTTTTCAGAACTAGGCCAAATGATCTCTAGTTGGAAGAGTTGTGTGTAAGCCATAAAATATGTAAATGACACATTTTAAAATACTTAAAAGGTCTGAATAAGAAAGACTGGAGTTTACTTTGACCTTATTTTTCTGAAGTTAATTTCTTTTTATTTCTTTATTCTAAATAATAGCACATCCTTTATATTGGAAATGCTACAGAAACAACATATCAGGGATAGGATATTTGAAGGATATGACAAAAGCAAATGCTGAGTCCAGAAGAGGAACAAGAGAGAGGGAAGTATGGAATCAAGCTAGACCCTCTCTTATGAAAACAAGGATTAGGTGGATTCAGGGAGTAGAAAGTGAGTGTTTACTTTTATGAGGGGTGGTCCAAGATTTGTGCACATAATATTATAAAAAATCAAGAAATAACACTCTCCTTGGCTATGTGTAGGAAATCAAGAAAATATTCTGGATAAGTGTATTACCTTCTGCCATCACTTATTTTTCCCTCATCCTCAGGGCCCACACCCAACAGGGAGACAGAAATAAGACAGTGACCTGTCTGCCCTGAGAATTTACAGCTCTTGAGTTAGTATTTGCTCAAAGAACCACTTGAATAAATTTTATTTTCAACACTGTGGTGGGAATTTCTTTGATTTTGCCCCTTCCTTGTCTCTCCTTCTCAAATGCTTTTCATATTATGTGATTGAGAGCATGCAGGGCAAAAGTGGAAGTTCAGAACAGCATAATCAAGATTCTTCATCATTTTTAATGGCACCTATGCATAAGAATGGAAGAGTCATCCATGCTGACACACTGGCCCAGTAATAAACGGTGACAGAACAGGTTTGTAAAACAAATGCTCTTTAAATAAGAAGATCCGTGCTTCAGAAGGAATTCATCAAATTCTCTAAAGAACTTTACCACCCCTGAAATTTGATCAGCTGAAGATCTACTTTACTACATGCTTCCATCTCAATAGAGCTTTTTGCTGTTATTTCCCTCTATTTAATCTCTTCAACAAGGGGTCCTTTACAGCACAACAGAGAAGTAAAAGGAGTGTATGAGGATTTCTTTTGGTTGCTAGTGTCCTAAAATGCAGCAAGGATTACTTTGGGAGGGAAAACTTGGGAGGGATGTGGAAAGTTTAGGTAAGGTTTAAAAGTAAGAGCTGCTTGGACCCCTAAGTATGATGTTAAAAAGGCATTAGCCTAATCATAACATTGTGAAATCCTCATCTGTATCTAGTTACAAAACATTTTCATCACCACAAAAGGAAACCCCATATTCATTAAGGAGTTTCTCCCATTCCCCCTTCTCCCAGCTCCTGACAACCACCAATCTGCTTTTTGTCTGTATGGATTTACCTATTTTGGGCATTTCATATACATCAAATCATACAATACATGTTCTTTTGTTGTCTGGCTTCTTGCACTTACCATACTTTTTTTAAGGTTCATCCATGTTGTACATCCATTAGTACTTCATTCTTTCTTATGACTGAAAAAATTCCACTGTATGAATATACCACATTTTGTTTATCCACTTATACAATGATGGACATTTAAGCTGTTTCCACTTCTTGGTTATTGTGAATGGTTAATTTTAAGTAATGTCAATTTCACCTCAGTTAAAAATTCATCTCAAGAAATGTTCTCTCTGGTACTGGCTGCTGATACGTTTATTGACAAATTAAATATATTTTCTAGCTCCCAAATATGGTACTCAGAGTTAGTGACTGGGAAGTTTTGCTGTTCTAACAGATGCAACATTTATGCTTTGTAAGAAAGAATTCTTATATACCAATTTTTATTTTTACTTAGGCACATTGTTAGAAATAATACTACTAGTCTGATTGAATTCTGAAAGTTATTAATGTGTTAAGAATGTTTTATTTTAACCTCTACTTTATCATTTAATTAACTATGTAATAGCATAAAGAGATAGATTTTTGCTGTAAGGTCTCCTGAGAAACAAAATAGGCAGCCATGTTATCCCAGGCTGCCTATCCAATTGGGTCTTGAAAGAAAAATCCAATTTTTCCAATAATAATTATTGAACTGCATTTAACTGCCTTCAGTTTTTAATTATACTTGTCTATTTTCTCTGAAATATAGATAATATGAATAAGAGTTTTGTACTACATTCACAGAGTGCTAAAATGCTTCTAAAATTTACTTGATGCCCTTGTAAATTTCATAATATGATCATTTTTATATACTTGCAGTAGTTAGGTCTGGCACACAGAGATTGTTTTCTCCTGTGACATTGAAGGCTCATCAGTGGACATATTTCTGATAAAATTTGTCATTACAAATTGAAGGATACAAAGGAATTTGATGGCTTGTATTTTCCCAAAGGATAAAATTGACTAGCATCCCAGCGCTCCATTTGGAAAAACTCAACAAAATCAATATGCTTTCCATTATATATCCTTATGTAATATTATCTTGCTAAATTAAATAGAACAATACAAATATGGTACAGACAAGACAATTTGTGAAATTGCCCTCCATTCTCCACAAAGTAATCCTGATTCAGTGCATACACACAGACCTGAAAAAAATGCCCTCTTATTTATGGAGGGTGTCAATATTGTGAACAGACAAGAAATCCTGTTTGGTCATCTTCAAAATTTGCCACCACATTGCCATCAGTTCCCTTGGCTTTCTCAACCACCCATCCTTTCTGAAGTTAGGCAGACTTGTCACAATCCTTAGTCATTTAGTGTTCCAGATTATTTCTTTTTGAGTCTGTTTTAATCTACTAAATATTTCCTTATCCACCACCCCTACAGGATTCAATATTCAATGAATTTGAAATCCATAGAATAGAGCTGGATTGTCACTACTGTAAGAAACAGACCCAGAGTCAATCTTGATGTCCTGTGTCCTGATAATTTGTGGATTCTGAACATCAACATATAATATAAAAGCCAAAAGTAAATAGCCACTCTTTTAATACACTGTGTCTTGACTTCTTGTATGAATAAAAATGTTCTCACTATTCATACCCAGTGTTGATATTTATAAATGAGCTCATAAATTTCAAGAAAGCAAGAAAGAACTCCTCCAAATATCACCTTTCCCTTTAAAATTCATGCTTCTCCCCAGGATGAGGCCATGTCTACACAACAGATGCATTTCAAAAGTGATGTGCTTTGGGGAGGATGTGAGTTGAGTAAACATATTTTTCTTTTCCCCCATGGAGATCTCAATGATACCAAATGGTTTGCAAGATCAAGTACAGTTTTACTAATGAAGCCTTCCATTTAGGCATAAGTGCCTTTCTTTTTTCTTATCTTATATTTAAAGAGTTTATAAATCAAGACTGTACAGATTATCAACTCCTTGGGTAGTGTTTTAGTTTTGGATTGATGCCATAGAAAATTACCCTGAATTCATGGGCTTCAAACATAAATTTATTATCTTACAGTTCTAGAAATTGGAAGTCCAAAAATCAAGGTTTTGGCAGGACTGTCTTCTTTGCTGGAGGCTGTAAAGGAGAATCTGGTTCCTTGCCCTTTCTGGCTTCCATACACCACCCATATTCCTTGGCTTTTGGCCTCCATTCTCCATTTTCAAAGCCAGCAATATTATATCTCTGTGGCCATTTATCCACAGTCACATCACTCTCCGACTGTCTACATCCAGGAAAGTTTTTTCTGTGTTTAAGGATTCAAGTGATTAGATTGAGCCCATCTGGTTAATACAGGATAATCTTTCCATCTCAAAATCTTTAACATAATCAAATTTGCACAGTCCCTTTTTTCTTTTACCATATAAGGTAACATATTCACAGGTTCCAGGGATTATGATGTAGATATCTCTGGGGGGGGGCATTATTCTGTCTACCACAGTTAGGAATTTTGTTTGCCTATGGATGAACCAGGGATATCATTCATGATAGAGTAAGAAGGGAATGCATTAATCCAGGGGTAATAGGGCAACAGATAACTCCAGCTGTTCACTGATGTCTGGTACCCCCAAAGCTCAGTGAGACCTGTGTGGGTCATTGGTGAACTTCTCAAGTGAATAGCTTGATTTTGAAATTTTCCTCACAACTTTTTTCCCCATTTGTCATCTATCCTCTCTGACCCACCAAAAAGGCATTCAAGACAGGACTCTAATTCACAGTATAATGAGGGGATTTGCACTGGTCTCCTTATGTCCAACAGACCTTGTTAAATATCCTGGCTCTGCCATTTATTAGCTGCTACACCTTGAGCAATTTACTTAATTCCTTTGTTTTTTTTATTTTTATTTTTTATTTTGAAATAAATTCAAAGTTATAGGAACAGTTGCAAAAACAATACTAACCCCATACAAAGAATTCCATCATACCCTGACCCCCCTCCCCCAATAGCTCAATTCACCAACTTTAACATGATGTCACATCGCTATTTCTTTCCCTCTCTCCCTTACTCCCTCCCTATTATCCATCATCTATTGCTCTGTCTTCTGAACATATGAGAGCTAGCTGCACACATCCTTGAACATACACCATAATTCATGTATACACTTCCCATGAACAAGAACATTCTTTTGTGCAATCCCATTAAGTGCAGCTAAGAAGTACAAGAGATTCAACAATGATACAAAGCTTACATTCTATATTTCCTTTTCTTATGTCTCAACTGTGTCCCTTTGAGCCACCTGTCCTCTATCCTCCAATCCCATCCAAGTTCATCCTTGACATTCAATTGTCATCTATTTAGACTGTCTTTCTTTTTTTCAATTGTGGAAACATATATACAGCCTAAATCTTCCCATTCCACCCCCTCCCTAGACTTCCATTAGTGGGATTAATCACATTTAGAATGTTGTAATGCTCTTTCCCACCATCCACAACTAGAAATTTTCCTTCACCTCAAACAGCAACTCCACACTCATTTCTTAACTCCCCATTGCCCCTTCCCCCATTTCTCTTAACCCAAACTCTACATTTCATCTCTATGTTTATATTCTCTGATAATTTCTTTGTGTTTGCTGTGGGGATTAAAATTAAACTCTTAGAAGATGGTGGATTGGTGAGGTGTATGTTTTAGTTACTCCTCCAGGGAAGTAGGTAGAAAGCCAGGAACTGCGTGGACTGGACACTGCAGAGCAATCTGACTTTGGGCATACTTCATACAACACTCATGAAAACGTGGAACTTCTGAGATCAGTGAAACCTGCAAGTTTTTGTGGCCAGGGGACCCGTGCCCCTCCCTGCCAGGATCAGTCCCATGGGAGGAGGGGCTGTCAGTGCCGGGAAGGAGAAGGGAGAACTGCAGTGGCAGCTCTTATCAGAAACTCATTCTACTGATCCAAACTCCATCCATAGATAGACTGAGACCAGACACCAGAGAATCTGAGAGCAGCCAGCACAGCAGAGAGGAGACAGGCATAGCAAAAAAACAGCAAGACAAACTCAAAAATAAAAGCGGATGCTTTTTGGAGTTCTGGTGAACATAGAAAGAGGAAGGGAAGAGCTCAGGCCCAGCAGGTTCATTTACAAAACCCAAAGAAAAACTGATCTCTCTGCCCCCTGGATCTTTCCTTAATAGCCCTAATTGCTTTGTCTCTTAGCATTTCAATAATGCATTAGATCTGCCTGCCGGGAGGGCCCCCCTTTTTTATCTTTTTTTTTTTTATCTTTTTTTCATTTTCTAAAACAATTACTCTAAGAAGCCCAATACAGAAAGCCTCAAAGACTTGCAATTTGGGCAGGTCAAAACAAGAGCAGAACTAAGAGAGCTCTGAGACAAAAGGCAATAATCCAGTGGCTGAGAAAATTCACTACACACCACAACTTCCCAAGGAAAAGGGGGGCATCCTCTCACAGCCATCATCCTGGTGGACAGGAAACACTCCTGCCCATCACTGACCCCATAGCCCAGAGCTGCCCTGGACAACCCGGTGAGATGGAAGTGCTTCAAATAACATGCATACACCACAAAATTCAGCGTGGACATTAGCCTTCCCTGCACCCTCAGCTGGTTGTCCCAGACTTGGGAAGGTGGAGCAGTGGGAATTAACAAGCCCCATTCAGACATCATTTCAGCAGACTGGGAGCCTCCCTACACAGACCAGCAGCCCAGAACCACCCTGGGGGGATGGCACTCACCTGTGACATAGCACAGTCATCCTTCAACAGAGGACCAGGGGTGCAAGGCCTGGAAGAGGGACCCATTCACAAGTCTCAGGGGCCACACACCAATACCAAGGACTTGTGGGTCAGTGGCAGAGACAAACTGTGGCAGGACTGAAATGAAGGATTAGACTTTTGCAGCAGCTTTAAAACTCCAGGAACAGCAGGGAGATTTGGTTCTTACAGCCACCCCCTTCCCAGACCGCCCAGACACACGCCCCTTATACAGGGCGGGCAACACCAACTACACACACTAGCTTGGTACAGCAACTGGACCCCACAAAACTTACTCCCCCACTCACCACAGACGCAAAGTGGGGGAGAACTGGCTTGAGGGGAACAGGTGGCTCATGGATGCCACCTGCTGGTTAGTCACAGAAAGTGTACTCCACAAAGCTGTAGACCTCACAAATTAGAGGTAAGGATTTCAATTGTTCTACAAATCCTAGAAGAACCCTACCAAGTTAAGCAAATGGCAAGAGGCCAAAAACAACAGAAAATTTTAAAGCATATGAAAAAAACAGAAGATATGGGTAACCCAAGCCCAAGCACCCAAATCAAAAGATCAGAAGAAATACAGTACTTAGAGCAACTAATTAAAGAACAAAAGATGAATGATGAGACCATGGTACAGGATATAAAGGACACCAAGAAGAGCATGGAACAGGATATAAAGGGCATCAAGAAGACCCTAGAAGAGCATAAAGAAGACATTGCAAGACTAAATAAAAAAAAAGATGATCTTATAGAAATTAAAGAAACTGCTGACCAAATTAAAAAGATTCTGGATAGTCATAGTACAAAACTAGAGGAAGTTGAACAATGAATCAGTGACCTGGAAGATGACAGAATGGAAAATGAAAGCACAAAAGAAAGAATGGGGAAAAAAATTGAAAAAATTGAAATGGACCTCAGGGATTTGAGAGGTAATATAAAATGTCCAAATATAAGACTTATTGGTGTTCCAGAAGGAGAAGAAAAGGGTAAAGGTCTAGGAAGAGTATTCAAAGAAATTGTTGGGGAAAACTTCCCAAGTCTTCTAAACACCATAAATACACAAATCATAAATGCCAGGCAAACTCCAAATAGAATAAATCCAAATAAACCCACTCCGAGACATATTCTGATCACACTGTCAAATATGGAAGAGAAGGAGCAAGTTCTGAAAGCAGCAAGAGAAAAGCAATTCACCACATACAAAGGAAACAGCTTAAGACTAAGTAGTGACTAGTCAGCAGCCACCATGGAGGCAAGAAAGCAGTGTCATGACATATTTAAAATTCTGAGTGAGAAAAATTTCCAACCAAGAATGCTTTATCCAGCAAAGCTCTCCATCAAATTTGAGGGAGAGCTTCAATTTTTCAGAGACAAACAAATGCTGAGAGAATTTGCTAACAAGAGACCTGCCCTACTGGAGATACTAAAGGGAGCCCTACAGACAGAGAAACAAAGAAAGGAGAGAGAGACATGGAGAAAGGTTCAGTACTAAAGAGATTTGGTATGGGTACATTAAAGGATAGTAATAGAGAGAGGGAAAAATGTATATGACAAACATAAATCAAAGGATAAGATGGCTGATTCAAGAAATGCCTTCATGGTTATAATGTTGAATGTAAATGGATTAAACTCACCAATTAAAAGGTATAGATTTGCAGAATGGATCAAAAAAACCATCAATATGCTGCATACAAGAGACTCATCTTAGTCACAGGGACACAAAGATATTGAAAGTGAAAGGATGGAAAAAAATATTTCATGCCAGCTACAATGAAAAGAAAGCAGGTGTAGCAATATTAATCTCAGATAAAATAGACTTTAAATGCAGGGATATTTTGAGAGACAAAGAAGGTCGCTACATACTAATAAAAGGGGCAATTCAACAAGAAGAAATAACAATCATAAATGTTTATGTACCCAATCATGGTGCCACAAAATACATGAGACAAACACTGGCAAGACTAAAGGAAGCAATTGATGTTTCCACAATAATTGTGGGAGACTTCAACACATCACTCTCCTATAGATAGATCAACCAGACAGAAGACCAATAAGGAAATTGAGAACCTAAATAATCTGATAAATGAATTGGATTTAACAGACATATATAGAACATTACATCCCAAATCACCAGGATACACATACTTCTCTAGTGCTCACAGGACTTTCTCCAGAATAGATCATATGCTGGGACATATAACAAGGCTCAATAAATTTAAAAAGATTGAAATTATTCAAAGCACATTCTCTGACCACAATGGAATACAATTAGAAGTCAATAACCCTAAGAGACTTAGAAAATTCACAAATACCTGGAGGTTAAACAACACACTCCTAAACAGTCAGTGGACTAAAGAAAAAATAGCAAGAGAAATTGCTAAATATATAAAGACGAATGAAAATGAGAACACAACATACCAAAACCTATGGGATGCAGCAAAAGTGGTACTGAGAGGGAAATTTATAGCACTAAACACATATATTAAAAAGGAAGAAAGAGCCAAAATCAAAGAACTAATGGATCAACTGAAAAAGCTAGAAAATGAAAAGCAAACCAATCCTAAACCAAGTAGAAGAAAAGAAAAAACAAGGATTAAAGCAGAAATAAATGACATAGAGAACAAAAAAACAATAGAGAGGTTAAATAACAGCAAAAGTTGGTTCTTTGAGAAGATCAACAAGATTATCAAGCCCCTAGCTAGACTGACAAAATGGAAAAGAGAGAAGACCCATATAAACAAAATAATGAATGAGAAAGGTGACATTACTGCAGATCCTGAGGAATTTAAAAAAATTATAAGAGGGTGCTATGAACAAGTGTATGGCAACAAACTGGATAATGTAGAGGAAATGGACAATTTCCTGGAAACATATGAACAACCTAGACTGACCAGAGAAGAAACAGAATACCTCAACCAACCAATCACAAGCAAAGAGATCCAATCAGTCATCAAAAAGCTTCCCACAAATAAATGCCCAGGGCCAGATGGCTTCACAGGAGAATTCTACCAAACTTTCCAGAAAGAACTGACACCAATCTTACTTAAAGTCTTTCAAAACATTGAAGAAAATGGAACACTACCTAACTCATTTTATGAAGCTAACATCAATCTAATAAGAAAACCAGGCAAAGATGCTACAAAAAAGGAAAACTACCTGCCAAACTACCTAATGAATATAGATGCAAAAATCCTCAAGAAAATACTTGCAAATCGAATCCACAGACACATTAAAAAAATCATACACCATGAGCAAGTGGGGTTCATTCCAGGCATGCAAGGATGGTTCAACATAAGAAAATCAATCAATGTATTACAACACATTAACAAATCAAAATGGAAAAATCAAATGATCATCTCAATAGATGCTGAAAAATTTTTTGACAAAATCCAACATCCCTTTTTGATAAAAACACTTCAAAAGGTAGGAATTGAAGGAAACTTCCTCAATATGATAAAGAGCATATATGAAAAACCCACAGCCAGCATAGTACTCAATGGTGAGAGATTGAAAGCCTTCCCCCTAAGATCAGGAACAAGACAAGGATGCCTGCTATCACCACTGTCTTTCAATATTGTGCTAGAAGTGCTAGCCAGGGCAATCCGGCAAGACAAAGAAATAAAAGGCATCCAAATTGGAAAGGAAGAAGTAAAACTGTCATTGTTTGCAGATGATATGATCTTATATATGGAAAACCCCAAGAAATCGACAATACAGCTACTAGAGCTAATAAACAAATTTAGCAAAGTAGCAGGATACAAGATTAATGCACACAAGTCAGTAATGTTTCTATATGCTAGAAATGAACAAACTGAAGAGACACTCAAGAAAAAGATACCATTTTCAATAGCAACTAAAAAAAATCAAGTACCTAGGAATATACTTAACCAAAGATGTAAAAGATCTATACAAAGAAAACTCCATAACTCTATTAAAAGAAATAGAAGGGGACCTTAAAAGATTGAAAAATATTCCATGTTCATGGATAGGAAGGCTAAAGGTCATTTAGATGTCAATTCTACACAAACTCATCTACAGATTCAATGCAATCCCAATCAAAATTCCAACAACCTACTTTGCAGATTTGGAAAAGCTAGTTATCAAATTTATTTGGAAAGGGAAGATGCCTCGAATTGCTAAAGACACTCTAAAAAAGAAAAACCAAGTGGGAGGACTTACACTCCCTGACCTTGAAGCTTATTATAAAGCCACAGTTGTCAAAACAGCATGGTACTGGCACAAAGATAGACATATAGATCAATGGAATTGAATTGAGAATTCGGAGATAGACCCCCAGATCTATGGCTGACTGATCTTTGATAAGGCCCCCAAAGTCACTGAACTGGGTCATAAAGTTCTTTTCAACAAATGGGGCTGGGAGAGTTGGATATCCATATCCAAAAGAATGAAAGAGGGAAAGAGGACCCCTACCTCACACCCTACACAAAAATTAACTCAAAATGGACCAAAGATCTCAATATAAAAGAAAGTACCATGAAACTCTTAGAAGATAATGTAGGAAAACATCTTCAAGACCTTCGATTAGGTGGCCACTTCCTAGACTTTACACTCAAAGCACAAGCAACAAAAGAAAAAATAGATAAATGGGAACTCCTCAAGCTTAGAAGTTTCTGTACCTCAAAGGAATTTCTCAAATAGGTAAAGAGGCACCTAACTCAATGGGAAAAAATTTTTGGAAACCATGTATCTGACAAAAGACTGATATCTTGCATATATAGAGAAATCCTACAACTCAATGACGATAGTACAGACCAGCCAATTATAAAATGGGCAAATGATATGAAAAGACAGCTCTCGGAAGAGGAAGTACAAATGGCCAAGAAACACATGAAAAAATGTTCAGCTTCACTAGCTATTAGAGAGATGAAAATTAAGACCACAATGAGATACCATCTCACACCAATTAGAATGGCTGCCATTAAACAAACAGGAAACTACAAATGCTGGAGGGGATGTGGAGAAATTGGAACTCTTATTCATTGTTGGTGGGACTGTATAATGGTTCAGCCACTCTGGAAGTCAGTCTGGCAGTTCCTTAGAAAACTAGATATAGAGATACCCTTCGATCCAGCGATTGCACTTCTCAGTATATACCCAGAAGATCGGAGAGCAGTGACACGAACAGATATCTGCATGCCAATGTTCATAGCAGCATTATTCACAGTTGCCAAGAGATGGGAACAACCCAAATGTCCTTCAGCAGATGAGTGGATAAATAAAATGTGGTATACACACACGATGGAACACTACTCGGCGGTGAGAAGGAACGGTGTTGTGAAACATATGACAACATGGATGAACCTTGAAGACATAATGCTGAGCGAAATAAGCCAGGCACAAAAAGACAAATATTATATGCTACCACTAATGTGACCTTTGAAAAATGTAAAACGAATGGTTTATAATGTAGAATGTAGGGGAACTAGCAATAGAGAGCAATTAAGGAAGGGGGAACAATAATCCAAGAAGAACAGGTAATCTATCATGGGTAAATTTAATGTTCTGGGAATGCCCAGGAATGACTATGGTCTGTTAATTCCTGATGGGTATAATAGGACCAAGTTCACAGAAATGTTGCTGTATGAGGTTACTTTCTTGGGGTAGAGTAAGAAAACGTTGGAAGTAAAGTAGTTATCTTAGGTTAGTTGTCTTTTTCTTAAACCCTTGTTATGGTCTCTTTGAAATGTTCTCCTACTGTATGTTTTTTTTATTTTTTTATTTTTTTTAAATTTTTCATACAGTTGATTTAGAAAAAAAAGTTTTAAAAAAGAGAAAAACAAAGAAAAAATATGCAGAGTCCCCTTGAGGAGCTGGTGGAGAATGCAGGGGTATTGGCCTTCCGTTCCTCGATAGTTGCTAACATGCCCACAGACATAGGGGATTGGTGGTTTGATGGACTGAGCCCTCTACCACAGAATTTGCCCTTGGGAAGACTGTTGCTGCAAAGGAGAGGCTAGGCCTTCCTATAATTGTGCCTAAGAGCCTCCTCCCGAATGCTTCTTTGTTGCTCAGATGTGGCCCTCTCTCTCTAGCTAAGCCAACTTGAAAGGTGAAATCACTGCCCTCCCCCTTACGTGGGATCAGACACCCAGGGTAGTGAATCTCCCTGGCAACATGGAATATGACTCCCAGGGAGGAATGTAGACCCAGCATCGTGGGATGGAGAGCATCTTCTTGACCAAAAGGGGGATGTGAAAGGAAATGAAATAAGCTTCAGTGGCAGAGAGATTCCAAAAGGAGCCGAGCGGTCACTCTGGTGGGCACTCTTATGCACAATATAGACAACCCTTTTTAGGTTCTAATGAATTGGGGTAGCTGGTGGTGGATACCTGAAACTATCAAACTACAACCCAGATCCCATGAATCTTGAAGTCAATTGTATAAAAATGTGGCTTATGAGGGGTGACAGTGGGATTGGGGGGGCCATAGGGATCACACTCCCGTTTGTCTAGTTTGTGGATCGATGAATGGAAAGGTGGGGGAAGGAAACAAATAAACAAACAGACAAGGGCGCCCAGTGTTCTTTTTTACTTAGTTGCTCCTTTTCACTTTAATTATTATTCTGGTTATTTTTGTGTGTGTGGTAATGAGGGTGTCGGGGATTGATTTTGGTAATGAATGTTCTACTATGTAATGGTACTGTGAACAATCAAATGTACGATTTGTTTTGTATGACTGTGTGGTATGTGAATATATCTAAATAAAATGAATAATAAAAAAAATTAACCTCTTAAATCCCTATCAATCTTGTTTTTCTTTGATACCACCTTCACTTCAATAGGACACATATACTATGTTCCTATACTCCTCCATTCCCCCACCTTTATATAGTTGTCTAAAATTACATATTTTACATTGAGTTCAAAACCACTGATTTGTCATTAGAGTTTGTGTAATTTATATCATGTAGGAAGTAAATAGTGGAGTTACAGTTCAAAAATTATTGACTTCTATTTGTATTCCATTGTGGTTGGAGAATGTGCTTTGAGTATGTTCAATATTTTTTATTAAATTTCTTGAGGCTTGTTTTATGTCCCAGCTTATGGTCCCTTCTGGAGAAAGATCCATGATCACTGGAGAAAAATGAGTGTCCTGGTGCTTTGGGATGTAAGGTACTATATATGTCTGTTAAAATTCTCTATATCTCTTTCTCCTTTCTTTGTTTCTCTGTTGGTAGGGCTCCCTTTAGAATCTGAAGTAGGGCAGGTCTTTTATTGGCAAAGTCTCTCAGAATTTGTTTGTCTGTGAAAAATTTGAGCTCTCCCTCAAATTTGAAGGAGGGTTTTGCTGGAAAAAGTATTCTTGGTTGGAAATTTTTCTCTCTCAGAATTTTAAATATGTCATGCCCTGCCTTCTCACCTCCATGGTGGCCATTGAGTAGTCACAACTTAGTCTTATGTTGTTTCCTTTGTATGTGATGAATTGCTTTTCTCTTGCTGCTTTCAGAACTTGCTCCTTCTCTTCAGTATTTGACAGTCTGGTCAGAATGTGTCTCAGAGTGGGTTCATTTGGATTTATTCTATTTGGAGTTTGCTGGGCATTTATGCTTTGTGTATTTATATTGTGTAGAAGGTTGGGGAAGTTATCCCCAAGAATTTCTTTGAATGCTCTTTCTTGACTTTTACACTTCTCTTCCCCTTCTGGGACACCAATGAGTCTTAAGTTTGGATGTTTTATTTTATCTATCATATCCCTGAGATCCCTTTCAATTTTTTCAATTTTTTTTCTCCATACTTTCTTTTGTTCTTTCATTTTCTGTTCTGTGGACTTCTAGGGCACTGAGATGTTGTTCAGCTTCCTCTAGTCCTGTATTGTGAATAGCCAGGGTCTTTTTTAATTTGGCCTACAGTTTCTTTTATTTCCATAAGATCTTCTATTTTTTTATCTACCCTTGCAATGTCTTCTTTATGCTCTTCTAGGGTCATCTATATGTCACTTGTATCCTGGGCCATGGTCTTCTTGATGTCCTTTAAATCCTTTGCCATGTTTTCATTCCTTGATTGTAGTTCTTTGATTAATTCTTTGAGGTACTTTGTCTCTTCTGATAACTTGAGTTGTGTGCTTGGATTTGGAGTCTCCATATCATCTTGCTTTATCATATGCATTGAGATTTTCTGTTATTTTTGGCCTCTTGGCATTTGCTCTGCTCAACAGGGTTCTTTCAAGTTGTAAAAAGAGAAAAACTATCTATTTTTTCAGAAACACAGTTTGGTGACATACACTTTCTCTAACTAACCAGTAGATGGCATCTGTGAGCCACCTATACCTCTCAAGTCAGTTCTCCAACTTGTCCCCACGGTGTGTGGGGAAATGATTCTTGTGTGGTCCAGCTGGAGAACTCAGCCTGGGTGTGTTGCTGGAGCCATCTGCCCTGAATGCAGGGCACTTGTATGGGTGGCCAGGGAGGAAGGACAGCCTGAATATTCAAATCCCCCCAGTTCCTGGAGATTCAAGGCCACCGCAAGAGTCCAAGCCTTCATTTAATTTCAGCCCCAGACCCTCTCTCTTGCTGTCCCACAAATCACCAGACTTGGCATAGTGTCCCTGCGTTCTCCAAGCAGGTCCCCCCACCCAGCCACGATCCTCCAGGACCTCTGCCAAGGGAATGCTGTGCTATGTCAAAAGTGTGCACCATCCCTCAAGGGAAGCCCCGGGTGGCTGCTGGGCCATGCCAGAGAGCTTTGAACCTGATGCAAAAATGGCCTAAAGGGGTGTCTCAACACCCCCTTCCTCACACAGTTCCTCCTTCCAAGCTCTGGGACAACTGTTGGGGCTCTGGGCTGTGGGTGTGGCCCCAGGCAGGAGTTTACCCAGCCCTCTGGGGGGCCAGCTGCTAGCCATGGAGTTTCTTTCTGCTTCTGGCTCTTCCCTCCATTCCCCAGGCTCCAAGGGTATCTGCAGTGGGCTATCTTCCAGGCCAGACACTGAGAGGCTGGCCCAGCCCCCTCTTGCTGTGTTTTACTGCGTGGTTCCCACAATCACAGCTGCAGCCACTCCTGGGTTTTTCCCTTTTCTTTTTTTAAAGGAGCCCATGGGTCTCCAACTGCCAAACCCTGGCTTCCCCAAATCACCACATGGCTGTGGGACTTCCAGCCAGCTTACTCACTTGTTTCAGAATGCAGACTCCCGGTTTCACCAAGTATACAGCCCCTGGTAACTAGCAGATCTTGTCCAGCTGGTGCATCACTGTAACCAGTATTCTAGGTCACTCTCTGGTCCTTATCTAGTGTTTTTCATGGAGGTGTTCCTTTGCCCTGTTTCACCTAGCTGCCATCTTAGTTTCTCCCCTACTTAATTCCTTTGTACCACAGTTTCCTAGTTTGTAAAATGTGGATACAATGGAATCTACCTTATAATGTTGTTATGAAAATTGCATGAGAATATGTTTGTAACATATTGAGAACAGTAAATGAAACATATAAAACTTTTTTAAATGTTAGTTGTCACTGTTTTTATCACTTTGAATTTTCTCTTCAAGCATTGAGAAAGCATCTGATAAATTAATTTCCATTAAAATGTTAGGAAATGAATGTGATATTTGTTTTTCCAGCGGAAGCCTGGAAAGGGCAAGATTTAACCTAAAGTATTCATCTCTAATAGTAGAATTGAAGATACTGTGGCACATGAATGTAGGAGATATTTCTATTTGGGAGCCTTTCTAACACACCACAGGAAAGGGTCAACATTAATAACTTCATATTTTACCTATCATTCAAGTTGACCCTAAGGGCATAAAATGTTCAAAGTTCCTTCATAATTTGCAAGGAAGGATGCACTTTTCTTCAGCCCTTCCCACCACTACCAAGGCAATTTTTTTAGAATTAGTAAATTATTTGTGGAGTTAGTCTGTAGCTATCAAGTTGATCCTTCCTTTATGTTTCCACTGCCATAATCTTAGACTAGAATTTCTTCCCCAGGTGACTGCATTAGCCTCCAAACTTCATGCAACAGTCTTCCCCTCTCCAATCCATCCTCAACAGCAACAGAATATTCTTGGTAATATACAAGCTAAACTAAATAATTTCCCTCTTCAAAAATATATATTGGCTCCTCATCCTCTACCAAATTCAGTCTAAATTACTTCCCTGACATTCAAAAATCTCCACAATAGGACCCCTGCCTATCTTGCCCAGGTTCCGCTCTCTCAACCCTTCTACAAGGTCACTTATACTAGTCAATATGGAATTCACATTCCTTAAGAACACATCACACTTTCCCAACACCACACCTCTGGGCAGAATGCTACTTCCCACATTTTAAGAACCAGTCCAAATATCACCTTCTTGATCCTCAAATCTAAGTTATCCTCTCTATATTATGATGTCCTTTAGCATTTAGCTTGTAATCTAAGTGATATCTAAAATTTACCCTTGTATTATAAGCATTTAACTATATATTTTATTCCTTCCAATTGGAGTGTGCAGTTCTTGAGAAGAGATAATATCTTTCTGATAGGACTGGAGATGTTGGAGACAGACTCAGCATGGATCTGTAAATTCACAAAGCTAGACTTAATTGGGACTGCTAGATAAATGTCAAAAGCTGAGTAATCAAGAGACTATGGAAAGTCTAGAACTTCATAAGCAGGAAAATGCAGGGAACTGGATTTGAGCAGGCAAAATTGGGAGATAGCAAAAAGGGGAAGACAGACAGTAAAAAGACAGAGGTGAGTTCATAGGTGAATAAACTCACAGACTTTCAGATTTAAAAAGAACATAAGGTACTATGATGTATGAACACCCTTGGCCACATGACCTTATACTATCTTACATAATTTTGTTTCTTGTACAATTCATATATATATATACATATACATATATATGATGAAAGTTGAATAAATGAATGCAAGTTTTCATACATGTTACTTTCTACTTAACATCCATAGGATGATAGAGTTTAAGAAATTGTTACATTTTACCTGGCTCTTAAAGTAGAATCATAGAAGGATAACTAGATTGCCTTTTCAAAATTTAAATGTATCATGAAAATTGTTAGTTATTTATTTTTAGCAAGTATACCCTAACCCACCACTCTACCATTGGGTGCACTGAAATGGAAATATTTTTGTGATGGTTAAGTTCATGAGTCAACTTGGCCATGTTATGGTGTCCAATTGTTTGTTCAAGCAAGCACTGGCCTGATTATTACTGTGAGGATATTTTGTGGACTTTAATCATCAGTAACTTGATTGCATCTATGGCTGATTACATGTACAATCCCTGAGGAGATGCTTTGAACAATGAGAGAAGTCCATTCAATCAGTTGAAGCCTTTAAAAGAATTGATTTCATCCATCAGCTTCTCCTGGGGAATTCACCAAAAACTTTCATTGGAGTTCATAGCTTGCAAATTGCCCTAGAGAATTTGGACTTGCCAATTCCCACAGTCATTTGAACCAATTCTCACAAAAAATCTATTATTTACATAATATATGGACATATATATCTCCTGTCAGTTCTGTTTCCCTAGAGAATCCTGACTAATACAGTTACTAATGTTTTTCTGTTGTCTCCAAAGAGCTAATCCAACAGACAGGCAGAAAGTGTAAAGGAAAGGGAAATAACTTTTGCTTGAAAATTCTGAGACTGGGTCTGCTACTGACTAGCTGTGTGATCTTAAGTAAGTAACTTAACATTTCTGGACCTAAATCACCTTTTCTGTAAAAAATTGGAATAATAAAACCATATATCCTTGGGGGTAAGGACTAGAATCAATTAGCTTCTCCAGCTTTCTTCCATTTTGAAGTGTAATGATTATAAGTAATTCTTGATTATGGAATATTGATATCAGACTCTAAAGAACAATGCCAACATATCAATTGAAACGTAATCTCAATTAAGCTAGGGATGTAAGGAAAGCAATCTGATGAATTTGAGCACTAGTGGGAGGGATATCATCAGAATTTCTGGTTACTTTCTTGGCTTAGAACTGGGAAGGATGTGTTTTTGTGTAAAATATAATCATGGCTATAATATTTATTTCACATTAGATTACACAAAATAAATTTAAACAATTGTTTAAATAAAAATGATAGAGAAACCCACCCAGTTACACCATCTAATCATTAGCTTAATTCAATTCAATATACATGTATTGTACCCTTATTATTGAGGCACTGTGCAAGTTAAAGACAGGATATTTCATTATCCCTTCCATGTAGGTGTTTACAGCTTAGTGGGAGGAGACAGGTAGTTTTGTAAATAAATAATATGAGGCAGGATTGGATAAGTGCAGGCAACATTAAAAGGAAGTTCTATGGAATAATATGAATGAAAAACATTAATGACTGGGAATAGCTGAGATGACATGTTGGAAAATGTGAAATTTGAACTGAGTCTTGAAGATTGGGTAGAAATTTGACAGAGAATGTAGGAAAGTCTTCTAGTTTGCTAATGCTGCTGGAATGCAAAACACCAGAAATGGATTGGCTTGTATAAAAGGGGGTTTATTTGGTTACACAGTTACAGTCTTAAAACCATAAAGTGTCCAAGGTAATGCATCAACAATCAGGTACCTTCACTGGAAGATGGCCAGTGGTGTCCAGAAAACCTCTGTTAGCTGGGAAGTCATATGGCTGGTGTCTGCTCCAAAGTTCTGGTACCAAAATGGCTTTTTTCCAGGACGTTCATCTCTAGGCTGCAGTTCCTCAAAAATTTCACTCTTGGTTGCTCTTGGGGTGTTTGTCCTCTCTTACCTTCTCTGGAGCAAGAGTCTGCTTTCAACAGCCATCTTCAAACTGTCTCTCATCTGCAGCTCCTCTCTTCTCAGCTCCTGTGCACTCTTCAAAGTGTCACTTTTGGCTGTAGCTCCTCTTCAAAATGTCACTCTCAGCTGCACTGAGTTCCTTCTGTTTGTCAGCTCATTTATATGGATCCAGTGATTTAATTTTGACCCACCCTGAATGGGTGGGGTAACACCTCCATGGAAATTATCTGGAGTCATCACCCACAGTTGGTGGGGCACATCTCTACAGAAACACTCAAAGAATTACAATCTAATCAACACTGATACATCTGCCCACACAAAATTACATCAAAGATAATGGCATTTTGGGGGACATAATACATTCAAACTGGCACAGAAATGTTGGGAGATCCTTAAGTTAGGAAAGAAATGAAGGCCAAGGAATATAATGAACAGACGACAGAAAGTGTTGGGAGATTTCGGGTACAAAGGAGCTTGAAGTGTGTGAGGGGAACATAGGTGAGTAATAGAGGTGAAAATGTAGATTAAAAGGTAATTTCCCAGTATCCCAAATCACAATTAGTTTTTCAAGAGTTTAATTTTTATATTTGTTTCAACCTAAGCAAATGTGATACTGTTCTGATAATGGCAGAGGGCAATCTGCCAATTGTTACTGGTCTGCATATTGTCTGAAATGAGGAAGAAAACTGTACATAATTAAATGGGTCTGGGTATTTTTATTATTATTATGGCCAGTTGGCTAAATAAAGGTAGCATTTTTGTTGTAGCTCTGGGGCATTCTGTTCTCTAAATTTAACATGTAAAACTACTCACCCATAAATTATTGTAGCAAAGTGTGTCACTAGGAAGGAAAACTATTAAAAAGAAAGGATATTTTTATAGAAAGTTATGATGTTTGCTTTAGAAGTTCTGGTTAGGTTCTGAAAGTATTTTCCTTGCCAGGATGTTTTACAAATTATTGATGATAGGAAATGCCATCTCAGGATGGAATGGACATATTTCTATTTAAATTGTTCTTGCTCCAACTTTCATTCTGGGAAAGAGTCCAATTCTGACAATCTCATGTGTTCTGGGGTATAGAATCTTCTTATTTGAGGAGCATCAAAGCAGTCCTAAGGGGCTCTTAAAAATGTCAGGAGCCTGGGAGTATGACTTCAAAATGTTGGCAAGGAGACAAATAAAATACATGTCATTTTTAAATGAATGCAAAATATTGTGAAACTGCATCTTAGAGTTTACTCCCAATGTGCAATAAAAAATTGTCCTGTGCTCACAAAGAAGGGGACATGTTTAACCCTAGCATCTAAATAATAAATATTCAAAATGTCCTTTTCATGAAAAATTTTATTCATAAGTTTAGACTTGTCAATTTTATTAACCAAACAACATTTGAAAACCTTGGGAAAAGGAAAAACAAAAGCATTTTTCTCTTCTATCCTATTTTAAATGAAATGGTTGAAATGATTATCTTTCATTCATAACTTGAAAATCTTCTAGCTAAGAGATATTGGAGTGATTAAGAGATTGGATTCAGTTTTCTAAAGAAGCTTATTTGAGACATGAATGTGTATCAAATTGTTGAGAGATTACTATAAAAAGTAAAGAGAAAGGTGTGTCCTATTTGCTGCCCAGGTTCCCTAGTTGTGTTTCATCTCTCATCATGTCCATGGGATTTTCTTACCTACTAAAGGAAGTACAGTTGCTGCAACTCTCCCAAGTTTATAAATGGTAATATCTCATTTGTCTAGAAGGGATAGAGTTAGTCATAAAGAGCATCTTGTTCTTTCTAGAATTGACTGCATTACTGGCTTTTTACTCCTAGGGAGTTAAAATAGGATTTAGAATTTTTGGCTATAGATACATTCTCATGATCACAGAGTTCTACAGCCAATGTTGCTTCTGAAAGTTTATATGGATAAAATCTCATTTTCAAAGGTGATCTTCTGAGAGAAGAGCACACAATTCTTAAAAATAAAAGACATCATAACATATGGGGCAAAAATCAATGAGTAGATAATAAATGAACATTACAATAAATCCTAATTAAGGAATTGCTTGATGTAATCATGTGGCTGATTTTGTTATCAGTTCTAACTCTATTGACATTATATATATTTCAGTGAGCCTAAGTCTCATTCTCTGATGTAAAATTAACTAATTTCTTCATTCATAAATGGGATTTAGTAACAGGTCAGTCTCCAGGAGTCTAAGGCAAAAGAAAGTATATTCTTACTACATCATTTAAAATTATTTGTCCAACTAAAGAACACATATGGGAAATGGGGTAACATAGTGGAAATAATTTCAATTCAATTTAAAAAGACAAGGAAATTTTCTTCAAAGGGATGGTTCCTGTAATAGTATTCCATAAACAAAGACAGATTTCTATGAGTAGAATGCAGTGAGAAATATAGCAGAACTTATGGGGATGAAAGGAACAGTAGTAAGATTGAAAATACATAAGAGGCAAATAACAGTAAATTCAAACAGGCAGAAGAAATAATCAGTGAACAAGATAGAAGGACAATGGAATCATACAGCCAGAAGAACAGATAGAGGAAAAAATAGGAAAAAAAATTGTTCAGTGGCTTAGGGATTTGAGTGACAGCATGAAACACACAAACATACATGTCATTTGTGTCCCTGAAGAACAGATGGGAAAAGGGGAAGAAATAATATTTCAGGAAATAATGTCCAAAAACTTCTCAACTCTTGTGAAAGAAATAAATATACATGTCAAAGAAGTTCAAGGTACTCCAAACAGAAAATATCCTAATAGACTGACTCTGAGCCACATACTAATCAGAATGTCAAATACCAAATATAAAGAGAGAATTCTGAAAGCAGCGAGAAAAAAGTGATTCATCACATACAAGAGATCCTCAATAAGACTAAGCACCAACTTCTCATCTGAAAACATGGAGGCAAGACAGCAGTAATATAATATATTTAAGGTATTGAAAGATAAACATTGCCAGCCCAAAATTCTTTACCTGGCAAATTTGTCCTTCAAAAATTAGTGAGTTTAAAATATTCACAGAAACAGAAACTGAGACAGTTCATCAACAAGAGACTTGCCCTACAAGAATTATGAAGGGGAGTTCTGTAGGTTGAAAGGAAAATATGAGAGAGTGGCTTGGAATATTGTGAAGAAATAAAGATAATCAGTAAGGGTAATAAAAAGGGTAAAGGCAAAACCCAGTAGTACTGTATCTTCAATATATAACTGTACTCTTTTTAATGCAATTTTATTGAGATATACTCACACACCACATAATCCATCCAAAATATACAGAAAATGGCAAACAGTATCACCATATAGTTGTACATTCATTGCCACAATCAATTTTTGAGCATTTTCATTACTCCAAAATAAAGAAAAAATATAAATAGTGTAAAAAATTGGAAAACAAGTATAAAAAAGAACACCAAAACCATCCTATTTTTATATATTTTCTCATTTTATTATTTATATATATATATCATTTATGACATAATCTATATTATTATTTATATATATAGTCATTATTTTATTACTCATCTGCTCATACACTGGTTAAAGGGAGTGTCAGTCACCAGGTTTTCACTATCACACAGTCACATGATAAAAGCCATAGTTATAAAATTACCATCAAGAATCAAGTCATCTTGAATACTGTTCAATAGATTCAGGTATTTCCTTCTAGCTATCCTAATACACTAGAAACTAAAAAGGAATATCCATATAATATATAAGAATAACCTCCACATTGACCTCTTGACACTATTTGCGATCTCTCAGCCACTGAAATTTATTTTGTTTCATTTCTTTTTCCCCTTTTGGCAAATATGGCATTCTCAATACCATGATGCCAGGGCCAGGCTCATCCATGGGAGTCTATGTCCCTTGTCCCCAGGGAGACTTATACCCCTGGGAGTCATGTCCCCATGGGGGGGCACGTAGTGAGTTTATTTGCAGAGTTGGCTGAGAGAAAGTGGCAATATCTGAGCAACAAAAGAGGTTATCTGGGAGTAACACTTAGGCATAATTATAAGTAGGCTTAGCTTCTCCTTTGCAAGAATAAGTTTCATAGGGGCAAACCCCAAGATCAGGGACTTAAGGGTACTTTTTTAATGAAATTTTATTGAGATATATTCACATACCATATAATCATGCAAATGGTACAATCAATGGTTCACCAATATCATCATATGGCTGTGCATTTGTGATGGTTAGGTTCATGTGTCAACTTGGCCAGGAGATGATACCCAGGTGTCTGGTCAAGCAACCACTGGCCTAACCATTACTGTAAGGACATTTGTGGCTGGTTAATAAATCAGACAGCTGGTTTATTAAATCATCAGTCAATTGCCTGCAGCTGTGACTGATTACATCAATAAAGGGCATGTCTTCCAAAATGAGAGAATGCAATCAGCTGGATTTAATCCAATCAGATGAAGACTTAAGCAAGACAGATAAAGGACCTTCAATTCTTCTTTGACCGACCAGTGAAGTGTTTCCTGAGGAGTTCATAAGAGTTTCCAGTTTGCTGCCTGAGGAGTTCATCAAACATCTTCATTGGAGTTGCCAGTCTGCTGTCTGCCCTAAGGAATTTGGAATCATGCATACCCACAGTTGCATGAGACACTTTTTTAATGCAATTTTATTGGGATATAATCACATAACATACAATCATTCAAAATGTACAGTCAGTTGTTCACAGTATCATCATATAATTGTGCTTTCATCACCACAATCAAACTTTGAAGATTTTCATTACTCCAAAGAATAAAACAAAAATTAAAATAGAAAAGAACATCCAAAACATCCCACTCTCCTCCTCTACCCATTGTTCATTTACTTTTTTTAGATAAGATTTGTTCACACACCATACAATCATCCAAAATATACAATCAATTAATCACATTACCATCATATAGTTGTTCATTGAGCACCCTGATCTATTTTTTAACATTTCCCTTGTACCAGAAAAAGTGATAGTAAGAATTAAAAAAATAGTGAGAAAAGAACACCCACATCAACCATCAACCCCCCACACACTAGTTTTACTTTAGTTTTTTGCCCCATTTTTCTACTCATCCATCCATACACTGAATAAAAGGAGAGCAATCCACAAGGTTTTCCAAGTCACCCTGTCACCCCTTGTAGTCTACATGGTCATACAATCATCTTCAAGAATCAAGGTCACTGGGTTGGGTTTGATAGTTTCACATATTTGCTTCTAGCTATTCCAATAAATTAAAACTTAAAAAGTATTATCTATATAGTGCATAAGAATGAATGTCCACCCAAGTGACTGCTTGACTCCATTTGAATTCTCTCATCCACTGATGTTTTATTTCATTTCATTTTGCATCCCCCTTTTTGGTCAAGAAGATGCTCTCAATCCCATGGTGCCAGATCCAGATTCATCCCTGGGAGTCATATCCTTCATTTTCAGGGAGATTAACACCCCTGGGAGTCAGATCCACCTATGGGGGAGGGCAGTGAGATCACCTGCCAAGGTGGCTTAGTTAGAGAGAGAGGGCCACATCTGAGCAACAAAGAGGGATTCAGTGGGAGACCGTTAGGCAAAATTTTAAGCAGGCCTAGCTTCTTCTTTGCAGTAACAGTCTTCTTAAAGGCAAGTCCCATGATAGAGGGCTCAGCACATCAACCTGCCAGTCCTCAATGTTTGTAAGAACATCAGCAACCATCCAGGTGAGGAAGCCTAACACCTCTGAATTTTCCCCCAGCTCCTCAGGGGGCTCTGAATATTTTTTTCATTGTTTCTTTTTTTAAATTAACTTTCTCAAAAAATTTTAAAAAAAGAGAATAAAAAACCATTTCAAACACAACCAAAACAAAGGAATAAGAAAAAAAAAAAACCAAATATCCTAGAATAACAAATGATCCTAGGATTACTTCCAACATGTTCTTATTCTACCCAAAGAAAATATACAGACTATAAACCAGGAAAGGAATAAGAAAAACAGATAACCTAAGATACTTTTCTGTGAACTTGTTTGTACCATACCTACCAGAAATTAATGAACCATAGTCATTCCTGAGCATTCTCTGAATGTTAAATTTACCTACAATTACTTATCTGGTCTTATTAGATTATCATTCCTCCTTCACTAATTGCTATCTATCACTAGGTTCCCTACATGCTACATTAAAAGCCATTTATTTTACATTTTTCAGCATTCACATTAGTGGTAACATACAGTGTTTCTCTTGTGCCTGGCTTATTTCACTCAGCATTATGTCCTCAAGGTTCATCCACATTGTCATATGCTTCAGAACATAGTTCCTTGTTACAGCTGCATAATATTCCATTGTGTGAATATGCCACATTTTATTTATCCACTCATCTGTTGAAGGAAACTTGTGTTGTTTCCATCTTTTGGCAATTGTGAATATTGCTGCTATGAATATTGGCATGCAGATATCTGTCCATGTCACTGCTTTCAGATCTTCTGGGTACAAACCAAGAAGAGTGATTGCTGGATAGAAGGTTAAATCTATATCTAGTTTTCTAAGGAACTGCCAGACTGTCTTCCAGAGTGGCTGTAACATTATACAGTCCCACCAAAAATGAATAAGTGTTCCAGTATCTCCACATCCTCTCCAGCATTTGTAGTTACCTGTTTGTTTAATGGCAGCAATTCTAATTGGTGTGAGCTGGTATCTCACTGTGGTCTTAATTTGCATCTCCCTAATAGCTAATGAAGCTGAATATTTTTTCATGTGTT
This sequence comes from Choloepus didactylus, assembly GCF_015220235.1. Taxonomy (NCBI): domain Eukaryota; kingdom Metazoa; phylum Chordata; class Mammalia; order Pilosa; family Megalonychidae; genus Choloepus; species Choloepus didactylus. The sequence goes on along the minus strand of NC_051334.1, from coordinate 94,485,180 downwards.
TTTTGACCATTTGTATTTCCTCTTCAGAGAACGTTTTCATATATTTTGCCCATTATGTAATTGGGCTGCCTGTACTATTGTCATTGAGCTGTAGGATACTTTACATATGCAATATATCAGTCTTTTGTCAGATACAGGTTTTCCAAATATTTTTTCTCATTTAGTTTGCTGCCTCTTCACTTTTTGACAATTTCCTTTGAGGCACAGAAGATTTTAAGTTTGAGGAGGTCCAATTTACTTATTTTTTCTTTTGTTGCTTGTGCTTTGTGTGTAAGGTCTATGAAGTGACCTCCTAATACAAGGACCTGAAGATGTCTCCCTACATTATCTTCTAGGAATTTTATGGCACTGTCTCTTATGTTGATGTCTCCAATCCATTTTGAGTTAATTTTTGTGTAGGGTGTGAGGTAGGGATCCTCCTTCATTATTTTGGATATGGATATCCAGCCCTCTAAGCACCATTTGTTGAAAAGACTGTTATGTCTCAGTTCAGTGGTTTTGGGGGCCTTATCAAAGATCAGTCAGCCATAGATCTGGGGGTTTATTTCTGAATTCTCAATTTGATTCCATTGAGCAATATGTCTGTCTTTGCACTAGTACCTTGCTGTTTTGACTACTGTGGCTTTATAGTAAGCTTCAAAATCAGAGAGTGTAAGTCTTCCCATTTTGTTTTTCTTTTTAGAATGATTTTAACAATTTGAGGCATCTTCCCCTTCCAGATAAATTCAATAAATAACTTCTCTAAGTCTGTGAAGTAGGTTGTTGGAATTTGGTAGGCATTGCATTGGATCTGTAGATGAGTTTGCATAGAATTGACATCTTAATGACATCTAGCCTTCCTATCCATGAACATGGAATAGCTTTACATCTTTTTAGATCCCTTTCTATTTCTTTAGTAAAGTTATGTAGTTTCCTTTGCATATGTCTTTTACATCTTTGGTTATGTTTATTCCTAGGTACTTGATTTATGTAGTTGCTATTGAAAATGGTATCTTTTTTCTTGAGTGTCTCTTTAGTTTGTTCATTTCTACAGTATGGGAACATTACTGACTTGTGTGCATTAATCTTGTATCCTGCTATTTTGCTAAATTTGTTTATTAGCTCTAGTAGCTCTATCATTGATTTCTTAGAGTTTTCCAGATATAAGATCATATCATCTGCAAATAGTGACAGTTTTACTTCATCCTTTCCAATTTGGATGCCTTTTATTTCTTTGTCTTGCCAGATTGCCCTGGCTAGCACTTCTAGCACAATGTTGAATAACAGTGGTTACAGTGGGCATCCTTGTCTCATTCCTGATCTTAGAGGGAAGGCTTTCACTCTCTCACCATTGAGTACTATGCTGGCTGTGGGTTTTTCATATATGCTCTTTATCATATAGAGGAAGTTTCCTTCAATTCCTCCCTTTTGAAGTGTTTTTGTCAAGAAGGGATGTTGGATTTTGTCAAATGCTTTTTCAGCAACTATTGAGATGACCATTGGCTTTTTCCCTTTTGACTTGTTAATGTGTTGTAATATATTGATTGATTTTCTTATATTAATCCACTCTTGCATGCCTGGAATGAACCCCATTTGGTCATGGTGTATGATTATTTTAATTTATCTTTGGATTTGATTTGCAAGTATATTGTTGACAAATTTTGCATCTATATTCTTTAGGGATATTGGCCTGTAGTTTTCCTTTCTTCTCTCTTTTTTGTTGTCAGTCTAGCTAGGGGCTTCTCAATTGTGTTGATCTCAAAGAATGTTCTTTTGGTGTTATTTATTCTCTTTGTGTTGTTTTTGTTCTCTATGTCATTTATTTCTGCTTAAATCCTTGTTATTTCTTTTCTTCTACTTGGTTTAGGGTTAGTTTACTGTTTGTTTTCTAGCTTCTTCAGTTGTTCTATTAGTTCTTTGATTTTAGCTGTTTCTTCTTGTTTAATGTGTGAATTTATATCTAAAAATTTCCCTTCCAAACTGTTTTTGTGCATCCTATAAGTTTGATATGTTGTGTTCTCATTTTCATTTGTCTCTATATATTAACAATTTCTCTTGCTATTTCTTCCTTAACCCACTGATATTGTCGCAGTGTGTTGTTTAACATCCAAGTATTTTTGAATTTTCTAAGTCTCTGATGGTTATTGACTTCTAATTGTATTCCATTGTTTTCAGAGAATGTGCTTTGAGTAATTTCAATTTTTTTTTTAAATTTGTGAGTCTTGTTTTATGGCCCAGCATATGATCTATTCTGGAGAAAGTTCCACGAGCATTAGAGAAGAATGTACATCCTGGTGATTTGGGATGTAATGTTCTATACATGTCTGTTAATTCAAATTCATTTATCAGCTTGTTTAGGTTTTTGGTTTCCTTATTGGTCTTCTGCCTGGTTGATCTATCTATAGGAGAGAGGGATGTACTGAAGTCTCCCACAATTTTTGTGGAAACCTTTATTGCTTCTTTTAGTTTTGCCAATGTTTGCCTCATGTATTTTGGGGCACATTATTTGGATGCATAAATGTTTATGATTGATATTTCTTCTTGTAGAATTGTCCCTTTTATTAGCATGTAGTGGCCTTCTTTGTCTTTCATAACATCCTTGCATTTAAAGTCCATTTTATCTGAGATAAGTGTTGCTTCTCCTGCTTTCTTTTGGTTGTAGGTTGCATGAAATATTTTTTCCATCTTTTCACTTTCAATTTCTTTGTGTCCCTTTGTCTAAGATGAGTAACTTGTATGCAACATATTGATGGTTCACAATTTTAATCCATTCTACCAATCTATATCTTTTAATTAGGGGTTTAATCCATTTACATTCAATGTTTTTGCTGTGAAGGCATTTCTTGAATCAGTCATGCTATCCTTTGCCATATGTTTGTCAGATATATTTTCCCCTCTCTCTTTATTTTATTTTATTTTATTTTATTTTGAAATAAATTCAAAGTTACATGAATAGTTGCAAAAACAATACTAGCCCCATACACAGAATTCCATCATACCCTGACCCCCTCTCCCGATAGCTCAATTCACCAACTTTAACATGCTGTCACATCACTATTTCTTTCCCTCCCTGCCTCCCTCCCTCCCTATCATCCATCATATATTTCTCTCTTCTGAATATATGAGAGTTAGCTGCACACATCCTTGAACATACACTATAATTCACATATGTACTTCCCATGAACAAGAACATTCTTTTATGTAATTCCATTAAGCCCAGCTAAGAAGTATAAGAGATTCAACAATGATACAATGCTTACATTCTATATTTCCTTTTCCTTATGTCTCAACTGTGTCCCTTCGAGCCACCTGTCCTCCACCCTCCAATCCCATCCAAGTTCATCCTCAGCATTCAATTGTCGTCTAGTTAGACTGTCTTTTTTTTTCTTTTTTCAAATGTGTAAACATATATACAGCCTAAATCTTCCCATTCCACCCCTTTCCTAGCCTTCCTTTAGTGGGATTAATCACATTTAGAATGATGTCATGCTCTTTCCCACCATCCATTACTAGAACAGCAACCCTACACTCCTTTCTTAACTTCCTATTGCCCCTTCCCCCGTTTCTCTTAACCCAAACTCTACTTTTCATCTCTATGGTTATATTCTCTGATAATTTCTTTGTGTTTACTGTGGGGCTTAAAATTAACCTCTTAAATCCCTATTAATCTTGTTTTTCTTTGATACCACCTTCACTTCAATAGGGCACATAAACTATGTTCCTATACTCCTTCAGTCCCCCACCTTTATATAGTTGTCTAAAATTACATATTTTACATTGAGTTCAAAACCATTGATTTGTCCTTAGAGTTTGTGTAATTTTTATCATGTAGGAAGTAAATAGTGGAGTTATAGTTCAATTATTGACTTCTACTTGTGTTCCATTGTGTTTGGAGAATGTTCTTTGAGTATATTCAATTTTTTTTTAATTTCTTGAGGCTTGTTTTATGTCCCAGCTTATGGTCCCTTCTGGGGAAAGATCTGTGATCACTAGAGAAAAATGAGTGTCCTGGTGATTTGGGATGTAAGGTACTATATATGCCTGTTAAAATTCCCTATGTCTCTTTCTCCTTTCTTGTCTCTCTGTTGGTAGGGCTTCCTTTAGAATCTGAAGTAGGGCAGGTCTTTTATTGGCAAAGTCTCTCAGCATTTGTTTGTCTGTGAAAAATTTAAGCTCTCCCTGAAATTTGAAGGAGAGTTTTGCTGGATAAAGAATTCTTGGCTGGAAATTTTTCTCTCTCAGAATTTTAAATATGCCATGCCACTGCCTTCTCGCCGCCATAGTGGCCACTGAGTAGTCACAACTTAGTCTTATGTTGTTTCCTTTGTATGTGGTGAATTGCTTTTCTCTTGCTGCTTTCAGAACTTGCTCCTTCTCTTCAGTATTTGAGAGTCTGATCAGAATATGTCTTGGGATGGGTTTATTTGGATTTATTCTATTTGGAGTTCACTGGGCATTTATGCTTTGTGTGTTTATATTGTGTAGAAGGTTGGGGAAGTTTTCCCCAACAATTTCTTTGAATACTCTTTCTAGACCTTTACCCTTCTCTTCTCCTTCTGGGACACCAATGAGTCTTAAGTTTGGATGCTTTATTTTATCTATCATATCCCTGAGATCCATTTCGATTTTTTCAATTTTTTTCTCCATTCTTTCTTTTGTTCTTTCATTTTCTGTTCTGTGGATTTCTAGGACACTGAGATGTTGTTCAGCTTCCTCTAGTCTTGTATTGTGAATATCCAGAGTCTTTTTAATTTGGCCAACAGTTTCTTTTATTTCCATAAGATCTTCTATTTTTTTATTTACTCTTGCAGTGTCTTCTTTATGCTCTTCTAGGGTCTTTTTTATGGCGCTTATATCCTGGGCCATGGTCCTCTTGCTGTCCTTTAAATCCTTTGCCATGTTTTCGTTCTTTGATTGTAGCTCTTTAATTAATTTTGCAAGGTATAATGTTTCTTCTGAAATCTTGATTTGTGTGTTTGGAGCTGGATTCTCCATATCATCTGGTTTTATCATGTGCATTAAGATTTTCTGTTGTTTTTGGCCTCTTGGCATTTGTTTTGCTTGATAGGGTTCTTTCAAGTTGTATCAAAAAAAAAAAGAAGGATATCGATCTAATTTTTCAGAGACACAGTTTGGTGACGTACACGTTCTCTAAGTAACCAGCAGATGGCGTCTGTGAGCCACCTATATCCCTCCAGTCAGTTCTCAACCTTTTTACCTGAGTAGTGTGGGGAAATGATTCTTGTGTGTTCAGTTGGAGAGCCCAGCCTGGGCATGCGGCTGGAGCCACCCACCCTGAATGTGGGGCGCACGCACAGGTGGCCAGGGAGGAAAGGCAACTCTCTCTTGGTGTCTCATAAACCACCAGACTTCATGTAGCGCCCCTGGGTTCTCCGAGCAGAAACCCCCTCCCAGCCACGATCCTCCCTCAGCTGAGGGGGATGCCGTGCTATGTCATCGGTGTGTGCCATCCCTCTAGGGAAACCCTGGGCTGCTTGGCTGTGCCGAGGGGCTCTCAGCTCATTTCAGAATGCAGAATGTGTGAGGCTGTCTTTACTGCAGCACCTTGTGGGCTGAGAGCAGCTGAGGTTTTCTCCACAGAGAGAGAGCGAGAGACAGAATATTTCCCCCGATTCTCCCAAGGTCAGTTATCACCAAAAGCCTCTGTCTGCTTGTTGAGGATTCACTGTCTGTATTAAGCAGTTAATATTAAAACCTCACTTGGAGCTGGGCTGAGAAAGTGCATGGCGCGGCTTCCGTGAGGGAGGGGCTCCCGGCTCTAGGTTCTCGGCTCTCAGCGCGGGTCCGCAATTTTACTTACAGATTTTATGGTGTGATCTCGGGCATTTCTCCCAATTCACGTTGGTGGATGTTGAGTGTACTGTCACGTTTGTCTCCCCGCTACCATTTCAGGTTATTTACTGTTTTTTTTTGTTCATTTATGAATTGTTCTGGGGGAGACTAATTCTTCCACTTCTTTCTATGCCACCATCTTCCCAGAATCCCTCCCCTCTCTCTTTTAATGTCTTTTAATTTATCCATACTGAATCTTTTTAGCTCTGAACATTTCTCCATACATCTGTCTCCTTTCTTTGTTCCTCTCTCAGTAGGGGTCCCTTTAGTTTCTCAAGTAGGGCACATCTTTTCTTAGCAAATTCTGTCAACATTTCTTTGTGAAAAATTTTGGCTCACCCTGATTTGAAGGAAAGCTTTGCTGGATAAAGAATTCTTGGGTGGCAATTTTTCTCTTTCAGAATTTTAAATATGTCATGCCACTGTCTTCTTGCCTCCTTGGTGGCCACTGAGTAGTCACTGCTTAGTCTTATGCTGTTTCCCTTTTAAGTGTTGGATTATTTCTCTCTTGCTGCTTTCAGAAACTGCTTTCAGAACTTGCAGCCTTCAGAACTTTCTTCAGCATTTGACAATCTAATCAGAATATGTCTCAGAGTGGGTTTATGTGGATTTATTCTGTTTGGAGTTCATTGGGCATCTATTACTTGTGTATTTATGTTGTTTAGATGGTTTGGGAAGTTTTCCCTAACAATTTCTTTGAATACTCTTCCTAGATCTTTACTCTTCTCTTCCCCTTCTGGAACACCAATGATTCTTATATTTATGTGTTTTACATGGTCTATCATATCCCTGAGATCTATTTTGATTTTTTTTTATTTTTCCCCATTATTTCTTTTGTACTTTCACTCTCCATTCTGTTCTCTTTCAGCTCACTGATTTGCTGTTCAGCTTTCTCCAATCAAGTACTCTGAGTATCCAGGACCTTTTTAATTCGATCAACAGTTTCTTTTATTTCCATAAGAGCATCTATTTTTTTATTTACTCTTGAAAATTCTTCTTTATGCTCTTCTAGGGTCTTCTTCATGCCCTTTATATCATGAGCCATGATCTGGTTGTTTGTCACTTGTTCTTTGATTAATTACTCCAAGTACTGTGTCTCCTCTGGTCTTTTGATTTGAGTGTTTGGGTTTGGGTTATCCATATCTTCTGGTTTCTTCATATGCTTTAAAACTTTTGTTGTTTTTGGCCTCTTGGCATTTGCTTACCTTGATAGGGTTCTTTTAGGATATGTAGGCTTCTTTGAACAAATATCTCTAATTTGTCAGAGCCACATCTTGGTGGTGTACACTTTCTCTGACTCACCAGCAGGTGGCATCTGTGAGCCACCTAGTCCCCTCAAGCTAGTTCTCTCGAACTTTGTCTTTGTGGGGATGGAGTTCTGTATCTTGTGACAGTCCAATTGGTACACCAAATTTCTGTATGTAGTTGGTACTGCTTGCCCTGTGTCTGAGCAGTTAGAATTGGAGGGTAGCTTTAACATCAAATCTCCCAGGTGTTTCTGGAGACTTATAGCTGTTGTAGGAGTCCAAACTTTCAGTTAAGTCTCCCCAAAGTCCGTCTCTGCCATGGACCCACAAGTCCCTGGTATTAGTGTATGGTCTCTGGGACTTCCATGTGGTCCTGCCTCCAAGGGCATCCACAGAGGGAGGACAGCACAAAGTCACAGGTGAGCACAGTGCACAAGGGATGTGCTGGGCTGCTGCATCACTCAGGGGCATTCCCAGTATGCTGAAAAGGTGGCTGTATGGGACATGGCTATTTTCCATTTTTCACAGACCTGCACCTTCCTAACTCTGGGACAGTTACCTGTGGGTGTGCTAAAGGTTATCATCCACACCAGATATTGAAACATGTTCATGTGTTCCTGGAAATACTTCCCACCATGCTGATTGTGTGGCACAGCTCTGGGCTGTGGTGTCAGGCAGGAGCATTCCCAGCCCTCCAGGAAGATGGTTGTATGGGGAATTATTTTCCTCTTTTCACTTACTTCAACCTTCCTAGCTCTGAGACAATTAGCTGTGGGTGTGCAAAAGACTATTGTCTATGCCAGATATTGAGGCATGTCCATGGGTTGTGGGGAAGCAGTTCTTGCTACACTTCACTATGTGGCTCTCACTGCCAGCTCTGTAGCCTTTTTGTTGGGTTTTTAATTTAATCCCTCTCCAAACATCAACCCCTGGTTTCTCTGGACTGTGTCATGCTTGCCAGCTCCCCAGCAGGCTCACTCACTCATTTCAGAATGCAGACTCTCAGATTCACCTTATGGATCTGATCCACCAATCCCTGTGGATTTAGCAGAACTTGAGACCTTGACCAGCTGGTTCATCACTGGAACTGGTGTTCTGGCACACTTTCTGTCCTTTATCTAGTATTTTTCACAGACACTTTTTTTTGCCCTATCTCACCTAATATGCCATCTTCCCAGCTGAGTTAATGGGACTTTACAAATACATTTTTTTTATCTTCTGCCCAAAGTATTCTGGGGTGCATTGGGGTACCATATGAAACTCTACAGAATAACATGACCCCACTTACCATTTTAGCTTCCATGCAAACATACAACTCTATTATTTAATACATATAATAATCAGAATTCAATTGAACAAGTAAAAGGCATATTTCCTAATAAAGGATGTGCAAAATATAACATTGTGATATGGGAAAAAGCAACATAAAGAGGGGAAACAGAGGGATATTGGAGCAGAGATCATGTATGCTGTTGGAGCTAAGTTGGGTGCTGGTTTGGATGTATTATGTCCCCCAAAATGCCATTTTCTTTGATGCAGTCTTGTGTCAGCAGGAAACATATTAGTGTTGATTGGGTTGGAGACTTATGATTGGATGTTTCCATGGAGATGTGAACACTCAGATGTGTGCAAGGTCTTTCATTGGATAATTTCCATGGAGGTGTGGCCCCACCCATTCAGCATGGGCCTTGATTAGTTTACTAGAGCACTATATAAGCTCAGGCAGAAGTAGCAAGCTTGCTACAGCCATGAGGGTCACTTTGAAGAATGCACAGGTGCTAAGAGAGGAGCTGCAGATGAGAGACATTTTGAAGATTGCTGTTGAAAGCAGACTTTTGCTACAGAGAAGCCAAAAAAAAGAGGAAAAAAACACCACAAGAGCAACCAAGAGTGACATTTTTGAGGAACTGTAGCCTAGAGAGGAATGTCCTGGGAGAAAGCCATTTTGAAACCAGAACTCTGGAGCAGATGCCAGCCATGTGTCTTCCCAGCTAACAGAGGTTTTGTGACCCATTGGCCATCCTCCAGAGAAGGTACCTGATTGTTGATGACTTACCTTGGACACGTTATGGCCTTAAGACTGTAAGTTTGTAACCAGATAAATCCCCTTTAAAAAGCCAATCCATTTCTGGTGTTTTGCAAAAAGGCAGAATTAGCAAACTAGAACTGTTGGTATCTTTTCAAATTAGTAGGTTATAGATATAGATTGTGTAATATAAACCCCAGGGTGACCACAAAGAAAGTATTTTAAGAAAATACAGAAGCAGAAATGAGAAAGAGAGCAGTCAGATACATCACAGATCAACTATACAATAAAGAAAAAGAGAGACCAAGAATAGATATGGCATATAAAAACAAAAGGACAAAATGCCTGAATTAAGTACGACTTTTAGATTAATAAATCTAAATGGTAATGGATTATCCTCCCAAATCAATAGTCACAACTTGGAAGAATGGGTAAGAAAGCATGATTTAACTACATGTTGTTTTAAAGAGACTCATCTTAGAACCAAAGGCAAAAATAGATTGAAAGTGAAAGGTTCAAAAAATATATTCCATGCAAATAGTAACCAAAAAAGAGCTGGGGTAGATATACCAATTTTGGACAAAATAGTCCTTAACTCGAAAGCTGCCATAAAATACAAAAAGGACACTATATATTAATAAAAGGAATGATCCACCTAGAAGAAATAACAATCAAATATTTATTCATCTTTCCATGGTGCACCAAAATACATGAGATAAACACTGGCAAACAGAAAGTAGAAGCAGAAAACTCTACAACAATAGTTGGAGGCTTCAATACACCACTCTCATCATTATATAGAGCATCTAGATTTAAGATCAATAAGAAAACTGAGAACTTGAATAATATAAATGAACAAGACCTAGAAGAACATTGCACCCCAAAAGAGCAGGATATACTTTCTTCTAGAGTGCACATGGATTCTTTCCATGATAGACTAAATTTGGGTCACAAAACAAATCTTGATATTTTTAAAAACATTGAAATCATACAAAGCTTCTCTGAACATAATGATATGTAGCTGGAAATTGATAACAGGCAGGGAATTGAAAAATCCACAAATATTTGCAAGTTAATACAAATAACTTTTATTAAAGTTATTTAATAAAACTGTGGGTCAAAGAAGAAATTATAAGGGAAATCAGTAAATATCTTGAGATGGATGAAAATGAGAACACAGCATATCCAAAACTTATGGGCTACAGCAAAGGCAATGCTGAGGGGTAAATTGTAGCCCAAATGGCTTACATTAAAAAAAGCCAAAACCTAACTACAAACCTGGAGGAACTAGGAAATAAAACAGCAAACTTACTCCAAAGCTAGCAGAATGAAAAGAATAACATTGATTAGAGGAGAAATAAATGAACTTGAGAATCAAAAAAATAGAGAGCAATAAAAAACTGAAAGTTGATTCTTTGAAAAGATCAATTAAAATTGACAATCTTTCAGCTAGACTGACAAAGAAAAAATAGAGAAGTTGCAAATAAAATCAGGAATGAGAGGGGTGACATTGCTACTGACTTCACAGAAATAAAAGGATCATAAGAGGATACTATGAGCAACTGTAAGCAAATAGATAACCAAGATGAAATGGATGAATTCCTAGAAATGCATGAATAACCTACCCTAATTCTACAAGGCCTCAACAGACTAATTAAGGAAAGAGATTGAATCAGTCATCAAAACCTACCAACCTAGGAAATCACAGTACCAGATGGCTTCAAAGAAGAATTATACCAAATATTCCATGAAGAGTTAATCCTAATCAAACCCTTCCCAAAAAAACTAAAAAAAGAGGGAAAGCTCCCTAACTCATTCTATGAAGCCAACTTCACCCTAATACAAAAGATAAAGACACTATGAGAAGCAAAAATTATAGACCAGTCTCTATAATGAACATAGATGCAAAAATCCTCAGCAAAACACTTGCAAACTGCATCCAACAGCACATCAAAACAATTATGCACCAAGATCAAGTGAGTTTCATCCCAAATGTACAAGGGTGTTTCAACATAAGAAAATCAATTAATGTGGTACATCCCTTCAACAAAACAAAGGGAGAAAACACATGGTCATCTCAGTTGGTTCATAAAAGGCATTTGACAAAATTCAGCATCCTTTCTTAATAAAAACTCTTACAAAAGTAGCTAGCAATAGAAGGAAACTTCATCAACGTGATAAAGGGAATTTATGAAAAACCCACAGTTAATATCATAATAATGATGAAAGACTGAAAGTGTTCCAAGATCTGGGAGAAGACAAGGTTTCCCACTGTCATCAGTTATTCAGTGTAGTGCTGGAGCTTCTAGTCAGAGCTGTTAGGCAAGAATAAGAAATAAAAGGCACCCAAATTGGAAGAGAAAAAATAAAACTTTCACTATTTGCAAATGACATGTCCCTATAGGTAGAAAGTCTCAAAATTTCAATAGCAAAGCTACCAGAGCTAATACAAAAATTTGTCAAAGTGTCAGGGTAAAAACTCAACATGCAATATTCAGTAGTGTTTCTATACACACTAGTATCAAGCAAGCTAAGGTGGAAATCCAGAAAAATTCCATTTATGATAGCAACTAAAAGAATTAAATATCTAAGAATACATTTAACCAAGGGTGTAAATGACTTGTGCCAGAAAATGACAAAATATTGCTAAGAGATGTCAAAGAAGACCTAAATAAATGGAAGGCCATTCATTGTTTATGGATTAGAAGAGTAAATATTGCTAAGATGTCAATTCTACCCAAAACAATTTAAAGATTCAATGTAATCCCAATCAAAATTCCAAAAGCCTACTTTTCAGGAATGGAAAAGCAAATTATCACATTTCTATGAAAAGACAGGAAGCCCAGATAACCAGAAACATCCTTTAAAAAGGAACAAAGAGGAAGGATTTATACTTCCTTGCTTTAAAGCATATTATAAATATGCAATGGTCAAAATAGCATAGTAGTAGGACACAGATAAATTGACCAATGGAATTGAACTGACAGTTCAGAAATAGACCTTCACACCAATGTCCAATTGATTTTTGGGGGAAAAGCAACAAGTTTTATTATGTAAAATGACAAACCTAGACAAAATTAATCTCCATGCACTTTTCACTGAGCCCAAAACTTTTTGTCTTTTTAAACAGTTTTATTCACACACCAAACAATCAATCCTAAGTGTACAATCAATTGCTCCTGGTATAATCACATAGTTATACATACACTACCACAATCTATAGGGAAACATTCCCATTTCTTCTGAAAAGAAAGAAGAAAAAATCCCATACCCCTATCTCACATCATCCTATTATTGACATTATGCTTTGGTATAGTGACTTTGTTACAAATAACAAAAGAATATTACAGCAGAATACAAAAGGGAAGAAAGGAGGATTCTCTAAAGTGATGGAATAGGGAAGGAACCACAAAATCTTCCCTAAAAGCTTCAAGAATCCATGCAGAGACTGCCCAAATCAATTGTTCGTGGAACTGGGGGAAAGGGGAAGATATTTCAAGGCCCAGGTCAGTGAGAGATGAAGAGTCTGAGAAAACTTGAACTGAGACTGTTTACAGCCCTGGGTCCTGGTGCCTTTCCTTCAGGAGGGAAATAGCAGCAGGAGGCCCAATGCTTGCCTGGGGACAGCTAAAGATTGTGGCAGATGGAGGAATCCTCTGCCACAAGCCAAGTGGGGGACAGACCTACACTGAGCCAGATTTTGACTGGTTAAATGAGAACATAGGAACCCCACAGTTGCAGCCTCATCTGGCCAGATGCTGCCAGAGCTTAGAGATAAAAAGTTTCTGAGAATGATTAAGTACCCATACAGCACCAGAAAGTGTAGGGGAACTATAGGGCTTTCCAGAGCCTCTCCAGACACTATCCCTGACCCATTAGAGATGGTCTACACCTCATGCATGGGAAGCCAGCCCTGCTTTGTCTGAAAAACATGGAGAATCCAACAGTCAAACCAGTGTCCTAATACCAACCCAGGTCTTCCTGGATGGCAAAAAGTGGAACAATCCTGGACTGGCTGCTGCCTGAGGAAGTGGTACCTCTCAGTCCTGAAGCCCAGGGTCTTTCTATGCAAGAGCCAGGAAATCACCAGACCCTGTGCCCACAGACAGGTATCACTCAAGGTGCACAGTGCTCATTCCCTACCCCAAAGTCAGCTGTATCCAGTGCACATGGAGAATGGCAGCCTCGACTGGATAGTTGTCTGGTTGGGGCATGGCCATATGTGCTTCCATAGTTGTGGAGAGGCAGGGTTGTAAAGAAGAGGTGGCCCAAGAGCACAATCAGCTGGGAAATCAGGGAAGGTGCACTCTGGCAAACTCTTTTCTTATCTTCAACAGAAACACAAGCAAATACAAAATCTTAGATGAGTGATGGGATCAACTTTCAAAATCACCTTATCAAGATAATCAAATGCTTAGAAATCAACAAAAAATCATCAACCATATGAAGAAGCAAGACTATATGACCAACGAGAGATCTTAAATGGAGTCAAGAGGTCACTCTGGAGACCATTCTTATGCACTATATAGATATCCCTTTTTAGGTTTTAGTGTATTGGAATAGCTGGAAGGTAATACCTGAAACTGTTGAACTGTAACCCTACTTGATTCTTGAAGACAATTGTATAACTATGTAGCTCAAATGGTGTGATGGTGTGATTGTGAAAATCTCATGGCTCACTCCCAAGATATGGATGGATGCATCCAGAGTATAGATGGATGAGTAGAAAAATGGGGACAAAAACTAAATGAAAAATGGGGTGAGATGGGGGGATGGAATGATTTGGGTGTTCTTTTCTTACTTTTATTTTTATTCTTATTTTAATTTTTTTGGAGTAATGAAAATATTCAAAAATTGTGGTGATGAATGCAAAACTATATGATGGAACTGTGAACAGTTGATTGTACACCATGAATGATTGTATGGGATGTGAATATATCTCAATATAACTGAATTAAACAGTATTAATCAAGCAAATAAAAAGAATATATGTCCAAGCCAAATGACAAAATTAAAAAAAAAAAAAGAGACACAGAATTTGGAGCAACTAATCAAGATGTTCATAAAAATCTCCTGAATAACTTCAATGTTTTGGCTAAAGACATAAAGATATCAAGAAAACACTAGAAGAGCATAAAGAAGAATTTGAAAAAATAAATAGAAAAATAGACTTTATGGAAATGAAAGATACTGCAGAACAAATTATAAATTTGCTAAAGACATGCAACAGAAGAGTCGAATAAGCAGAAGAAATAATCAGCAAACTAGAGAACAGGGCAAATGAATTCAAACTCACAAAAGAAAAAATTGGTGGAAAAGATGGACAATTATGAATTGTATCTCAGGGAAATGATTTGTTCACAAAGTGAACAAATACAAGAAATATTGGTGTCCTAGAAGGAGAAGAGTAGAGTAAAGAACCAGGAAGGTTATTTGAAGAGATAATTGGGGAAAACTTCCTTAATCTTATAAAATACATAAATATGCAAAACAAAGAAGCCAACAAACTCCAAATAGAGTAATCCAAATAGACGCACTACATAACACATAATAATCAGGCTGCCAAATGCTGAAGGGAAGGAAAAAGTCCTGAAAGCAGCAAGAGAAAAGCAATTCACTGCATACAAGGCAAACCACATAAGACTAAATTATGACTCTCAATGGGCACAATGGATGCAAGAAGGCAGTGGTGTGATATATTTAAGAATCTGAACAAGAACAATTACCAGCCAAGAATTCTTTATCCAGAAAAATTTTCCTTCAAAAGCGAGGGAGAACTTAAATTTTTCACAGACAAACTAGTACTGAGAGAATTTCTAAACAAGAAACCTGCCCTGCAAGAAATACTAAAGGGAGTTCTGTTGGCTGAAAAAAAAAAAGCAGAAGAGAGAGTTCTGGAGGAGGAAACAGAATTGAAGAGTATAAGTAAGAGTAACTTAAAGGATAAAAATAGAGGAAAAAATAGATCTGACAAATGAAAGCCAAAGGAGAATATGGCATATACAAGAATTATCTTTAGAATAATAACTTTGAATGTTAATGGATTGAATTCCCAATTAAAAGGCAAAAATTGGGAGAATGGATTAAAAATATGATCCATCTATATGCCATTTATAAGAGACTCAGTGACACAAAGAAATTGAAAGCAAAATGATAGGAAAAGATATTCCATGCAAGCTATAACCAAAAGAAAGCAGGAGTAACTATATTAATATCAAACAAAATAGAATTTAAATGCAAAGATGTCATAAGAGACAATGAAGGGCACTATCTATTAATAAGAGACAATTTACCAAGTAGAAATAGCAATTATAAATGTTTATGCACCCAATGAAGTTGCTCTAAAGTACATGAGATGAAAATTGGCAAAACTGAAGAAGCATAAGAGGTTTCTACAATAATAGTGGGACACTTCAATACATGAGTCTCTTCTATAGATAGAACAACCAGACAGAAGATCAATAAGGAAATAGAGAACCTAAATATTGTGATAAATGAGTTAGACCTAACAGATCTATAGATCATTACACCCCAAAACACCAGGATATACATTCATCTCTACTGCTCATGGAACATTCTCCAGGATAGATCATATTCTAGGGAACAAAGCAGGTCTTAATAAATTTTAAAAAGATTGAAATTATTCAAAGCACTTTCTCTGACCACAATGGAATGAAGCTGGAAATCAATAACCACCAGAGAACATTTACAAATGTATGGAGGTTAAATAATACAATCTCAAAAAATCAGTGGGTCAGATATATGGAGGTTAAATAACACCATCTCAAACAATCAGTGGGTCAAAGATAAATTGGTAAATATATGGAGATGAATGAAAATGAGAATACAACGTATAAAAACTTATGGGATGGAGCAAAGACAGTCCTGAGAGGTAAATTTAATGCCCTAAATCCCTATATTAAAAAAGAAGAGCAAAAAATCATAAATCTGCTCACCTGAAGGAACTACAGAAAGAATAGCATCTAACCCTAAAGCAAGTGGAAGAAGAGAAATATAAAAAATTAAAGCAGACAGATGAATTGGAGAAAAAAAAGAAATAGAGAAATCAATAAAACCAAAAGTTGATTCTTTTAGAAAATCAATAAAATTGATGGACCCTTAGCTAGGCTGACAAAGGGAAAAATAGAGAGGGTGCAAATAATTAAAATCAGAAGTGAGAAGGGTATTATTACCATGGACATTGAATAAATTTAAAAAATAATAAGAGGACTCTATGAACAACTCTATACCAATGAACTAAAGAACTTAGATGAAATGGACAATTTTCTATAAGCACATGAACAACCTATAATGACTTGAGTAGAAATAGAGGACCTAAACAAACCAATCACAAGTAAAGAGATTCAATCAGCCATCAAAATCCTTCCTACAAAGAAAAGCCCAGGGCCATATGACTTCACAGGGGAATTAAAAGAAAAAAAAAAATTTCAAAAAGAACTAACACCATTCCTTCTCAAATTCTTCCAAAAGATGAAAAAAAAGGAACACTACCTAACTCATTTTATGAAGCTAACATCACTCTAACACCAAAACCAGATAAAGACATTACAAGAAAGGAAAATTATAAGCCAAACTTCCTAAAGATTATAGATGTAAAAATTCCCAACAAAAATACTTTAAAATCGAATCCAATAGCACATTATACACCATGAGCCAGTGGGGCTTATTCCAGTCACATAACTGTGGTTTAACACAAGAAAATCAATGTAATACAACACATTAACAAATCGAAAGGGAAATATCACATGATCATCTTGATGGATGCTGAAAAAGCATTCAACAAAAATCGCTATCCTTTTCTGATCAAAACATTTCAAAGGTAGGAATTGAAGGAAACTACCTCAATATGATAAAAGACATATATAAAAAACCCATAGCCAGCATAGTACTCAATGGTCAGAGGCTGAAAGCCTTTCCTCTAATATCAGGAAGGAGACAAGGATGCCTGCTGTTACCAATCTTATTTGACCTTGTGATAGAAGTTCTAGCTAGAGCAATTAGGAAAGAAAAGCAACAAAAGTCATCCAAATCAGAAAGGAAGACATAAAACTCTCATTATTTGCAGATGACATGATCTTATACATGGAAAATCCTGAGAAATCTACAACAATTATACTTGAACTAATAAATAAATTCAGCAAAGTGGTGGGATACAAGGTTAACATGCAAAATTCAGTAATGTTTCTGTACAATAGTAATGATCTAACTGTGGAGACAGTTAAGAAAAAAATTCCATTCACAATAGCAGCTAAAAGAACCAAGCATTTAGGAATAAACTTAACCAAGAATGTAAAGGACTTGTACATAGAAAACTACAAAGCATTGCTATAAGAAATAAAAGAATACATAGATTGGTGGAAAAACATTCTGTTTTCTTGAATAGAGAGACTAAATTAGTTAAAATGTCAATTCTACCCAATTTGATCTACAGATCAATGCAATCCCAATCAAAATTCAACAACCTACTTTCAGACTTGGAAAACCTAGTTATCAAATTTTTTTCAGAAGGGAAAAGGGTCTTGAACAGCCAGAAACATCCTAAAAAAGAAGGAAGTTGGAGGACTTACACTACCTGATATTAAACCTTAACATAAAGCCACAGTGGTCAAAAGAGCATGGTACTGGCACAAGGATGGTAATATTGATCAATGAAATAAAAAGAGAGAGTTCAGATATAACCCCCCCAGAACTATGGTTAATTGATTTTTGACAAGGCCTGTAAATCCACTGAACTGGGACAGAATATTCTCTTCAATAAATGGGGCTTGGAGAACTAGATATCCAAAACCAACAATTGATCTTTGATAAGGTGGCCAAGTCAACTCAATAGGGACAGAGCAGCCTCTTCAACAAATGGTGCTTGGAGAACTGGATATCTATATCTAAAAGAATGAAAGAAGATTCCTACCTCACCCTTATAAAAAATTAACTCTGGGAGGCGGGGCAAGATGGAGGACTGGTGAGCTGTAAGTTTTAGTTACTCCTCCAGGAAAGTAGGTAAAAAGCCAGGAACTACGTGGAATGGACACCACAGAGCAACCTGTCTTTGGGCATACTTCATACAACACTCATGAAAATGTCGAACTGCTGAGATCAGCGAAATCTGTAAGTTTTTGCGGCCAGGGGACCCGCGCCCCTCCCTGCCAGGCTCAGTCCCGTGGGAGGAGGGGCTGTCAGCTCCGGGAAGGAGAAGGGAGAACTGCAGTGGTTGCTCTTATTGGAAACTCATTCTACTGATCCAGACTCCAACCATAGATAGACTGAGACCAGACACCAGAGAATCTGAGAGCTGCCAGCCCAGCAGAGAGGAGACAGGCATAGAAAAAAAAAAATAACACGAAAAACTCCAAAATAAAAGCAGAGGATTTTTGGAGTTCTGGTGAACACAGAAAGGGGAAGGGCAGAGCTCAGGCCTTGAGGCGCATATGCAAATCCCGAAGAAAAGCTGATCTCTCTGCCCTGTGGACCTTTCCTTAATGGCCCTGGTTGCTTTGTCTATTAGCATTTCAATAAACCATTAGATCTCTGTGGTGGGCCCTTTTTTTTTTTTTTTTTTTTTTTTTTTTTAATCCTTTTTTCTTTTTCTAAAACAATTACTCTAAGAAGCCCAATACAGAAAGCTTCAAAGACTTTCAATTTGGGCACGTCAAGTCAAGAGCAGAACTAAGAGAGCTCTGAGACAAAAGGCAATAATCCACTGGCTGAGAAAATTCACTAAACACCAGAACTTCCCAAGAAAAGGGGGGTGTCTGCTCACAGCCACCATCCTGGTGGACAGGAAACACTCCTGCCCATCGCCAGCCCCATAGCCCAGAGCTGCCCCAGACAACCCAGTGTGACGGAAGTGCTTCAAATAACAGGCACACACCACAAAACTGGGCGTGGACATTAGCCTTCCCTGCAATCTCAGCTGATTGTCCCAGAGCTGGGAAGGTAGAGCAGTGTGAATTAACAAAGCCCCATTCAGTCATCAGTTGAGCAGACTGGGAGCCTCCCTACACAGCCCAGCAGCCCAGAACTGCCCTGGGGTGACGGCACTCACCTGTGACATAGCACAGTCATCCCTCAACAGAGGACCCGGGGTGCACGGCCTGGAAGAGGGGCCCACTTGCAAGTCTCAGGAGCCATACGCCAATACCAAAGACTTGTGGGTCAGTGGCAGAGGCAAACTGTGGCAGGACTGAACTGAAGGATTAGACTATTGCAGCAGCTTTAAAACTCTAGGATCATCAGGGAGATTTGATTGTTAGGGCCACCCCCCCTCCCCGACTGCCCAGAAACACGCCCCACATACAGAGCAGGCAACACCAACTACACACACAAGCTTGGTACACCAATTGGGCCCCACAAGACTCACTCCCCCACTCACCAAAAAGGCTAAGTAGGGGAGAACTGGCTCGTGGAGAACAGGTGGCTCGTGGACGCCACCTGCTGGTTAGTTAGAGAAAGTGTACTCCACGAAGCTGTAGATCTGATAAATTAGAGATAAGGACTTCAATAGGTCTACAAACCCTAAAAGAGCCCTATCAAGTTCAGCAAATGCCACGAGGCCAAAAACAACAGAAAATTATAAAGCATATGAAAAAACCAGACGATATGGATAACCCAAGCCCAAGCACCCAAATCAAAAGACCAGAAGAGACACAGCACCTAGAGCAGCTACTCAAAGAACTAAAGATGAACAATGAGACCATAGTACGGGATATGAAGGAAATCAAGAAGACTCTAGAAGAGCATAAAGAAGACATTGCAAGACTAAATAAAAAAATGGATGATCTTATGGAAATTAAAGAAACTGTTGACCAAATTAAAAAGATTCTGGACACTCATAGTACAAGACTAGAGGAAGTTGAACAACGAATCAGTGACCTGGAAGATGACAGAATGGAAAATGAAAGCATAAAAGAAAGAATGGGGAAAAAAATTGAAAAAATCGAAATGGACTTCAGGGATATGATAGATAATATGAAACGTCCAAATATAAGACTCATTGGTGTCCCAGAAGGGGAAGAAAAGGGTAAAGGTCTAGGAAGAGTATTCAAAGAAATTGTTGGGGAAAACTTCCCAAATCTTCAAAACAACATAAATACACAAATCATAAATGCTCAGCGAACTCCAAATAGAATAAATCCAAATAAACCCACTCCGAGACATATACTGATCACACTGTCAAACACAGAAGAGAAGGAGCAAGTTCTGAAAGTAGCAAGAGAAAAGCAATTCACCACATACAAAGGAAAAAGCATAAGACTAAGTAGTGACTACTCAGCAGCCACCATGGAGGCAAGAAGGCAGTGGCACGATATATTTAAAATTCTGAGTGAGAAAAATTTCCAGCCAAGAATACTTTATCCAGCAAAGCTCTCCTTCAAATTTGAGGGAGAGCTTAAATTTTTCACAGACAAAAAAATGCTGAGAGAATTTGCTAACAAGAGACCTGCCCTACTGGAGATACTGAAGGGAGCCCTACAGACAGAGAAACAAAGACAGGACAGAGAGACTTGGAGAAAGGTTCAGTACTAAAGAGATTCGGTATGGGTACAATAAAGGATATTAATAGAGAGAGGGAAAAATATGGCAAACATAAACCAAAGGATAAGATGGCTGATTCAAGAAATGCCTTCACGGTTTTAACATTGAATGTAAATGGATTAAACTCCCCAATTAAAAGATATAGATTCGCAGAATGGATCAAAAAAAATGAACCATCAATATGTTGCATACAAGAGACTCATCTTAGACACAGGGACACAAAGAAACTGAAAGTGAAAGGATGGAAAAAAATATTTCATGCAAGCTACAGCCAAAATAAAGCAGGTGTAGCAATATTAATCTCAGATAAAATAGACTTCAAATGCAGGGATGTTTTGAGAGACAAAGAAGGCCACTACATACTAATAAAAGGGGCAATTCAGCAAGAAGAAATAACAATTGTAAATGTCTATGCACCCAATCAAGGTGCCACAAAATACATGAGAGAAACACTGGAAAAACTAAAGGAAGCAATTGATGTTTCCACAATAATTGTGGGAGACTTCAACACATCACTCTCTCCTATAGATAGATCAACCAGACAGAAGACCAATAAGGAAATTGAAAACCTAAACAATCTGATAAATGAATTAGATTTAACAGACATATACAGGACATTACATCCCAAACCACCAGGATACACATACTTTTCTAGTGCTCATGGAACTTTCTCCAGAATAGATCAAATGCTGGGACATAAAACAAGCCTCAATAAATTTAAAAAGATTGAAATTATTCAAAGCACATTCTCTGACCACAATGGAATACAATTAGAAGTCAATAACCATCAGAGACTTAGAAAATTCACAAATACCTGGAGGTTAAACAACACACTCCTAAACAATCAGTGGGTTAAAGAAGAAATAGCAAGAGAAATTGCTAAATATATAGAGACGAATGAAAATGAGAACACAACATACCTAAACCTATGGGATGCAGCAAAAGCAGTGCTAAGGGGGAAATTTATAGCACTAAACGCATATATTAAAAAGGAAGAAAGAGCCAAAATCAAAGAACTAATGGATCAACTGAAGAAGCTAGAAAATGAACAGCAAACCAATCCTAAACCAAGTAGAAGAAAAGAAATAACAAGGATTAAAGCAGAAATAAATGACATAGAGAACAAAAAAACAATAGAGAGGATAAATATCACCAAAAGTTGGTTCTTTGAGAAGATCAACAAGATTGACAAGCCCCTAGCTAGACTGACAAAATCAAAAGAGAGAAGACCCATATAAACAAAATAATGAATGAAAAAGGTGACATAACTGCAGATCCTGAAGAAATTAAAAAAATTATAAGAGGATATTATGAACAACTGTATGGCACCAAACTGGATAATGTAGAAGAAATGGACAATTTCCTGGAAACATATGAACAACCTAGACTGACCAGAGAAGAAATAGAAGACCTCAACCAACCCATCACAAGCAAAGAGATCCAATCAGTCATCAAAAATCTTCCCACAAATAAATGCCCAGGGCCAGATGGCTTCACAGGGGAATTCTACCAAACTTTCCAGAAAGAACTGACACCAATCTTACTCAAACTCTTTCAAAACATTGAAGAAAAGGGAACACTACCTAACTCATTTTATGAAGCTAACATCAATCTAATACCAAAACCAGGCAAAGATGCTACAAAAAAGGAAAACTACCGGCCAATCTCCCTAATGAATATAGATGCAAAAATCCTCAACAAAATACTTGCAAATCGAATCCAAAGACACATTAAAATAATCATACACCATGACCAAGTGGGGTTCATTCCAGGCGTGCAAGGATGGTTCAACATAAGAAAAACAATCAATGTATTACAACATATTAAAAACTCGAAAGGGAAAAGTCAATTGATCATCTCAATAGATACTGAAAAAGCATTTGACAAAATCCAACATCCCTTTTTGATAAAAACACTCCAAAAGTTAGGAATTGAAGGAAACTTCCTCAACATGATAAAGAGCATATATGAAAAACCCACAGCCAGCATAGTAGTCAATGGTGAGAGACTGAAAGCCTTCCCTCTAAGATCAGGAACAAGACAAGGATGCCCGCTGTCACCACTGTTATTCAACATTGTGCTGGAAGTGCTAGCCAGGGCAATCTGGCAAGACAAAGAAATAAAAGGCATCCAAATTGGAAAAGAAGAAGTAAAACTGTCATTGTTTGCAGATGATATGATCTTATATCTAGAAAACCCTGAGAAATCGACGATACAGCTACTAGAGCTAATAAACAAATTTAGCAAAGTAGCGGGATACAAGATTAATGCACATAAGTCAGTAATGTTTCTATATGCTAGAAATGAACAAACTGAAGAGACACTCAAGAAAAAGATACCATTTTCAATAGCAACTAAAAAAATCAAGTACCTAGGAATTAACTTAACCAAAGATGTAAAAGACCTATACAAAGAAAACTACATAACTCTACTAAAAGAAATAGAAGGGGACCTTAAAAGATGGAAAAATATTCCATGTTCATGGATAGGAAGGCTAAATGTCATTAAGATGTCAATTCTACCCAAACTCATCTACAGATTCAATGCAATCCCAATCAAAATTCCAACAACCTACTTTGCAGACTTGGAAAAGCTAGTTATCAAATTTATTTGGAAAGGGAAGATGCCTCGAATTGCTAAAGACACTCTAAAAAAGAAAAACGAAGTGGGAGGACTTACACTCCCTGACTTTGAAGCCTATTATAAAGCCACAGTTGCCAAAACAGCATGGTACTGGCACAAAGATAGACATATAGATCAATGGAATCGAATTGAGAATTCAGAGATAGACCCTCAGATCTATGGCCGACTGATCTTTGATAAGGCCCCCAAAGTCACTGAACTGAGCCATAATGGTCTTTTCAACAAATGGGGCTGGGAGAGTTGGATATCCATATCCAAAAGAATGAAAGAGGACCCCTACCTCACCCCCTACACAAAAACTAACTCAATATGGACCATAGATCTCAATATAAAAGAAAGTACCATAAAACTCCTAGAAGATAATGTAGGAAAACATCTTCAAGACCTTGTATTAGGCGGCCACTTCCTAGACTTTACACCCAAAGCACAAGCAACAAAAGAGAAAATAGATAAATGGGAACTCCTCAAGCTTAGAAGTTTCTGCACCTCAAAGGAATTTCTCAAAAAGGTAAAGAGGCAGCCAACTCAATGGGAAAAAATTTTTGGAAACCATGTATCTGACAAAAGCCTGATATCTTGCATATACAAAGAAATCCTACAACTCAATGACAATAGTACAGACAGCCCAATTATAAAATGGGCAAAAGATATGAAAAGACAGTTCTCTGAAGAGGAAATACAAATGGCCAAGAAACACATGAAAAAATGTTCAGCTTCACTAGCTATTAGAGAGATGCAAATTAAGACCACAATGAGATACCATCTAACACTGGTTAGAATGGCTGCCATTAAACAAACAGGAAACTACAAATGCTGGAGGGGATGTGGAGAAATTGGAACTCTTATTCATTGTTGGTGGGACTGTATAATGGTTCAGCCACTCTGGAAGTCAGTCTGGCAGTTCCTTAGAAAACTAGACATAGAGCTACCATTCGATCCAGCGATTGCACTTCTCGGTATATACCCGGAAGATCGGAAAGCAGTGACACGAACAGATATCTGCACGCCAATGTTCATAGCAGCATTATTCACAATTGCCAAGAGATGGAAACAACCCAAATGTCCTTCAACAGATGAGTGGATAAATAAAATGTGGTATATACACACGATGGAATACTACATGGCAGTAAGAAGGAACGATCTCGTGAAACATATGACAACATGGATGAACCTTGAAGACATAATGCTGAGCGAAATAAGCCAGGCACAAAAAGAGAAATATTATATGCTACCACTAATGTGAACTTTGAAAAATGTAAAACAAATGGTTTATAATGTAGAATGTAGGGGAACTAGAAGTAGAGAGCAATTAAGGAAGGGGGAACAATAATCCAAGAAGAACCGATAAGCTATTTAACATTCTGGGGATGCCCAGAAATGACTATGGTCTGTTAATTTCTGATGGATATAGTAGGAACAAGTTCACAGAAATGTTGCTATATTATGTAACTTTCTTGGGGTAAAGTAGGAACATGTTGGAAGTTAAGCAGTTATCTTAGGTTAGTTGTCTTTTTCTTACTCCCTTGTTATGGTCTCTTTGAAATGTTCTTTTATTGTATGTTTGTTTTCTTTTTAACTTTTTTTTTCATACAGTTGATTTAAAAAAGAAGGGAAAGTTAAAAAAAAAAAAAAAGAAAAACAAGGAAAAAAAAAAAGATGTAGTGCCCCCTTGAGGAGCCTGTGGAGAATGCAGGGGTATTCGCCTACCCCACCTCGATGGTTGCTAACATGACCACAGACATAGGGGACTGGTGGTTTGATGGGTTGAGCCCTCTACCATAAGTTTTACCCTTGGGAAGACGGTTGCTGCAAAGGAGAGGCTAGGCCTCCCTATATTTGTGCCTAAGAGTCTCCTCCTGTATGCCTCTTTGTTGCTCAGATGTGGCCCTCTCTCTCTGGCTAAGCCAACTTGAAAGGTGAAATCACTGCCCTCCCCACTACGTGGGATCTGACACCCAGGGGAGTGAATCTCCCTGGCAACGTGGAATATGACTCCCGGGGAAGAATGTAGACCCGGCATCGTGGGACGGAGAACATCTTCTTGACCAAAAGGGGGATGTGAAAGGAAATGAAATAAGGTTCAGTGGCAGAGAGATTCCAAAACGAGCCGAGAGATCACTCTGGTGGGCACTCTTACGCACACTTTAGACAACCCTTTTTAGGTTCTAAAGAATTGGGGTAGCTGGTGGTGGATACCTGAAAGTATCAAACTACAACCCAGAACCCATGAATCTCGAAGACAGTTGTATAAAAATGTAGCTTATGAGGGGTGACAATGGGATTGGGAAAGCCATAAGGACCAAACTCCACTTTGTCTAGTTTATGGATGGATGTGTAGAAAAGTAGGGGAAGGAAACAAACAGACAAAGGTACCCAGTGTTCTTTTTTACTTCAATTGCTCTTTTTCACTCTAATTATTATGCTTGTTATTTTTGTGTGTGTGCTAATGAAGGTGTCAGGGATTGATTTAGGTGATGAATGTACAACTATGTAATGGTACTGTAAACAATCGAAAGTACAATTTGTTTTGTATGACTGCGTGGTACGTGAATATATCTCAATAAAATGATTATTTAAAAAAAAAATTAACTCAAACTTAAACAAAGACCTAAATATAAGAGCCAGTACCATAAGAAACTGAGAAGATAATATCAATGTCAAGACCTAATTATAGGAAGTAGCTTCTTAGACCTTACACCCAAAGCACAAGCAATGGAAGATAAAATATATAAATGGGAAATCCTCAAGACTTAACACTTCTGTGCTTCAAATGGCTTTGTTATAAAGATGAAGAGGCAGCCAACTCAGTGAGAGAAAATGTTTGGAAATTATATATCTGATAAGGGTTTGATATCCAGTAAATATAAAGAAGTCTTACAACTGAACAACAAAAGGACAAACAACCCAATTATAAATTGTGCAACTGATATGAATAGACATTCTTCCAAAGAGGAAATGTAAATGGCTAAAAAGCACATGAGAATATATTCATTTTCATTAGCTATCAGGGAAATGCAAATCGAAACCACAAGGAGAGGAGGCGGGGCAAGATGGCGGAGTGGTGAGGAGCAGAATTTCGTCTCTCCCCTAGAGCAGCTGGCAGTTACCCAAGAACTATATGAAACAGTGTTTTCGGGATCTCCAGTAACCAGTCACACATTGGAAACAAGTTTGGAATTGGAGGAAAAGCGGAGATCGCAGCGAACATTGTAAGTTTCCCGGACCAGGGGTCTGGCGCCCCTCCCCACCCAGACCTCACAGACTGTCTTGCTGCCGGCTCCCTGAAAGGGGGGAAAAAAAACCAAAAAACAGCAATCTGCTGAGGGCAAGAATGGAGGCTCAAACCAGCCTCAACTGCAGAATTAATTAACAAATTAATTAACTAACTTTGGGAGCTGGGGTGCTAAAGAAGGGCTGGGCTCCAAGAAGTGGGGGCACGTAAAAGCGGGCACCCATTCCCAGACTCCAAAAAAGCCATTTTTTTTCCCTTACATTTTGTCCCTTCTGGCTTCTCGCTGATCCCTTATCTTTTTGCATTTCAATAGCCCCCGGAAGGGGTGGAACTGAAGCAGTTGGAGAGTAATTATCAGACAATAGCCCAAAGCATATCTTTAAATGCTCTATTCTGACACTGACAAAACTTCCAGGCTGGGGAAAAACGTTTAAAAGAGACTCTTTTTTTTTTTTTTCCCTTTTTTCTTTTTCTTGATTTCTTTTCTACTTTTTTTTTTTTTTTAAATCTAAAAGTAATATATGTGGTTATTTTCTATTGGAAAGCCCAGGTTGAGGGACTAGGCTGGGCTTGAGGGGAGACAGAGTACCTACAGTGTCTTTGAATTCCGTATTCACTACTGAAGGCCTCCAGCCCCGTCTTTAATTGGCAACTCAGGCTGACCAAGGAATCTACCTGGAGAGGCCCCAGAGAGGAGAGAGGAGAAGGGAATAGTGCCCCTGAGAGACAACTGGAATTCTGAGGACTGGGAGAGTGGAGGGAGGCCCAGCTCAACTGGCAGTCCTCCTCCTGGGAATTCAGCCCCCAGGGGCTGGAATTCAGATTCCAGCTTCAGTCAGCCACGCCCCTGACAAGATCAGAGTCACCAGGAGAACTAAAGGCTCCATACCTCCTTACACTGGTGGGGGAGCTGCGGGCTGGCCAGCGCCACCTGCTGGACCGGAGAGGAAAAGCACCAATTCTAAAGGCCTCATAGGAGGGTCTCATTCTCAGGAAAACTCTATACCCTCCCAATGAGACCTGGGCCTCACTAGACTGGGAAAATCTGACTAGGGTCGACCATATCTGAGGAGACCCACTCACAAAAAGGTTACATAGAGGCAGAGCAAGAAACAGAAAAAACAAGAGGGGAAAAATTCCGATCAACTAAATAGAACCTAAGTTAGAGGTCTAGAATAAGTTGAACTGAATAACAGAGGCCAGAGAACAAAGCCAACCAACAAGAAAACCACTAGGTAAAATATAGAAAACAAGCTCCAAAATAAACTAATCAAGAGAATCAGATGCCTAGACAACTTAAGATAACAAGCCATACCAGGAAACACGAAAACATGGACCAGCCAAAGGAACAAACTAATAGCTCAGCTGAGACACAGGAGTGGAGGCAACTAATGCTAAATAAATTTGATGAAATGAAGGAAGATATAGCAAAAGAGCTGAAGGATATAAAGAAGACACTGCCTGACCATAAAGAAGAATTCATAAACTTAAAAAAACAAATGGCAGAACTCATGGGAATGAAGGCCACAATGGAGGAGATGAAAAACACAATGGAGGGACAGAACAGTAGATTTGAACAGGCAGAAGAAAGGATCAGTGAACTGGAAGACAGGTCATTCGAATTCATACACACAAAAGAACAGATGGTGAAAAAAATGGAAAAATATGAGCAGGGTCTTAGGGAGCTGAGTGACAACATGAAACACACAAATATACGTGTTATGGGTATCCCAGAAGGAGAAGAGAGGGGAAAATGGGCAGAAAGAGTAATAGAAGACATATTCACTGAAAATTTCCCAACTCTTATAAAAGACAGAAAATTAGAGATTCAAGAAGTACAACGTACCCCAAATAGAATAGATCCCAATAGACCTACTCCAAGACACTTACTGGTCAGATTGTCCAATGTCAAAGACAAAGAGAGGATTCTGAAAGCAGCAAGAGAAAAGCAATCCATCACGTACAGGGAAAGTCAATAAGACTATGTACAGATTTCTCTGCAGAAACCATGGAGGCAAGAAGACAGTGGCATGATATATTTAAGATACTGAAAGAGAAAAACTGCCAACCAAGAATTCTATATCCAGCAAAACTTTCCTTCAAAAATGAGGGAGAGATTAAAACATTTTCAGACAAACAGACACTGAGAGAGTTTGTGAATAAGAGACCGGCACTACAAGAAATACTAAAGGGAGTGCTACAGGCTGATAGGAAAAGACAGGAGAGAGACAGTTGGAGAAGAGTGCAGAAATGAAGATTATCAGGAAAGGTAAAAGGAGAGGAAAAAATAAGATATGACATATAAATTCCAAAAAACAAAATGGTAGTAGAAAGTACTGCCCTTACAGTAATAACACTAAATGTAAATGGATTAAACTCCCCAATAAAAAGACACAGACTGGCAGAATGGATTAAAAAACAGGACCCATCTATATGCTGTCTACAAGAAACTCACTTTAGACACAAGGACAAACATAGACTGAAAGTGAAAGGTTGGAAAAAGATATTTCATGCAAACAACAACCAGAAAAAAGCGGGAGTAGCTATATTAATATCAGACAAGTTAGACTTCAAAAGCAAAACAATTAAAAGAGACAAAGAAGGACAGTATATATTAATAAAAGGGTCAATTCATCAAGAAAACATAACAGTCATAAATATTTATGCACCAAACCAGAATGCCCCAAAATTCATGAGGCAAACACTGCGATCACTGAAAGGAGAAATAGATACCTCTACAATAATAGTTGGAGACTTCAATACACCACTCTCATCAATGGATAGAACATCTAGACAGAGGATCACTAAAGAAACAGAGATGTTGAATTGTATGATAAATGAACTAGACTTGACAGACATTTATAGAACACTACATCCAACAACAGCAGGATACACTTTTTTCTCAAGTGCTCATGGAACATTCTCTAGGATAGACCACATGTTGGGTCACAAAGCAAGTCTCAACAAATTTAAAAATATTGATATTATACAAAACACTTTCTCAGACCACAATGGAATGAAGTTGGAAATAAATAAAAGGCAGAAGGTCATAAAATTCACAAACACATGGAGGCTAAACAACACCCACTTAGAAAACCAGTGGGTAAAGGAAGAAATCACAAGAGAAATTAGTAAATACCTCGAGGCAAATGACAATGAAAACACAACTTATCAAAACTTATGGGATGCAGCAAAGGCAGTGCTGAGAGGGAAATTTATTGCCCTAAATGCCTATATTAAGAGAAGAGAGAGCAAAAATGGAAGAATTAACTGCTCACCTGGAGGAGTTAGAGAAAGAACAGCAAACTAACCCCAAAGCAAGCAGAAGGGAAGAAATAACAAAGATTAGAGCAGAAATAAATGCAATTGAGAACAGGAAAACAATAGAGAGAATCAACAAAACCAGAAGTTGGTTCTTTGAGAAAATCAATAAAATCGATGGACCACTGGCTAGGCTAACAAAAAAAAAAAGAGAGAGCAGATGCAAATAAATGCAATCAGAAATGGGAAAGGAAATATAACTACCGACCCTGCAGAAATTAAGGAGATAATGAGAAGATGCTATGAGCAACTATATGCTAATAAACTAGACAACTTAGATGAAATGGACAACTTCCTAGAAAAGCATAAACAAACAACATTAACTCAAGAAGAAATAGATGACCTCAACAAACCAATCACAAGTAAAGAGATTGAGTCAGTCATCAAAAAGCTCCCAAAAAGGAAAAGCCCAGGACCAGATGGTTTCACATGTGAATTCTACCAAGCACTCAAGAACGCATTAGTACCAATCCTGCTCAATCTCTTCAAAAAAATTGAAGAAGAGGGAAAGCTACCTAACTCTTTCTATGAAGCCAACATCACCCTAATACCAAAACCAGGCAAAGATACTACAAAAAAAGAAAATTATAGACCAATTTCTTTAATGAATATAGATGCAAAAATCCTCAACAAATACTCGCAAATTGAATCCAGCAGCACATTAAAAGAATTATACACCACGACCAGGTGGGATTTATTCCAGGTATGCAAGGCTGGTTCAACACAAGAAAATGAATTAATGTAATACACCACATCAATAAATCAAAGCAGAAGAACCACATGATCATCTTGATTGATGCAGAAAAGGCATTTGACAAAATTCAACATCCTTTCCTGATGAAAACACTTCAAAGGATAGGAATAGAAGGGAACTTTTTCAATATGATAAAGGCAATATATGAAAAACCCACAGCTAACATCACACTCAATGGGGAGAGACTGAAAGCTTTTCCTCTAAGATCAGGAACAAGACAGGGATGCCCACTATCACCATTGCTATTCAACATTGTGCTGGAAGTTCTAGCTAGAGCAATTAGGCAAGAAAAAGAAATAAAAGGCATCCAAATTGGAGAAGAAGAAGTAAAACTTTCACTATTTGCAGATGACATGATTCTATATGTAGGAAATCCAGAAAAATCTACAGCAAAGCTACTAGAACTAGTCAATGAATACAGCAAAGTGGCAGGCTACAAGATCAACACGCAAAAATCTGTAGTGTTCCTATACACAAGTAATGTGCAACAAGAGGAGGAAATCAAGAAAAAAATCCCATTTACAATAGCAACCAAAAGAATCAAGTATTTAGGAATAAACTTAACCAAGGACACAAAAGACCTTTACATAGAAAACTATAAGAAACTGCTAAAAGAAATTGAACAAGACCTGAAAAAATGGAAGAACATACCATGTTCATGGATTGGAAGACTAAATATAGTTAAGATGGCAATTTTACCTAAACTGATTTACAGATTCAATGCAATACCAATTCAAATCCCAACAACTTACTTTACAGAAATAGAAAAACCAATAACTAAATTTATTTGGAAGGGTAAGATGCCCCGAATAGCCAAAAATGTCTTGAGAAAGAGGAGTGAAGTGGGAGGTCTCACACTACCTGACTTTGAAGCATATTACAAAGCTACAGTGCTCAAAACAGCATGGTACTGGCATAAGGACAGATATACTGATCAATGGAATCGAATTGAGTGTTCAGAAGTAGACCCTCACATCTATGGACAACTGACCTTTGATAAGGCAGTGAAGCCGAAGCAACTGGGAAAGAGCAGTCTGTTCAATAAATGGTGTTTGGAGAACCTGATATCCATTTCCAAAAGAATGAAAGAGGATGCCCATCTCACACCTTACACCAAAATTAACTCAAAGTGGATCAAAGACCTAAACATTAGCACCAAGACCATAAGACTCTTAGAAGAAAATGTGGGGCAATATCTTAAAGATCTTGTGAAAGGAGGTGGTTTCTTAGACCTCACACCCAAGGCACGAGCAACCAAAGAACAAATAGACAAATGGGATCTCCTCAAAATTAAACACTTTTGTACATCAAAGGACTTTGTCAGAAAAGTCAAAAGGCAACCTACACAATGGGAGATGATATTTGGAAACCACATATCAGATAAGGGTTTAATATCCCAAATATATAAAGGAATCCTGCATCTCAATAACAGAAAGACAAACAATCCAATTAAAAAATGGGCTAAAGACATGAACAGACATTTTTCTGAAGAGGAAATACAAATGGCTCAAAAGCATATGAAAAAATGCTCAACTTCACTGGCTATTAAGGAACTGCAAATCAAAACCACAATGAGATATCATCTCACACCTACCAGAATGGCCATTATCCAAAAAACAGAAAATGACAAGTGCTGGAGAGGATGTGGAGAAAGAGGCACACTTATTCATTATTTGTGGGAATGTAGAATGGTGCAACCACTCTGGAAGACAGTATGGAGGTTCCTCAGGAAGCTAAATATAGATTTGCCATATGACCCAGCTATTCCATTGCTGGGTATATACTCAGAGGAACTGAAACTTAAGACACAAACAGACATTTGTAAACCAATGTTTATTGCAGCATTATTCACAATTGCCAAGAGATGGAAACAGCCCAAATGTCCATCAAAGGACGAGTGGATAAACAAACTGTGGTATATACACATGATGGAATATTATGCAGCTGTAAGACAGAACAAAGACATGGATCATGTAATAATGTGGATGAACCTTGAGGACATTATGTTGAGTGAAGTTAGCCAGAAACAAAAGGACAGATTCTGTATGTTCTCACTAATATGAACAGACATTAATGAACAAACTTTGGGAGTTAAAAGCTGACAACACAGGCGACCAGGAGATAGAATTAGGGCAGAGATCAGCCTTTTGATGCTGAAGGACTACAGAATGTTTAGGATTGATTGCATAGATCCAGAAATAGATAGCATAATACTGTGTGATGGTAGCACAGTATTGTAAGTACACTGAACAAAGATGTCTGTGAGTAAAGCTGAAAGAGGTGGGATAGGAGAATGTATGACACCAGAGGTAAAGATAGATGATAAAGACTGGGACTGTATAACGTGGCAAAAACTGGAGTGGCCAATGACTGTTACTAAATATACAAATATAAAAATGTTTTTGCATGTGGGAAAGCAAATGAATGTCAAACGTAGAAATTTGAAAAAGGGATGGTATTCAGGAAAAAACATAATCAAAGCAAACTGGAGTCTATGGTCAACAGTAACATTGTAATATACCTCCATTAAATGTAACAAAGGCAATACGCCAATGCTAAATGTATATGAGAAGGGGATATAGGGGAGTAATATGGGATTCTTGGTAGTGGTATTATTTGCTGTCCTTAGTAGTATATTGTATTGTATGACATGTTATTTTTCTTTTTATCATTTTTTCTTATTGCTAAAAAAAAAAAACAATTTTTCTTGTAGTAATCAGTATGTTCAAATGCTGACTGTGGTGATAAATGTACAACTTTATGATGATACCATGAACAACTGATTGTACACTGTGGATAAATGTATGGTATGTGAATATAACTCTATAAAATTGTAGGAAAATATATATATAGGAGTAAAAGTGTTGGAGAAAACATGGTGAGAGGGATGATGCCTCACTAATATGGACTAACTACAATGTGTAAACTCAGAATTGAATCTTAGAACATAGCCTAACGTGGACACAATAATTGTAATAGTCCCTGGATTGTAAGCTCTTACAGCAGTTAACTCTATCCCTGAATTGTAAGGCCTATCTCTAAACTTTAAGATGCTGATCCCCTAGCGTATGTTGTCACAGACATTGGGACTGGCGGTTTGATGTGCTGAGCCCTCAAGCATGGGACTTGCCCTTATGAAGCTCATTACCACAAAGGAAAGTCTAAAGTTGTATGTAATGGTGCCTGAGAGTCTCCCCCTGAGTGCCTCTTTGTTGCTCAGATGTGGCCCTCTCTCTCTCTAACTGAGCCATCTCGACAGGTAAACTCGCTGCCCTCCCCTCTACGTGGGACCCGACTCCCAGGATTGTGGATCTCCCTGGCAACGCAGAGTATGACTCCCGGGGATGAGTGTGGACCCGGCATCGTAGGACTGAGAGTATCTTCTTGACCAAAAGGGGGATGCAAAATGAGACGAAATAGTTTCAGTGGCTGAGAGATTCCAAATGGAGTCGAGAGGTCACTCTGGTGGACATTCTTATGCACTATATAGATAACACCTCTTAGGCTTTAATGTATTGGAATAGCTAGAAGTAAATACCTGAAACTACCAAACTCCAACCCAGCAGTCTGGACTCCTGAAGACAATTATATGATAATGTAGATTACAAGGGGTGACAGTGTGATTGTGAAGACCTTGTGGATCACACCCCCTTTATCTAGTGTATGGATGAGTGGAGGAATGGGGATAAAAACTAAAGGACAAATGGGGTGGGATGGGGGGATGATTTGGGTGTTTTTTTTCACTTTTATTTTTTATTCTTGTTGTGGTTCTTTCTGATGTAAGGAAAATGTTCAGAGATAGACTGTGGTGATGAACGCATAACTATGTTATCATACTGTGGACAGTGGATTGTATATCATGGATGATTGTATGGTGTGTGAATGTATTTCAATAAAACTGAATTTAATAAAAAAAAAAGAAAAAAAAAAACCCACAAGGAGCTATCATCTCACACCTGTAAGAATGGCCACTATTAAACAATTAGGAAACAACAAATGTTGGAGAGGATGTGGAGAAAATGGAATACTTATTCACTGCTGGTGGGATTATAAAATGATACAGCTGCTGTGGAAGACAGTTTGGTGATTCCTCAGAAAACTAAATATGGAGTTGCCTTATGACTCAGCAATTCTGCTACTCAGTATATACTCAGATGATCTGAAAGCAGTGACAGACATTTGCACAACAATGCTCATAGAGGCATTATTCACATTTGCCAAAAGATGGAAACAATCCATGTGTCCATCAATAGATGAGTGGATAAACAAAATGTGACATATACATACATATATACGCACACACACACACACACACACACACATATGATGGAGCATCATACAACAGTAAGAAGGAATGAGATACTGACAACATGGATGAACATTCAAAACACTGCTGAGTGAAGTAAGCCAGACACAAAAATATAGATATTGTATAATTTTACTAATATGAACCACCTAGAAAATGTAAAGACAGTGACTTAAATTGTAGAACATAGTGGACCCAGAGATAGAAGCTAAAGAAGAGGGAGCTGTTAACCTAACATGTACAGATTTTTAAATGAGATTGATCTTAAATGTCTGGGAATGGATAGAGTTGATGGTAGTACTTTACTGGGATTATAAGTAAGAGTGCCTATTGGAGGTGAATATGATTGAAAAGGTTGTCTAAAGTCATGTATCTCACCAATTAACACTATAAATATGAATAAATTCTTGCATGAACTACTTCAAATGTGTGACATTTGTACAAATAGTTAATAATATAGTGGTATATTGGAAAAATTACCTATTGCATGTTATGGACTATATTTGACAGCAATACCTTGCTAATGCCACATTAGTACTAGGGGTAAATATTTGGTGGTGATAAGGGATATGGGGTGTTTTTGGTTTTCTTTTATGTGAGGCTGTGTATATGTGTTAATTTTTCTGTGATGGTATAGCCAACCCTAATTACAAACATGCCTAACAGTCACTCCCAGAGAACCACTTTTCTTGCTCAGATGTGGCCTCTCCCTCTCTAAGCCAAACTCTGCAAATAAACTCATTAACCCCCCACACCTGATAAATGATTTTCAGGGATGTAAGTTGCCCTGGCAATGTGGGACATGACTCCCAGCTATGAGACTGGCCCTGGCATCTTTGGATTGACAATGTCTTCTTGATCAAAAGGGGGAAATAAATGTAACAAAATAAGGTTTCAGTGGCTAGAAGATTTCAAATAGACTTGAGAGGTAATTCTGAAGGTTACTTTTATGCAAGCTTCAGCCAGATATTACAAATTGTCATGGTATGTCAAGCCCAACTAACAGTATGCCTGAAAACCCTAAAGAAAACCCAGGGCTCTACCTAAGGCTGTATAAAAGTTTTACTTATTAAGTTTATTTTCCAGGAACACGATTCCTCCAGATTGTTCCTATGCTAGATAAGCCCTGAAACAAGTCTCTCCCAAAACATCAACCAGTTGCATTCCCCTATCCCATGATATCAACACCATTTTACAACACAAAGAAGTTAGAATGGTAATTGCACAAATATCCCTGAAGACTGAGAAAATGATCAAATGAGAAGGAAGAGTTGTAAAAGAAATTAGGAATTAACAAATTATTATGAATACTGAATCATTATATAGATATTTGTTTTTAGTCTTTAGTGTATCAGAAGAGTCATAAGGGAATACCTGAAATTGTGGAACTGTAATACATACTATATGCTGAAATTTTCTATATATCTGTTAAACTGTATTTTGAAATTTATCAGTTTTCTGTATATATGTCATAGTTCACAATAAAAATGTTTTTTAAAGTGAACAACAGTAGTGGAAAAACAAAAACAAAATGAAGGAAAAAAGAATATTACAATGTTACTGTTAACTATAGACCTCAGTTTGCAATAATTATATTGTCCCATATATCATCCAATTTTAACACCTTGTAATAGTGGCACATATTTGTTCTCATTTATGTAAAAACTTTTTTATATTTGTACAATTAACCACCATCATAGTTTTGCTAAATTATACAGTCCCATTTTTTATCCACTGGCTTTCCTTCTGGTGATATACACAAGCCTATCTTTCTTCTTTCAATCATACTCAGATGCAGCTTTGTTCATTATACTTACAATATTATGCTACCATCACACTGCATTGCTCTATCCATTTCTGAACCTTTACAATCAACCTTATTAGACATTCTGTACTCCTTAAGCATCAATTGCCCACTCTCTAACTTCTTTATATCTCCTGATAACACATGCTCTCAAATTTAACTCTCAGCACTTGCTTATCATAGTTCATATTAGTAAGACCATACACTCATTTTCCTTTGTTTCTGGCTTATTTTGCTCAACACAATGCCCTCAAGGTTTATCCATGTTGTTGCATGACTCATAACTTCATTCCTTCTTATATTCATCACATGTATATACCACAGTTTATTTATCCACTTGTCAGTTAATGGGCAGTTGGACTGTTTTCATCTATTAGCAATTGTGAATAATGTCACCATAAACATTGGTGTGCAAATGTCTATTTGTGTCACTGCTTTCAGTTCTTCTGAGTACATACCTAGTAACATGATTATTAATAATGTGGCAATTCTGTACTTGGCTTCCTGAGGAATAGCCACACTGCCCTCCAGAAGGGCTACACGATCCTACTTCCCTACCCAACATGAATTGTTATATCTCTTTCTCCACATATCCTCCAGCACTTGCACTTTTCTGTTTATTTTTTCAACAGTTTTATTCACACACCATACAGTCCATCCTAAGCATGCAATCAATGGCTCCTGATATAATCACATAGTTATGCTTTACAACCACAATCTGTATGAGAACATTCTCATTTCTTCTGAAAAGAAAGAAGGAAGAAAACCCATACCCCTCCCTTATACTCCCCACTTATTTACATTCAGCTTTGGTACATTGCTTTTGTTACAATGAATGAAGAGCATTATGGTGTTACTGCTAACTACAGATCTTTAATTTGCATTGGTTTTGCTACTCCATGTGCTATCCATTTTTAACACCATGTAACAGTTACATACGTTTGTTCTCATTCATGTAAAAACTTTCTTAACCACCATCATTGCCCACTCCAGGTTTCACTAAGTTATACAGTCCCAGTTTTTATCCTCTAGCTTAACTTCTGGTGATATACATGACTCTAGCCTTCCTTTATCAACAATATTCACACTCAGCTTTGTTAATTACACTTAGAGTATTGTGTTACTCTCACATAATATTGTGCTATACATTTCTGAATGATTACAATTAGTTATTTTATATTCTGTAATCTTTTAGCATCAATTGCCCAATCTTTGATCTCTTTTTATCTCATGATAACCTGTGCTCTCTAATTTAATGCTCAGTGTTTGCTTATTATACTTAACTCATATTAGTGAAACCATACAGTATTTGTCCTTTTGTTTCTGGCTTATTTTGCTCAACATAATGTACTCAAGGTTCATACACACGTTTGCATGCATCATGAATCCATTCTGTCTTACAGTTACATAATAGTCCATTGTATGTATGTACCAGAGTTTACCTACCGACTCATCAGCTGCTGGGTATTTGGGCTGTTTCCATCTATTGGCAATGATGAATAATGTCACTATAAGCATTGGAGTGCAAATGTATGCTGGTTTCCCTGCTTTTGGTTCTTTTCATTATATACCTAGCAATGGGATTGCTGAATCATATGACAATTTTATACTTAGCTTCATGAGGAACTGTCAAACTGACTTCCAGAATTTGCTGCACCATTCAACATTCCTGCCAAAAGTGAATAAGTGTACATATGTTTCCACATTCTCTCCAGTATTTTTAGTTTTCTTTTTTCATAACATACACCCTAGTAGTTGTGAGATGGTGTATCATTGTGTATTTTTAGATTCAATTTTATTGAGATATATTCACATACCGTACAATCATCCCAAGTATACAATGAATTGTTCACATTACCATCTTATGGTTGTTCATTCATCACCCCAATCTATTTTTTGAACATTTTCCTTGTACCCAAAAAAGTGAAGATAATAATTAAAAAAAGAGTAAAAAGAACACCCACTTCATCCCCCATGCCCTATTTTTCCTTTAGATTTTTGTCCCCATTTTTCTACTCATCTGTCCATACATTGGATAAAGGGGAGTGTGATCCACAAGGCTTTCCCAATCACATTGTCACCCCTTATAAGCTACATTGTTATACATACATCTTTAAGAGTCAATGCTACTGGGTTGCAGTTTGTTAGTTTCAGGTATTTACTTCTAGTTATTCCAATACATTAAAATCTAAAAAGGGTTATCTATTAGTGCACGAGTGCCCACCAGAGTGATCTCTTGACTCCATTTGGAATTTCTCAGCCAATGAAACTTTATTTTGTTTCATTACACTTCCCCCTTTTTGTCAAGATGTTCTCAATCCCATGATGTTGGGTCCAGATTCATCCCCAGGAGACATATGGCATGCTGCCAGGGAGATTTACACCCCTGAATGTCAGATCCCATGTAGGGGGGAGGGCAGTGATTTCACCCACAAAGTTTGCTTAGGTAGAGAGAGAGGGCCACAACTGAGCAACAAATAGGTATTCAGGGGGAGACTCTTAGTCACAATTATAACCAGGTTTAGCCTCTCCTTTGCAGCAACAAGCTACATAAGGGTAAGTCCATGATTGAGGGCTTGGCCCATCATCCCACCAGTCTTCAATGTGTGTGAGAGCATCAGCAACCATCCAGGTGAGGAAGCTCAACAACTCTGCATTTCCCCCCAGCTCCTCAGGGGGGCTCTGCATATTTTTTCATTGCATTTTTTCACAATTAATTTTATCAGAAAATTAAAAAAAACAGACAATAAAAAAAATTTCAAACAAAAGCAAAATAAATGATTAAGAAAAAACCAATAACATATAATAACTACGTTACTTCCAACATGTTCCAACTCTACCTCAAGAGTATATTTAGACTATAATCCAGCAAAGAAATAAGAAAAATAAGTAACCAAGATTAACTACATTTCTCTGAACATGTTACCACAATTCCCTCCAGAAATTAACAAGCCATAATCATTCCTGAGCATTCCCAGGACAGTAAGTTTACCCATGATACCTTATCTGTTCTTATTAGATTACCATTCCCCCTACACTATTTGCTGCCTATCACTAGGTCCCCTAAACTCTACATTATAGACCATTTATTTTACATTTTTCACTCTTCACATTAGTGGTAACAGACAATATTTCTCTTTTTGTGCCTGGCTTATTTTGCTCAGCATTATGTCTTCAAGGTTCATCCATGTTGTCATATGTTTCATGACCTTGTTCCTTCTTACTGCCACATCGTATTCCATTGTGCACATATACCACATTGTGTTTACCCACTCATCTGTTGAAGGACATTTGGGTTGTATCCATCTCTTGGCAATTGTTGGCATTGTTGCTATGAACAATGGTGTGCAGATATCTGTTCATGTCACTGCTTTCAGATCTTCCAGTTATATAACAAGAACTGCAATTGCTGCATCGAAGGGTAACTCAACATCTCATTTTCTAAGGAACTGTCAGACTGTCTGCCAGAGTGGCTGTACCATTATGCAGTCCCAGCAACAATGAATAAGAGTTCAATTTTCTCCACATCCTCTCCAGCGTTTGTAGTTTTCTGTTTGTTAAATGGCAGCCAAACTAATTGGTGTGAGATGGTATTTCATTGTGGTCTTAATTTGCATCTCCCTAATAGCTAGTGAAGCTTAATATACTTTCATGGAGTCTGGCCATTTGTATTTCCTCTTCAAAGAACTGTCTTCTCATATATTTTGCCCATTTTATAATTGGGCTGTCTGTACTACTGTAATTGAGTTGTAGGATGTCTATATATGCAAGATCTCAGTCTTTTGTCAGATACATGGTTTCCAAATATTTTTTCCCATTGAGTTGGCTGCTTCTTCACCTTTCTGACAAATTCCTGTGAGGTACAGAAGGTTTTAAGTATGAGGACTTCCCATTTATCTATTTTTTTTCTTTTGTTGCTTGTGCTTTGGGTGTAAGGTCTAGGAAGTGACCTCCTAATACAAGGTCCTAAAGATGTTTCCCTACATTATTTTCTAGGAGTTTTATGGTACTGTCTCTTATCTTGAGGCCTTAATCCATTTTGAGTTAATTTTTGTGTAGGGTGTGAGGTAGGGATCCTCTTTCATTCTTTTATTTTAATTTTTTTTATTTATTGAGGTGGTCCACATACCATACAATTATCCACAGATCCAAAGTGTACAATCAATTGCCCCCAGCACCATCATAGAGCTGTGCATCAGTCAACACAATTAATTTTTTGCTCAATTTTTAGAGCATTTTCATTACTCCAGAAAAGAAATACAGACAAAAAAAGGAAAGTCAAATCCTCCCATACCCCTAACTACCCCCTCTACTGTACATTTGTTACTGTGTAGTACATTTGTTACTGTTGATGAAAGAATGTTAAAATACTACTAACTGTAATTAGTTTGCAATATGTATATTTTCCCCTATATGCCCCTCTATTATTTTGTTTTGTTTCAGAATAGTATTTAATTTTCAGATATTTATAGTCTTCTTATTTGATATCACAAAATAGTGGCTGTGTTATAAATTTTACAGATGAGGATAATGTTGCACTATTCTCAGACTTAAATTTAATAGTTTTTGATTATTCTTAGTCTAATTCCTGTTTTATCAATTAAGAAACTAATAATCATCTTCCAAGTTAAGTGAGATGACCACACTTACAATCAGCAAGTCAGAAAAATGAGTCAAGTATATTCATCTTCTGACTTCCAGGGTTTCAGAAAGAATGCTGTACCATAAACTTGAGTTATCCATTTGAAATAGAGTGAAAGAAATCATGGCATGGAATAGGATGTGATACCAAGTATGTTTTCTCCTTCATGATGTCACCATTCTGCAATGTCTGTTTATTCCTCTCTGAAACAAGGAATTAAAAATAATTTAATATAAGGTTGTGTCTTATGAAGACTATGATGATAATAAAGCCAAACTTGTATTCAATGGTCACTATATGGCTTAAAAAATGCATCTTCATCTAATATTATGGAACCTTTCTCCATCTCTCTCTCTCCTTTCTTTGTTTATCTGTTAGTAGGGCTCCCTTCAGTATCTCAACTAGGGCAGGTCTTTTATTAGCAAAATCTCTCAGCATTTGTTTGTCTGTGAAAAATTTAAGCTCTCCCTCAAATTTGAAGGAGAGCTTTGCTGGATAAAGAATTCTTGGTTGGAAATTTTTCTCTCTCTCAGAATTTTAAATATGTCATGCCACTGCCTTCTCGCCTCCATGGTGGCTGCTGAGTAGTCACTACTTAGTCTTATGTTTTTTCCTTTGTATGTGGTGAATTGCTTTTCTCCTGCTGCTTTCAGAACTTGATCCTTCTCTTCAGTATTTCACAGTCTGAGCAGAATATGTCTTGGAGTGGGTTTATTTGGATTTATTCTATTTGGAGTTCACTGGGAATTTATGCTTTGTGTATTTATGTTGTGTAGAAGGTTTGGGAAATTTTCCCCAACAATTTCTTTGGATGCTCTTTCTAGACCTTTACCCTTCTCTTCCCCTTCTGGGACACCAATGAGTCTTATATTTGGACATTTTATGCTATCTATCAAATCCCTGAGGTCCATTTTGATTTTTTTTATTTTATCCCCATTCTTTCTTAGTTCTTTCATTTTCCATTTTGTTGTAATCCAGGTCACTGATTCATTGTTCAGCTTCCTCTAGTCTTTTACTTTGAGTATCCAGAATCTTTTTAATTTGGTCAACAGTTTCTTTTATTTCCATAAGATCATCTATTTTTTAATTTACTCTTGCAATTTATTCTTTATGCTCTTCTAGGCTCTTCATGTCTTTTATATCCTGTGCTATGATCTTCATGTCCTTTATATCCTGTGCCATGGTCTCATCATTTGTATTTAGTTCTTTGATTAATTGCTCCAAGTACTGCATCTCCTCTGATCTTTTGATTTGGGTGTTTGGGTTTGGGTTATCCACATCATCTGGTTTTTTCATGTGCTTTAAAATTTTCTATTGTTTTTGGCATCTTGGCATTTGTTTAATTTGATAGTGTTCTTTTAAGATATGTATGCAAATTCAAAGACTTCTCTCTAATTTGTCAGATCTACAGATTTGTGAAGTACACTTTAACTAACCAGCAGGTGGTGTCTGCAAGCCACCTGTCCCCCCAAAGCCAGTTCTCCCCAACTTTGTCTTTGTGGTGTGTGGGGGTCTGATTCTTGTGGGGTCCAATTGGTGCATCAGTTTTGCTTGTGTAGTTGGTGCTGTCCGCCATGAATGTGTGGTGTGTGTCTGAGTGGTTAGGGAGTGAGGGCAGCTTTTACAATCAAACCTCCCATGTGCTCCTGGAGATTTAAGGCTGTTCCAGGAGTCTAAACTTCAGTTCAGTCTTGCCACAGATTGTCTGTGCCACTGACCCACAATTCTTTGGTATTGGTGTATGGTCCCTTGGATTTCAGAGTGGGTCCCTCTTCCAAACCATGCCTTCCTAGGGCCTCTGCTGAGGGAAGGTTGTGCTATGTCACAGGTGCATTCTGACCCTCAAGGGAAGTTCTGGACTGCCAGGCCATGTAGGGGTGTTCCCAACCTGCTGTAAGGATGGCTGAATTGGGCATACTAATTTCCCCCTTTTCACACCACTCTGCCTCCCTAGCTCTGGGACAATTAGCTGTGGATGCACAAATGGCTATTGTCCATGCCAGATATTTTGGCATGTGTGAGCATTGCTGGAAACACTTCCTGTTACAATGGGTTTTTTGGCACAGCTCTGGGCTGTGGCGCTGGCACTGGGAAGGAGCATTCCCAGACTGCCAGGACATTGGCTGTAAGGGGCATGTTTTTTTCCTCTTTTGGGTAACCTCTGCCTTCCTAGCTCTGAGAGAATTAGCAGCAGGTGCATAAAAGGCTATTGTCCATGCCAGATATTGAGGCATACTCACAGATTGTGGAGATGCTGTTCCTGCCATGCTTCCTGTGTGGCTCTTGCTGCCATATCTGCAGCTGCTTTTGGGATTTTAAAAAGAACTAGCTTGACTACAAATGCCAACCCACAGTTTCCCCACACCACAGTGTGGCTGCTGGATATTAAGCAGGCTTACTCACTCATTTCAGAATGCAGACTCCTGGTTTCATGTAGTGCACAATCCCTGTGGTTTTAGCAGACCTTGTCCAGCTGGTGCATTGCTGGAACTGGTGTTCTGGGTGACTTTCTGGCTTTTATCTAGTATTTTTCATGGAGGTGTTTTTTGCCCTATCTCTCCTAACCAGCATCTTCCAGAAGTCTGGATCCACAGTTTTTACTTAAAGATTTTATGCTGTGATCTCGAGCATTCCTCCCAATTCAGGTTGGTGTATGATGAGTGAACAGTCACATTTGTCTGCCTGCAGTTATTCTGGATTATTTAATAGTTGTTTCTGTTTTTTTTAATTGTTCCAGGGGGATTACTTGGTTTCCACTCCTCTCTATGCTGCCATCTTAGATCCTCCCCTCTTTCATTCTTTTGGATATGTATATCCAGCTCTAACAGCCCCATTTGTTGAAAAGACTGTTATGTCCCAGTTCAGTGGTTTTGGGGGCCTTATCAAAGATCAGTTGACCATAGATCTGGGGGTTAATCTCTGAATTCTCAATTCAATTCCATTGATCAATATGTCTATCTTTGTGCAAGTACCATGCTGTTTTGACTACTGTGGATTTATAATAAGCTT
Organism: Choloepus didactylus; assembly: GCF_015220235.1. Taxonomy (NCBI): domain Eukaryota; kingdom Metazoa; phylum Chordata; class Mammalia; order Pilosa; family Megalonychidae; genus Choloepus; species Choloepus didactylus. The sequence continues at coordinate 94,440,811 of NC_051334.1, read as the reverse complement.
CATAGTCAGGGACGTAAGTCCTTCTGCTTCATTTTTCTTTTTTAGAAAGTTTTTAGCAAATTGAGGCATCTTCTCCTTCCAGATAAATTTGATAACAAGCTTTTCCAAGTCTGCAGAGTAGGTTATTGGAATTTTGATTGGGATTTCATTGAATCTGAAGATGAGTTTGGGTAGAATTGACATGTTAATGTATCAAGCCTTTCTATCCATGAATGTGGAATATTTTTCCATATTTTTAGGTCCCTTTCTATTACTTTTAGTAAAGTTATGTAGTTTTCTTTGTATAGGTCTTTTACATCTTTGGTTAAGTTTATTCCTAGGTGCTTGATGTTTTTAGTTGCTGTTGAAAATGGTATCATTTTCTTGAGTATCTCTTCCATTCAGTCATTTCTAGTGTGTTGGAACTTTACTGACATATGTGCATTAACCTTGGATCCTGCTACTTTGCTAAATTTGTTTATTAGCTTAAGTAGCTCTGTCTTTGATTTCTCAGGGCTTTCCAGATATAAGGTCATATCATCTGCAAATAGTGACAGTTTCACTCTGTACTTTCCAATTTGGATGCCTTTTATTTCTTTGTCATGCTGGATTGTTCTGGCTAGCACCTCTAGCACAATGTTGAATAACAGTGGTGACAGCTGGCATCTTTGTCTCATTGCTGATCTTAGAGGGAAGGCTTTCAGTCTCTTGCCATTGAGTACTATGTTGGCTGTGGGTTTTTCATATATGCTCTTTTCCATATTGAGGAAGTTTTCTTCAATTCCTACATTTTAAAGTGTTTTTATCAAAAAAAAAAGGATGCTGGATATTGCTGAATGCTTTTTCAGTATCTATTGAGATGATCATTTGATTTTTCCCTTTTGATTTGTTAATGTATTGTAATACACTGATAGCTTTTCTTACATTGAACAGTCCTTGCATGCCTGGAATGAACCCAACTTGATCATGGTGTATGCTTTTTTAATGTGTCTTTGGATTTGATTTGCAATTATTTTGTTGAGAATTTTTGTGTCTATATTTATCAGGGAGATTGAACTGTAGTTTTCCTTTCTTGTAGCATCTTTACTGGGTTTTGGTATTAGAGTTATGCTAGCTTCATAAAATCTGTTAGATAGTGTCCCATTTTCTTCAATGTTTTGAAAGAGTTTAAGAAAGACTGGTGTCTGTTCTTTATGGAATGTTTGGTAGAATTCCCCTGTGAAGACATCTGGCCCTGGGCATTTGATTGTGGGAAGGTTTTTGATGACTGATTGGATGTCTTTGCTTGTGATTGGTAGGTTGAGGTCTTCTATTTCTTCTCTGGTCAGTCTAGGCTGTTCATATGTTTCCAGGAAATTGTCCATTTCCTCTAAATTATCTAGTTTGTTGGCATACAGTTGTTCATAGTCTTATAATTTTTTCAGTTTCTTTGGGAACTGCCATAATATTGCCTCTCTCATTCATTATTTTATTTATTTTGTTCTTCTCTCTTTTTATCTTGTCAGTCTGGCTAGGGGCTTATGAATCTCTTTGATCATCTCAAAGAACAACTTTTGGTGTTATTTATTGTCTCTATATATTTTTTGTTGTATATGTCATTTATTTCTGCTTTAATCCTTGTTATTTCTTTTCTTCTACTTGGTTTAGGATTAGTTTGATGCTCAATTTCTAGCTTCTTCAGTTCCTCCATTAGTTCTTCAATTTTAGCGCTTTCTTCCTTTTTAAAGTGTGTGTTTAGAGGTATAAATTTCCCCCACAATACTAGCTTTGCTGCATCCCATGAGTTTAGATAAGTTGTGTTCTCATTTTCATTCATTTGTATATATTTAGCAAATTTTCTTGCTTTTTCTTCTTTAACACATTGATTGTTTAGGAGCGTGTTTTTTAACCTCCAGATGTTTGTGAATTTTCTAAGTCTCTCATGGCTATTGATTTCAAATTGTATTCCATTGTGATCAGAGAATATGCTTTGAATAATTTCAATTTTTTTAAAACATGTTGAGGCTTGTTTATGGCCCAGCATATGATCTATTCTGGAGAAAGTTCCATGGGCACTAGAGAAGAATGTGTATCCTGGTGATTTGGAATGTAATATTCCATATATGTCTTTTAATTCAGATTCATTTTTCAGATTGTTTAGGTTTTCAATTTCCTTGTTGGTCCTCTATCTGTTTGATCTATCAATAAGAGTGAATGATGTATTGAAGTCTCCCACAATTATTGTGCAAACAACTATTGCTTCCTTTAGTTTTGCCAATGTTTTTCTCATGTATTTTTGGGCAGCTTCATTGGGTGCATAAACATTTACAATTATTTCTCTTATCATCCCTTTTATTAGTATGTAGTGACATTCTTTGTCTCTCATAATATCTTTGCATTGAAAGTCTATTTTATCCGAGATTAATATTGCTGCTCCTACACTCTTCTGGCTGTAGCTTCCATGAAATATTTTTCCATCCTTTCACTTCCAAATTCTTTGCATCCCTATGTTGAGGATGAATCTCTTGTGTACAACATATTGATGGCTCATATTTTTTAATCCATTCTGCCAATCTATATCTGTTAATTGGGAAGCTTATTCCACTCACATTCAATACTATTACTGGGAAGGCATTTCTTGAATCAGCCATCCCATCCTTTGGTTTATGTTTGTCACATATGTTTCTTCCCCTCTCAAATAATTTCCTTTAAAATACCCTTACTAAATCACTTTAGTTCTGAACTTTTCTCCATACCTCTCTCTCCTTTCTTTGTTTCTCTGTTGGTAGGGTTCTCTCTAGTATCTCAGTTAGGGAAGGTCTCTTGTAAGCAAATTCTCTCAGCATTTGTTTGTCTGTGAAAAATTTAAGCTCTCCATTGAATTTGAATGAGAGCTTCACTGGATAAAGAAATCGTGGTTGACAGTTTTTCTCTTTCAGAATTTTAAATATGTCATACCACTGCCTTCTCTCCTCCATGGTGGCTGCTGTGTTGTCACTGCTTACTCTTATGCTCTTTCCCTTTTATGTGGTGAATTGCTTCTCTCTTGCTGCTTTCAGAACTTGTTCCTTTTCTTCAGCATTAGACAACCTAATCAGAATATGTCTCAGGGTGGGTTTATTTGGATTTATTCTGTTTGGAGTTCATTGTGCATCTATGCTTTGTGTATTTATGTTGTTTAGAAGGTATGGGAAGTTTTCCCATGCAATTTATATGAATACTTTTCCTGGACCTTTACCCTTCTCTTTCCCTTCTGGAACACCAATGATTCTTGTATTTGTGCTTTTTATGTTGTCCATCATATCCCTGAGGTTCATTTCAATTTTTTCAACTTTTTTACCATTCTTTCTTTTGTACTTTCACTGTCCATTCTGGCATCTTTAAGCTCACTGACTCTCTCCTCAGCTTCCTCTAATATAGTACAGTGTGTATCCAGAATCTTTTTAATTTGATCAACAGTTCCTTTTATTTCCAAAAGTTCATCTGTATTTTTTATTTACTCTTGCAAATTCTCCTTTAGGCTCTTCTAGGGTTTACTTCATGCCCTTTATATACTGGGCCATGATCTCATTGTTTGTCATTAGTTCTTTGATTAATTGTTCCAAGTACTGTGTCTCCTCTGCTCTTTTGATTTGGGTGTTTGAGTTTGGGTTACCCATATCTTTTGGTTTCTTCATGCACTTTAAAATTTTCTATTCTTTTTGGCTTCTTGGCATTTGCTTACCTCTTTAGGGTTCTTTTAGGATATTCAGACTTATTTGAATAATTATCTCAAATATTTCAGAGCTGCAGCTTGGTGGTGTGCATTTTCTCTGAGTTACCAGCAGATGGTGCCTGCATGCTGCCTATTACCCTCAAGCCAGTTGAACTCAATTTTGTCTATGTTGTGAGTGGGGGTCCAAATCTTGTGGGGGTCCAATCATTGCATCAAATTTCCTTGTTTAGTTGGTGCTGCCAGCCCTGAATGTGGGGTGTGTGTAGCGGTTAGGAAGGGAGGGCAGCTTTAAGAATCAAATCTCCCAGGCATTCCATTAGACTTAAAACTGTTGCAGGAGTCCAAACCTTTGGCTTAGTTTCCCCACAGTTTTTCACTTCCATAGACCCACAAGTCCCTGGTATTGGTGTAGGGCTTCTGGGACTTCTGTGTGTGTCCCACCTCCAAAGGCCTCTGTGGGGGGAAGACAGTGCAATGTCACAGGGAGTGCTGTCTCTAAGAGAAGCTCTGGGCTGCTGCACCTGCTGGTAGTTTGGCCATATGTGGCATGGTGAATTCCCTCTTCAGTGGACCTCCACCTTTCTAGCTCTGGGACAATTAGCTGTGGTTGTGCAAAAGGCTATTATCCACACCTGATACTGAGGCCAGTGACTGGGGTTTGGAAGGCATTTCCTGCTGAACTTGATCATGTGGTGGATCTCTGGGCCATGGTTCCATGCAGGGGCATTCCCAGCAAACTGAAAAGATGGATGTTTGAGGCATGGTAATTTCCCCCTTTTTGTGGACCTCTGCCTTCCTAGCTCCAGGACAATTAACTGCAGTTGTGCAAAATGCTATTGTCCACACCAGATGCTGAGGCAGGTGTCTGGGGTGGGGAAGGCAGTCCCCCCACACTCAGCTGTGTGTCTCTCACTGCCAGATCCACAGCCCATTCTGGGATTTTTAAATTATTCCCTTTCCAAACACCAACCCTTGGTTTCTCCCAGCCACAGTGTGTCTGCTGGCTCCCTAGCAGCCTCACTCACTCATTTCTGAATGTAGGCTCTTGGTTTCACCCAGTGCCCAGTCCCTGTTGATTTAGAAGACCTTGTCTATTTGGTGCAGCACTGGAACTGTTATTCTGGAACACTTTCTGTCTTTTATCTAGTGTTTTTCATGGCAACATTTTTTTGCCCTGACTCATAATCAACCATCTTCCCTCCTTCTTATCACTGTGTTTTGATTTCCATTTCCCTAATAGCTAGTGATGTTGAACATCTTTTAATATTCTTTTGAGTCATTTGTATTTCCTCTTTGGAAAAGTGTCTATCCATATTTTTTCCCATTTTTATTTGGCTTGTGTTTCTTTTTCTGTTGTTGAATTTTAGGATCTTTATTTATTCTTGATGTTAAACCTTATCAGATATGTGGTTTCCAAATATTTCCCATTGAGTAGGTTGCCTTTTTACTTTCTTTACAAAGTCTTTGGAGGAAAACAGTATTCCACTTTTGAGGATATTGCATTCATCTATTTCTTCTTTCATTGCTGATGCCTTGGTTGTATGGTCCAGGAAACCACCTCCTATCACAGGATCTTTAAGATACTTCTCTACGTTTTCTTCTAAAAGTTTTATTGTCTTAGCTCTAATATTTAGGTCTTTGATCCATTTTGAGTTAATTTCTGTATAATGTGTGAGAAAGGGGTCCTCTTACATTCTTTTGGATATGGATATGCAGTTCTCCAAGCACCATTTGTTGAAGAGGCTATTCTGTCCCAGTTGAGTATGCTTGACCACCTTGTCAAAAATCAATTATCCATTGATGAAAGGGTCTATTTCTGAACTCTCAATTTGATTCCATTGGTAAATATATCTATCTTTATGCCTGCAAAGAATCTTTTTTTTTTCCTCAGCTTGTTCTTTCCTTTATTGCCTTGTTTTTTTTTAAATCTTCATTTTATTGCGATATATTCACATACCACGCAGTCATACAAAACAAATCATACATTCGATTGTTCACAGTACCATTACATAGTTGTACATTCATCACCTAAATCAATCCCTGACACCTTCATTAGCACACACACAAAAATAACAAGAATAACAATTAAAGTGAAAAAGAGCAATTAAAGTAAAAAAGAACACTGGGTGCCTTTGTCTGTTTGTTTGTTCGTTTGTTTCCTTCCCCTATTTTTCTACTCATCCATCCATAAACTAGACAAAGGGGAGTGTGGTCCTTATGACTTTCCCAATCCCATTGTCACCCCTCATAAGCTACATTTTTATACAATTGTCTTTGAGATTCATGGGTTCTGGGTTGTAGCTTGATAGTTTCAGGTATCTACCACCAGCTACCCCAATTCATTAGAACCTAAAAAGGGTTGTCTAAATTGTGCGTAAGAGTGCCCACCAGAGTGACCTCTTGGCTCCTTTTGGAATCTCTTCTGCCACCGAAGCTTATTTCATTTCCTTTCACATCCCCCGTGTCTACATTCCTCCCCTGGATTCATATTACACATTGCCAGGGAGATTCACTCCCCTGGGTGTCTGATCCCACATAGTGGGGAGGGCAGTGATTTCACCTTTCAAGTTGGCTTAGCTAGAGAGAGAGGGCCACATCTGAGCAACAAAGAGGTGTTCTGGAGGAGGCTCTTAGGCACAATTATAGGGAGGCCTAGCCTCTCCTTGCCTGCAAAGAATCTTATACCTGGCAAATTGTCCTTCAAAAATGAGGAGGAGTTTAAAATATTTACAAATAGACAGACACCAAGAACATTCGTGAACAAGAGAACTGTTCTACAAGAAATACTAAAGGGAATGCTACAGGTCACTTTACATTAAATGTCTATTTTGTACAATATTAATATAGCTACCCCTGTGTTTTTCTGTTTGTTGTTTGCATGGAATATTCTTTTTCCAAACTTTCACTTTAAATATACTTGTATGCTTGGGTCTAATGTGAGTCTCTTTTAGAGAGCATATAGATGGGTTCTGTTTTTTATCCATTCTCTCAGTCTGTATTTGGATTGGGGAGTTTAATCTATTAATGTTCAATGTTATTACTGTAAAAGCAGTACTTTCTTCAAACATTTTGTCCTTTGGATTTTATACATACCTTATTTTTCTCTCTTTTTTACCTTTTTAGTTACCCTTAAGCATAATCTTCAATTCCACACTCTTCTCCAAACCTCTGTCCTGTCTTTTCCTTTTAGCATGTAGCACTTGCTTTAATATTTATTCTAGAATAGATCTATTTTCATGAACTCTCTGTTTTTCTTTATCTGTGAATATTTTAAACTCTGCCTCATTTTTTGAAGTATGGTTTTTCCAGACATAGTATTTTTGGCTTGCAGTCTTTCTCTTTCAGTATCTTAAATATGTTATATCACTGTCTCCTCACCTCCATAGTTTCTGCTGAGACACCCACATTTAGTCTTATTGAACTTCCCTTGAATGTGATGGAGGGTTTTTCTCCTGATGCTTTTTAAAATTGATTAGTACATGTCTTGGAGTAGGTCCACTTGGATGTACTGTGTTGGGGGTACATTTCATTTATTCGAACTGTAACTTGATGTCTTTCATAAGAGTTCTGAAATTCTTGGCTATAATTTCCTCAATTATTCTTCTGACCATTTTCCATTCTCTTCTGATTTGGGGACACCCATGACAAATACATTCATGTGCTTTATTCTATCATTCAATTCCCTGAGAACCTGCTCAAGTTTTCTGTCATTCTTTTTCCTATATGTTCTTTTGCAAGTAAGATTTCAGATGTCTTATCCTCTCGTTCACTTATCCTTTCTTTGGCCCCTTCAAATCTGCTGCTGCATGTCACAATTGAGTTTTTATCAGATCTATTGTGTCTTTCATTCCCATAAGTTATGTTATTTTTTTGCATGCATAGTTCTTCTTTATGCTTACTCAGTTTCTTCTTTATATCCTTCATCTCTTTTGCCATGTTTTCCTTCATCTCATTGAATTGATTTGGAAGATTTGTATGAACATCCTTAATTAGTTATTTCAACTTCTATATCTCATATGAAGTTTTAGTTTGTTCCTTTAACTTGGCCATATCTTCATGTTTCTTAGTGTGACTCATGATTTTTGGTTGTTATTTAGGCATCTGATTTTTTGAGTTTATTCTGGAGGTCTTTTTCTCTCTCTTGCGTAAGGTTTTCTTGCTGATTGACTTTATGCTCTAACTCTTCTCTGACACTTGGTTAAACTTATTCTAGACCCCAAGTATGCTTGTGTTTAACTGATCAGAATTCCTCAGGTCTTATTTATCTGATTCTTGCCCTGCATATATGGAATGAATTTTGAGATTTCTCTATTTGTGTAGTTGCTGTGCCCACAGGAAAAAGCTTTTGCTTTTTCCTTCCTCCTCAGTTATGTTGATCTACTCTGTTTGTTTGTTTTTTTTATTTGCTTCTTTATGTTTTTAACACCCCTTTCACTTTCTCTAGCAAGTTTTACCTGGAGGGATGATACTGGAAGGAGGATCCCCCTGGAGAGGATCTGTCCCATTCAATTTTTCCAAGACAAGACAGGTACAGAACTCATGATTGTGGTGCAGATCAGAATCAGGATTCCCAGGGAGTGAGACCCAGTAGGGTGCCAGTCTTTCCTCTGAAACTTCCTGACTCTGTGTTTTTCCTGCCCTGTCCCCTAGATGGTGATCTACAGTCTCTACTACCCACAGTCCTAAGGTTTCATTCTCAGCCACCCTTGCCCCCACTGAGGTGTATTTGAGACAGTGGTTGATATTGAAACTGTTTCAGTTTTCCCAGCCCCTGGCACCCAAATTCTCTAAATAACAGCCACCACCTGCACTGGACCTATCCTCCACTTTTCTTGGAGTGTAGCTGCTCTTCTGTCCCCTTTACTCTGCAGGTGGGAAATGTTACAGAGGCTCTCAAGCAGCTCCACTTCTACTCCTGCTTGTGCATGATTGAGGCAAACTCTGGGTGCCATTTTTTTCAGTTTGAAACTGTTGCTGATATCCCAAACCCTGAGATCTAAATTCTCTATATGACAGCAATCAATTGTGCTAGGTTCTGCCTCTCCTTTTCTTGGGGAAGATCCAACTTTCAGGGAACTATCTTCAATGCCTGAGAGGTTACATTACCTTTCTGTCAACTCTTCTTTCTCCTTTCCCTTGGACATGTCTGAAAATGGAGACTGACAGTTGCTTTCTTTAATGGCCTGCTTAAGAAAATGTAGCTTATCTCAGAGCTGGACCCCAGTGACCCAGTTTTGCTAATCAAGAGCCATAGTTAGTACTTGGATCTGTCTGCCCCTTAAATTGGGACAGAGTTGTCTTTCAGCAAACTGACCTATGCCAACTCCAAAAGCCTCTGTCTTTCCACCAACCCTGCTTCCTACTTGCTGGGAACAGGGCTGAAACAGAATTCCAGTTTCTTTCTTTGATGCATTGTAAATTTATCTGTGTTTGGAGCTGTCATCAGGCAGTTCAATTCATTAATCATTGCCACAATTGGTGCCTAGCTGAGTTCTCCTTCCCTTGGTCCTAGGAGAAAGGGCTCCTTTTCCCACCAGGAACTGTCTCCTGGGTCAGCCTGCCATGTCAGTGGGGACAGCACACCAGCCTCCACAATTTGGAAGGATTAACTTACACCTCTCCACTGTGATTTATCAGTCTCACTCTTTCACTCATTCCTGGCTGGTGTATGTCTTATCTCCAAAGTCCCCAAACAGCTGTTTCAGACAACTGCTTTCTATTTACCAGTTGCCCTGGAGGACAGACTAAATCCTAGAATTCCTTATGGTGCCATCTTCCTTTCTCCAATTGATTTTTTAATTTTTGTATTCATATTTATTGAGATATATTCACATACCATGCAGTCATACAAAACAAAGCATACATTCAATTGTTTACAGTACCATTATATAATTGTGCATTCATCACCAAAATTAATTTTTGACATTTTCACTACAACACACACAAAAATAATAAGGATATAAATTAAAGTGAAAAGGAATAATTAAAGTGAAAAAGAACACTGGGTGCCTTTTTCTCCTTTTTTTTCTACCCCCATTTTTCTACTCATCCATCCATAAATGAGACAAAGGGGACTGTGGTTCATATGGCTTTCCCAATCACATTGTCACCCCTCATAAGCTACATTTTTATACAATCATCTTCAAGATCCATGGGTTCTGGGTTGCAGTTTGATAGTTTCAGGTATTTACTGCTAGCTATTCCAATTCATTAGAACCTAAAAAGGGTTGTCTATATTGTGCATAAGAGTGCCCACTGGAGTGACCTCTCAGTTCCTTTTGGAATCTCTCTGCCACTGAAGCTTATTTCATTTCCTTTCACATCCCTCTTTTGGTCAAGATGTTCTCCATCCCATGATGCTGGGTCTAGATTCCTCCCTGGGAGCCATATTCCACATTGCCAGGGGGATTTACTACCCTGGGTGTCAGATCCCACGTAGGGGGGAGGGAAGTGATTTCACCTGCCAAGTTGGCTTAGCTAGAGAGAGAGGGCGACATCTGAGCAACAAAGAGGCATTTGGGGGGAGGCCCTTAGGCAAAATTATAGGGAGGCCTACCCTCTCCTTTGCAGCAACAGCCTTCCCAAGGGCAAGTCCGGTGGTAGAGGGCTCAGCCCATCAAACCACCAGTCCCCTATGTCTGTGAGCACATCAGCAAACATTGAGGTGGGGGAGCCCAATACCCCTGCATTCTCCACTAGCTCCTCAAGGGGGCTCTGCATATTTTTTCATAGTTTTTTTTAATTAACTCTTTTTTATATCAACTATATCAAAAAAAATTAAAACACAATAGAATAAACATTTCAAACAAACCATAACAAGGTAGTCCAACATGTTCCTACTTTACCCCAAGAAAATAACCCAATATAGAAACATTTCTGTGAACTTGCTCCCACCACATCCACCAGAAATTAACAAACCATAGTCATTCCTGGGCATTCCCATAATGTTAAACTCACCTATGATAGCTTATCTGTTTTTATTGGGTTATTGTTCCCCCTTCACCAATTGCTCTCTGTCACTAGTTCCCCTATATTCTACATTACAAGTCATTTATTTTAGGAGTGTGTTGTTTAACCTCCAGGTGTTTGTGAATTTTCTAAGTCTCTAATGGTTATTGACTTCTAATTGTATTCCATTGTTGTCAGAGAATGTGTTTTGAATAATTTCAATTTTTTTTAAGTTTATTGAGGCTTGTTTTATGTCCCAGCATATGGTCTATTCTGGAAAAAGTTCCATGTTCACTAGAAAAGAATGTATCCTGGTGATTTGGGATGTAATGTTTTATATATGACTGTTAAATCAAATTCATTTATCAGATTGTTTAGGTTTTCAATTTCCTTATTGGTCTTCTGTCTTGTGGATCTATATATAGGAGAGAGTGATGTGTTGAAGTCTCTCATAATTATTGTGGAAGCATCCATTGCTTCCTTTAGTTTTGTCAGCATTTGTTTCATGTATTTTGTGGCACCATGATTGGGTGCATAAACATTTATGATTGTTATTTCTTCTTGTTGAATTTCCCCTTTTATTAGTATGTAGTGTACTTCTTTGTCTCTCATAATATTCTTGCATTTAAAGCCTCCTTTATCTGAGATTAATATTGCTACTCCTGCTTTCTTTTGGCTGTAGCTTCCATGAAATATTTTTTCCCATCCTTTCACTTTCAATTTCTTTATGTCCCTGAGTTTAAGATAAGTCTCTTGTGTGCATCATATTGATGGCTCATATTTTCTGATCCATTCTGCCAGTCTATATCTTTTAATTGGGGAGTTTAATCCATTTACATTCAACATTATTACTGTGAAGACATTTCTTGAATAAGCCATCCTATCCTTTGGTTTATGTTTGTCAGATATATTTTTTTCCTCTCTCTCTTATTGTCCTTTAATGAACCAATATTGAATCTCTTTAGTACTGAACCTTTTTCCATCTCTGTCTCTCCTTTCTTTGTTTCTCTGTCAGTAGGGCTCCCTTTAGTATTTGAAGTAGGGCAGGTTGTTTATTAGCAAAATCTCTCAGGATTGGTTTGTCTGTGAAAAATTTAAGCTCCCCCTCAAATTTGAAGGAGAGCTCTGCTGGATAAAGTATTCTTGGTTGGAAATTTTTCTCTCTCAGAATTTTAAATATTCCATGCCACTGCTTTCTCACCTCCATGTTGGCTTCTGAGTAGTCACTACTTAGTCTTATGTTGTTTCCTTTGTATATGGTAAATTGCTTTACTCTTGCTGCTTTCGGAACTTGCTCCTTCTCCTCATTATTTCACAGTTTGATCAGAATATGTCTTGGAGTGGGTTTATTTGGATTTATTCTATTTGAAGTTCACTGGGCATTTATGCTTTGTGTATTTATATTGTGTAGAAGTTTTTGGAAGTTTTCCCCAACAATTTCTTTGAATATTCTTTCTAGATCTTTACCCTTCTCTTCCCTTTCTGGGACATCAACGAGTCTTATATTTGAATGTTTTATTTTACCTATCATATCCCTGAGGTCCATTTTGATTTTTTTTTATTTTTTCCCCATTCTTTCTTTTTTTCTTTCATTTTCCATTCTTTGGCCCTCAAGGTTGCTGATTCATTGTTCAGCTTCCTCTAGTCTTGTACTATGAGTATCCAGAATCTTTTTAATTTGGTCAACGGTTTCTTTTATTTCCATAAGAAATACTCTTATGGAGTATTTCCATAAGAAATTCCCATAAATTTCCCATAAATTTCCATAATAAATTCCCATAAATTTCCATAAGAAATACTCTTGCAATTTCTTCTTTATGCTCTTCTAGGTTCTTCTTCATGTCCTTTATATCTTGTACTATGCTCTACTTCATGTCCTTTATATCCTGTAACATGCTTTCATTGTTTGTCTTTAGTTCTTTGATTAATTGCTCCAAGTACTGTGTCTCCTCTGATCTTTTGATTTGGGTGTTTGGGTTTTGGTTATCCATATCATCTGTTTTTTCATATGCTTTAAAATTTTCTGTTGTTTTTGGCCTCTTGGCATTTGCATTACTTGATAGAGTTCTTTTAGCATATGTAGGATTATTCAAAGCCTAATCTCTAATTTGTCAGATCTACAGCTTTGTGAAGTACACTTTCTCTAACTAACCAGCAGACAGCATCTGTGAGTCACCTATTCCCCTCAAGTCAGTTTTCCCCAAATTTGTCTTTGTGGTGTGTGGGGGTCTGATTCTTGTGGGGTCCAATTGGTGCACCAAGTTTGGGCATGTGTTGGTGCTGTCCACTCTGAATGTGGGGTATGTGTCTGAGCAGTTAGGGATGGAGGGTGGCTTTAATAATCAAACCTCCCAGGTGTTCCTGGAGATTTAAGGCTGCTGCAAGAGTCTAAACCTTCATTTCAGTCTTGCCACAGATCATCTCTGCCACTGATGCACAAGTCCTTGGTATTTGTGTATGGTCCCTGGAATTTCTGAGTAAGTCCCTCTTCCAAGTTGTGCCCTTATAGGGCCTCTGTTGAGGGAAGGTTTTGCTATGTCACAAGTGTGTGCCATCCATCAAGGGAAGTTCTGGGCTGCTGGGCCATGTATGTGCATTCCCAGCCTGCTGTAAGGATGGTTGTATGGGGTGAGTTAATTTCCCCCTTTTTGCACAGCTCTGCCTTCCCAGCTCCAGGACAATTAGCTGTGGGTGCATGAAAGGCTATTGTCCATGCCCAATATTGTGGCATGTGCATGTGTTGCTGGAAACACTTCTCATCACACTGTGTTTTTTGACACAGCCCTTGGCTGTGGCTCTGGCACCAGACAGGAGTTTTCCCAGCCCACCAGGAAGATGGCTGCAAGGGGTGAGGTTATTTTCCCCTTTTGGCTCACCTCTGAGACAATTAGCAGCTGGTGTGCAAAAGGCTATCTTCCATGCCAGATATTGATGTGTTCACACAGCCCATTCTTGCCATGCTTCACTGTACAGTTCTCACTGCCATATCTGCAGCTGCTTTTTGGGTTTTTTGAAAAAGAACTTGTCCACCTCCAAACACCAACCCATGGTTTCCCCACACCACAGCATGGCTGCCAGACATTCAGCAGGCTTACTAACTCATTTCAGAATTCAGACTCCCAGTTTCACCAAGTGCATTGTCCCCGTGGATTTACCTGACCTTGTCCAGCTGGTGCCTCACTGTAACTGGTATTTTTGGTCACTTTTTGGCTTTTATCTATTATTTTTCACAGAGGTGTTTTTTTGCCCTGTCTCTCCTAGCTGCCATCTTAGGTTCTCTTCCCGGCTGATTTTTGAAAGGCAGCAATGTCCACTCAATTGGGAAACAATAACCTCTTCAATGAATGTTGTTTGGTGAACTGGATACCCATAGGCAAAAGAATGAAAGATAAACCCAACCACACACCATTTACTAAAATTAAGTCAAAATTGATCAAAGACCAGGACTATAAAGCTCCAAGATGAGAATGTAAGACAGCATTTTCAGGACCTTGTGTTAGGAAATGGCTTCTTAGACTTTACACCCAAAGCACAAGCAACAAAAGAGAAAATGGATAATAGGCTTCTCATCAAAATTAGAAACTTTTGTGCATCAAAGGACTTTACTATGAATGTGAAGAGACACCCTACTCAGTGAAATAAATTATTTGGGAACCACATATCTGATAAGGGTTCAATATCCAGAATATATAAACAAATACCACAACCTAAAAAATAAAAAGACAAAAAATCAATTAAAAATGGGCAAAAGACTTGAATAAATATTTCTCCAAAGAGGATATACAAATAGCTAAAACACAAATGAAAGATGCTCAATATCACTAGCTATTAGGGAAATGCAAATCAAAAACATGATGAGATATCATTTCACACCCATTAGAATGGCTACAATTAAAAAAATTATAAGTGCTGGAGAGAGTGCAGAGAAATAGGAACACTCATTCACTGCTGTTGGGAATGTAAAATGGAGCAGCTGTTCTGGAAGACATTTTGGCAGTTCCTCAGGCAGGTAAGTATAGAATTACCACATGACCTTGCATTCCTGCTAGTAGGTATATACCCAGAAGAATCAAAATTACGGAACCAGACTGTATTGCATACCATTGTTCATGGCAGCATTTTTACAATTGCCAGAACATGGAAGCAACCAATGAACGGATAAACAAAATGTAGTGTATGCATCTGATGGATGTTTTCAGCTATAAAAAGGAATGAAGTCCTGATGCATGTGACAATATTGTGCTGACCGAAATAATCCAGACACAAAAGGACAAATATTGTATGATCTCACTGATATAAAGTAATTATTATAAGCAAACTCATAGAGATAGAATCTATAGTATGGGTTACCAAGGAGAGATTAGGGTAGAGGATGGGGAACTGATGTTTGAATTGTAAAAAAATTCTATTTAGGTTGATTGTAAAGAATTAGAAACAGATGATGGTGATGGTAGCACATTATTGTGAGTGTAATTAACAGTGATAAACTATGTATGTGAATGTTGTTGGAAGGGGAAATTTGGGGGTTGTGTATGTTACTAGAATGCAATATAGAAGATAAAACATACTGTTTAACAAAGTGAACCCATATGTACATGCTGGACTGTGGTTAATAGAACAAGTATAATAATGTTCTGTTACAAATTATAACAAATGTATGACACTAACATAAGATGTGAATAATAGGGTGGTATATGGGAAAAATGCCCTTAATGTAAACTATGGGCTGTAGTAATAGTATTCTTTAAGTATTCTTTCAATTGTAACAAAGGTATTGCACTAATGAAAAGTGTCAACAATAGGAGATATATGGGAACATTGTATTTTTTACATGACTTTTCTGTAAACATGCAAGTTCTCTAAATAAAATACAACAATTTTTTTTTAGAATTCAGTTTTATTGAGATATATTCACATACCATACAATCATTGATGGTGTACAATCAACTGTTCACAGTACCATCCTATAGTTGTGCATTCATCACCCCAATCTATTTTTTATTCAGATTGTTCAGGTACCATACAACTATCCAAAGATCCAAAGGTTACAATCAATTGTCCATGGCACCACCATACACCTGTGCATCCATCAACACAATTATTTTTTTTCAATTTTTAGAATATTTTCACTACTCCAGAAAAGAAATAAAGACAAGAAAAAATGAAACTCAGATCCTCCCATACCCCAACCATGATCCCTCAATTATTGATTCATAGTTTTGGTATAGTACATTTGTTACTGTTGAAAGAATGTTAAAATACTACTACTGTAGTATACAGTTTGCAATAGGTATGTATTTTTTCCCTATAAGCCTCTCTATTATTAACTTCTAGTTATAGTGACATACATTTGTTCTAGTTCATGAGAGAGATTTCTAATATTTGTATAGTTAATCATGGACATTGCCCACCACAAAATTCACTGTTTTATACATTCCCATCTTTTATCCTCCAACTTTCCTTCTCATGACATGCGTGACTCTGAGCTTACCATTTCCACCACCTTCACACACCTTTCAGCACTGTTATTCTCATAACATGCTACCATCACCTTTGTCCATTTCCAAACATTTAAGTTCACCCTAGTTAAACATTTTGCTCATAATAAGAAATCACTCCCCATTCTTTACACTCATTTCTATATCCTGGTAACTTATATTTCATGTCTATGGGTTTACATATTATAATTAGTTCACATCAGTGAGACCCTGCAATATTTGCCTTTATGTGTCTGTCTTATTTCACTCAATATAGTGCCCTTAAAGTTTTTTCATCAACCCGTTTCTTTAAGATGGTTTTGTTCACACACTATACATTCTGTCCTAAGTAAAAAATCATTGGTTCTTTGTATAGTCATGTATTTATGTATTGAGTGCCACTGCCACTCTCTATATAAGGACATCGCCATTTCTTCCACAAAGATGGAGGAAGAGTCAAAGAAGGCAGAGAGGCAAAAGAAAAGGAAAAGAGAGAGAAAAAAACAAACAGAAAAAATAAAACTTGATAGCTAGAAAGTGACAAAAGGAAAAATAGCATTAACCTAAAATAGAATAAAGAGTCAGACAACATCACCAGTGCCAGGAGTCCCATACCCTTCCTCTATTCCCCACCCCCCATATGCATTTAGCTTTGGTATATTGCCTCTGTTACATTAAATGAAGCATAATACAATGTTTCTGTTAATTTTAGCCTCTAGTTTGCAATGATTGTATTTTCCTCCCATTCCCACCCTATTTTTAACACCTTGCAATGTTGACATTTATTTGTTCTACCTCATGTAAAAACATATTTGTACCTTTTATTACAGTCATTGAGCACCCTAGGTTTCCCTGAGTTACACAGTCCCAGTCTTTATCATTCATCTTTTGTTCTGGTGTCCCACATGATCCCAGCCTTCCTCTTTCAATCATATACACAATCATCTTTGTTCAGTGTACTTATATTTTTGTGCTACTATCTCCCAAAATTTTTTTCCACACATCTCACTCCAGTTTTTTCCTTTCTGTCTGCAGTGCTTCTTTTAGTGTTTCCTGTGGAGCAGATATCTTGTTCACAAATTCTTCATTGTCTGTTTGTCAGAGAATATTTTGAGCTCTCCCTCATATCTGAAGGATAGTTTTGCTTGATATAGGATTCTTGGTTGGTTGTTTTTCTCTTTCAGCTTCTTAAATATATCACCCCACTTCCTTCTTTCCTCCATGGTTTCTATTGAGAAATCCACACATAGTCTTATCAAGTTTCCTTTATATGTGATAGATCACTTTTCTCTTGCTGCTTTCAGGATTCTCTCTTTATCTTTGATGTTTGATAATCTGATTACTAAGTGTCTTGGCATAAGCCTATTCAGAGCTATTCTGTTTGGGGTATGCTGTGCTTCTTGGATCCATAATTTTATGTCTTTAATAAGAGATGGGAAATTTTCATTGATTATTTCCTCTATTATTGCTTCTGCCCCTTTTCCCTTCTCTTTTCCCTCTGGGACACCAATGACATGTAAATTCTTGCTTTTCATTTTGTCTTTAAGTTCCCAGAGACATTGCTCTTATTTTTCCATTCTTTTCTCTATCTGTTTTTTCCTGTGTAGTCTTTCAGGTGCCTTGTTTTCCAGTTCCTGAGTGTTTTCTTCTGCCTCTTGAGATCTGCTGTTGTATGTTTCCATTGTGTCTTTCATCTCTTGTGTTGTGCCTCTCACTTCCATAGATTCTGCCAGTTGGTTTTTTGAACTTTCAATTTCTACCTTATATATGTCCTGTGTTTTCATTATATGGTTCAGCTCTTTCACCATATATTCCCTAAACTTTTTAAATTGACTTATTATTAGTTGTTTCAATTCCTGTATCACAGTTGAAGTGTAAGTTTGTTCCTTTGACTGGTCATAGCTTCATTTTTCTTAGTGTTGGTTGTAGTTTTCTGTTGTCTAGGCATGGTTTCCTTGGTTACCCCAATCAGGTTTTCCCAGACCAAAATGGGCTCAGGTCCCAGAAGGAAGAAATATTCAGTATCCAGTTTCCCTGAGGGTGTGTCTTAGAAAATTGGTACACCCTGTGATGCCTCAGGTCTCTGTGCTTTTCTGCCCAGTAGGTAGTGCCTATTATCCTGTAATTCTTGACTGGTGTAAGGAGGTGTGGCTCTTTTCCCCCAGAATCTGGGGTCTGGTTCTGAATGGAATGTGGGTAGTAGAGCTGGGCCCCGCCCCTTTCATCTTTGAGAAGATAGACCCCGTAGGGGGATTCATTAACATTTCAATGGTATCTCTCTGCCTGTGCTATCTCCACCCTTGTCTGGTTCACAGCCCTGGGAACTGAAAATGGCTGAGGCTTTCTCCACTGAGCCAAAAAAGAAGCAGAAAGTCCCCTCCAGAGTTAGTCTGAGGTGACCCTCCAGCTCTCCAAGGTCAGTCATCACCCAAAGCTTTTGGCTGCTTGTTGGGGATTCATATCTTGTAGTGAGCAGTTCAAACTTGCCAATTAAAACCCCAATTGGAGCTCCACTGAGCTATATTTGCTTGCTGGGAGAGAGCTTCTTTCTGGCACCAGAAGTCTTTGCAGCTTGGGCTGTGGTAGGAGGGGTCTCCTGACTTGGACCCACAGTTTTTATTTACAGATTTTATGCTGTGATCTCAGGCATTCCTCCCAATTCAGGTTGGTGTATGATGAGTGGACAGTCATGTTTGTCTCCCTGCAGTGGTTCGACATTATTGACTAGTTGTTTCTGGTTTTTTCAGTTGTTCCAGGGGTACTACTTAGCTTCCACTCCTCTCTATGCTGCCATCTTAGAGTCTCTCAAAACACAATAATTTTAAAGGATTATGCTAAGGGAAAGAAACCAAACACAAAATTCTATATATTGTATGATTTGTATAAAATATAACTACAATTAAAACAATAGAAACAGAAATAGATTAGTGGTTATGTAGGGGTGGGGAAGGACAGAAAAATTGAGAAATGACTGGTAAGGGGTATGGAGTTTTTCCTTTTGGAGAAATGTAAACATTCTAAAATTGACTGTGATGATGAAAGAACAGCTCTATCATTATACCAAAAGTCACTGTATAAATAGATGTGTTGTATGGTATGTGAATACATCTAAATAAAACAGATTTTCAAAAAAAGAAGGAAGTGGTGATTTTTGCAACAGCATGGATGAACTTTGAAGACATCATATTGAGTAAAAGAAGCCAAACACAAAAGACAAATAACATATGACCTCACTGTTATGAAATAATTAATATAAGCAACTCACAAAGTCAGAATCTAGAATACAGGTTACCAGGAGCTGGGTTGGCAGTATGGAATAAGGAATTAGTGCTTATATTTTATAGAATTTCTATTGGGATGGATTGTAAAGTTTTGATAATGGATGATGGTGATGCTCACACATTGTGAGTGTAATTAACAGAACAGAATTATATATGTAAATGAGGTTACAAGGGGGAAATTCTAGGTCATATATATGCTACCAGAATAAAAACTTAAAGAAAAAACAAATCCATCTCATGAATTGGAAAACTTAATATTGTTAATATGTCAGTATTACACAAATAGATACAAATTCAATGCCATCCCTATGCCACTTCCAGGAGAATTTTTGCAGAAATGGCAAAATCATTCCAAAAATTCATATGGAGCTGCAAGGGGCCCAAATAGCCAAAACAGTTTTGTAAAAGAGGAATAAAGTTGGGACACTCACACTTACTGATTGCACATTTTACTACAAGTGTACAGTAATGAAAACAGTGTGGTCCTGGCATAAAGATAGATATATAGGTAAATGGAATATATTTGCAAATTCATAAATAGACCCACACATCTGTGACAAATTGAACTTTGGCAAGGATATTAAGTATGTTCAATAGGGAAGGAATAGTCTCCCCAACAAATTGTTTTGGGAAAACTGGATATACATGTGCAAAAGAATGATGTCAGAACCTTACTTGCACAATATACAAAAATTAAATCAAAATGAATCAATGTCCTAAATATAAGAAAAAATCTCTAAAAGTCTCAGAAGAAAACATAGGAGCAAATCTTCATGACCTGGAGTTTGTTAATGGATTCTTACATATGACCTCAAAAAGTTGAACATCAAAAGAAATGTTAGATAATTTCAACTTAATCATACTTAAAAACTTTTGTTCATTAAAGGATACTGAGAAAGTGAGATGACAACCCACAGAATGAGAGAAGATAGTTGCAAAGCATATATCAGATAAAGGTTTAATATTAATATATAATATCTATATATAATATATTAATATAGAAATAATATATAAATAATATATTAATATATAAAGAATTTTTACAATGCATCAGGAAAAGTCAAATGACTCAATTAAAAAATGGAGAAAGGACCTGAATAGACATTTCTCCCAAGAATATATACAAATAGCCAAAAAGTATAAGAAAAGATGCTCAACATCATTAGCCATTGAGAAAATGCAAGTCAGAACCACATTGTAATAGCATGTCACACCTACAAGGATGGCTATTTTATTAAAAATCCAAAAATAACAAGGGTTGGAAAGGATGCTTAGAAATTTGAACTCTCATGCCTTGTTGGTAGGAATGTGAAATGGTGTAGTAACTGTGGAAACAACATGGTCATTCTTAAAAATATATATATAGAATTTCCATGTGGCCCAGCAATTCCACTTCTAGGTATATACTCAGAGAAAGGGAAAAATGGTCTCATATAGATAATTGTACACTAATGTTTGCAACTGTATTACTCATGATAGCCAAACAGTGTAAAAAATCCAAGAGAAAATGAAGTTCTGAGCCATGGTGCAACATGGAATAACCTTGAAAATCTCATGTTCTGTGTATTAATCAAGGTACAGAAGGAAAAATATTGTATGGTGTCACTTAGATGTCTAGAAATGGCAAATCCAGAAAAATAATACATTAGAGGTTATGAGGGGATAGTGGAAGGGGGGATGGAGGAGCATGTTTGGTGCATATGGTGTGCATATAAAAATAATTAATTTTTAAAACTATCTATTGGTGTATTTTTTGAAAGAATATTTCATGACATGGTGGGTAAAGAATGCAGATGGCATGGGATTAAGTGTTGGATTGGTGATGAAGTAGATATAGCATTTGTAGACTATAATTTCAAAAAGATATTTAGGTGAAGAAGAGAAGAGGGAGAAAACTTGAATATTTATGAATGGACATGTGCACACTGGTGTTTATGGAGGCAGTATTCATGATTTACAATGGGTGAAGGTGGCCTAACGGTACACTGACTGAGGGACAGAATGGTGAAACGTGGTGTACGCATACAATGGAATATTGAGCAACTACGCGGAGTGAAGCTGTGAGGCACACAATGAGGTGAATGGATCCTGTAGACAGCATGTTGAGTGAAGTACAGCAGAAACCAAGGCAAGTACTGTAATGCCTCACCAATATGGACTAACTACAGGTGTAAACTCAGAATTAAATCTTAGAGCACAGCCTAACAGGGAAATGATTATTGTAATGGTACCTAGATTGTAAGCTCTTACAGCAGTCAAATCTATTCCTGAATTGTAATGGCTATCTCCAAACTCTGAGATGTTGATCACTTAATGTATAACCTGGTTGGTCTCTGGAAAACTGGGTATCTGTGTTACACCTGAAACTCAGAGCTAGAGCTCAGCAGATATGACTATCAGTATTAACACATACAGCAACTTTAATTTAAAAAAGCTGAAATAGACCCCAGACTTCAATTAGAGATATGAATAAAGCAGATCTGGTTAAGACTAGAGCAAATTGGGCCAAAGGGTAATTGTTGAAACTGACTGTGTTCAAAACTCAAATTCCATGTGAGACCAAGGGAAGAGATGTTTATTTGGTATAGGATATATATTTTCTAAACAATACAACTTCTACAGTCAGTTTGTTCAAACACCACAATTACATGGAAATTTGAATAGGAAGTGAGCTATGGTAGGTCTGCATATATTAGAATGAAATAGCAACACATCCAAAGTAATTTGAGTGGAGAATAAAAATATATATTCAGGGCCCCCCTGAAGAGCTGGGGGAGAATGCAGAGGTTTTGGACTTCCTCAACTGGATTGTTGCTGATATTCTCACAAACATTGGGGACTGATGGCTTCATGTACTGAGCCCTCTGTCTTGGGGCTGGACCCTATGAAGCTTGTTGCTGTAAGGAGAGGCTAAACCTGCTTATAATTCTGCCTAAGAATCTCCCCCTGAGTGCCTCTTTGTTGCTCAGATGTGGCCCTCTCTCTCCAACTAAGCCACCTTTGTGGGTGATTTCGCTGCCCTCCCCCCCTACATGGGACCTAACTCCCAGGGGTTTAAATCTCCCTGGCAATGCAGGATATGACTCCAGGGGATGAATCTGGACCCAGCATTGTAGGATTGAGAATATCTTCTTGACCAAAAGGGGGATGTGAAATGAAATGAAATAAAGCTTCAATGGCTGAGAGATTTCAAATGGAGTTGAGAGATTGCTCTGGTGCACATTCTTACACACTATGTAGATAACACTTTTTAGATTTCAATATATTGGAATAACTAGAAGTAAATACCTGAAACTACCAAACTTCAACTCAGTAGCCTTGACTCTTGAAGATGATTGTAAAACAATGTAGCTTACAAGGGGTGACAGTGTGATTGTGAAAACCCTTTGGCTTGCTCTCCCTTTATCTAGTGTATGGATGGATGAGTAGAAAAATGGGGATGAAACCAAAATTAAAAATAGGGTGTGATGGGGGATGATTTGGATGTTCTTTTTTTTATTTTTATTTTTTATTCTGATTCTGATTCTTTCTGTTGTAAGGAAGGTGTTCAAAAATAGATTGGGGTGATGAATGCACAACTATAAGATGGTACTGTGAACAGTTGATTGTACACCATCAATGATTGTATGGTATGTGAATATATCTCAATAAAACTGAATTAAAAAACTAGGATGTTTAGAATATGTACATAAGAGAATGGGATCAAAGGCTTGCTACTGAAAGTGTGCTTTGTGGACCAACAAAATTCCTATCTGGTAATTTGTTAGAAATGAAGGATCTTGAAACTCCACCATATTTTTTGAATTTGAATTTGCATTTTAGCAAGATTCCTAGTGATTCATGTAGATATTAACATTTTAAAGGCATTAGACTAAAAATAGGGTAAGAATGGACTCTATACACACTGGTAGAACATTTAGCATTGGCAAGGGGATAGGAAATTTTTGATATAGATGTAGAAGAAGAAAAAGTTGAACATATGATTCATGGAGATTTTGCAGTAGAGAAGAGGGAAGTTGAGAGGCTTACATCTAGTGGTTTTGATCTTTTCAGTAATATCATACGAGAATAAGAGGGTAAGATTTGGAACTGGAGTATTAAGAAAAGGAGGTGGTAAGTAAAAATATAGTAGAGGATGGAATGGAGAGTAAATATTTTGTGAAATATTTGTGTGATGTGCGTGATTTTTTCAGTAGAGCCAATTTTCTTGTTTATGTGAAGTTCTTTTTAACATTTGGCAGTACATATACAAGGTCATTAAAAAGTCATTTGGATTTACTCAACATTAGGAATTGGCAATGTAAATAAGTATGCCAGAAAGTCAAGGAAGATAGTTTAACTAGAGTATGAGTGAGTGAGTACATGTTTTCAAAGAAGACACTGGTATTCAGGCTAGGTAGGGAAGAATATGAAACTAGAAGATGACTAATAGACTGAATAATAGACAGGAGTCAAGGGAGGACTGAGGGCTACAATGATGAGAGAGAGTGAGCTCAATTCCAGAGAAGTTATGGAAGAGGTGGGTGAATACAAGATTGTGGTCAAAGAAGGAAATATTTATATTTATACAAGAAATATGATCTTGTATACTGGATGGCAGCAATGTACAGTGTGTAGCCATATGCAAGATCAGTTCAAATGGAGTTCAAATGAAGAGTAGAGAGAGGAGGGAAGATGGTGGATTAAGAGAGTCAGGGCAAACAATGTCTCCATGAAAAATACTAGATAAAAGGCAGAAAGTGTTCCAGAATACCAGTTCCAGCACTGCACTGACTGGACAAGTTCTGCTAAATCCACAGGGACTGTGCACTTGGTGAATTCAAGAGTCTCATTTCAGAAAAGAGTGAGTGAGGCTGCTAGGGAGCCAGCAGCCATGCCACAATGGGGAGAAATTGGGGGTTGGCATTTGGAGATGGATTAGATTAAAAATCCCAAAACTGGCTGTGAATCTGGCAGTGAGAGCCATGCAGTCAAGTGTGGGGTGACTCCCTTCCCCACCCCAGGAACCTGCTTCAGTATGTAGCATGGATGATAGCATTTCACATACCTGCAGCTAACTATCTGAAGCTAGGAAGGTGGAGGTCCACAAAAAGAGGGAAATTACTATGACCCATCTTATCAGCAGGCAGGGAAAACCCCTGCATGGCACCAGGGCTCAGAGCTATGCCACACAGTCAAGTGCAGTGGGAAGCACCATCCAAACATCCTGCACTGGCCTCCGTATCTAGCATGGAAAATAGCCTTTCACACAACCACAACTAATTGTTCCAGAGCTAGGAAGGTGGAGGTCTACTGAATGGGGAATTCACCACATCCCATACAGCCAACCTCTCAGCAATCTGGGAATGCCCCATGAGGTGCAGCAGTCCAGAGCTTCCCTTAGAGACTGTGCTCAACTGTGATGTTGCACTGTTCCCCCACAGAGGTCCTTGGAGGTGGGACCTGCACAGAAGTCCCAGGAGCCTTACACCAATACCAGGGACTTGTGGGTCCACAGAAGTGAAAGACTCTGGGGAGACTAAGCCAAAGGTTTGGACTCCTGTAATAGCTTTAAGTCTTCAGGAATGCCTGGGAGATTTGATTCTTAAAGCCACCCACCCTCCCTAACTGCTACACACACTCCACATTCAGGGCTGGCAGCACCAATTACACATGGAAATTTGATGCACTGATTGGACCCCCACAAGACTCAGACCCCCACTCAACACAGTATACAAAGTTGGGGAGAACTGGCTTGAGAGTTATAGGCAGCATACATGCACTATCTGCTGCTAATGCAGAGAAAGTGCCCACCACAAAGCTGTAGCTCTGACAAATTAGAGACAATTGTTCAAAGAAGCCTGCATATCTTAAAAGAATCCTAACAAGATAAGCAAAAGCCAAGAAGCCAAAAAGAACAGAAAATTTCAAAGCACATGAAGAAACCAGAAGATATGGATAACCCAAACCCAAACACCCAAATCAAAAGATCATAGGAGACACAGTACTGGAAGAAATAAATCAAAGAACTAACGACAGAGAGAACCAAAGATGGTGGCTATGTAAGACAGGGCAGAAAAAACACCTCCAAGAAAAATACTAGATAAAAGCCAGAAAGTGACCCAGAACACCAGTTCCAGTGATGCACCAGCAGGACAATGTCTGCTAAATCCACAGGGACCATGCATTTGGTGAAACTGGGAGTCTGCATTCTGAAAGGAGTGAGTGAGCCAGCTGAAAGCCTGGCAGCTGCGCTGCAGTGTGGGGAAACTCTGGGTTGGTGTTTGGAGATGGACTAGTTCTTTAAAAAAGAAAAAACCTGTGACTGACTGCAGATACAATGGTGAGAACCATGCAGTAAAGCACAGCAGGAGTGAGCTCTCCCAATGCCTCAGTGTATGGCATGGAGGATAGCCCTACCCACACCTGCTGCTGATTGTCTTGGGGCCAAGGGGGCAGAGGGGAGCCAAAAGGAGAAAGAAACATGCCTCTTGCAACCATCTCCCAGTGAGCTGGGGATGCTCCTGCCTGGGGCTGGACCCACAGCCCAGAGCCACGCCAAGAAACTCAGTGTGATGGGGAGTGATTCCTGCAGCACCACACACATGCCACAATATCGGCCATGGACAGTGGCCTTTAGGGCACCCACAGCTAATTGTCCTGGAGCCGGGAAGGCATAGCTGTGTGACGGGGGGGAAATTAACATGCCCCATTCAACCATCTTTACAGCAGGCTGGGAATGCCCCTTCATGGCCCAGCAGCCCAGGGCTTCCCTGGAGGGCTGGCACACACTTGTGACATGGCACAGCCTTCCCTCAGCAGGGGTCCTGGAAAAGTATGGCTGAGAAGGGGGACCCACTTGGAAATCTCAGGGACCCTATGCCAGTGACAGGGACTTGTGGGTCAGCAGAAGAGATGATCTGTGGTGTGACGGAGGTGAAGGCTTGGACTCTTGCAACAGCCTTAAATCTCTGGGAACACCTATGAGGTTTGATTATCAAAGCTAACATGCCTCCCTAACAGCTAAGACACACACACCACATTCAGGGAGGACAGCACCAACAACACACCCAAACTTGGTGCACCAATTGAACCCCACAAGAATCAGAGCCCACACACCACAAAGACAAAGTTGGAGAGAACTGACTTGAGGGGAATAGGTGACTCGTGGTCACTATCTGCTGGTTAATTAAAGTGTACACCACCAAGCTGTAGATCTGACAAATTAGAGATTGGTATTTTGTAGACACTAAAAGAACCCTATCAAGTAAAGCAAATGCCAAGAGGCCAAAAACAACAGAAAATCTTAAAGCATATGATAAAATCAGATGATATGGAGAATCCAAACCCAAACACCCAAATCAAAAGATCAGAAGAGCACAGTACTTGGTGCAATTAATTAAAGAACTGAAGTCAAACATGAGAGCATGACATGGGGTATAAAGGACATAAAGAAGACTTTAGAAGAGCATAAAGAAGAAATTGCAAGAGTAAATAAAAAAACAGAAGATCTTATGGAAATAAAAGAAACTGTTGGCCAAATTAAAAAGACATTGGATACACATAATACAAGATTAGAGGAAGTTGAACAATGACTCAGCGTCCTCAAAGACCACAGAATGGAAAATGAAAGAACAAAAGAAAGAATGGGTAAAAATTTTGAAAAAAATTGAAATGGATCTCAGGGATACAATAGATAAAATAAAACATCCAAATTTAAGACTCATTGGTGCCCCAAAAGGGGAAGAAAAGGGTAAAGGTCTAGAAAGAGTATTCAAAGGAATTGTGGAAAACTTCCCAAAACTTCTACACAATATAAATACACAAAGCATAACTGCTCAGTGAACTCCAAGTAGAATAAATCCAAATAAACCCACTCCAAGGCATATTCTGATCAGACTGTCAAATACTGAAGAGAAGGAGCAAGTTCTGAAAGCAGCAAGAGAAAAGCAATTCACCCATAAAGGGAAACAACATAAGACTAAGTAGTGACTACTCAGTGGCCACCATGGAGGTGAGAAGGCAGTAGCATGACATATTTAAAATTCTGAGAGAGAAACATTTCCAAACAAGAATACTTTATCCAGCAAAACTCTCCTTCAAATTTGAGGGAGAGCTTAAATTTTTCACAGACAAACAAATGCTGAGAGATTTTGCTAATAAAAGACCTGCCCTACTTCAGCTACTAAAGGGAGCCCTACTGACAGAGAAACAAAGAAAGGAGAGAGAGATATAGAGAAATTTAACAGACATATATGGAACATTACATCCCAAATCACCAGGACACACATTCTTCTCTAGTGATCATGGATCGTTCTCCAGAATAGACCATATGCTGGGACATAAAACAAGCCTCAATAAATTAAAAAAAAAATGAATTTGTTCAAGCACATTCTCTGACCACAATGGAATACAAAGAGAAGTCAATAACCATCAGAGACTAAGAAAATTCACAAACACCTGGAGGGAAAAATTAGGGGGAGATGAAAACATTCCTGGATAATCAAAATCTGAGGGACTTCATCACCAGTAGATAAGTCCTATAAGAAATGCTAAAGGGAATTGAGCAGGCTGAAAGGAAGGGACACTAAACAACTGACTGAAACCACATGAAGAATTAAAGATTTCCAGTAAAGATCACATGGTAAATATAAATACCAATACTACTGTATTTTTGATTTGTAACTCCACTATTTACTTCCCACATGATCTAAAATACATAAACTGTAATGGTAAATCAGTGGTTTTGAACTCAATGTGAAATATGTAATTTTTGACAAGAACTACATAAAGGTGGGGGACTGGAGTAAAGGAACATAGTTTATGTGTCCTATTGCAGTTAAGTTGGTATCAAAGAAAAACAAGATTGTTATAGACTTAAGAGGTCAAATTTGAAGCCCCATGGTAAACACAAAGAAACTATCAGAGAATATGCCCATAGAGATGAAAAGTGGAGTATGGGTTATGAGAAGTGGGGGAAGGGGCAATGGGGAGTTAAGAAAGGAGGGAAGGTTTTCTGTTTGAGGTGAAGAGAAATTTCTAGTAATGGATGATGGGAAGGTGATAGCATTGCAACATTCTAAATGTGATTAATCCCACTAATGGAATGCTAGGGAGGGGGTGGTATGGGAAGATTTAGGCTGTATATATATTTCCACAATTAAAAAAAAGACACTCTAAATAGACAACGACATTTAAATGCCAAGGATGATCCTGGATGGGATCTGAGGATGGAGGAGAGGAGACTTAAAGGGATACAGTTGGGATATAAGAAAAAAAAAGGAAATATGGAATGTAAGCTTTGTATCAATGTTGAATTTCTTAAACTTCTAAGCTGTGCTTAATGGGAATGCATAAAAGAATGTTCTTGTTCATGGGAAATGTATATGTGAATTATATTGTATGTTCAAGGATGTGTGCAGCCGGCTCTCATATGTTCAGAAGACAGAGCAATAGATGATGTATGATAGATAGGGAGGGAAAGAAAGAAATGGTGGTGTGACAGGATGTTAAAGTTGGTGGATTGGGGTATCAGGGGAGGGGGTCAGCATATGCTGGATCTGTGTGTATGGGGTTCGTATTGTTTTTGCAACTGTTCCTGTAAGTTTGAATTTATTTTAAAATAAAATAAAAAAAAATAAACTAATGGAAAACAATGAGATCATGGCCCAGAATGTAAAGGACATGAAAAAGATCCTAGAAAGGCATAAAGAAGAATCTGCAAGCTTAAATAAAAAATAGACAATTTTATGGAAATAAGAGAAAGTGTTGATCAAATTAGAAAGATTCTGGATACACACAGTAGTAGATTAGAGGAAGCTGAGGAGAGAGTCAGCAAGCTGGAAGAGGCCAGAATGGAGAGTTAAATTACAAAAGAAAGAATGGGGAAAAATTGAAAAAATTGAAATGGACCAGAGGGATATGATGGACAACATAAAGCATGCAAGTATAAGAATCATTGGTAATCCAGAAGGGGAAGAGAAGAGTAAAGGTCTAGGAAGAATATTTAAAGAAATTCTATCAGAAAACTTCCCATACCTTCTAAACAACATAAATACACAAATCATAGATGCACAATGAACTCCAAAGAGAATAAATCCAAATTAACCCACTCTGCAAAATATTCTGATTAGATTGTCAAATGAAGAGAAGGAACAAGTTCTGAAAGCAGCAAGAGAGAAGCAATTCACCACATACAAGGGAAACAGCATAAGACTAAGCCATGACTATAGAGTGGCCACAATGGAGGTGAGAAGGCAGTGGTATGAAATATTTAAAAATTCTGAAAGAAAGAAAAATTGCCAACCAGGAATTCTTTACCCAGCAAAGGTCACCTTCAAATTCAATGGAGAGCTTAAATTTTTCACAAACAAATGCTGAGAATTTGCTTACAAGAGACCTGCCCTAATTGAGACACTAAGGGGAGCCCTACTGCCAGAGAAGTAAGGAAAGGAGAGAGAGGTATGGAGAATGGTTCAGAACTAAAGACATTTAGTGAGGGTATGTTAAAGGAAATTAAGAGATAGAGGGAAGAAATACATCTGACAAATATAAACCAAAATACATAATGACAGATTCAAGAAATGCCTTCCCAGTAATAACATTGAATGTGAATGGATTATACTCCCCAATTAAAAAAAATATAGAATGGCAGAATGGATAAATAAATATGAGCTATCAATATGTTGCTTACAAAAGACTCATCTTTGACATAGGGATACAAAGAAATAGAAAGTGAAAGGATGGAAAAAATATTTCATGCAAGTAACAGCCAAAATAAAGTAGGAGTAGCAATATTAATCTCAGATAAAATAGATTTAAAATGCAAGTATGTTATGAGAGACAAAGAAATTCAGTACATACTAACAAAAGGGACAATTTGACAAGAGAAATAACAATCATAAATATTTATGCACCCAATCAAGGTACACCAAAATACATCAGACAAACATTGGCAAAAGTAAAGGGAGCACTAGTTGTTTGCACAATAATTGTGGGAGACTTCAATACATCACTCACTGCTATTGACAGATGAAGCAGACTGAGGAACAAAAAGGAAATTTAAAATCTAAACACTCTGATAAATGAATTTGCATTAACAGACATAAATAGAACATTACATCCCAAATCACCAGGATACACACTCTTCTCTAGTGACCATGGAACTTTTTCAAGAAAAGAGCACATGCTGGGCCATAAAACACATCTCAACAAATTCAAAAAGATTGAAATTACTCAAAACACATTCTCTGATCACAAGGGAGTACAATTAGAAATCAACAGCCATCAGAGACTTAGAAATTTCACCAATATTTGGAAGTTAAACAACACACTCCTATATAGTGTGTTAAAGAAGAAATAGCAAGAGAAATTGCTAAATATATAGAAATGAATGAAAATAAGAACACAACTTATCAAAACTTCTGGGATTCAATATAGGCAGTATTGAGTGGGAAATTTAAAGTCTAAATGCATACATTAAAAAGGAAAAAAGAGCTAAAATCAAAAAACTAATGGAGAAGCTGTAGAAGCTAGAAAATGAACAGCAAACTAATCCTAAACCAAGTAGAAGAAAAGAAACAACGAGGGATAAAGCATAAATAAATGACATAGAGTACAAAAAAACAATAGAAAGAATAAACAACATGAAAAGTTAGTTCTTAGAGAAGATCAAAGATGTTGACAAGGCACTAGCTGGACTGGCAAGATAAAAAAGAGAGAAGACCCAAATAAACAAAATAATGAATAAGAGAGGTGACATTACTGTGGATCCCAAGAAATTAAAAAAAAATATATATGAGAGGATACTATGACCAACCATATGCCAGCAAACTAGATAATTTAGAGAAAATGGACAATTTCCTGCAAACACGAACAATTTAGACTGGCCAGAGAACAAATAGAAGACCTCAATCAACAAATGACAAGCAAAAAATCCAATCATTCATCAGAAAACTTCCCACAAATATATGCCCAGGGCCAGATGGTTTCAGAGGGGAATTCTACTAAACTTTCCAAAAAGAAATGACACCAATCTTGCTTGAACTCTTTCAAAACATTGAGGAAAATGGAACACTACCTAGCACGTTTTGTGAAGCTAACATCATTCTAATACCAAAACCAGGTAAAGATGCTACAAGAAAGGAAAACTACAGGCCAATCTCCCTAATGAATACAAATGCAAAAATTCTCAACAAAATACTTGCAAATCGAATCCAAGGAAACATTAAAAAAAGCATACACCATGACCATGTGGGGTTCATCCCAGTCACTCAAGGATGGTTCAACATAAGAAAATCAATGTATTACAACACATTAACAAATCAAAAGGGAAAAATAAAATGATCATCTTAAAGCATTTGACAATATCCAGCATCCTTTTTTGATAAAAACACTTCAAAATGTAGGAATTGAAGGAAACTTCTTCAATATGATAAAGGGCATATATGAAAAACCTATAGCCAGCATAGTATTCAATTTCAAGAGACCGAAATCCTTCCCTCTAAGATCAGGAATGAGACAAGGATGCCCACTGTCAACACTGTTATTCAACTTTGTGTTCAAGTGCTAGCAAGAGCAATCTGGCAAGACAAAGAAATAAAAGGCATCCAAATTGGAAAGGAAGAAGTAAAACTGTCATTAATTGCAGATGATATGATCTTGTACCTGGAAAACCCTGAAAAATCAATGACACAGCTACTTAATCTAATAAAGAAATTTAGCAAATTAGCAGGATACAAGATTAATGTACAAAAATCAGTAGTGTTGCTATACAGTACAAAGGAACAAACTAAAGAGACACTCAAGAAAAAGATTCCATTTTCAATAGCAACTGAAAAATTCAGTACCTAGGAATAAATTTAACCAGAAATGTAAAAGACCTATATATAGAAAACTACGTAACTTTATGAAAAGAAATAGAATGGGACCTAAAAAGATGGAAAAGTATTCCTTGTTCATGGATAGGAAGGCTAAATATCATTAAGATGTCAATTCTACTCAAACTCATCTACAGATTCAATGCAAACCCTACCAAAATTTCAACAACCTACTTTGCAGTCTTGGAAAAGCTAGTTATCAAATTTATCTAGAAGGGGAAGATGCTTCGAAGTGTTAAAAAACATTCCAAAAAAGAAAAACAAAGTGGGAGGACTTACACTCCCTATGAAATTTTTATAAAGCCACATTAGTCAAAATAGCATGGTACTGGCACAAAGATAGATATATTGATCAATGGAATCAAATTGAGAAGTTGGGGATAAAACCCCAGATCTACAGTTGATTGATCTTTGATAAATCCCCCAAACTGTTGCATAGCAGTTTTTTCAACAAATGGGGCTGGGAGACCTGGATATCCAAATCCAAAAAAAAAAAAAAAAAAAAATGAATGAGGACTCTTACCTCACACCTTACACAAAAATTAACTAAAAATGTATTAAATACCTCAACATAAGGGAGAGCATCTTAAGAGCCCTAGAAGATAATGTAGGTAAACATCTTCAGGACCTTGTATTAAGAGGCCACTTCCTAGATCTTACATCAAAAGCACAAGCAACAAAATAAAAAATAGATAAATGGGAACTCCTCAAATATGAAAGCTTATGTACCTCAAAGGAATTTGTCAAAAAGGTGAAGAGGCAGCCAACTCAATGGGAAAAAATATTTGGAAACCATGTGTCTGACAAAAGACTGATATCTTGTATATATAAAGAAATCCTACAACTCAACAATAGTTCAGACAGCCCAATTATAAAATGAGCAACAGACATGAAAAGACAGTTTTCTGAAGAGGAAATACAAATGTCCAAAAAACACAGGAAAATATGTTCAGCTTCACTAGCTATGAGGGAGATGCAAATTAAGACCACAATGAGATATCATCTTACACAAATTAGATTGGCTGCCATTAAACAAAGAGGAAACTACAAATGCTGGAGAGAATGTGGAGAATTTTGAACTCTTATTCATTGTTGCTGGGACTGTATAATGATACAGCCACCCTGGAAGACAGTCTGGCAATTTCTTAGAAAACTAGACTTATACTTACCCTTCGATCCAGCAATTGCACTTCTCAGTATATACTCGGAAGTTCTGAAAGCAGTGGCATGAAGAGATATCTGCATTCCAATGTTCATACCAGCAATATTCACAGTTGCCAAGAGATAGAAACAACCCAAATGTCCTTCAACAGATGAGTGGATAAATAAATTGTGGTATATTCACATGATGGAATACTATGCAGCTATAAGAAGGAACGATGTCATGAAATATATGGCAACATGGATGAACTTTGAAGACACAATGCTGAGTGAAATAAGCCAGGCACAAAAAGAGAAATCTTATGTTTTATCATTAATGTGAACACTTAAAAATGTAAAATAAATGATTTATAATGTCCAAATTACTTTGGCATGTATCACAGCATCACACTAACCTTTACAAATAAACCAGATCTCACTCTATTCAATGTTCCATGTAATTTTCATGTTAGAATAAACTTATTGCACAAGTTAAATTTTATAACATGCTACAGAAAATAAAGATTTCCCAACAAATAAACATGTCTACCTTTAGTCTCACACAGAAGTTGAAGTTTTTAATCACAGTCAATATCATCCTTTATGCTTTAGTCTGATTTACCTTATTCCTAACCAAGGCCACTTTGTTCATATCTCTAATTGAAGTCTGATCTCTTTATCAGCTTCCTTAACATTTGCTGCATGCAGTAATGTTGACATTCATAACTACCAAACTCTAGCTCTGAGTTTCAGGTTTTACACAAGAGCTCAGCATCTCAGAATCTAGAAATAAACTGTACAACTCAGGAATAGATGTAACTGCTGTAAGAGCTTACAGTCTAGGAACCATTACAATAAGCCTTCCCCTGATAACTTATGCTCCCAGATTCAATTCTTAGAGTTTGCATATTATAGTTTGTCCAGTTTAATGAGGCATCATAATGTCTGTCTCTTCATTTCAGGTGTATTTCATGCAACATACTGTCCTCAGGGTCCATTTACCTAGTTGCATACCTAACAAATTCATTTCTTCTTGCAGCAACTCAATATTCTTATATATATATATATATGTGTGTGTGTGTGTGTGTATATATATATATATATATATATATATATACACACACACATATATATGCCACAGTTCAACATTCTGTTCATCAGTTGATGTACACTTAGGTCACCTACATCAATTGCAAATTGTAAATACTGCCACCGTAAATACCAGTGTGCAAATGCCCATTCATTTTCCTGCCCTCAGACACTCAGATCTTCCAAGTATATACCCAATAACTGGGTGGCAGGACCATATGGCAACCCCATGCTTACATCCTGTTGACCCACCACTCTGCCATCCATATGGGCTGCACCATGCTACTTCTCCACCAGAAGAGATTAGATACATCCCTCTCTCCACATTTTCTCCAGCACTTGTATCTCTCTGTTTATTTTTTAAACATTCCATCCTAAGTAAACAATCAGTTGTTCCTGGTATAATCACATAGTTATGCATTACCCACCAAAATCTATATGCAGACACTTCAATTTATTCCACAAAAAAAGAGGAAGAGGAGAAAAAAGTAAAAGAATTAAAAGAACAAAAATGAATAAAAAGTAAAAGAAAAAATTAAATTAAAAATTTCAGACAACTCCACCACAATCAAGAGTCATATATCCCTCCCTATATCCCCCTCTTATAGGCATTTACCTTTGGTATATTGCCTTTGTTACAATTAGTCAAAACATACTACAATGTCATTGTTAACTATAGACTTTAGTTTGCATTGATTGTATTTTCCCCCAATATGATCCCATTCTCAACCCCTTGCATTTGTTCACCCTCATGTGAAAACCTCCTCATTTTTGGACATTTAATCACCATCATTGACCACTCTAGGTTTCACTAAGTTATACAGTTCCAGTCTTTATCTTCTATCTTTACTTTTGGTGTCCTATACGCCCCTAGACTTCCTCCTTCAATCATACTGACACTCATCTTTGTTCAGTGTACTTACAATTTTGTGCTGGCATTACACAGTATTGTGCTATCTATTTCTGTATCTATACAATCAATCCTGTTGA
The DNA here is from genome assembly GCF_015220235.1 of Choloepus didactylus. Classification (NCBI taxonomy): domain Eukaryota; kingdom Metazoa; phylum Chordata; class Mammalia; order Pilosa; family Megalonychidae; genus Choloepus; species Choloepus didactylus. The sequence continues at coordinate 94,405,356 of NC_051334.1, read as the reverse complement.
ATATTCTACACTCCTTCAGCACCAAATGCCCAAACTCTACCCTCTATCTCCTCATAACCTGTGTTCTCAAATTAACTCTCAAAGTTTGCTCATTAATGTTAGTTCATGTTAGTGAAACCATACAGTATTTGCCCTTATGTTTCTTGCTAATTTCACTCAATATAATGTCCTCAAGGTTCATCTATCTTTTTATATGCTTTGTGACTTTATTCTGTCATACAGCTGCAAAGTTCTATCATATGTTTACACCACAGTTTGTTTATTCACTTTTACATTGATGGACATTCGGGCTGTTTCCATCTCTTGGCAAACGTGCTTAATTCTGCTATAAATATTGGTGTGCTCATGTCTCATCCTGTCCTTATCTTCAGTTCCTATGAATATATACCTAGTAATGGGATTGCTGGATAATGAGGCAATCCTATGCTTAACTTCCTGAGGATCTGCCATACTGCCTTCCAGAGTGGTGGCAGCATTCTATATTCCCACTGACAGTGAATAACTGTGTTTCTTCCTCCACATTCTTTACAGCACTTGTAATTTCATGTTTTTCAGATAACAGCCATTCTAGTATGTGTGAGATATCTCTTTGTGGTTTTGATTTTAATTTCACTAATAGCCAGTGTCATTGAGCATCTTTTCATATGTATTTGAGCCATGTGTATTTCCTCTTCTGAAAAGTGTCTGACCATGCCTTTGCCCATTTTTAATTGGGTTGTTTTTCTTTTGGTTGTTTGGTTGTAGGATCTCTTTATATATTCTAGATATTAAATCTTTATCTGATATGTGGCTTCCAAATATTGTTTCCTGTTGCATAAACTGCCTTTTTAATTTTCTGGCAATGTGCTTTGATGCACAAAAGTGTTCAAGTTTGAGGAGATTTCACTTATCTATTTCTTTTTAACAGCTCACACTTTGGGTGTTAGGTCTCAGAAACCACCTCCCATCACAAGAACTTTAAGATGTTTCCCAACATTTTCTTCTAAAGGTTTTATGGTCTTAGCTCTAATGTTTATGTCTTTGATCCATTTCAAGTTAATTTTTGAATGATGTATGAAATAAGAGTCCTCTTTCACACCTTGGATATGGCTATCCAGTTCTCAAAACACCGTTTATTGAAGAGGCTGTTCTGTCTAAGTTACATTGGATTGAGCACCTTATCAAAGATCAATTATCCATAGATTAGAGGTTCTATTTCTGGATACTCAGTTTGATTCCATTGGTCAGTGTATCTATCTTTATGCCAGTACCATGCTGTTTTGACCACTGTAGCTTTGTAATATGCTTTAAAGGCAGGTAGTTTTAGACCTCCCACTTCATTCCTCTTCCTTAAGAATTTTTTTTTGCTATTTGGGGCACCCTGCCCTTCCAAATAAATTTGGTTATTGGTTTCACTATTTTTGCAAAGTAAGTTGTGATTTTAATTGATATTGCATTGAATCTATAAATCAATTTATGTAAAATTGACATCTTCATCTTATTTAAGCTTCCAATCCATGAACGCAGTATGTCCCTCCATTTATTTAGGTCCTCTGTGATGTCTTTTAGCAATTTCTTGTAGCTTTCTGGGTATAGTGTTCTGTGACCTTGGTAAAATTTATTCCTATATATTTTATTCTTTTGGTATTCATTTATTAGCTCTAGTAGCTTTACTGTAGATTTTTCAAGATTTTCTATGTATAGGATCATTTCATCTGCAAACAGTGAAAGTTTAACTTCTTCCTCTCCTATTTGGATGCTTTTTATTTCTTCTTGTTGACTAACTGCTTTAGTACAAAATCCCAGCCCAATGTTGAATAAAAATTGTGAAAGTGGGCATCGTTGTCTTGTTCATTATGTTAGTGGGAAAATTTTAGTCTTTCCCTATTGAGTATGATGTTAGCTGTGGATTTTTCATATACTGCCTTTTTCGTATGGAGGAAGGTCCCTTCTATTCCTATCCTTTTGAGTCTTTTTATAAAGAAAGGATGCTGAATTTTTTCAAATGCATTTTCTGCACCAATTGTGATCATCATGTATTCTTTCTGCTTTGATTTTTTGATGTGGTGTCATACATTAATTTTCTTTTTTTGGACCAGCCTTGCACACCTGGAATAAATCCCACTTGGTCATGGTGTATAATTCTTTTAATGTACTGCTGGATTTGAATTGAGAGTACTTTGCTGAGGATTTTTGCATCTATATTCACTAAAGAGATTTGCAAATAATTTTCTTTTCTTGTAGCATTTTTTGTCTGACTTTGGCATAAGGGTGATATTGGCTTCATAGAATGAATTTGGTAGCTATCCCTCCTCTTCAATTTTTTATTTTAAGAATTTGAGCAGGATTGGTACTAATTATTTCTTGAGTGCTGGGTAGAATTCACATGTGAAGCCACCTGGCCCTGGACTTTTATTTTTATGGAGTTCTTTGATGACTGATTCAATCTCTTTACTTGTAATTTGTTTGTTGAAGTCATCTGTTTCTTCATGAGTCAATGTTGGTTGTTCATGCATTTTTAGGATTTTGTCCATCTAATCTATGTTTCTAGTTTGTTAGCATATAGTTGCTCATAGTATCCTCTCATTATCTCCTTTATTTCTTCATGGTCAGTGGTTATGTCCCCTTTTGCATTTCTGATATTTATCTGCATTCTCTCTTTTTTTATTAAGCTAGCTATGGGACCATCAATTTTATGGATTTTCTGAAAAAAAATCAGCTTCTGGTATTGTTGATTCTTCCTATGTTTTAATGATCTCAATTTCATTTATTTCCGCACTAATCTTTGTTATTTCATTCCTTCTCTTTTCTTTGAGGTTACTTTGTGTAGTTTCTCTAGTCCCTCCAGGTGAACAGTTAATTCCTTGATTTTCGATTTCTTCTTTTTAAATATAGGCATTTATGCAATAAATTTCCATCTTAGCACTGCCTTTGCTGCATCCATAAGTTTTAATATGCTCTGTTTTCATTGTCATTTACCTTGAGGTATTTACTGCTTTCTCTTGTAACTTCTTCCTTGATGCACTTGTTGCTTCAGAGTGATTTGCTCAGCCTCTGTATAGTGTGAATTTTCTGGCCTTCCACCTGTTATTGATTTCCAATTTCATTCCATTACATTCTGATAATGTGCTTCATATAATACCAATATTTTAAAATTCATTAAGACTTGCTTTGTTACCCAAAATTTGGTCTATCCTAGAGAATGATCCATGTGCACTTGAGAAAAGTGTTTATCCTGGTCTTCTGGGATGTGGTGTTCTCTAAATGTCTGTTAAATCTAGTGCATTTATCATACAATTCAACATCTCTGTTTCCTTAATGATCCTTTATCTAGATGTTCTATCCATTGCTGAGAGTGGTGTATTGAAGACTCCAGCTGTTATTGTAGAGGTGTCTACTTCTCCCTTCACTGTTGTCAGAGTTTGCCTCATGTATTTTGGGTCTCTCTGGCTCAGTGCATCAATATTTATGACTGTCATGTCTTCTTGATTTATTGTCCATTTTATCAGTATACAGTGTCCTTCTTTATTCTTTTAATTTTTGACATTTGAAGTCTAAATTGTCTGATATTTTTATTGCTACCTCACTCGTTTCTGGTTGTTGTTTCCATGAAATATCTTTCTCCACCCTTTCATTTTCTACCCATATTTATCCTTGTATCTAAACTGAGTCTATTGTAGGCAGCATATATATGGGTCCTGGTTTTTAATCCATTCTGCCAGTATATGTCTTTTGATTTGGGTGATTAATCCATTAACTTTTACTGTTATTACTGTAAGGGCAGTACTTTCTTCCTCCATTTTTTCTTTTGGATTTTATATGTCATATTTTATTTTTTTCTCCTTCACCTTTTAACCTTCCTGAGAGTCTTCCTTTCTATACTATCTTCTGCAAACCTCTCTCCTAACTTTCCTTATCAGCCTGTAGCACTACCATTTTTATTTCTTGTAGAGCATATCTCTTGTTCACAAACTCTCCCAGTGTCTGCTTTTCTGAAAATATTTTAAAATATCCCTCATTTTTGAAGGGCAGTTTTGCTGGATATAGAATTCTTGGTTGGCAGTATTCTTCTTTCAGTATCTTAAATATATCATACCAGTGTCTTCTATCCTCCATGGTTTCTGCTGAGTAATCCACACCTTATCTTATTTGCTTGCCTTATCTGTGATGGATCACTTTTTTCTAACTGTTTTCAGAATTCTCTCTTTGTCTTGACATTTGACAATCTGATTAGTAACTGTCATGGAGTAGGTCTATTACAGTCTATTCTGTTTGAGGTTCACTGTGCTTTTTGGATCTGTACTTTTATATCTTTCCTAAGTGTGCCAGTTTGGATAGATTATGTCCCCCAAGAAAAAGCCATGATCTCTCAATCCAATCTTGTGGGATATTATATAGGTTGTTTCCATGGAGAGGTGACTCACCCAACTGTGAGTGACACCTTTGATTAGGGTGTGATCTCTGATTGAATTTTTCCATGGAGGTGTGGCCCCACCCATGCAGCATGGATCTTAATTAAATCACTGGAGCCCTATAAGTGCTCAGACAGAAGGAGCTCACAGCTGCAGCTGAGACAGATGTATTGAAGATGGCTGTTGACAGCTGAAATTTTGGAGAATGCCATTTTGAAATGCAACCTTGGAGCAAGCAGACACCAGCCACATGCCTTTCCAGCTAACAGAGGTTTTCTATATGCCAATGGCCTTTCTTCAGTGAAGGTACCCTATTGTTGATGTCTTACCTTGGACACTTAATAGCCTTTAGACTGTAACTTTGCAACCAAATAAATCTCCTTTTTGAAAGCCAATCCATTTCTGGTATTTTGAAGAACAGCAGCATTAGCAAACTGGAATAAGAGATGGGAAATTTTCAGTGATTATTCCCTCCAGTATTCTTTCTGCCTCTTTTCACTTCTCTTCTCCTTCTGGGACACCCATGACCCATATATTCATGCACTTAATCATGTAATTCAATTCCCTGAGACCCTGCTCATATTTTCCCATTCTTCTCCGTATCTGTTCCTTTGTGTTTAGGATTCCAGATGTTCTGTCCTTTACTTCAAAAATCTTTTCTTCTGCTTCTTCAATTTTCCTTTTATAAGTCTCTATTACATTTTTCATCTCTTCTAATGTGTCTTTCATTCCCATATGTTCTGTCATTTGTTTGTTCACACTTTTGAGTTCTTCCTTATGTTTGCCCATGTCTTCTTTATATCCTTCATCTCTTTTGCTATATCTTCGCAACTCATTCATTTGATATTTGAATTGATTTAGCATGTTTGTTTGAACATCTTTAGTTAATTGTTCAACTTCTTTATCTCATTTGAAGTGTTAATTTGTTTTTTGACTGGGCCATATATTTGTTTTTCCTTGTATGGTTCATAATTTTTGTTGGTGTCTAGGCATCTGATTTCCTTGATTAGTTTATTCTAGAGGTCATTTTCACTCTTTTACTATGGGTTTTGTTTTTGGTAGGTTTTTTTCTCTATCTGGTCTTTGTTGTTCAGTTCAACTTATTCTAGACAACTAACATAGCTTCTGTTTAACTGATCAGAAATTTAGCTCTCTTTATTATTCCTCTTGCCATGCCTATGTATCTCTCACCTGCCAGTTGTCAGATTAGCTCTGCCCTCCAGTGTCCCCCTATAACCAGGCTCCCACAGCAGCCTGCCTCTGGGTGTTAGGCACTGGGTACAACAGCAAGTTCTCTGTGTGTGGGTAAACATGTCTGCTGACTCCCAGTGGTGCTCCATTTTTGCCAGCCAGCAAGACCTGGGTTTTTTTCAGAACACTTCCTTAACTGTTGGGTCATCCATCTTTCTCAACTTAAACAGGACCAGTTTCCCATGTATGGTGTGTAGACTAGTGCCACTGGGCCTTGGCTAAGTTCTGGAGAGGCTCTCCATAGTCTTTAAATTCCCTTCTACTTCCCAGTCTGCCCAGCAGATGACACTGGTGACTTAATCACCCTCAGAAAGTGTTTAACTTTTGGATCCAAGGCTGTGTCTGACCAAACAAGGCTGAATTACCTCTTGGAGCCCAGCTGGATCTGCCTGGGCAGGGATGAATTACTTCTTGGAGCCTGGCTGAGCCTGGTTTGTGTGGCCTGCATTACCTCTGAGAGCCCAGCTGAATCTGGCTGGGTTGGGTTGAAGTACCTCTTGGGGCCCAGCTGTTTCTGGATGGGTGGGGCTTAATTAATTCTTACAGCCCAGCTGATTCTGGTTGGGCAGGGCTGTATTGCCTCCTGATGCCCCATCTGACTGGGTTGGGCTGAAGCTATGGGTTTTATTCTCCCTCATTTTGCTGGGTAAAGTCTGACTCAATGTGAGACTGTGTTCTCCACTGTCTCTGTGGCAGAGGACTCCCCCAGCTTCCACAGTTTTCAGCCATCCCCCAGGCAAGTATCAGCCTGCCTGCTACTATGTTCCTGAAGGGTGGTAGAAGGGCTTTCATATCCAGGGCTGGAAACAGTCTGCCCACATTTTCTCAGACTCTTTGTCCCTCACTGATCTGTGCCTTGAAATGTCCTCTCCTATCCCCTTATCTGCAAATGATGGGGCTCTGTCTCACTGCTGTGAGCAATTTTATAATCCGTGTCCCTGGTGGGAGGTGAGAGGAATCCTAACTGCTGGTTCTGTGTTCCTTCTGTGCAGCAGGAGACCAAGTGTGGGGGAGGGGAGAGGACCCACTGGCCCAGAACAGAGTTTTCCTACCTGATATCTATCTTCTTCAATTCAGCACATGTAGTCTTCTTCTCCCATCCATACCCACCTCCAGAGTTCTAATCACATCAGGGTTATTCACCATTTTTGTTGAACATTTGGGGAGAAGTTTTAGGTAGCTGTTTGTGTTGCCATGTTGAAGATGTCACCCCATCACATGTTTTGTTATATTGTGTTTTTGTTTTAATTTGTCTCCAGATATTTACTGATTACTCTTGCAATTTCTTCTTTGACCCACTGATTGCTTAACAGTATTATTTAACTTCCGTATATTTGTGAAAATTCTGGCTCTTTGGTGGTTATTGATTTCCAGCTGCACTCCATTATGGTAGGAGAATGTGCTTTGAATATTTTCAAGTTTTTTAAATTTATTGAGGTTTGCTTTGTGCCACAGTATATGATCTATCCTGGAGAATGTACCACGGTGCTAGAGAAGAATATATACCCTGGTATTTTAGGATGTAATTATCTATATATGTTTAAGTCTAATTCACTTATTACACTGCTTAGTTTCTGAATTTCCTTATTTGTTCTCTGTCTATTTGTTCTATCTATAGAAGAGTGTGGTGTATTGAAGTCTCCCACTATTATTGTAGAAACATCTATTGCTCCCTTCAGTTTTGCCAAGGTTTGTCTCATGTACTTTGGATATATTTGACTGGGTACACAAACATTTATGATTGCTATTTCTTCTTGGTGAACTGTCCCTTTTATTAATATATAGTGGCTTTCTTTGTCTTTTATGATATGTTTGCATTTAAAGTCGATTTTTGTCTGATATTAGAATAGCTACCCCAGCTTTCATTTGGTTACAGCTTGCATGGAATATTTTTTCCATTCTTTCCTTTTCAATGTCTTTTTTTCACTGGGTCTATGATATGTCTCTGGCTTACGTTATATCAATGGATAATACTCTTTAATCCATTCTTCCAGTCTGTATCTTTTAATTGGGGAGTTTAACCCTTTCACATTCAAAGCTGTTACTGTAAAGTCAGTTCTTGAACCAACCATCTTATCCTTCAGTTCTCATTTGTCAAATCTATTTTTCCCTCTCTCTTTTCCTCTGTTACCCTTATTAATACTCTTTAGTTCTGTGAATATGCTTTATTTTTATAGTCAATTTAGGTTTAATTGAGCAGAAAGTATAAAAATTTCCCATAACCCTTCTCTCCTCATCCCCACAGTTTCCTCTATTATTAACATCTTACATTAGTGTATATATTTGTTACAATTGATGAACCAATATTAATAAATGATTAAAGTTCCTAGTTCACAATTGGGTTCTTTCTTTGTGTTTTACAGTTCTATGGATTTTGAAATGTGTATAATGTTATGTATCAACTGTGAAAATAGCATACAGAATAGTTTCACTTACCCAAAAATGCCCTGTGCTCCACCTATTCATCCCTCCTGCCCTCCCCCAAATTTTCTGGCCACCACTGACCTTTTTACTCTCTCTATAGTTTTGCCTATCCCAGAATGTCATATAGTTGCAATGATAGAATATGTAGCTTTTACATACTGGCTTCTTTCACTTAGCATTATGCAATTAAGTTTCCTCAATATATTTTCATAACTTGATAGCTCATTTCTTTTATCACTGAATAATATTCAATAGTATAAATGTAACATTGTTTGTTTATTCCCTCACCTATTGAAGGACATTTGGATTTCTATTTTTGGTGATTATGAGTAAACCTGGTATAAACATTCATGTGCAAGTTTCTGTGTGGGCATAAGTTTTCAACACATTTGGGTAAATACCTATGAGCATGACTGCTGGATCATATGGTAAGTTTAAGTTTAGCTTTGTATGAAACTGCTAAACTGTCTTCCAAAGTGGCTGTACCCTTTTGCAATCCCACTGGCAAAGAATAAGAATTTCTTTTCCTCCACACCCTTACCATCTTTCAGTGTTGTCAACATTTTTTTTTTTACTTTAGCCATTCATTCTAAGAGCTGTGTAGTGGCATCTCATTATTGTTTCAATTTACAATTCCCTAATGATGTATGATGTTATACATTTTTTCATATATTTATTTGTTTTATATATGTCATTTTGATGAAGTTTCTTCTCAGACATTTGCCATTCTGTTATTTGGTTGTTTTACTTATTATTGATTTTTAAGGTTTTTTTTTGTATATTTTGGATAAAATTCTTTATCAGAATGTGTATTGCAAATATTTTCTCCAAATCCATGGCTTCTCTTTTCATTCTCTTTTTCATTAGAGAACTTATAGGTTCACAGAGAAATCATGCATATAATACAGAGTTATAGTACATCACCCTATTATTAACACCATTCATTAGTGTGGTATGTTTGTTAAAATTGGTGAAAGAACATTTCTATAATTGCTTTATGAACTACAGTCAATGCTTTATATTAACATTTACTGTTCATGTTGTGCAGCCCTGTATTTGCTTTTAAAAATTATTCTAGTAAAATATATACAAAATAAAATTTTCTGTTTTATTTTGTATATACAAATATATAATTCAGTGCTGTTGATTACACCCACAATGTTGTGCTACCATCACCACCATCCATTACCAAAACTTTTCCATAAGCCTGAACAGAAAATAAGTACTATTTTAACATTAGCTAACATTCCCTACACCCACACCATCCCTGGTAACCCATATTCTTGTTTCTGACTTTGTGAATGTGCTTATTATAATTATTTCATATCAGTGAGATCATACAATATTTAACCTTTTGTGTCTGGCTTACTTCACTCAACATAATGTCTTTAGTGTTCACCCATGTTGTTGCATGAATGAGAGTTTAATTCATTTTCATGGTTGAATAATACTCCATTGTATGAATATATCACATTGTGTTTATCCATTTTGTTTATCCATTCATTAGTTGATGGACACCTGGGTTGCTTCCATCTTTTGGCAAATGTAAATAATGCTGCTATGAACATCAATGTGCAAATACCTGTTAGAACCTCTGCTTGAAATTCTGTTGAGTATATACCTAGCAGAGGGATTGCTGGGTTATATGACAGTTCTACAATTAACTTTGTGAGGAACTACCAAACTGTCTTCCATGGATGCTGCACCACTGTACATTCCCACCATCAGTAAATGAATGTTCCTATTTCTACACATCCACTCCAACCCTTTGCAATTTTCTGTTTTATAGCAGTAATTCTAGCAAATGAGAAATGGTGTCTCATCATAGTGTTTATTTGCTCTTCCCTAAGAATTAATGTGTGTCTATGTGCTTTTTAGCCATTTGTACATCCTCTCTAGAGAAATACCTATACAAATATTTTGCCCAATTTTAAATAGGGTTGTGACATTTTATTGTTCAGTTGTAGGATTTATATATATTTTGGATAGTAAACCTTTATTGGATATTAAACCCCACTTGGCTTTTCCATTTCTGCAGAGTAGGCTGCTGGAATTTTGATTGGGATTGCATTGAACCTGTAGAAAAATTTGGGTTACATTGACATCTTAATGACATTCAGCCTTCCAGTCAATGAACATGAAATATCCTTCCATTTCTTTGGGCCTTTTTAAATTTCTTTTAGTGATGTTTTGTAGTTTTCTGAGTATATGACCTATATACACTTAGTTAAGTTTATTCTTGATATTTGATGTTAGTTGCTATTGAAAATGGAATTTTTCCTTTATTTCCTCCTCATATAGCTCATTACTAGTGTGTAAAAAAACCTACAGACTTTTTCATGTTAATCATCTATCATGAGAATTTGCTGAACTCATTTATTACTTCTAGTAGCTTTGTAGCAGTTTCTTCAGGATTTTCTAATTATAGGATCATGTTGTTTGCAAATAGTGAAAGTTTTACCTCTTCCTTTCTGATTTGGTTGCTTTATTTCTTTTTCTTGCCTAATTGCTCTAGTTGGAACATCTAGCAAAATGTTGAATAACAGTGGGGACAGGAGGCATTCTTGTCTTGTTCCAGACTTTAGAGGGAAAGCTTTCAGTTTCTCACCATTGAATACAAAGTTAGCTGTACATTTTTCATATATATTCCCTGTATCATGTTCAAGAAGTTTCCTTTGATTCCTATATTTCAAAGTATTTTTATCAAGAAAGGATGATGGGCTTTTTCAAATGCCTTTCTTTATAAGTCAATATGATCATGTGGTTTTTCCCCATGGATTTATTAACATGGCATACTACATTAATCGATTTTCTTGTGTAGAATCACCCCTATATATCTGCAATAATACCCAGTTGAGCATGGTGCATAATCTTTTTAATGTGCTACTGGATTCAATTTGCTACTATTGTGTTGAGGGTTTTTGCATCTATGTTCATTAGAGATATTGGTCTGTAATTTTCTTTTCTTCTAGTGTCTTTGTCTGGATTTGGTATTAGAGGGATGTTGGATTCATAGAATGAGTTAGGAAGTTGTGCCAGATTGGATGTGTTTTGTCCCCCAAAATACCATGTTCTTTAAAGCAATCTTGTGGGGACCTACATATTAGTGTTGATTAGGTTGGAATCTTTGGATTAGGCTATATCCATGGAGATGTGACCACCCAAATGTGGGTAATATCTTTGAGTAGATTATTTCCATGGAGGTGTGGCCCCACCCATTCAGCATGTGTCTTGATTAGTTTGCTGGAGACCTGTGAAAGCTCAGACAGAAGGAGCTCAGTGCTGCTGCAGATTGGGGAGACATTTTGAAGACAGCCATTGAAAGCTGATGCTGACATTTTGGAGAATGCCATTTTTAAATGCAACCTGGGAGCAAGCAGACACCAGCCATGTGCTTCCCAGCTAACAGAGGTTTTCCAGACACCAATGGCCTTTCTCTAGTGAAGGTAAACTCAAGATTATGCCTTGGTTTCAACACTTTTATGGACTTAGGACTTTAATTTTGTAACCAAATAAAACCCCCTTTATAAGAGCCAATCTATTTCTGGTGTTTTGCAAACTGGCAAAATTAGCAAACCAGAACAGATTTTTGTACCAGAGAAGTGGGTTGCTGGTGCTACTGAGTTTGCAAATACCAAACATGTTGGAACTGAGTTTTAAATGGATAAGGGGAAGATTCTGGAAGAATTGTGAGGAGCTTGATAGAAAAGGCCTAGACTATTTTGAAGAGACTGTTGGTAGAAATATGGACTCCGAAGATACCACTGATGAGGACTGGAGCAGAAATGATGAATGTGCCATTGCCAACTGGAAGAAAGGAGATCCTTGTTTTAAAATGGCAGAGAATTTGGCAAACTTGTGTCCTGGTGTCACATGGAAGGCAGAATTTGAAGGTGATGAGTTGGGATACTTAGCTGAGTAGATCTCCAGACTACATTTGGAGAATGTAGCTTGGCCTCTCCTTGCAGCTTATAGTAAAATGCAGAAGGACAGAGATAAGCTGAGAACTGAACTCTTGGGTACAAAGAAACCAGAAATTGATCAATTGGAAAATTCTGGGCTTCCATAAAGGGAGACCCCAGAAGCCACAGTCCCATCTGAGGATTTAACCAAACATGGAACCCGACAACCTTTTCAGGACAAGCCAGGATTTGAGATGGAGTTATCCAGAAAGGTTTTGTGGAAAGTCCTATTGTCTGATGGTTTTGACTCCTGTATGCTTCATGCCAAGCCAACAGATTTTTTGTGAAATTTGTATAGATGGAACCACTGCCAGTCTGGACTGGAGGGGATGGAGAAGGGAAAAATTGAAGGAAATACTTCTTCAAAGACAGAACCATGGAAATTGAAGTCTGGAATCAAGAGGTCTCAGGTAGGGAGAGCAAAGTGGCCCATGCATGTGGAAAGGGGAGTTTGCCCTGGAGGTAGAGGGTGGGCCTTCCTCCTTGATGCTCAGGAAGAGGACTACCATCCCAGGTCTCAGACAGAGTGGAGCACATTCCCCAGGGTTATGGGAGATCCTGGCCAACCCCCTCCATTCTGAAGGGGTTTTGAGTGTGCTCCAGAGATGTAGGAGAGTCCAGGTGCCACCCAGTGTTTGAGGAGGGTTAGATCAAGAAGCTGGTCTCTCTAATGCATGAATATGTTGATGCTCTCACTCCAGTGTTTGGAGAAAAAAGTGCTGTCATGAAGGCCCTTGGAAAGTGTTGGAATCCTGTTCTCTCAAGCCCCAAGGATAAAATGTCATTCTATAGATGACTCTCAGACTTTGAAATCTAATGAAGTTTGTCCTGCAGGTTTTAGGAAATGTTTTGGTTCCTTGAACCCTGTTTTCCTTTCAGTTTCTCCCCATGGTAATGGGAATATTTATCCTATGATTGTCCCTCCTCTGTATATTGGAAGCAGATAACTTGTTCAGAGTTTCACAGATCCACAGCCAGATGGGAATTTTGATGTAGGACAAGACCATGCTTGTAACTGATTTTGATGAGATCTTTTACTTACCTATTGTTACTGAAATGATTTAAGTTTTTGTGACATTGTGATGGAATGAATGTGTTTTGTATATGGAAAGATCATTTCATTTTGGGGTCCAGGGGGTGTAATGTGCCAGTTTGGATGTATTATGTCCCCCAAAATTCCATGTTCTTTAATGCAATCTTGTGGGGGTCCATGTATTAGTGTCAATTAGGTTGGAATCTTTGGATTAGGCAGTTTCCATGGAGATGTGTCCCATCCAAATGTGGGTAATACCTTTGAGTAGATTATTTCCCTGGAGGTGTAGCCCCACCTATTCAGCATGTGTCTTGATTAGTTTGCTGGAGACCTATGAAAGCTCAGACAGAAGGAGCTCAGTGCTGCTGCAGCTTAGAGAGACATTTTGAAGACAGCCATTGAAAGCTGATGCTGACATTTTGGAGAATGCCATTTTTAAATGTAACCTGGGAGCAAGCAGACACCAGCCACATGCCTTCCTGGCTAATAGAGGTTTTCTGGATGCTAACGGCCTTTTCCAGTGAAAGTACACTCATGATTATGTCTTGGCTTGGATACTGTTATGGCCTTAGGATTTTAACTTTGTAACCAAATAATACCCCCTTTATAAAAGCCAATGCATTTCTGGTGTTTTGCAAAATGGTAGCATTAGCAAACCAGAACAGTAGTATTAACCCCTCTTCAATTTTTTCAAAGCATTTGAGCAGGATTGGTATTAATTCTTGGAATAATTGGTAGAATTCACATTTGAAGCCATCTAGTTCTGGGCTTTTCTTTGTAGGAAGGTTTTTGATTACTGTTTCAATGTCTTTTGTTGTGATTGGTTTGCTCAGGTCTTCTATTTCTTCTTAGGTCAGTATAGGATGTTCCTGTGTTTCCAGTAAATTGTCCATTTCACTTAAGTTGTCTAATTTGTTGGTATACATTTGTTCATAATATCCTCTTATGATCACTTGTATTTCTATGGGCCAGTGGTAATGATCCCTATCATGTATCTCATATTATTTATTTGCTTCTTCTCTCTTTTTTTTTTTCAGTCTAGCTTAAGGTTGCCAATTTGTTGATCTTTTTAAAGAACCATCATTTGTTTTTTAAAATTCTCTCTATTGTTGTCTGTTGTTCTCAATTTCATTTATTTATGCCCAAGTATTTATTATTTATTTCCTTCTGCTCATGTTAGGATTAGTTTGCTGTTCTTTCTCTAAATTATCTAGGTGTGCATTTAGTTCTTTTACCTCTTCTTTTTTTTGGAAAGTCAACACAGATTTTTATTTTTACATAAAAGTTTTTCTCAAAGGTACAACTTGTGAATTAAACAACGTTTCTTCTTCTTTCTAGGGACATAAAATATGTTTTCTAGTCAGTAATGTTATACCAAATATTTTCTGAAACCAAAACCAGACAGATGAATAAGAAAGCTGTTGCTACTTCCTACTCATGCTGCACTAGAGCAGTAAACACCATCTTCGTAGGAGAGATTTGTCATGTAGAAGGAGTTGCAGAGCTTGCAGTCATATTTTTTTACTAAGCTCACAACCACCCCAACAGAAAACCTAATGAATTGATCTATATAGAAAGGACTTTAAGCAAACCTGCACAAAAGCACTTGACATGCTCTAAGTCAAGGATACATCTTAGGCCTATATTCAGGACACAGTTCATTCATTTTTGCCCAGCAAGTTAGGGACAGCAATGTAGAAAGCATTTTGCCTTCATAGCTCTAACACTTAAAGCACACAGCATATAATACTTTGATCTTTAAATGAGTATTATGGAAATTCCAAGCTTAGATCCCACTAAGTTAGCCTGAATATTCATATCTAAAGATATATTTTCAGGAAATAATGCTTAAAGTGGGCTTCCAGGAAAACAATGGAACTACATAATGATCAGCAGAAGACAGTGATAAAAGGACTGGAAACATAAGCTGAGTTTTGCATGCAGTTTTTAGGTAAAGGGCATCTCTTTGACTGTCATGGCCAAGACTAGCTATAATAATAGGTGCTCTATAAATCTGAAGACAGAGACAGTGACACCCTAGGTAAAACACTCCCAAATAAAGAACCCACACAGCTGGACAACTGGGGCTGGAGGACTGAAATTCTGACCCAAGTGTAAGGGCTAAGCATGCACAGAAGTTTCATGCAAAGCCTGCTCTGGTACTGGGGGCAGACAGGGCTTGTGATTGTGGGTTACTCCACACTGTTGACATACCATTTACATTGGGGGAAGGACTTCTCCCAAGAAGCACCTGATACAGGTGTCTACTCTAGGAAGTGTATTAGAGTTACTGAATACAAGAAGGTGGTTCAGGAGAAACAGGTCCTGGGAATATTAGGGAATTTTCTCTTTTACCCATCAATGCTTAACTTTAATGAACAGCCATAGGATGCTCAGTCTTATAAGATGTATTCTATTGTTGGGATTAACCAAAGCCTCACCCAGCCCACTGTGCTAGTGATGTCCAGACCCATCCCACTGCCTATAGAAGGGAGTGAAAGCCACAGATTTTTCTGTGGAGCTGGTATGGAAGATGACTGGCACAGTAAAGTCACCTTTAAACCACCGCTTTCATCCAATTCTTGGCTTTCCCTTTCTGTATTATAGTCCCAAAACATACCTTTAAAAGCCAGACAATCTGTAAACATGAGCAGCATGGCAAATACATCACCAGCCACTTCATCTTTATGCCATTGTAATGTTGTGAAAGCTGTCATGATAAGTATAGGGATCCTCTCCAGCAGCTCTTCCTCAATCTGCTTTTATACCAAGGAAACATATTTGTTAAAATGGATATGTAGGTGAGTTTATTCTCTTCTGTGTCTTGAAACTCCTGTATTACTTGTCCACAAAATTTCTCTGTAATAACTGGAACTCATCATCCATGACAATGTCCTCTAAATATCAAACAACAGCATCACATTCTGCATCAGAGGTGGAAGAGATGGACAGCATGACACTCTCTTCCTCTAAGTTGTCCTTTTCTGCTGTTGCCACATCCACTCACTTGGACAATCAGGCCCATTGGTCTCCTACCAAGTCCACTGCCCAGGTCCAGTCTCTGCTCTGCATTGAGGGTATGTCACCCAGCCAGGAGGAGGACTTACCTCAGGGGTTATGGCCTGCCTGTGGTGCAGAGGAGTCTGTGCCGGTGTGAAAGGCATGGGTCTCAGGCTCCTCACTCAGCTGCCATGCACCTGCTGTCCTCCATGCCCCACCAGGCCATTCTATGCCACCATCAACTCTGTGGGTCTCAGCATCTGTTATTGCCTGCTGCTCTTTCTTCCTTTTTGATGTAGGTGTTTAGGGCTATATCCCTCTCAGTTCTGCCTTTCCTGCATCACATCACTTTTTATATGTTGTGTTCTTGTTTTTAATTCATCTTGAGATATTTACTGATTCCTCTTGCAATTTCTTCTTTGGCACACTAATTGTTTAGGAGAGTGTTGTTTAACCTCCACATATTTGTGAATTTTCCTGTTCTCCACCTGTTATTGATTTCCAGCACCATTCCATTATGATCAAAGAATGTGCTTTGCATAATTTCAACTTTTTAAATTTATTGAGACCATTTGTGTGACGGAAAATGTGGTCTAGCCTGGAGAATGTTCCATAAGTACTTGAGAACAATGAATACCCTAGTGTATGGGGGCAAAATGTTCTCTAAATGTCTGTTAGGTCTAATTCATTTATCATATTATTTATGTTCTCTCTTTCCTTATTGATCTTCTGTCTAGATGTTTTATCTATTGATGAGAGTGGTATCTTGTGGTCTCCAACTATTATGGTAGAGAAGTCTAATACTCTCTTCAGTTTTGTCAACTTTTCTTTTCTGTTTTGCATCACCCTGGCTAGATGCATAAATATTTATGATTGTCATTTCTTCTTAGTGGATTGCCACTTTTGTTAATATATAGTGTCTTTACTTGTCTCTTAAATTTTGCATTTAAAGTCTATCTTGTTCAATATCAATATAGCTAACCCAGCTCTTTCCTGGTTGCAGTTTGTGTGAAATAAATTTTTCAAAACTTTCACTTTCAACCTATTTGTGTCTCTGGGTCTAAAGTGAGTATCTTGTAGATACCATAAAAAATGGAACATGTTTTAAAATTTATTTTTCCAATCTGTGTCCTTTGATTGGGATTGTAATCCATTACCATTCAATGCTAGTCTTGTAAGGATGGTACATACTTCAAATATTTTATACTTTGGCTTTTATATCTCATCTTTGATTTGTGTGTCTCTTTTTAATCTTTTAGTTAACCTTACTGATAATCTTCATTTCTGCACTTTCCTCCAAGCCTCTTTCTCCTGTCTTTTCCTTTCTGCCTGTAACATTCCCTTTAGTAATTCTTGTAGGGCAGGTCTCTTATTTAGGATCTCTCTCAGGTTTACCTATGAATATTTAATCTCCCCATCATTTTAATAACATTTTTATTGTGATTGTTCACATACCATACAATTATCCAAAGATGCAAAGTGTAGAATCAATTACTCCCGGTACCATCATAGAAATGTGCATCAATCACCACAATTAATTTTTTTCAATATTTAGAACATTTTCATTACTCCAGTAAAGAAATAAAAACACAAAAAGGAAACTCAAATACTCCCATATCCCTAACCACCCCCCTCCATCATTGACTCATAGTATTGGTATAGTACATTTGTTACTATTTATGAAAGAATGTTAAAATACTACTAACTGTAGTATATAGTTTAAAATAGGCATCTTTTTATCTATATGTCCCTCTATTATTAACTTCTAGTTGTAGTGTCATACATTTGTTCTGGTTTATGAAACAGATTTCTCATATTTGTACAGTTAATCATTGGCATTGCCCACCAAATGTTCACTGTTTTATACATTCCCATCTTTTAACCTCCAACTTTCCTTCTGGTGACATACATGACTCTAAGCTTCCCATTTCCACCACATTCATGCACCATTCAGCACTGCTAGTTATTCTCACAGTGTCCTACTCTCACCTCTATTCATTTCCAAACATTTAAGTTCAACCTTGTTGAACATACTGCTCATAATAAGCAGCTGTTCCCCATGCTTTAGCCTCATTCTATATCCTGGTAACTTATATTTCATGTCTATCAGTTTACATATTATAACTAGTTCTTATCAGCGAGACCTTGCAATATTTGTCCTTATGTGTCTGACTTATTTCACTCACTATACTGCTCTCAAGGTTTCTTCATCAACCCATTTTTTAAACATGGTTTTGTTCACACAATGTATTAGTTAGGGTTCTCTAGGGAAATAGAATCAATGAGAGGTGTCTCTGACTATCGGATTTGTAAAAGTGACTCACACAGCTGTAGGTATGCATGAGTCCAAATTCTGTAGAGCAGTCAGCAAACTGTCAACTCCAAGAAAGATGTCCGATGAACTCCTCAGGAAATGAACCATGAACTTCGACGAACTCCTCAGGGAGTGAACTGGGATCTTCGAAGAACGTATTTGATGAACTCCTCAGGAAACGAATCAGCAACTTTGACAAACACCTCAGGAAATTCTTCACTGGGCAGCTGAAGAAGAAGTGAAGGTCCTCTAACTGTCTCACTTATAAGTCTTCAACTGATTAATTGGATTAAATCCAGCCAATTGCATTCTCTCATTGTGGAAGACATGCCCTTTGGTGAGTCATCAGTCACAGCTGCAGTCAATTGACTGATGATTTAACAAACCAGCCTGTTGGTTTATTAACCACCCACAAACATCCTTACAGCAGTTGTTAGGCCAGTGTTTGCTTGACCAGACAGCTGGGTACTATCACCTGGCCAAGTTGACACATGAACCTAACCATCAGAGTCCACCCCTTGCCAACTTGGTAGTTATACACATCACCTAAAACCATACTTTATCTCTCAGTAGAATAACAATAACAGACATATATTTTGCCTAACAAAGCTCTGCTGTGCAGCATACAACTGGAAATGCACTAAATCTCTCCAGAATAGGGTGTAAGTCCTTGGGTGACATTAGCTTTTTTTTTTTTTTTTTCTTTTTTTTTCTTTTTTTTTCATTTTTATTGAGATTGTTCAGATACCATACAATTGTCCAAAGATCCAAAGTGTACAATCACTTGCCCCTGGGTACCCTCATACAGCTGTGCATCCATCACCACACTTAATTTTTGTTCAAGTTTTAGAAACTTTTCATTACTCCAGACAAGAAATAAAGTGAAAGATGAAAAAAGAAAAAAAGAAAAGGAAACTCTAATCCTCCCCTATCCCTAACCAACTCCCCTCAATTGTTGACTCGTAGTATTGGTATAGTACATTTGTTACTGTTTATGAAAAAATGTTGAAATACTACTAACTGTAGTATATAGTTTGCAATAGGTATATATTTCTTCCCTATATGCCCCTCTATTATTAACTTCTAATTGTATTGTCATACATTTGTTCTGGTTCATGGAAGTGATTTCTAGTATTTGTCCAGTTGATCATGGACATTGCCCACCATAGGATTCAGTTTTATACATTCCCATCTTTTGACCTCCAACTTTCCTTCTGGTGACATATATGGCTCTGAGCTTCCCCTTTCCACCTCATTCACACACCATTCGGCACTGTTAGTTGTTCTCACATCTTTCTACCGACACCCCTGTTCATTTCCAAACATTTAAGTTCATCCTAGTTGAACATTCTGCTCATACTAAGCAACCGCTCCCCATTCTTAAGCCTCATCCTATATCTTGGTACCTTATATTTCATGTCTATGAGTTTACATATTATAATAAGCTCCTATTAGTGAGACCCTGCAATAATTGTCCTTATGTGTCTGGCTTATTTCACTCAGTATATTGCCTTCGAGGTTTGTCATCAACCCATTTTTTTTTTAATATGGTTTTGTTCACTAACCATACATGCCAACCTAAGTAAATAATCGATGGTTCTCTGCATGGTCATATCTTTATGTGTTCACCACCTTCACCACTATCTATATAAGGGCATCTACATTTCTTCCACAAGGCAGGAGGGAGAGTCAAAGAAGGTAGAGAGGCAAAAGAAAGAGGAAAAAAAATGACAGCTAGGAAGCAGCAAAAGGAAAAATATCCTTAAATCAAAGTAGAGTAAAGAATCAGACAATACCACCAATGCCAAGTATCTAACATGCCTCCCCATTCCCCTCTCTTATCTGCATTTACCTTGTTATATCACCTTTGTTAAATTAAAGGAAGCATAATACAATGATTCTATTAGTTACAGTCTCTAGTTTATGTTGATTGCATCCCTCCCCCAATACCTCCCCATTTTTAACACTTTGCAAGGTTGACATTTGCTTGTTCTCCCTCATAAAAGAACATATTTGTACATTTTATCACAATTGTTGAATACTCTAGATTTCACCAAGTTACACAGTCCCGGTCTTTATCCTTTCTCCTTTCTTCTGGTGTCTCACATGCTCCCCACCTTCCTCTCTCAACCGTATTCATAGTTACCTTTGTTCAGTGTACTTACATTGTTGTGCTACCATCTCCCAAAATTGTGTTCCAAACCACACACTCCTGTCTTCTATCACTCTGTAGTGCTCCCTTTAGTATTTCCTGTAGGACAGGTGTCTTGTTCACAAAGTCTCTCATTGTCTGTTTGTCAGAAAATATTTTGAGCTCTCCCTCATATTTGAAGGACATCTTTGCTGGATATAGGATTCTTGGTTGGCAGTTTTTCTCTTTCAGTATCTTAAATATATCACACCACTTCCTTCTTGCCTCCATGGTTTCTGCTGAGAGATCCACACATAGTCTTATTAAGCTTCCTTTGTATGTAATGGATCGCTTTTCTCTTGCTGTTTTCAGGATTCTCTCTTTGTCTTTGACATTTGATAATCTAATTATTAAGCATCTTGGTGTAGGCCTATTCAGATCTCTTCTGTTTGGAGTACGCTGCACTTCTTGGATCTGTAATTTTATGTCTTTCATAAGAGGTGGGAAATTTTCATTAATTATTTCCTCTTTTATTGCTTCTGCCGTTTTCCCTTCTCTTCTCCTTCTGGGACACCAATGATACGTAGATTCTTGTACTTTGTTTCATCCTTGAGTTCCCGGAGATGTTGCTCATATTTTTTCATTCTTTTCTCCATCTGCTCCTTTGCATGCAGGCTTTCAGGTGTTTTGTTCTCCAGTTAATGAGTGTTTTTTCTGCCTCCTGAGATCTGCTGTTGTATGTTTCCATTGTGTCTTTCATCTCTTGTGTTGTGCCTTTCATTTCCATAGATTCTACTAGTTGTTTTTTTGAACTTTTGATTTCTGCCTTATATATGCCCAGTGTTTCCTTTACAGCCTCTAACTCTTTTGCAATATCTTCTCTAAACTTTTTGAATTGATTTAGCATTAGTTGTTTAAATTCCTGTATCTCAGTTGAAGTGTATGTTTGTTCCTTTGACTGGGCCATAACTTTGTTTTTCTTAGTGTAGGTTGTAATTTTCTGTTGTCTAGGCATGGTTTCCTTGGTTATCCAAATCAGGTTTTCCCAGACCATAACAGGCTCAGGTCCCAGAGGGAAGAAGAAATATTCAGTATCTGGTTTCCCTGAGGGTGTGTCTTAGAGAATTGCTCCACCCTGTGATGCCTCAGGTCACTGTGCTTTTCTACCCAGCAGGTGATGCCTGTTAGCCTCTAATTCTTGACTAGTGTGAGGAGGTGTGGCCATGTTCCCCAGGCTCTGGGATCTGGTTCTGAATGGAAAGGGCCCCACCCCTTTCCTCCTAGAGAAGATAGACCCCCTAAGGGGAGGTCGTTAGCATTTCAGTGGTCTCTCTCTCTGCTTGTGCTGTCTCCACCCTTCTCTGAGTCACAGACCTGGAAACTGAAAATGACTGGAGCTTTCTCCACTGAGCCAAAAAAGAAACAGATAGTCCCCTTCAGACCTAGTCCAAGGCACCCCTCCAGCTCTCCAAGGTCAGTCATCACCCAAAGCCTCTATCTGTTTTTTGGGGATTCGTACCTGTACTGAGCAGTTCATACTCGCTACGTAAAACCCCAGATGGAGCTCAGCTGAGCTATATTTGCTTGCTGGGAGAGAGCTTCTCTCTGGCACCACAAGGCTTTTCAGCTCAGGCTATGGGGGAGGGGGTCTTGTGACCTGGATCTGCAGGTTTTACTTACAGATTTTATGCTGTGTTCTCGGGCATTCCTCCCATTTCAGGTTGGTGTATGATGAGTAGATGATCTCATTTGTCCCCCCACAGTTATTCTGGATTATTTACTAGTTGTTTCTGGTTTTTTGTAGTTGTTCCAGGGGGACTACTTAGCTTCCAATCCTCTCTATGCTGCCATCTTGCCATCTCCTGACATTAGCATTTAAAATTCATTTTATTTCGCTTAAATACAGCAAAATGAACAGTACAGATTATGCCATATGATAAGGGATAAGACAGAGAAGAAAGCAAAGATATTTGCTTTACAGACAAATGCAAACATAATCATAACAAAACAAGGAGAAAAGATTCATGCCATCATAGTCCTCATTTCTGTAACTGGTCACGTGGCTGTAGTTCATATTTATCACTACCTTCTTCCACTATCCATTCCATGTTCCCTTTACCCTCAGAAAGCACTTCAGCTGGCCATGGTTCTTTGCCTGGTGGGGTGACCCAAACCTTCATTCCTGAAGTTTCTTGGCCATTGGTAGTCCTTCCTGGATTGGGTTGTTGCAGTTTTCCATTGACTTTAATCACAGGACATGGTAGTACTACGAGATGCCCTAGGGGATCTCCTGTATTCCAGGAAAACTCTTCTTTACTTCCATTGTATAGTTGCAGGGCTATTTCCCCTTGATAGTCAGGATCAATCACCCCAGCCAGTACAGTGATCCCCTTCCTTGCTTGTTGATTCAGAGGCATAAGAAGACCAAAGTGGCCAGGTGGCAGTCTTAACTTCCAGTTCAATGGGATTATTGTTGTGTTTCCTGGTGGAAGCACTCCTCCTTTTGGAACCAAGACCTGTAGACCAACAGAGCTTAAGTTTGCAGGGACAGGAAGCAAAAATTTACCTAGTGGACCATTAGGAGTGATAGTGAATGGTGCCACTCCTGTTTCTACCCCTTGATTCCTGGACCCATGAATCCTGGCTATGGGAGAAACAGCACCATAGAGTGGATGCTGATTCAGAGCATACACAGCCTCCTGGAGAACACTGCCCCAACCCTGCAAGGTATTGCCACCTAGTTGGCACTGTAACTGAGTCTTCAACAGGCTATTCAACCATTCTATCAACCCAGCTGCCTCTGGATGATGAGGAACATGGTAAGACCACAGAATTCCATGAGCATGTGCCCATTCCCTCACTTCATTTGCTGTGAAGTGAGTTCCTTGGTCCAAAGCAATGCTGTGTGGAATACCATGATGGTGGATAAGGCAGTCTGTAAGTCCATGGATGGTAGTTTTGGCAGAAGCATGTCGTGCAGGGAAGGCAAACCCATATCCAGAGTATGTGTCTTTTCCAGTAAGAAAAAATTGCTGCCCCTTCCATGATGGAAGTGGACCAATGTAATCAACCTGCCAGCAGGTAGCAGGCTGATCACCTTGGGGAATGGTGCCATATTGGGGACTGAGTGTGGGTCTCTGCTGCTGGCAGATTGGGCACTCAGCAGTGGCTGTAGCCAGGTCAGCCTTGGTGAGTGGAAGTCCATGTTGCTGAGCCCATGCATAACCTCCATCCCTACCACCATGACCACTTTGCTCATCAGCCCACTGGGCAATCACAGGAGTTGCTTGGGAAAGAGCCTGATTGGTATCCACCAAATGGGTCATTTTATCCAATTGGTTATTAAAATCCTCTGCTGAAGTCACCCGCTGGTGAGCATTCACATGGGACACAAATATCTTCATGCTGTTTGCCAACTCAGAAAGATCTATCCAAAAACCTGTTCCCCAGACTTCTTTGTCACCAAACATCCATTCATGTTCCTTCCAAGTCCCTGACCATCCAGCCAAACCATTAGCAACAGCCCATGAATCAGTATACAAATGCACCTCTGGCCAGTTCTCCTTCCAAGCAAAGTGAACAACCAGGTGCACTGCTTGAAGTTCTGCCCACTGGGAGGATTACCCCTCACCACTGTCCTTCAAGGACATCCCAGAAAGGGGCTTCAGTGCTGCAGCTGTCCACTTTTGGGTGGTGCCTGCATATCATGCAGAACCATCTGTAAAAAAGGCCTGAGTTTTCTCTTCCTCAGTCAACTGACTGTAAGGAACTCCCCAAGATGCCATAGCTGTGGGCTGAGAAAAAGAAGGTAAGGTGGAAGGAGTGGGAGCCATGGGCATTTGGGCCACTTCCTCATGTAACTTACTTGTACCTTCAGGACCTGCTCAAGCTCTATCTCATATATACCATTTCCATTTTATGATGGAGTGCTGCTGTGCACACCCAACTTTATGGCTTGGTGGGTCAGACAATACCCAACTCATGATAGGTAACTCAGGTCTCATGGTAACTTTGTGGCCCATGTTTAAGTCTTCTGTCTCTACTAAGGCCCAGGAGCAGGCCAACAGCTGTTTCTCAAATGGAGAATAGTTATCTGCAGACTATGGTAAAGCTTTACTCCAAAATCCTAAGGGCCTGCATTGTGATTCTCCTATAGGAGCCTGCCAAAGTCTCCAAACAGCATCTCTATTTGCCACTGACACTTCCAGCACCATTGGGTCAGCTGGATCATATGGTCCAAGCGGCAGAACAGCTTGCACAGCAGCCTGGACCTGTTGCAGAGCCTCATCTTGTTCTGGTCCCCACTCAAAACTAGAAGTTTCCTGGTCACTTGGTAAATGAGCCAGAGTATCACACCTAAATGAGGAACATGTTGCCAAAATCCAAAGAGGCCAACTGAGCATTGTGCCTCTTTTTTGGTCATAGGAGGGGCCAGATACAACAGCTTATCCTTCACATTAGAAGGAATATCTTGACAGGCCCCATACCACTGGACACCTAGAAATTTTACTGAGGTGGAAGGCCCCTGTATTTTTGTTGGATTTATCTCCAATCCTATGCCATGCAAATACCTTACCAACAAATCTAGAATAGTTGCTACTTCTTGCTCACTAGGTCCAATCAACATGATATCATCAATATAACAGACCAGTGTGATGTCTTGTGGGAGGGAGAAATGATCAAGATCCCTGCAGACAATATTATGACATAGGGCTGGAGAGTTGATATAACCCTGAGGTAGCACAGTGAATGTAAACTGCTGGCCTTGCCAGCTGAATGCAAACTGTTTCTGGTGGTCCTAACTGAGCTATTGAGAAAAAAGCATTTGACAGCTGAATAGCTGCATACCATGTACCAGGGGATATGTTGATTTGCTCAAGCAAGGATACCACACCTGGAACAGCAGCTGCAATTGGAGTCACCACCTGGTTAAGCTTATGATAATCCACAGTCATCCTCCAAGATCCATTTGTTTTCTGCACAGACCAAATAGGAGAGTTGAATGGGGATGTGGTGGGAATCACCACCCCTGCATCCTTCAAGTCCTTAAGAGTGGCATTAATCTCTGCAATCCCTCCAGGAATCCTGTATTGCTTCTGGTTCACTATTTTGCTAGGCAGGGGCAGTTCTAGTGGCTTCCACTTGGTCTTTCCCACCATAATAGCCCTCACTCCAGGAGTCAGGGAACCAATGTGAGGATTCTGCCAGTTGCTGAGTATGTCTATTCCAATTATGCATTCCAGCACTGGGGAAATAACCACAGAATTGGTCCAGGGACCCACTGGACCCATTGTGAGATGGACCTGAGCTAAAACTCCATCAATCACCTGACCTCCATAAGCCCCAACTCTGACTGGTGGACCAGAGTGATATTTTGGGTCTCTGGGAATTAATGTCACTTCTGAACCAGTGTCTAAATATCCACAAAATATCTGATCATTTCCTTTTCCTCAATACAGAGTTACCCTGGTAATAGGCTGTAGGTCCTCCTGGGGAAGGCTGGGAGGAAGATTAACAGTATAATTTTTTGGCAGTGTAATAAGGTCCTTCCCCAAGGATTCCTGGCCTTCCCTTCTTTCAAGGGGCTCTGGATTTGTAAATTGTCTCAAGTCTGGGAATTGATTAAGGGGCCATGGCTCTGTTTTTGTAATTCAAGGGAGACTTTTGTTCATGTGACCTAGAATTCTTTTGCCTATATAGTTCAAACAAGAATTTAGTCAACTACCCATCTATTTTACTAGTTGGTACTCCATGATCCACTAGCCAACGCCATAAGTCTCTGTGAGTCATATTATTTTGATTGCTGCTTTGAGCCTGTTTTCCATTATGGTAGCCATGCCCACCTTGTCTGTGGTGATTAACTGCAGCCACTTGGCTTCTGCTGTCTCGGGACCCAATTATCCCCATTGTGTTTATGGATTCTAGCTCAGTGACAGCAGTTCCTACAGTAATATCTGAACTACAGAGAAGGGCGACTACAGAGCTCTTCAGGGATGATGGAGCTAGTCTCACAAATTTATTCCTCGCAGTCCTGGTAAAACATGTGTCCTCTGGACATTCCAGGGGTGTGTGAGCAGATCTTTCATGATAAATCCACTCTAACATTCCAATCTCTCTAAGCCTTTGAATCCCCTCCTCCACATTGTACCAAGGCAGTTCTGGCATTTCAACTTCTGGTAATGCTGGCCACCTTTTGATCCATGTTTCAGCCAACCACCCAAACTGTTAACACCCTTTCTAACCCCTCGAGCTACAACATTGAATGCAGAATCTCTGTTTAGTGGACCCATATCAGAAAATTCAGCCTGATCCAACCTTATATTCCTTCCACCATTTCCCATACCCTTAATATCCATTCCCACACATATTCCCCTGGTTTCTGTCTGTATAAGTTGGAAAACTCATACTGTTCCTTTGGAGTATAGTGTACCTCCTCATGGGTCACACTTTGTATCTCACCCTTTGGGGCCTGTTGGGACTTTAGCATAGTTATAGGTCTTGAAGCAAAGACTGGTGGTGGGGTTGGGTCATGAAAAGAGTTAGAATTATCCCTCAAGCCATTTACCTCAGGACATTTTGTTGCATTTTCATCTCTTAAAACAGGATTAATCTCTCCAGACAGAGGAGTGAGGGCTGCTTCCTCAGGGGAGGTGATTACAGGATTAGCAGGCACTGAAGTGTTAATCTCTTTAGGTGGGGGTTGTGTGGCAGGCTCCTTAGGGCAGACTGGAGGTGGGGAAGCCATTTCCTTAGCACAGCCCTCTACAGGTAAATCTAATAGTGACTCAGCAGAATCCAGGGTTCCAATGTCCTCACTGCCATTATTATCAATCCGTATGTCCCCATCCCGTTTCTGGATCCCATTCTTTTCCAAACAATGCCTTTGCTTTAACAGCAGACAGCCTGAGAGGTTGAGATTTTAGTTTCCATTGTAAATCTGCTACTCACACAATGAGAGTCTGTGTCTGGTTTTCAGAAACTTCCAGTCTGTGGGCACAGGAAATAAGATTTTCTTTCAGGGCACACATAGAAACCTTTACATCTGTCATATGGCATTTAAGTTTTGAATTTGAAGCCTTTAGCTCATCCCTTTCTCTTACAACTGTATCCAAAGTATCTAAGAGCAGCCAGCCAACATCATTATACTTTTTAATACTGCAAAACTCTGTGAAGTTGTCAAAAACACTGTCACCCAGAGCCTTGCTTTGTACTAGAGTATGATTAGGAGAATCAAATGGTGCTATTTTGCATATCTCCTTTGCCAACTCATGCCATGGACTGTCAGTGCCCTCTTGATTATTGGAAATAGAGTCATTAGTGCCTTTGAATATAATCAGAGTAGAAAAGAAATTGTAAAAGCCCATTTTAAGATTCTGTTTCTCAAGAACCACTCCCAGTACCAAGTTGTATTAGTTAGGTTTCTCTAGGCAAACTGAATCAATGAGAGGTGTCTCTATCAGATTTTTTTAAAGTGACTCACACAACTGTAGGTATGCATGAGTCCAAATTCTGTAGAGCAGTCAGCAAACTGTCAACTCCAAGGAAGATGTCCGATGAACTCCTCAGGAAACGTACCATCAACTTTGATGAACTCCTCAGGAAATTCTTCACTGGGCAGCAGAAGAAGAAGTGAAGGTCCTCTAACTGTCTCACTTATGAGTCTTCAACTGATTAATTGGATTAAATCCAGCCAATTGCATTCTCTCATTGTGGAAGTCATGCCCTTTGGTGAGTCATCAGTCACAGATGCAGTCAATTGACTGATGATTTAATAAACCAGCCTGTTGGTTTTTTAACCAGCCACAAATGTCTTTGCAGCAATTGTTAGGCCAGTGTTTGCTTGACCAGACAGCTGGGTACTATCACCTTGCCAAGTTGACACATGAACCTAACCATCACACACACCATACATTCCATCCTAGTAAACAATTGATGGTTCCCTGTATAGTCACGTATGTTTGTACTCACCACCCTTACCACTATCTATATAAGGACATATCCATTTCTTCCACAAAGCAGGAGGAAGGGTTGAAGAAGTTAGAGAGGCAAAAGAAAAAGAAAAAAGAAAGAGAAAACAATCATGACAGCCAGGAATAAGCAAAAGGAAAGATAACATTAAACTAAAGTAGAATAAAGAGTCAGACAACATTATCAATGCCAGGAGTCCCATAACCCTCCTTTATACCCCCTCTTATATGCATTTAGTCTTGGTATATTGCCTTTGTTATATTAAAAGAATCATAATCAAGGTTTCTGTTAATTATAGTCTCCAGCTTGCATTGATTATATTTTTCCACAAATACCTCCCTATTTTTAACACCTTGCAAGTTTGACTGTCATTTCTTCTCCCTCATGAGAAAACATATTTGTACATTTTATCACAATTGTTGATCACTCTACATTTCACTGAGTTATACAGTCCCAGTCTTAATCTTTCCTCTTTCCAGCCGCTGTCCCACATGATCCTAACCTTCCTCTTTCAACCATACTCAAGTCATCTTTGTTCAGGGTACTTATATTGCTGTGCTCCCATCACCAAAAATTGTGTTCCAAACCTCTCACTCCTGTTTTTTTTCCTATCTTTAGTGCCCCCCTAGTATTTCCTGTAGAGCAGGTATCTTGTTCACAAACTCTGCCATAGTTTGTCAGAGAATATTTTAAGCTCTCCCTCATATTTGAAGGACAGTTTTGCCAGACATAGGATTCTTGTTTGGTGTTTTTTCTCTTTCAGCATCTTAAATATATCATCCCACTTCCTTCTTGCCACCATGGTTTCTATTGAGAAATCCACACATAATCTTATTAAGTTTCCTTTGTATGTGAAGGATTGCTTTTCTCTTGCTGCTTTCAGGCTTCTCTCTTTGTCTTTGACATTTGATAATCTGATTATTAGGTGTCTTGGCATAGGCCTATTCAGATCTATTCTGTTTGGGGTGTGCTGCACTTCTTGAAACAGTAATTTTATGTCTTTCTTAAGATATGGGAAATTTTCATTGATTATTTCCTCTATTATTGCTTCTGCCCCTTTTCCCTTCTCTTCTTCTGGGACACCCATGACACGTACATTCCTGCATTTCATTTTGTCATTCAATTCCCATACATGTTGCTCATATTTTTCCATTCTTTTCTGTGTAGGCTTTCAGGTGCCTTGTTCTTTTCTGTGTAGGTTTTCAGGTGCCTTGTTTTCCAATTCCTGAGTATTTTCTTCTGCCTCTTGAGATCTGCTGTTTTATGTTTCCATTTTGTCTTTCATCTCTTTTGTTGTGCTTTTCATTTCCATAGATTCTGCCTGTTGATTTTTGAATTTTCAGTTTCTGCCTTATGTATTCCCAGTGTTTTCTTTATAGCCTTTGGCTCTTTTGCCATATCGTCCATAAACTTTTCAAATTGATTTAGCATTTGTTGTTTCAAATCCTGTATCTTAGTTGAAGTATAAGTTTTTTCCTTTGACTGGGCCATAAGTTCATTTTTCTTAGTGTAGGTTGTAGTTTACTGTTGTTTAGGCATCTGGATTCCTTGGTTACCCCAGTCAGGTTTTTGCAGACCAGAACAGTCTCAGGTCCCAGAAGGAAGAAATACTCAATAATCAGTTTCCCTGATTGTGTGTCTTAGAGGATTGACACAACCTGTGCTTTTCTGCCCAGCAGGTGGTTCCTGTCAGCCTGTCACTCCAGTCTGGTTTAAGGAGGTGTGGCCCATGGCTGTTTTCCCCCAGGCTCTGGGGTCTTGTTCTGAATGGAAGGCAGGTAGTAGAGCTTGGTACAACCTTCTTCCTCTTAGGGAAGATATGCCCATTAGGGAGTTTTCATTTGCATATAAATAGATTCTTTGTTTCTCTGACTCTGCTATCTCCATCCCTGCCTGGGTCAGAGTGCTGCAAGTTTAAAATGACTGAGGCTTTCTCTACTGCAGAGCACTGCTAGCTGAAAATGACTGAGTCTTTCTACACTGAGCCCCCCAGGTTGAGAGTAAAAAAAGGGACAGAAAGTCCTGTTTCAGGGTCAGTCCATGGCCCCCAAATTCACCCATCAACTGGAGATAGTACCTGGTCCTCTGGGCTCCCTGTCTTGAGAGGGAGAAGTCCCCTGGCTCTTCAAGTTCAGTTGTCACTAAAAGCCTCTCTGTTTGTTGGGGATTTCCAGCTTGCATTGATCAGTCCATGTTTGCCTATTAAAATCTTAGTTGAAGCTGGGCTAGGTATATTCACTTGTCCAGAGAGTGCTGCAATGTAGCGCAGCAAGGGTTTGCAGTTCAGGCTGCCATGAGAAAAGGGGTCTTAGCTCAGGTCCACAGATTTTACTTACAGATTTTATGCTGCAATCTCAGACATTTCTCCCCAAACCAGATTGCTGCATGATGTGTGGACAGTCACAGTTGTTCCCCAGAAGTTATTCCATATCTTTTACTCATTGTTCCTGGTTGTTTATTAGTTGCCCTGGGGGGACTAACTAACTTCCACTCCTCTCTATGCTGCCATCTTCTTGCCTCTCTGCTCCCCCTCATTTTTAAAGGATGATTTTGCTGGATAAAAAATTCTGGACTGGTGGTTTTTCTATTTCAGTACCTTAAATATATCATACCACTGCTTTCTTGTCTCCATGTTTTTTGATTAAAATTTAGGACTAAGTCTTATTGAGCGTCCCTTGTATGTAATGAACCACTTTTCTCTTGTTGGTTTGATAATCCTCTCTTTATCTTTGACATTTGACATTCTGATTGGTATGTTTCTTGGAGTAGATCTAATAGGATTTATTCTGTTTGGAGTATGTTGCATTTCTTGGACATGTACCTTTATGTCTTTAATAAGAGTTGGGAAATTATTAGCCATCATTTCCTCAAATATTCTTTCTGCCCCCTTTCCCCCTCTCTTCTCCTCTGGGATACCCATGATGCATCTATCTGTGTGCTTTATGCTGTCTTTCAAGTCCCTGAGACTCTGCTCCATTTTTTCCATTCTTTTCCCCATCTCTTCTTCTGTTTGCAAGATATCAAATGTACTATCCTCTAGTTCACTGATACTTACTTCTGCCTGTTCAAATCTGCTGTTGTATTCCACCAGTGTTTTTTATGTCTTCTATTGTGACTTTCATTCCCATAAGTTCTGACATATTTTGCATGCTTTCAAATTCTTCTTGCTTACCCAGTGTCTTTTTAATATCCTTCATCTCTTTTGCCATATTTATATTTACCTCCTTGAATTGATTTAGATTTGTTTGAAGATCATTGATTAGTTGTTTCAAATCCTGTATCTCATTTAAAGTTTTAAATTGTTCCTATGACTGAGGCATATCTTCCTGTTTCTTAAACTATGTGTTTTGATTTATTGCTTTTGTCTGGGGATCTGATATTCTTGATACACTTACTCTGCAGGTCAGTTTCTCTCTCTGGCCTAGGGTTTTCTTGTTGATTGGCTTTGTGCTAAAGCTCTTCTTTGACACTTTGTTCAACTTATTTTAGACCTTTAAAATAGCTCATGTTAAACTGATTAGAATTTTTTCAGCTCTTATTCATCTGATTCTTGCCCTCCATATATGGTACAATATTTGAGATTGCATTATTTGTGTGAATGATTCACACCCATAAGAAAGCTTCCTTTCCCTTGTTCCTCTCCTGTCAATATTGACTATTCTGTTTTTGATTTGCCTTTATGTTTTTAACAACCCTTTCATTACTTAAAGCTTCTTTTACCTAGAGGGTTAATTCTGGAAGGAATTTCCCCCTGGAGAGGACCTTCCCAAATCAGGATTTCCCACACAAAACAGGCCCAGGGTCCATATAGGGGGTGTATATTTGTTCCTAATTGCTCTGTGGAAGAGATCTGGAAAGAAACCAGTCTTCTCTATGACATCTCCATGATTCTCTGCTTTCCTGGTATTCTGAGATGACACTCCAGGCAACTGTTCCCCACAGTCCTAATGTGGTACTGAAACTTTAATTCTCAACTGAGACCACCCCTGCTGGGGGCATGTGTGAGACAGAGGCTGCCAACTGCTTTGGGCTGGAGTGGGTTGAAACTTTGCTCAGATAGCAGACCCTGCTATCTGAATTTTCTAATCAACAGCTACAGTATGTGCTGGGCCATAACCCTCACTTTTCTTGGAGAAGAGTTACCCTTCAGTAAACTGTTCCTTGCAGCCCAAAGAAGTTACAATCTCTCTCAAACAGCTATACTTTCTCCCTTGACAGGGTGAGGGCTGAAACAGAAGTTTCTGGCTGCTTTCTGTCATGCACAGTTTGAAACTGTAGCTGTGATTGTAGCTGGAATCCTACAATCTGAATTTGCTAATCAAAAACTGCATTTGGTGCAAAGCCTTGTACTTTTCTTGGGGAAGATCTGCCCTTCAGCAAATTGTCCCCCACCACACTGAGAAGTTACTTTGTCTTGCTAACAGCTCCCAATTCCTCCCTTAATGGGGGAAGTGTTGAAACAGAGGCTTCCAGCTGCTGTCTTTCCTGGGTGGATTGAAACATTAGATGTGCTCAGAGTTGGAACCCAGCAATCTTAATTTTGCTAATCAAAAGCCACAATTGATGCCCAGACATACTTCCTCCCCCCACAAGTTATTTGGAAAGAGGGCTTCTATTTCCAGACAGTGGCTTTTGGGGCGGCCTGCTGCACTAGTGAGTGATGGGCAGCAGCTTCCACAGTGTGAGGAGTTCTACTTATGGATCTTCACTGCAGTTTATCAGTCTCTTCCTTCAGCTCTTCCCTGGATTACCTATGGGGTTCTTATCTCTGGAACCCACTGAAAAATTGTTTCAGCTGGTTCATGTTTATTTACTAACTTCCCTGGAGGATAAACTGAATCCTAGAGCTCCCTAATACACCATCTTGAAACTCACTCTCCTATCTCTTTTCCTTTAATAGATTTTGATTTAAGTTTTGCATATGGTGTGAGATGGGGTCAACCTCCATTCTTTTCTATATGGATACCCAGTTTTCTAATCATCATTTTTCAAGAAACTGTTCTTTCCCAATTGAGTGGGTATAGGAGGCTTGTCAAAAATCAACTGGCAATAGATGTGGGGATCTCACTTTGATTTTATTGGGCTATATATCTACCATTCTACTGGTACCACGTAGTTTTGACGACTGAAGTTTTGTAATAGGAATAAGAGTTAGGAACTGTAAGTCCTCCAACTTTGTTCTTCTTTTTCAAGATTTTTTTTTTTTATATTCAGGGCCCCTTTCCTTACAAATAAATTTGATAATTGTCCTTTGCATTTCATCAAATTCTGTTGCAATTTTGATTGGTATTGTGTTAAATATGTAAATAATTTTGGGTAGAATGGACATCTTGAAAATATTTAGTCTTCCAATCCATGAACATGGAATATCCTTCCATTAATTTAGAGCTTCTTTGAGTTATTTTAGCAAAGTTTTGTAGTTTTCCATATATTAATATTTTACATCCTTCATTAAATTTATTCTGAAATATTTCATTCTATACATTGCTTTTGTGAATGGAAATTTTCTCTTGTTTTACTCCTCAGATCCATTTCTTACTAGTATAAAGAAATACTATTGATTTTTAAGTTTTCAATTTGTTCCCAGCCATTATGCTGAATTCATTTATTAGCTCTAGTATCATTGTTGTAGTTTTTCAGGACTTTCTATCTATAGGACCATATTATCTGAAAATAGTGAAATATTTTTTACATGTTCCTTTCCAATTTGGATGTTTTTTTATTTTGTTTTCTGACCTAACTGCCCTTTCTAGAACTTCCAATACAATGTTGAATACCAGTGGTGACAGGGGGCATCCTTGTCTTGCTCCAGATCTTGGAGGGAAAGCTTTCAGTCTCGCAACTGAGTATGAAGTTAGCTGTGGGTTTTTCATATACACCCTTTATTGTTTTGAGTAAGTTTCCTTCTATTCCTATTTTGAAGTGTTTTTATCAAGAAGGGATGCAGAGTTTTGCAAAATGCTTTTTCTGCATCAATTGAGATAACCATGAGGTTTTCCCCTTTTGTTTTGTTCTTGTGTTGTATTACCTCAATTGATTTTCTTAGGTTGAAACACCCTTGCATACCTGGGATAAAACCAACTTGATCATGGTGTATAGTCCTTTTAGTCTGCTGTTGGATTCCATTTGCTAGTATTTTGTTGAGGATTTTTCATCTAGATTCATAGTAGAAATTGGTCTCTAATTTTCTTTTCTTGTAGTATCTGTATCTGGCTTTGGTATTAGGGTGATGTTCTCATAGAATGAATTAGGTGAGTGTGCTGATTTGAATCTATTATGTACCCCATAAAAGGCCATGCTCTCTTAATCCATCCCTGTGGTGACAGACCTATTGTTGTGTTGGAACTTTTGATTAGCTTGTTTCCATGGAGATGTGACCCAGCCTATTCCAGGAGGGTCTTAATCCCCTTTATGGAGTCCTCTATGAGATGATAAAAGATGAAACTCAGAGAAGCTAAGAGAGAAACACCCAGAGACATTTTGGAGAGACAAAACCATATTGAAACAAGGTTATGTGAGTGAAGAACCAGCAGATGCTGGCCATATGCCTTCCCATGTGACAGAGGAACCACATATGCCATTGGCCAATCTTCAGAGTAGGTATGGTCCTGTTGATGCCTTAATTGGGACATTTTCATGGCCTTAGAATTGTAACTTGTAACTTAATAAGTCCCCATTGTTAAAAGTCAACCCATTTCTGTTACATGCATTCTGGCAGCTTTAGCAAATCAAAGCAATAATGTTCCCTCCTGTTCAAATTTTTGTGAAAAATTTGAAAAGGATTGTTATTACTTCTTCTTGGAATGCTTGGTATAATTCACCTGTGAGGACATCTTGTACTGGTCTTTCTTTCATTGGGAGGTTTTTAATGACAGATTGAATCTCTTTACTTGTAATTGGTATGTGGAGATCTCCTATTTCTTCTAGATTCAGTGTAGGTTGTTTGAGATTCTAGATATGTATATATTTCATCTAAGTTGTCTAATTCTTTGGTCTACAGTTGTTCATTTTATCCTCTTATACTCCCTTTTATTTCTGTGGGGTCAGGATTAATGCCTGTCTCTCCTTTCTGATTTTATTAGTTTCTTCCATAATTTTACTTTGTCAATTTTACTGTTTGTCAAATATATTGATCTTCAAAATTTTTGGTTTTGTTACTGCACTCTATTGTTTTGTTATCCTCTGTTTCTTTTATTTCTACCCTAACATTTATTTTCTCCATTATAAAGCTTTGTCTTTAATTTCCTTTTCCTTTTCTATTTCCTCCTGAATTGAAATTAGGTCTTTGATTTTGCTCTTTCTTCTTTTTTTTAATGTATGCATTTGGGCTTTAAGTTTCCCTTTCAGCCATGCATTCACTGCACCCCTTCAGTTTAGATAAGATGTGTTCTCATTTTTGTTCTTGAGATGAATTAAAATGAGTGTTAATGGATTAAACTCCTCAATCAAAAGACACAGATCAGAAGAATAGATTAAAAAGTGTGCTCCAAACTATATATTGTTTACAAGAAAATCACATTAGGCAAAAAGATGCAATAAAGTTGAAAGAGAAAGGATGGAAAAAAATTCCATGAAATTACTAGTCAAAAAAAGCTGGAGTAGTTATACTAATATCAGACAAAATAGACTTAAATAACATAGACATTATTCTTTAGCCTGCTGATTGCTTTAGAGTTTGTTATTTAAGTTCCAAATATATGGGGATTTTCCAATTCTCTGCCTGTTATTGATTTCTGGCCTCATTCCTCTAGGACTTGAGAAGATGCATTGTATGATTTTTATCTTTTCACATCTATTAAGACTTTACTTGTGACCCAACATATGGTCTATCCTGATGAATGATCCATGTTCATGTGAGAAAAATGTATAATCCTGCTTTTGGGGGATATGTCTGTTAGGTGTACTTCATTTATAATATTTTTCAAGTTCTCAGTTTCCTTATTGATCTTCCATCTGGATGTTCTATTGATGAGAGTGCTGTATTAAAGTCTCCAACTTCTAGTGTAGAGGGGTCTATTTTTAGCTTCACTTTTGCTAGCATTTGCCTCATGTATTTTCAGGTACCTTGGTTAAGTGCATAAATATTTATAATTGTTATTTCTTCTTAGAGGCTTGAACAGTTTTGTTAATATATAGTGTCTTTCTCTGTCTCTTGTAACAGCTTTTGTCTTAAAGCCTACTTTGTCTGATATTAATATAACTACTCCAGCTTTTTTTGACTAGCATTTTCATGGTATTTCTTTTTCCATCCTCTTTCAACTTTATTGCATCTATTTGCCTAAGGTGACTTTCTTGTAAAC
The DNA here is from genome assembly GCF_015220235.1 of Choloepus didactylus. Lineage (NCBI taxonomy): Eukaryota > Metazoa > Chordata > Mammalia > Pilosa > Megalonychidae > Choloepus > Choloepus didactylus. The sequence goes on along the minus strand of NC_051334.1, from coordinate 94,368,582 downwards.
AACATATAGTTTGCAACTCACTTTTTAATCTATTAGTCCAATCTGTGCCTTTTGATTGAAGAATATAATCCATTAATATTCAGCATTATTACTGTAAAAGCAGTAATTAATGTCAGCCATTTTCTTCTGATTTTTGTCACATTTTTTCTCTTTTCCTTCATTTCAACCTCTTTTTTTGTGTACTTTATCTTTTGTGATGTTTCTGACTGATCCCTTTCTCATCTCTGTTTCTGTATATTTTAAGGTACTTTTGTTTCCCCTTTTTATGTTGTTTTTGTCTCATGTTACCTCCTTTTATGTTTCCTGTCCATTATCAGGAAACATGACTTTTTCAATTATATTCTGACTCATGGAATTAAAGAGTAGAGTTGTATTTTGAGGATACAGTACTATTGGGTTTTCTATTTACCCATTTAATTACCTTTTCTGATGATCTTCATTTCTTCACACTTCATGCTACTCTCTGCTGTCTTTTTATTTCAACCTGGAGAACTTCATTTAGTTATTCTTGTAGGGTCAGTCTTTTGTTGTGAATACTCTCAGTTTCTGCTTATCTGTGAATATTTTAAACTCTCCCCCATTTTTGAAGGCAGTTTTGCCAGAAAAAGTATTTTTAGTTGGCAGTTTCTCTCTTTCAGTACCTTAAATATATCACACCAGGACCTTCTTACCTTCATGTTTTCTGATGAGAAAATGGTGCTTAGTCTTATTGCAGATCACTTGTATATGACAAATGAATTTTCTCTTGATGCCTTCAGAATTCTCTCTTTATCTTTGGCATTAGACATTCTGATTAGTATGTGTCACAGAGTAGGTCTATTAAGATTTAATCTCTTTGGAGTACATTGCAATTCTTGGACATGTGTCTATATATATATGCCCTTCATAAGAGCTGGAAATTACTGGCCATGATTTCCTCAAATATTATTTCCATCTCTTTTCCCTTCTCTTCTTCTTCTGGGACACAAATGTTTGTGTTTTTTTAATTCAGTTTTATTGAGATATATTCACATACCATACAATCACCCAAAGTGTACAATCAATTGTTCACAATACCATCATATAGTTGTGAATTCATCCCCACAATTTTGAACATTTTCATTAATCCCCCCAAAAATAAAATAAGAATAAAAATAAAGTAAAAAAGAACACTTAAAACATCCAATTCCCCATCCCACCCTATTTTTCATTTAATTTTTGTCCCCATTTTTCTACTCATCCGTCTATATACTGGAAAAGGGGTGTGTAAGCTACAAGGTTTTCACAACCACTTGGTCACACCATATAACATACATAGTTATACATTCATCTTCAAGAATCAAGGCTACTGGGTTGCAGTTTGACACTCTAAAAACTAAAAAGGGGTACCTATATAGTACATAAGAATACCCTCCAGAATGATCTCTTGACTCCACTTGAATTCTCTCAGCCACTGAAAATTTATTTTGTTTCATTTTGCTTCCCCCTTTGGGCAAGGAAACCTCCTCAATCCCACAATGCCAGGTCCAGACTCTTCTCCAGGAATCATGTCCCATGTTACCAGGGGGATTTATACTCCTGGGAGTCATGACCTCTGTAGGGGGAAGGGCAGTGAGTTTACCTGCTGAGTAGGCTTAGAGAAAGGCAGGCCACCTCTGAGCCCAAAAGAGGTTGTCTAGGGAAGAAACTTAGGCACAATTATAAGTAGGTCTAGCCCCTCTATTGCAGTGACAAGCTTCATAAGGACAAGCCCCAAGATTGAGGGTTCAGCATACTAAATTTGTAGTCCTCAATGCTTGTGAGAATATCTCTCCCTAGATGGGATAGTTTGACATTTCCACATTTTTACCCAATTTTTTAGGGAGGTCTTGCAAATACATTTTATTCTCTGCCCAAATTACCTTGGGATGTATTGGGATTTCACACTAGCCTGTACAAACCTCCTAGTTCTCACTTCCTGATCAAAGTTCCATGTAATTATGGTGTTTGAATAAACTGGCCATAGAAGTTAAATTATTTAGTGTGCTACAGAAAATATAGATCCTGCACTAAATAAACATCTCTTCGCTTGGCCTCACACAGAATTTGAAGTTTTAAAATGCTGTCAGTATCACCCTTTACCCTTTGGCCTGATTTGACAAGTCCTAACCAGATCTGCTTCATTCATATCTCTAATTGTAGTCTGAACTGCATTTCAGCCTTTTTAGCAGTTGCTGTATGAGGTAATACTAACATTCATAGCTGCCAAAATCTAGCTTTGAATCTCAGATATCACACAGATACCCAAAGTTCCAGAGACTGATCAGGTTATACACAAAGCTCGGCGTCCCAGAATTAAAAGATAAACATTACAACTCAGGAATAGATGTGACTGCTGTAAGAGCTTAAAATCTATGGACCTTTACAATAAGCATTACCCTGATTATCTGCGGTATAAGATTCAATTCTCAGAGTTTAGACATTATAGTTAGTCCATACTAGTGAGGCATCACAATGTTTATCTTTTTTTTGTCTGGTGTATTTCATTCAAAATGCTGTTCTCAGTAAAAATTCACTTAGTTGCTTGTCTCACAACCTCATACCTTCTTGCAATCACTTAATATTCTATTGTGTGCATACACCACAGTTCATCATTTTGTTCATCAGTGGATGTAAACTTAGGCCACCTCCATTCATTGCAATCATGAATACTGCCACAATAAACACCAGTATGCAAATGTCCATTCCTGTCCCTTCTCTCAGTTCTTCCAAGTGTATACCCAATAATGAGATTGCAGGACCTTATACCACCTATAAAGAACCACCACACTGTCTTTCAGGTAGGCTGTACCAATTTATTTCCTCACTCTTTGTGTTTGCTAGTGCTGCTGTCATGCAAAATACCAGAAATGGATTGGCTTTTATAAAGGGGATTTATTCAGGTAAAAATTTAAAGTTCAAAGGCCATAAAAGTGTCAAAACTAAGGCATCAACAAGGGGGTACCTTAATTGAAAGAAGGCCAATGGTGTCTGGAACACCTCTTTCAGTTGGGAAGGCACATAGCTGGTGTCTTCTTGTCCTTTTATCCTGGGTTGCATTTCAAAATGGCTTTCTCTAAAATGTCTCTGGCCTTCTGTCTTTCTTAGCTTCTCTCAGCTCTCTGCTTGGTATTCCTGGGGCATTTCTCTCTAAGCATCTGGGAGTCCTTTCTTAGCTTCTCTGAGGCAAAATCTGAGATTCATCTCTTAGCTTAGTATCTCCAAAAGTACTTCTGTCTGCATCTCCAAGCATCTCCAGGTGTCAGCAAACATCTGGGTCTGTGTTGACTCTTAGAGTCTCTCTTAAATACTCCAGTGAAGTAATCAAGACCCTTCCTGAATGGGGAGGAACACACCTCCATGGAAATAATTCAATCAGAGTTTCCACCCTAATCTAAAGACTAATCAATCTCTCCCCAAAATATTGCATTAAAGAATATGTCTTTCTGGGGGACATAATACATCCAAACTGGCATACCCTACAGTAGGGAATGGGTATATCCCTCTCTCCACATTTTCTCCAGCACTTGTATCCCTCTGTTTATTTTCCCCTGCAATTTTATGGAGATATATTCATATACTATGCAATCAATTGTTCACAATATCATCATATAGTTGTGAATAAGTGTGCCTCTTTCTCCACATCATCTACAGCACTTGTAATTTTCTGTTTTTCTTTTTGATAAAGGACATGGTATGACATTCTATTTTTGAGGTCCTGTTTGATTTCTTTTAACAGTGTTTTGCAGTTTTCTGTGTATAAGTCTTTTGTAACCTTGATTAAGTTTACACCTAAATAGTTGATTCTTTTGGTTGCTATTGTATATGGAATATTTTTAATTTCATCCTCTGGTTACTCATTACTTGTATATAGGAATACTACTTATTTTGCATCTTGATTTGTACTATGCCACTTTGCTGTGTTCATTTATTAGCTCTAGTAACTTTGTTGTAGATTTTTCTGGATTTTCTACATATAGGATCATGTCATCTGCAGATAGTGAAAGTTCTACTTCTTCCTCTCCAATTTTGATGACCTTTATTTCTTTTTCTTGCCTAATTGCTGTAGCTAGAACTTCCAGCACAATGTTGAACAACAATGGTGACTGTGAGCATCTCCCTCTTTTCCTGATCTTAGAGGGGAAACCTTTCAGTCTTTTCCCACTGAGGATGTTAGCTGTGGGTTTTCCACATACTGCCTTCATCATATTGAGAAAGTTCCCTTCTATCCCTACCTTTTGAGTGTTTTCATCAAGAAAGAATGTTGAATTTTGTCAAATGCCTTTTCTGCAATGATCAAGATGATAATGCACTTCTATTTTGATTTATTGATGTGGTGCATTACATTAATTTATTTTCTTGTATTGAACCAGCCTTGCATACCTGGAATACATCCCATATGGTCGTGGTGTATATTTCTTTTAGTGTGCTGCTGTATTTGGTTTGCAAGTATTTTGTGGAGGATTTCTGCATCTATATTCATTAAAGAGATTGGTTTATAATTTTCTTTTCCCTAATATATTTGTCTGACTTTGGTATTAGGATGATGTTGGCCTCATAGAATGAGTTATGCAGTTTTCCATCCTCTTCAATTTTTTGAAGAATTTGAGCAGTATTGGTACTAATTCCTTCTTAAATGCTGGGTAAAATTCACAAATGAAGCCAACTGGTTCTGGGTTTTCTTTTTTGGGAACTTTTTGTTGACCAACTGTTCCAGTTTGCTTATGCTGCTATTTTGCAAGACACCAGAAATGGATTGGCTTTTATAACATGGGTTTATTTGCTTACAAAGTTATAGTCTTAAGACCATAAACTGTCCAAAGTAAGGCATCAACAAGAGGATACCTTCACTGAAAGATGGTCATTGGCATCTGCAAAACCTCTGTTAGCTATGGAAGGCACGTGGCTTGTGTCTCCTTGCTCTAAGGTTGCGTTTCAAAATGGTGTTCTCTGAAATGTTGCTTTTGGGGCATTTCATCCTCTTTTAGCTACAGCGCCTCTTCAAAATGTCACTCTCAGTTGCTCTGAGGTCTCTCTGTCTGTGAACTCCTTTGTAGGACTCCAGTCATCCAATTAACATCCACCCTGAATGGGCAGGGTAATACCTCCATGGAAATTATCCAATCAAATGTTTCACTCACAGTTGATTGAGTCACATCTCCATGAAAACAAAGAATTCCAATATAATCCACACTAATATGTCTGCCCCCACAAGATTGCATCAAAGAACATGGCATTTTGGGGACATAATATATCCAAACTGGCACAGTGACTCAGTTTACTTGTGATTGGTTTGTTGAGGTCATCTATTTCTTCTCAAGTCAGTGTTGGTTGTTCATGCTTTTCTAGGAAGTTATCAGTTTCATCTAAGTTGTCTAGTTCATTAGCATATAGTTTCTCATATTATCCTCTTATCATCTCATTTATTTCTTTGGGGTCAGTAGTTATGACCCTTTCTCATTTCTGATTGCATTTATTTGCATCCTCTCTCTCTTTTTTTAGCCTAGCTAAGTGTTCATCAATTTTATTGATTTTCTCAAAGAACCAACTTCTGGTTTTGTTGATTCTCCTTGTTTTATTGTTCTCAATTTCATTTATTTCTGCTCTAATCTTCATTATTTCTTTCCCTCAGTTTGCTTTGGGATTATTTTGCTGTCCTTTCTCCTATTCCTCCAGGTGAAGAGTTAATTCCTTAATTTTTCCTCTTTCTTTTCATCTATTATAGGCATTTAAGGCAACAAATATCCCTCTCAGCACTCTCTCTGCTGTATCCCATAAGTTTTTTTATGTTGTGTTTTCAGTTTCGTTTGCCTCAAGATATTTACTAATTTTTGCTGTATTTGTTCCTTTTACCACTGGTTGTTTAAATGTGTGTTGTTTAGCCTCCATATATTTGTGATATTACCAACATTCTGCCTGTTATTGACTTCCAAGTTCATTCCATTTTCATCTGAGAAAGCATTTCATATAAGAATATTTTTAACTTTTTGTGACTTGCTTTGTGATGCAACATGTGGTCTACCCTAGAGAAGGATCCATGAACACCTGAAAAAAATATGTATCCTGATGCTGCAGGATGTACTGTTCTATAAGTGTCTGTCAAGTCTAGTTCATTTATTGTACAATTCAACATCTCTGTTTCCCTATTGATCCTCTGTCTAGATGTTCTATCTATTGAGAGCTCTGTATCAAAGTTTCCAAATATTAGTGTAGAATTATCTACTTCTCGCTTCAGTTTTGTCAGTTTTCCTCATTTACTTTGGGGCACTCTGGCTAAGTGCATAAATATTTATGATTGTTATGTCTTCTTGATGAATTGTCACTTTTATTAATATATAGTGTCCCCCCTTTTACCTTTTAATTATTTTACATTTGAATTCTAATTTCCCTGATATTAATATTGCTACCCTGCTCTTTTCTGGTTGTTGTTTGCGTGAATTACCTTTTTCCAAACTTTCACTTTCGAACTGTTTTTGTCCTTGTGTCTAAAGTGGGTATTTTTTGTAGATGGCATATTGATGTGTCCTGTTTTTTACTCCATTCTGCCAGTCTATGTATTTTTATTGAGTTTAATCCATTAACATTTAGTTTTATTACTGTAAGGCAGTACTTTTGTCCACTATTTTGTCTTTTGGATTTTATATGTCATATCTTATTTTATTTATTATCACACTTTATACACTTCTGTTCTGGATTGCCAATGCTGCTGTTTTGCAAAATGCTAGAAATGGATTGGCTTTTATAAAGGGGGTTTATTTGTTTACAAAGCTACAGTCTGAAGGCCATGAAAATGTACAAATTAAGGCATCAAAACAAGTATACCTTTACTGAAGGAATGCCAATGGCATCTGGAAAACCTCTGTTAGCTTGGAAGGCATCTGGCTGGCATCTGCTGATCCTGGGTTGTGTTCCAGCTTCTCTCTCAGCACCTGGGTGTTCTTCAAAATGTTGCTCTTGGGGCATTTTGTCCTCTCTTAGCTTCTTCAGAGCAAACTTTGGAGTAAGTCTGCTTTAAATGGCCATCTCCAAAATGTCTCTCTCAGTTGCTCTCCAAAATGTCACTCACAGGTGCCTTGAGTTCCTTCTGTTTGTCAGCTTGCTTATATGGCTCCAGTAATTTAATTAAGACAAACCCTGAATGGGTGGGGTAACACCTCCATGGAAATTATCCAATCAAAATCTTGTCCACAGTTGATTCAGTCACATCTCCATGGAAACACTCAATCAATAGATTGCAACCTAATCAACACTAATACACCTTCATTTCTACATTCTTCTGCAAACCTCTCTCTCCTGTTGTTTCCTATCAGCCTGTAGCATTCCCTTAAGTATTTCTTATAGAGCAGGTCTCTTATTCACAACTCTCTCAGTGTCTATTTTTTTTAAATAGTTTAATCTCCCCCACAGTTTTGAAAGACATTTTTGATGTATATATAATTCTGAGTTGGCAGTTCATCTCTTTCCATATCTTAAACATATACCACTGCCATCTCACCTCCATGGTTTCTGAAGAGAAATGCATACATGGTATTATCAAGCTTCCTTAGTGTGTGATGGATTGCTTTTCTCTTGCTGCTTTCAGAATTCTCTTTGTCTTTGACATTGGACAATCTAATCAGTAAGTGTCTTGAGTTGATCTAATGGGAACTGTTGCCTTTGGCATACACTGCATTTCTTGAGTCTAATTTTATGTCTTTCATAAGAGCTGGGAAATTTTCAGTGATTATTTCTTCTGTTATTCTTTCTGTCCCTATTCCCTTCTCTTCTCCTTTTGGGAGAAGTGTTGTTTTGTCTCCTTACTATACTGTATTGTATGATATTTTTTATTTTTCTTTATATTATTTTTTTATTATTCACCAAAGAAACACTTTTTCATAATAATCTATATGTTCAAATGCTGACTGTGGTGATAAATGTGCAACTATGTGATGATGTGAACAACTGATTGTACACTGTGGGTGGTTGTATGTTATGTGAATATATCTCTATAAAATTGTAGGAAAAATATAAATAGGGGTAAAAGTGCTGGAGAAAACATGGAGAGAGGGATATACCTATTTACTCTTGATGAGGAGGCAGAATGCTGTAGCGTTCCTGGAGGTGACTGTGGTGGCTCCACAAGAAGCTATTTATGTGGGGGTCATAAGGTCCTGCAACCTCATTATGGGGCATGTAACTGGAAGATCTGAGAGCAGAGACATGAATGGAAATTTGCACACTGATGTTTAGGGAGGCAGTATTCATGATTTGCAGTGGGTGGAGGTGGCCTAAGGGTACACTGACTGAGGAACAGAATGGTGAACTGCAGTGTATGCACACAATGCAATATTGAGCAACTACAAGAAGGAGTGAAGCTGTGAGACATGCAACAAGGAGAATGGATCCTGTAGACAGCATTTTGAGTGGCATATGCCAGAAACAAAGGCAAACACTCTAATGCCTCACCAATACAGACTAACTGCAATGTGGAAACTCAGAATTGAATCTTAGAGCACAGCCTAACAGGGAAATGATTATTGTAATGATCCCTAGATTGTAAATCTTACAGCAGTCAGATCTATTCCTGAATTGTAATGGCTATCTCCAAACTCTGAGATGTTGATCTCTTTGTGTATAACCTGGTTGGTCTCTGGAATATTGAGTATCTGTGTGACACCTAAAACTCAGAGCTAGAGCTCCACAGATCTGAATGTCAGTATTAGCATATACCACAACTGTCAAAAAAAGCTGAAAAAGATCCCAGACTTCAATTACAGATATGAATGAAGCGCATCTGGTTAAGACTAGGGGAAATTGGGCCAAAGGGTAAAGGTTGAAACTGACTGTGTGTTAAAACTTCAACTTCAACTGACTGTGAGACACAGGGAAGAGATGCTTATGTGGTGTAGGATCTATATTTTCTAAACAATATAACTTCTACAGTCAGCCCATTCAAACACCACAATTACATGGAACTTTGAATCAGAATAAAGAAACACATGGGACTTTTAACTGTATAAAATATTGTTTATAATTGAAGCTCAATGCATATTAACAACAATGAAGGAATTTTATTCTTTCATTAATCTCCATTGAAAAATGAATTGATGGACATGTAGGAGAAAATCAAATTATGCAGAAAATGAAAGCAGATAGTTATTTTCCCATAATTATTGAATCAAGTGAAATAGTAGCCAGAAGTATTTTGTTTAGCTCCAGTTGGCAAACATAGTAAAAATTAGTGGAGTTGCAGAGAAGCAAATCTTACCTTAAGGAAATACTTCCTGATAATATGGAATTTCTCATTCCAGAGAAAGTGACTTCTCCAAGATTAGTATAGAACAAGCAGATCCTTGGTAACCAAATGCTAGAGATATAGCCTTGATTCATAGATCAGTGATTCTCAATCTGTGAGCAGGTTTTCATTAGAGGTCAGAGAAATGAAAAAAATTAAGTACTGTTTCAGGATGATTTTCTCATAAAACTAAATTTACTAAATTTAAGACTGTCTTTTATTTTATATATTCTTCCTACATATTTGGAAATGAAATGACTTTTATTTTATGAAGTGATAACAATATGTTTTAACAGTATTTGTTGCTGCAATTTTACTTGGCAATGTAAAATATTGAAAGCCCTAAAATTATTCTCAAAGTTTTCATTTTTTATTATTATTTCTCTGAGAAATGGAAAAATCTAGAAACACTGAGCTAGATGATAATTAAAGTCTCTGAAAATCTTGAGTCTTGAAATCTCTGATTCCATGATTCAGTGGGTTAAATTATTATTTCATTCAACATACAGTTACTGAAAATTGAGTGCTTATTATGTGTTAAAAATCATGCTAGGCAGTTTTGATGGTTTGAAGCTGTATCTACCTCAGAAAATATCATGTTCTTAAAGATAATTCATTCCTGTAGGGTTACACCTAGTGTCAGTGAGACACTTTGACTGTGTTATTCCAGTTGAGTCATGCCACAGGTATGTCATAATCCTCTTACTGGAGTTCTTTATAAGAGATGAAATACAGAGAAACTGAGAGAAAAAAAGTCAGAGAACCGAGAGAGAAGAGAGAAACCACAGAAACTGAAAGGAAGCCACTGAAGCTAGAAGCTGAAAGCAATGAACCTGATAGAGAGGGGAGAGATGAGCAGGCATTGTCATGTGCCTCGAGGATCACTGGTAGTTGGTCTTCAGAAAGAAAGCATTGCCTGTTGATGCTCTAATTTGGAATTTTAATGGCCTCAGAATTATATGGTTGTAAATTAATAAATTCCCATTGTAAAAGCCAACACATTTCTGGTGTATTGCATTTTTTCATCTTTAGCAAAATAAAACAGCAGTTTACATACATCATCTCTAATTCCCATAATAAAATTCATATTTATTATGTCCATTAATATAGAGCTGGTAATACAGAGACAGTGGGATTAGGTAGCTTACATTCACACAACTAATAATTGATGGAGCAGTAATTCTAGCACACATTTTTCTGACACCAAAGTCTATTCTTTTCCTTTGACATGGGGCATCATTTTAGTTACTTAAACTACAAACTCTCTTCTAAAAATGTATCAATCTTATCATTGGCAAGATTCCACTTATAATGAGAAACCCTTCCACCTTTACAATTAGAGATATAAATTCTGAAGAAAGAAAGCCTTGGAGAATGAGTTCTTCAGATATTAAAAATATGAAAGAGGTTACACTTGATAAGTATTCCAATAATTTTATTTTATTTTATTTTATTTTATTTATTTTTTATTTCAAAATAAATTCAAAGTTACGTGAATAGTTGCAAAAACAATACTAGCCCCATACACAGAATTCCATCATACCCTGACCCCCCTCCCCCAATAGCTCAACCCACCAACTTTAACATGCTGTCACATCACTATTTCTTTCCCTCCCTCCCTCCCTCCCTATCTATCATCCATCATCTATTTCTCTGTCTTCTGAACATATGCAAGTTAGCTGCACACATCCTTGAACATACACTATAATTCACGTATGTACTTCCCATGAACAAGAACACTCTTTTACGTAATTCCATTAAGCGCAGCTAAGAAGTATAAGAGATTCAACAATGATACAATGCTTACATTCTATATTTGCTTTTCCTTATGTCTCAACTGCGTCCCTTCGAGCCACCTGTCCTCCACCCTCCAATCCCATCCAAGTTCATCCTTAGCATTCAATTGTCATCTAGTTAGACTTTTTTTTTTCTTTTTTCAGTTGTGGAAACATATATACAGCCTAAATCTTCCCATTCCACCCCCTCCCTAGCCTTCCATTAGTGGGATTAATCACATTTAGAATGATGTTATGCTCTTTCCCACCATCCATTACTAGAAATTTCACTTCACCTCAAACAGCAACCCTACACTCCTTTCTTAACTCCCCATTGCCCCTTCCCCCATTTCTCTTAACCCAAACTCTACTTTTCACCTCTATGGTTATATTCTCTGATAATTTCTTTGTGTTTACTGTGGGGCTTAAAATTAACCTCTTAAATCCCTATCAATCGGAGAAACCAAGATGGCGGCTAGGTGAGACAGGGCTAAGGAACACCTCCGTGGAAAACACTAGATAAGGACCAGAGAGTGACCCAGAATACCAGTTACAGCAATGTGCCAGCTGGATGAGATCTGCTAGTTCCCAGGGGCTGTATACTTGGTGAAACTGAGAGTCTGCATTCTGAAATGAGTGAGTAAGCCGGCTGGAAGTCCTGCAGCCACGCGGCGATCCAGGGAAGCCAGGGTTTGGAGTCTGGGAAAAAAAAAAAAAAAAGAAAAAAGGGGAAAACCCAGGAGCGGCTGCAGGTGCGATCGTGGGAAACACGCAGTAAAACACAGCAAGAGGGGGCTAGGCCGGCCTCTCGGTGACTGGCCTGGAAGATAGCCGGCTGCAGATATCCCTGGGGCTGAGGGAATGGAGCGGAGAGCCAGAAGCCAAAAGAATCCCCGCGGCTAGCAGCTCGCTCCCGGGAGGGCTGGACAAACTCCTGCCTGGGGCCGTGCCCACAGCCCAGAGCCCCGCCAGTTGTCCCAGAGCTGGGAAGGAGGAACTGTGCGAGGAGGAGGGTGTGGAGATGCCCCGTTTGGCCATTTTTGCATAAGGCTGAAAGCGAGCCGGCTCGGCCCGGCCGCCCGGGGCTTCCCTTGAGGGACGGTGCGTGCTGATGACATAGCGCAGCATTCTCTCAGCAGTGGTCCTGGAGGAGCGCGGCTGGGCAGGGGGACCTGCTCGGAGATCCCAGAGACACTACGCCAAGTTTGTGGGACATCGAGAGAGAGGGGCTGGGGCTGAAATGAAATGAAGGCTTGGTCTCTTGCGGTGGCCTTGAATCTCCAGGAACCGGGGGGATTTGAATATTGAGGCTGTCCTTCCTCCCTGACCACCCGTACAAGTGCCCCGCATTCAGGGCGGACAGCTCCAGCCACACACCCAGGCTGAGTTCTCTGGCTGGACCCGAAAAGAGGTGGAGAACTGACTTGAGAGTTATAGGTGACTCACAGATGCCATCTGCTGGTTAGTTAAAGTGTATGTCACCAAACAGTGCTTCTGAAAAATTAGATAGGTTTTTTTTTTTTTATAAATTAAAAGAACCCTGTCGAGCAGAGCAAATGCCAAGAGGCCAAAAACAACAGAAAATCTCAATGCATATGATAAAACCAGACGATATGGAGAATCCAACTCCAAACACACAAATCAAGTTAACTGAAGAAACAAAGTTCCTCGCAGAATTAAAGAAACACAACTGAGGAACGAAAGCATGGCAAAGGATTTAAAGGACATCAAGAAGACCATGGCCCAGGATATAAGCTACATAAAGAAGACCCTAGAAGAGCATAAAGAAGACATTGCAAGGCTAAATAAAAAAGTAGAAGACCTTATGGAAATAAAAGAAACTGTTGGCCAAATTAAAAAGACTCTGGATAATCACAATACAAGACTAGAGGATGCTGAACAGCATCTCAGTGTCCTAGAAGTCCACAGAACAGAAAATGAAAGGACAAAAGAAAGAATGGAGAAAAAAATCAAAAAAATTGAAATGGATCTCAGGGAAACGATAGATAAAATAAAACATCCAAACTTAAGACTCATTGGTGTCCCAGAAGGGGAAGAGAAGGGTAAAGGTCTAGAAAGAGTATTCAAAGAAATTGTTGGGGAAAACTTCCCCAACCTTCTACACAATATAAATACACAAAGCATAAATGCCCAGCAATCACCAAATAGAATAAATCCAAATAAACCCACTCCGAGAAATATTCTGATCAGACTCTCAAATACTGAAGAGAAGGAGCAAGTTCTGAAAGCAGCAAGAGAAAAGCAATTCACCACATACAAAGGAAACAACATAAGACTAAGTTGTGACTACTCAATGGCCACCAAGGAGATGAGAAGGCAGTGGCATGACATATTTAAAATTCTGAGAGAGAAAAATTTCCAACCAAGAATACTTTATCCAGCAAAACTGTCCTTCAAATTCGAGGGAGATGAGTAGAAAAAAATGGGGATAAAAACTAAAGAACAAATGGGGTGGGATGGGGGGATGATTTGGGTGTTCTTTTTTCACTTTTATTTTTTATTCTTGTTCTGGTTCTTTCTGATGTAAGGAAAATGTTCAGAGATAGATTGTGGTGATGAACGCATAACTATGTTATCATATTGTGGACAGTGGATTGTATACCACGGATGATTGTATGGTGTGTGAATGTATTTCAATAAAACTGAATTTAAGAAAAAAAAAAAAAAAAAAAAAATTCGAGGGAGAGCTTAAATTTTTCACAGACAAACAAATCCTGAGAGACTTTGCCAATAAAAGGCCTGCCCTACTTCAGATTCTAAAGGGAACCCTACCAACAGAAAAACAACAGAAAGAAGGAAGAGATATAGAGAATTTTAACAGAAATATATAGTACCTTACATCCCAAAGCACCAGGACACTCATTTTTCTCTAGCGATCATGGATCTTTCTCCAGAAGGGACCATAAGCTGGGACATAAAACACGCCTCAAGAAATTAAAAAAAAAAATTGAATATACTCAGGGCACGTTCTCCGGCCACAGTGGAATACAAATAGAAGTCAATAATTTTTGAACTGTAACTCCACTATTTACTTCTTACATGATATAAATTACATAAACCCTAATGGCAATTCAGTGGTTTTGAACTCAATGTAAAATATGTAATTTTAGACAACTATATAAAGGTAGGGGAATGGAGGAGTAGAGGAAAATAGTTTATGTGTCCTGTTGAAGTGAAGGTGGTATCAAAGAAAAACAAGTTTGATAGGGATTTAAGAGGTTAATTTTAACCCCCACAGCAAACAAAAAGAAACTATCAGAGAATGTAACCATATAGATGAATTGTAGAGTTTGGGTTAAGAGAAATGGAGGAAAGGGCAATGGGGAGTTAAGAAATGAGGGTGGAGTTGCTGTTTGAGGTGAAGGGAAATTTCTAGTAATGGATGGTGGGAAAGAGCATTACAACATTCTAAAGGTGATTAATCCCACTAACGGAAGGCTAGGGAGGGGATGGAATGGGAAGATTTAGGCTGTATATATGTTTCCACAACCAAAAAAAAAAAAAAAAGACAGTCTAAATAGATGATTGAATGCCAAGGATGAACTTAGATGGAATTAGAGGATAGAGGACAGGTGGCTCAAAGGGACACAGTTGAGACACAAGGTAAAGGAAATATAGAATGTAATCTTTGTATCATTGTTGAACCTGTTGTACTTCTTAGCTGCACTTAATGGGATTGCATAAAGGAATGTTCTTGTTCATGGGAAGTGTATAAGTGAATTATAGTGTATGTTCAAGGATGTGTGCAGCTTGCTCTCATATGTTCAGAAGACAGAGCAATAGATGATGGATGATAGATAGGGAGGGAAAGAAATAGCAATGTGACAACATGTTAAGGTTGGTGGATTGAGCTATTGGGGGAGGGGGGTCAGGGTATGATGGAATTCTTTGTATGGGGTTAGTATTGTTTTTGCAACTGTTCCTATAACTTTGAATTTATTTCAAAATAAAAAAAGATCCCTATCAATCTTGTTTTTCTTTGATACCACCTTCACTTCAATAGGGTACATAAACTATGTTCCTATACTCCTTCAGTCCCCCACCTTTATATAGTTGTCTAAAATTTCATATTTTACATTGAGTTCAAAACCACTGATTTGTCCTTAGAGTTTGTGTATTTTTTATCATGTAGGAAGTAAATAGTGGAGTTATAGTTCAAAAATTATTGACTTCTATTTGTATTCCATTGTGTTTGGAGAATGTTCTTTGAGTATATTCAATTTTTTTTTTATTAATTTCTTGAGGCTTGTTTTATGTCCCAGCTTATGGTCCCTTCTGGAGAAAGATCTGTGATCACTAGAGAAAAATGAGTGTCCTGGTGATTTGGGATGTAAGGTACTATATATGTCTGTTAAAATTCTCTATGTCTCTTTCTCCTTTCTTTGTCTCTCTGTTGGTAGGGCTTCCTTTAGAATCTGAAGTAGGGCAGGTCTTTTATTGGCAAAGTCTCTCAGCATTTGTTTGTGAAAAATTTAAGCTCTCCCTCAAATTTGAAGGAGAGTTTTGCTGGATAAAGTATTCTTGGCTGGAAATTTTTCTCTCTCAGAATTTTAAATATGTCATGCCACTGCCTTCTTGCCTCCACAGTGGCTACTGAGTAGTCACTACTTAGTCTTATATTGTTTCCTTTGTATGTGGTGAATTGCTTTTCTCTTGCTGCTTTCAGAACTTGCTCCTTCTCTTCAGTATTTGAGAGTCTGATCAGAATATGTCTTGGGATGGGTTTATTTGGATTTATTCTATTTGGAGTTTGCTGGGCATTTATGCTTTGTGTGTTTATATTGTGTAGAAGGTTTGGGAAGTTTTCCCCAACAATTTCTTTGAATACTCTTTCTGAACCTTTACCCTTCTCTTCCCCTTCTGGGACACCAATGAGTCTTAAGTTTGGATGTTTTATCTATCGTATCCCTGAGATCCATTGCAATTTTTTTGATTTTTTTCTCCATTCTTTCTTTTGTTCTTTCATTTTCTGTTCTGTGGATTTCTAGGACACTGAGATGTTGTTCAGCTTCCTCTAGTCTTGTATTGTGAATATCCAGAGTCTTTTTAATTTGGCCAACAGTTTCTTTTATTTCCATAAGATCTTATATTTTTTAATTTACTCTTGCAATGTCTTCTTTATGCTCTTCTAGGGTCTTCTTTATGGCACTTATATCCTGGGCTATGGTCCTCTTGATGTCCTTTGAATC
Source organism: Choloepus didactylus (assembly GCF_015220235.1). Classification (NCBI taxonomy): domain Eukaryota; kingdom Metazoa; phylum Chordata; class Mammalia; order Pilosa; family Megalonychidae; genus Choloepus; species Choloepus didactylus. The sequence goes on along the minus strand of NC_051334.1, from coordinate 94,352,326 downwards.
CTTTGCCACATTTTCATTCTTCAATTGTAGTTCTCTGATTAATTGTGCGAGATACAATGTTTCTTCTAAAATCTTGATTTGTGTATTTGGAGCTGGGTTCTCCATATCATCTGGTTTTATCATATGCATTAAGATTTTCTGTTGTTTTTGGCCTCTTGGCATTTGTTTTGCTTGATAGGGTTCTTTCAAGTTGTATCAAAAAAAAAGGATATCGATCTAATTTTTCAGGGACACAGTTTGGTGATGTACACTTTCTCTAACTAACCAGCAGATGGCATCTGTGAGTCACCTATATCCCTCAAATCAGTTCTCAACCTTTTTTCCACAGAGTGTTGGGAAATGATTCTTGTGTGTTCATTTGGAGAACTCAGTTTGGGTGTGTTGCTGGAGCTGTCTGCCCTGAATGTGGGGTGTGTGTATGGTTGGCCAGGGAGGAAGGGCAGTTCTACTGTTCAAATCTTCCAGGTTCCAGGAGATTCAAGGCCGCCGCAAGAGTATAAGCCTTCATTTCAGTTCAGCCCCAGACCTTCTCTCTCGGGGTCCCACAAACCACCGGACTTGGCATAGCGCCCCTGGGTTCTCTGAGCGGATCCCCCCTCCCAGCTGTGATCCTCCCTCAGCTGAGGGAATGCCATGCTACATCATCAGTGTGCGCCGTCCCTCAAGGGAAGCCCTGGGCCGCTGGGCTGTGCCATGGGGCTCTCAGCTCATTTCAGAATGTAGAATGTCTGAGGCTGTCTTTACTGCAATGCCTTGTGGGCTGAGAACAGCTGAGGTTTTCTTCACAGAGGGAGAACGAGGGACAGAAAAACTCCCAGGTTCACCTGTCAGCCAGATATAGCACCTGATCCTCTGGGCTCCCTATCCTGAGACAGATATGTCCCCCGATTCTCCCAAGGTCAGTTGTCACCAAAAGCCTCTGTCTGCTTGTTGAGGATTCGCTGTCTGTATTGAGCAGTTAATATTAAAACCTCACTTGGAGGTGGGCTGAGAAAGTGCATGGCGTGGCTTCCGTGAGGGAGGGGCTCTCGGCTCTAGGTTCTTGGCTATCAGCGCGGCTCCACAGTTTTACTTACAGATTTTGTGGTGTGATCTCGGGCATTCCTCCCAATTCATGTCGGTCGATGTTGAGTGTACAGTCACATTTGTCTCCCCACTGTTATTCCAGGTTATTTACTGGTTTTTTGTTCATTTATGAATTGTTCTGGGGGAGACTAATTCTTCCACTTCTTTCTATGCCATCATCTTCCCAGAATCTCCAATAATTTTATTTTGCTTTAATAACCTGCTCTTCACATGTCCTTTTAAATGAATCTTATATTTAGCATTAACATTTTAGTTACTAGAAACTAAGCATTCTATGGGGAATCATAAAATCCTAGTCTTGTATAGAAACACTGTTGAGTTTATAGCAGTTTTATTCACACAGCATACAATGCATCCAAAATGTACAATCAGTAGCTCTCAGTATAATCACGGAATTATGCATCTAATATGACAGTCAAGTTGAGAACATATCATTGTTCCAGACAAAAAGCACCCCTATACTCCCCTATTATTGATGCTATTATTGATACCTTTGTTACAATTGATGAAATAAAATTACAATATTAATATTAACCAGTCCTTGGTTTACATTAATTGTATTTTCCAATATACCACCCTATTATTAGCAAATTGTAATTGTGGTATAATTTTGTTCCAGTTCATGTAAAAACTTTCTTATATTTGTACAATTAACCACTATCATAGTCCACAAAAAGTTTCACTATGTTTTACAGTTCCATGTTTTAACCTCTAGCTTTCCTTCTAGTAACATACATTTCCCTAGACTACCCATTCAACCATACTCACGTTCAGCATTGTGAACCACACTTATAATATTGTGCTAAAATCACCTCTATCCATTTACAAACATTTAAAGTCAACCTTACTAAAAATCCTGTATACATTAAGCATCATCTGTCTATTCTCTACCCTCTTGATACCTCCTGGTAACTACAGATGTTGACTCCCAGAATTTGCTCATTTTAGTTGGTTCATATTAGTGAGTCCATACTATATTTGTTCTTTTGTGCCTGGTATACTTCACTAAACATAATGTCCTCAAGGTTCATCCATGTTTTTTTCATGAATCAGGATTCGTTTCTTCTTAAAGCTGGAAATATTTCATCTTATTTGTATACCACATTTTGTTTATCCATTCATCAGTTGATGGACACTTGGGCTGTTTCCATCTTATGCAATTGTGGAAAATGCTGCTATGAACTTGAGTGTGCAAATATCTGTTCATGTACCTAGTTTCAGTACTGCTGATGATATACCTAGTAACAGGATTGTGGGATCATATGGCAGTTCTATACTTAGCTTCCTGAGAAACCACCAAACTCTCTTACATAGTGGGTGCACCATTCTACATTCCCATGAGCAGTGAATAAGTGTACCTAATTCTCCACATCCTCTCCAATACTTGCACTTTTCTTTTTTAATAATGGCCACTCTAGAAGGTGTGAAATATCTCATTGTAGTATTAATTTGCATTTCCTAATAGCTAGTGATGTTGAACATCTTTTCATGTGTATTTTAGGCATCTGTGTTTCCTCTTTGGAAAAGTCTTTTAAAGTCTTTTGCCCATTTATAAATTGGGAGGTTGTCTTTTTATTGTTGAGTTGTAGTATTTCTTTATATATTCTAGATATTAAAGCCTTATTGGATAAGTGGTTTCTGAATACATTCTCCCACTGAGTAAGCTGCACTTTCACTTTCTTGGCAGAAGTCCTTTAAAGCACAAAATTATACAATTTTGGGGAGATCCTATTATCCATTTCTTCTTTCATTGCTTGTCCTTTGGGTGTAAGGTCTAATAAACCAGCTCCTAAAACAGGTTCTTAAAGATGCTTCCATACATTTTCTTCTAGGAGATTTATGATGCCAGCTTTAATGTTCAGGTCTTTGATACATTTTGAGTTAATTTTTGTATAAAGTATGAGATAGGGGGTCCTCTTTTATTCTTTTGGATATTGTTATCCAGTTCTATCAGCACCGTTTATTGAAGAGACTTTTCTGTCCCAGTTGAGTGAACTTGGTGGCCTTGTTAGAAATCAATTGACCATATACGTGAGAGTCTGTTTCTGAAGTCTCAATTCTATACTATTCATCAATATATCTGTATTCATGCCAGTACCATGCTATTTTAACCACTGTAACTCTGATATATGCTTTAAAGTCAGGAAGTTTGAGACCTCCCAATTTGTTTTTCTTTCTCAAGACACTTATGCCTGTTGGGGACCCCTTGGCCTTCCAGATAAATTTGATGACTTGCTCCTCCATTTCTCCAAATACGCTTTTGGAATTTTGATTGGGATTGTGTTGAATATGTAAATCAATTTGTTTAGAATTGATATCTTATCTATATTTAGCCTTCCAATCCATGAAAATTGTATGTCCTTCCATTTATTTAAGTCTTCCTTGATTTCTTTTGACAAGGTTTTCTATTTTTCTGTGTATAGGTCCTTTACATCCTGGGTTAAATTTTTTCCTGGATATTTTATTCTTTACTTGCTATCACAAATGGATTTTTTCTTGATTTCCTCAACAGATTGCTCTGTACAAGTAAATAGAAACACTACTGATTTTTTCATGTTAATCTTGTATCCCACCACTTGTCTGAACATATTTATTATTTCTAGTAGCTTTGCTGTAGTTTTTGGGAACTCCTAAATATAGGATCATGCCATCTGCAGAGAAGGTTTTATTTCTTCCATTCCAATTTGAATGCCTTTTAATTCTTTTTCTTGCCTAAATAATCTAGCTCGACATTCTAGCATAATGTTGAATAACAATGGTGACAGTGGGCAACCTTGTCATCTTCCAGCTCTTAGAGGGAAATCTTTCAGTCTTTTGCCATTGAGCACAATGTTGCTGTGTATTTTTCATAAATATCCTTTATCATGTTCAGGAAGTTTCCTTCTCTTCATATCTTCCAAAGTATTTTTATCAAGAAAGGATGCTGGGTTTTGTCAAACAAGTTTTCTGCATCAGACAAGATGATCATTTGTTTCTCCCCTTAAATTTTTAATGTGGTTTATTACATTAATTGATGTTTTTTGTGTTGAACCACTATTGCATAGCTAGGATAAACCCACTTGACCATGGTGTATAACCTTTTGATGTGCTGTGGATTCAATTTGCTAGTATTTTGTTGAGGATTTTTTGCATCTATATTCACAAGAGAAGTTGGCCTGTAATTTTTCTTTTTTGTAGAATCTATGCCTGGTTTGGGTATCAGGGTGATGTTGGCTGGCTTCATAGAATGAGTTACACTTTCCATCCTCTTCAATTTTTTGGAAGGGTTTGAGTAGGATTGGTATTAATAATTCTAGGAATTCACCTGTGAAGACATTTGGCACTGGGCTTTTATTTCTTGGAAGATTTTTGATGACTGTTTCAATCCTTTTACTTCTGATTTATTTGCTGAGGTCTCTATTTCTTCTAGAGTCAGTGTAGGCTGTTCATATATTTCCAGGTTGTCCATTTAATCTATATTTTTGAGTGTGTTGCCATACAATTGCTCATGGTATCTTCTTATGATATAATGTTATTTCTGTGGAGTCAGTACTGCCCCCTTCTCATTTCTGATTTTATTTATTTCAATCTTCCCTCTTGTTTTCTTTGTCAGTCTAACTATGGGTTGTCAATTTTATTGCTTTTTCTCAAAGAACCAACTTTTGGTTTTGTTGATTCCCTCTATTGTTTTTTGTTTCTCAATTTTATTTATTTCTGCACTAATCTTAATATCCTTTCCTTCCTTTTGCCTTGGGGTTAGTTTGCTGTTCTTTTCCTAGCTCCTCCAGGTGTGCAGTTAAGTCTTTTATTTCAGCTATTCCTTTTTTAATAATGTAGGCATTTAGGGCAATAAATTTCCCTCTTGGCACTGCCTTCACTGCATCCCCTAACTTTTGACATTGTGTTCTCATTTTCATTTGTCTTGAGATAGTTACTATTTTCTCCTGCAATTTCTATTTTCTTCCACTGATTGTTTATGGGTATGTTGTTTAACCTACATAAATTTGTGAATTTCCCCATCCTCCACCTGTTATGAATTTCCAGCTGCCCTCAGTTATGATCAGCAAAAGTGATGTGTAGAATTTCAATCTTTTAGAATTTATTGAGAGCTGGTTTGTGATCCAAAATATGTTCAATCATGGAGAATGATCTATGAGCACTTGAGAAGAATGTATATCCTGCTCTTTTGGGTTTGCAATGTTCTGTAAGTATCTTTTAGGTTTAGTTCATTTTTTATACTATTCAAGTTCTATGTTTCCTTATTGATTCTCTGTCTAGATGGTCTATCTATTGATGAGAGTGGTGTACTGAAGTCTGAACTCTTATGGTAGAGGTGTCTATTTCTCCCTTGAGTTTTGCCATTGTTTTCCTCATGCATTTTGGAGCACAAATATTTATGACTATCTCTTCTTGGTGCATTACCCCTTTCATTACTAGATAGTATCTTTCTCTGTCTCTTATAACAGTTCCAGATTTAACATCTATTCTGTCTGATATTAGTATAGCCACACCCACTATTTTCTTGTTGCTTTTTGCATGGATATCTTTTTCCAACTTTTCACCTTCAGCTTATTTTTGTCCTTGAGTCTAAAATAAGTCTCTTAAAGACAGCATATAAATGTATCATGATTTTTTATCCATTCTTCTGAACTATCATTTTTGATTGGGGAATTTAATTTATTAACATTCAATGTCATTACTGTAAAGGCTATACTTTCTTCATTTTATAAATTGGCTTTTATATTCATATCTTTATGTTTGTCCCTTTTTTAACCTACTAGTTACCCTTACTGATATTTTTCATTGCTACAGTCTCCTCTGAACTCCCTCACCTGTATTTTCCTTTCAGCTTGTAGCACTCCCTTTCATATTTCATGTAGGGTAGGTCTTTTGTTAATGAACTCTCTCAGGCTGTTTATCTATATATATTTTAAAGTCTCCCTTATTTTTGAAGAACAGTTTTACCAGGTAAAGGAGACTTGTCTGGAAGTTTTTCTCTTTCAGTAACTTAATTATATCATACCATTACCTTTTCACTCCCATGGTTACTGATAAGAAGTCAGGCTAAGTCTTATTGAATTTCCCTTCTAAGTGATGAATCACTTTTCTCTTGTTGCTTTCAGAATTCTCTTTGTCTTTTTCATTTGACATGATGATGAGTAAGTGTCTTGGAGTAGGTCTATTAAAATTTATTCTGTATGGATTAAGTTGTGCTTCTTGGACCTGTTTATTGATGTCTTTCATAAGAGTTTGGAAATTTTTAACTATCATTTCCTCATATATTCTTTCTGTCCCTTTCCCCTCTCTTCTCTTTCAGGGATGTCCATGGCACATATTTGTGCACTTCATGCTGTCATTCAATTCCCTGAGCCCTGCTCACATATCTCCATTCTTATACCCATCTGTTCTTTTTCTGTATGATTTCAGATGTCCTATGCTCTAGTTTGCTGATCCTTTCTTCCACCTCTTCAAATTGGCTGTTATATGTCAACATTGTATTTTTTATCTCTTCTATCGTGACTTTCATTCCCATAAATTCTGCTATTTATTTCTTTTGCATGCTTTTCAATTCTTCTTTAAGTTCACCTGGTGTCTTCTTTATATTCTTCATCTCTTTTGTCACATTTTCCTTAATCTCCTTGAGCTGATTTGGGAGATTTGTTAGAACATCATTAATTATTTCTTTCAACTCCTCAATCTTGTCTCAAGTTTTATTTTGTTCTTTTGACTGGGCCATATCATCCTGTTACTTAGTATAGCTTGTGATTTTTCTCTGGTTTCTAGGCATCTGACTTTCTTGATGATTTTATTTGGATGTCAGTTTCTCCCTCTTGCCTAGGGTTTTCTTGTTGATTGGCTTTGTGCTATAGGTCTTCTTTGACATTTGGTTCAACTTATTGTAGTCTACTGGAATAGCTCATGTTTTACTGATCAGAATTTTTTCAGCTCTTATTCATCTGATTCTTGCCCTGAATATCTGGTATGATTTTTGAGAAAGCACAATTTGTATAATTGTTTCACTCCCAAGGGAAAACAAAACAAAACAAAACAAACAAACTTCATTTTCCTTCTTCCTCTTCTGTGAATTTTGAGCTGTTCTGTTTGATTTTTTTTTTTGCCTATATATGTTTATAACACTCCTTTCATTACCTCTAACTACATTTATATGGATGGCTCATTTATTGTACATGTTCCCCCTAGAAAGGATCCATCCAAGTCAGTTTCTCTTGGTCAAAACAGGCCAGGACCCAGGAAGTGCATGTAAATCAGTTCCAAAGTGCCCTGAAGAGGAGACCTAGAATGACATCAATCTTCTCTATGATGTCTCCTTGATTCTGCAGTTTTCTGTCATGCCACACAGATGACACCCACAGTCCTAAGGTGGTATTGTGTCTTTAATTCTAAGCCAACTGTGCCCCTGTTATGTAGTTGAGACAGAGATTGCCATCTGGTTTGGTATGGGTGGGTTGAAACCATTGCTCACATCCCAGACCCTGGAATCTGAAGTCTCTAATCATCAGCTGCAAACTGCAATGGACCTTCTCCCCCACTCTTTTCTTGGGGTTGAGATGCCCATTAGCATCTTTTCCCCTACCACCCTGAGAAATTACAGTGTTTTACAATCAATCCCACTTATGCACCTATTGCACATATTTTTGTGAATGAGGCTGCAAGCTGCTTTTGTCCTGAGCTGGTTTGAAATTGTTGCTCATATCCCAGACCATGGATTATGAAGTCTCTAATCAAGAGCTGAAAACTGTGCTGGGCTTTGCCCCTCCCCTCACCTTTTTGTGGGAAGAGCCACCCTTCAACAACTTATCCACAACCACTGCAATAAATTACTGTGTCTCTCAATCAGACCCACTTCTTCCCCTGCTGGAAGCAGTGTTGAAACAGAGGCTGCCAGCTACTTTCTGCCTTAGCCTTACTTAAACTGCAGCTGTTCTCTCAAACCTGGAATCCAGCGCTCCAAATTCCCTGATCAAAATCCAGCATTGGTGTCCAGCCCTGCACCCATCCTTTTTCTGGGGATGAGCTGCCCCTCAGCAAACTTCTCCCTGCTATCCCAAGAAGTTACTTTGTCTCTCAGTCAGTGCTGCTTTCTTCCCTTCCAGGGACAGTTTTGAAATGGAAGCTGCCAGCTGCTTTCTGTATTTGGCTGGTTAAAACTGTGTCTGTTCTCAGAGTTGGTGTTCAGCATGCTGAATTGCTAATCAAGAGCCAGTATCAGTGCCTGGCCCTGTCACCTTTTTTCTTGGGGAAAAGCCATCCTTCAACAAACTGATCTCCACTGCCCTGAGAATTTTACATCTCTCAATATGCCCCACTTCCTCATCTGTGAGGAGTGGGGTTGAAAGAGAACTTGCCAGATGCTTTCTCTCCTGGATGGGTTGTAAATTTAGCTGTGCTCAGAGCTGATACCCAGCAGTCTTAATTCACTAATCAAAAGCCACAGTTGGTGACTGAATGAGTCCTCCCTCCCTCTTCCTGGGAGAAAGGGCTTCTATTTCCAGGCAGGGAGAGACTCCAGAGGTAGCCTGCCACACCAGTATGGGATGGGTACCACCCTGTGAAAAGTCAAGAAACCTACTCACAGCTCTTTACCACAATTTAACAGTCTCTTCCTTCCACTCATCCCTGAATGATGTACAGTGTCCTTCAGGTTTCCAGAGCTCCCAGGTGTTTCAGACAGTTCCTTGCTATTTACTATCTGCCCTGGAGGACAATTTGAATCTTAGAACTCCCTACTCTGCCATCTTGGGGGAAAAACCACCCTAGTCTTTCTTGATTAAGAAAAGCAGTATAAAATGTCACTTCATCTTCTGCAGGTTGTTCACTTTAAGTTTTGTTACACTACTCTACACAGTTCCCCTAGAATTTGTATAGCATTGCACATCCTGGTGGAATTTGTCCTACTAAATAAAATTTATTCCCTAAGTCATGGAGTAATCTCTGCTCATTATACAAGAGAAATTTGAGAGTACTACAAAGACACAGGCCCAAGATCTCAATCCATAAATTTCTTGACTGATAAAAGTCATATCATTTTGTATTTAGTTCTTAACAATCATTATGTATTAAATAGTTATTTAGATTACATATATCCAATAAATATGGCTAACAAAAGCTTGTCTTTTTAGATTTTTTTAGACTAGTTGTCCACTATTCCCTCAAAGATTAATAAACATCAACCTCAGCTTTCATCCAATTCAAGGAATATTTATTGCACACATGCTAGATATCAGCCAACAGGTTAACTAGCCAGAGGCAGAAGTGGGAAATTGGAAAAAATGGCTGAAGGAGAGGTGGTGGCATGCACCAGTGCTAGCTTTTTCTTTCTCCTTCATAGCTCTGCCTGACAACTGAGACAGGGACCAATCCTGTGACTATTTTCCCCTACTCTGGAAAATTTATATTGAAGAATATGACATTTGAATAAGCACAATGCAAGATCTATTAAACACCATTGACATTTTTTACTCTTAACATAATTATACTTCTCTAAGTACCTGAATCCCATGGTTTCCTTCTAAAGAAATTAGAATTGAACCACTACAGAAATGATAACACATAAAAGAGCTTGGCAGATGAACTTTTCTGAAATTTGAGGGGGTGGGGTCTTTCAGCATGTCAACTCTTTCAGTGGGTCTCTGAAATTGATCAACTCTTATTGTCACACCTGGACTTTCACAATTTTTCTTTTCTCTGGAGCTGGAAATCATGACTTGGGTTTCTATTTTAGATAGATGTTACTTATTCAGTTTAATGGTGTGGTGCAATTTAATTTAGGTAATATGGAAAAAAATCATGCTCGGACCTTCACACTATAACCATCCCATACCACACTTTTCAACCTAACTCTTTCACACAATCAGCAGAACTTAATGACAAGGTCAGCATGCTATCATATGTAAAGAGATAATGGAGGATACCCTCAGATGATGCATCAACTATACTTTGAAATAAATATGAATTTTGGTAAATAAACCTCAACTTTTGTTTTAGCTCACTTAAGCTGCCAAAATGCAATAGACCAGAAATGGGCTTTTAAAAATGGGGATTCATTAGTTTACAATCTTACAATTCTGAGGCTGTGAAAATATCCAAATCAAGGCATCAACAGGTGAGCTTTCTCCCCAATGACTGGCTACCAGTGATCTGAGACTCTTCTGTCACATGGCAAGGCACATGGCAGTGACTGCTGGTACTTATTTCCAGGGTTCCATTGCTTTCAGCTTCTGGATGCCTCTCTCTCAGCTTCTCTGGCTTTTCTCTCTGTATCTCATCCTCTTGTAAAGGACTCCAATAAGAGAATTAAGACCCACTGGGGCATGCCTGAACTGAAATAATCTAATCAGAAATTTCCACCCAAAATAAGTTTACACACATAGGAATGGATTAGCTTTAATAAAATGATCTTTCCTGGGTTCCATAAAACTTCCAAACCATCACATCTCCTTTGAAAGTTGGAATGAAACTAGTTACTATAACATGCCTATGATTTTCTCATGACTAATTTTTTACCTGAAACATATGAATATCCACTTTAACACAAAATTTTCTACTACAGAGAATGATATTTTATAATGATAATATTGCCAATACATCAAGAAGAAAAACAATTATAATTATTACGCACTTAACAACAGAGTCCCAAAATGCATAAAGAGAAAACTAACAGAAATGATGATAGAAACAATTGTTAAATAGTAGTCAGAGTCTTCAATACCTTGCTTTCAGTAATGGATAGAAAAACTGCTGAGATTAACAAAGGAATAGAAATCTTGAACAATACAAACCTACAGTAGAATACTCATTCTACTCAGGTGACATGAAACATTCATTGGTATAGACCATATGATAGGTCATAAAACAAGTCACAATAAACACAAAATTATTTAAATCATACAAAGTTTGTTCTCCAACCACAATGAAATGAAATTAAAAATCAATAACAGGAGAGAGGTGGGACAAGATGGTAGAGTGGTGGGGTGTGGGTTTTAGTTACTCCTCCTGGACAGCAGGTAGAAAGCCAGGAACTGAATGGACCAGACATTGCAGAGCAACTTCACTTTGGGCATACTTCATACAACACTCATGAATGCATGCAACAGCTGAGATCAGCAAAATCTGTAAGTTCTCACAGCCAGGGTCCCCATGCCCCTCCCTGTCAGGTTCAGTCCTGTGGCAGGAGGGGCCATTTTGGTGTTGGGAATGATGAGGGAGCACTGCAATTGTGACTCTGATTGAACACTCAGATTGCTGATTGAAACTCCAACCATAAATAGACTGAGACCACACACCGGAGAATCCAGGAGCAGTCAGCCCAGCAGAGAGGAGATAGGGCAAGCAAAAAATAGCAAAAAAAAAAAAAAGAAAAAAAGAAAAGAAACAGAGAATTTTTGGAGTTCTGGTGAACATAAAAAAAGAGAAGGGCAGGGCTCAAACAGAATCAGGCATATATGCAAATCCAGAGGGTGAGGTCCCTGGTCTGAAGAGTGGGTTTCTCTGCTTTCTTGATTGTTCCTTAATGACCTTAAGCTCCTTGTCTCTTAGCATTTCAATAGCCTATTAGATCTGCAAAGAGGGCCCTACTTTTTCTTTTTTTAATCTTCTTCTCTTATCTAAAACAATAACTCTAGGAAGTCCATTATAGAAAGCCTCAAAGACTTGCAATTGGGACCAGGAAAAAGCAGCACTAATATAGCTCTGAGAGACAAAACAATAAGTCCAGTGGCTGAGAAAATTTGTTAAACACCACAACTTCCCAGTAAAAGGGGGATGTCCCCATACAGCCATCTTCCCAGAGGGATGGGAAAGCCCCTGCTTGGCACAGGTGCCACAGCCCAGAGCTGCCCCAAACAATGCAATGTGATAGGAAGTGTTTCCAAAAACATGCACACATGCCACAATATCATGCATGGACAATAAGCTTTCTCACACTCACAGCTAATTGTCCCAGAGTTGGGAAGGTGGAGTTGTGTGAAAAGGGGGAAAATAACATGCCCCATTCAGCCATCCTTTCAGTGGACTGGGAAAGACCCTACACACCCTGTGGCCCAGAACTTCTCTTGGGAGACAGCACTCACCAGTGATGTAGCACAGTCCCCTCAGCAGAGGACATAGTAGGGCACAGCTTGGAAGAGGTACCCACTCACAAGTCCAAGGGATCATACTCCAATACCAAGGAGCTGTGTATCCGTGGCAGAGAAAAACTGTGGTGAGACTGAACTGAAAGATTAGATTATTGTAACAGCTGTAAATCTCCAGGAACACCTGGGAGATTTAATTTTTAAAGCCACCCTCCCTCACTAACCACTCAGACACACACCCCATATTCAAGGCAGACAGCACCAAATACACATGCAAACTTGATGGACCAATTGGACCCCCACAAGACTCACACCCCCACACACCACAAAGACAAAGTTGGAGAAAACTGGATTGAGGGGAAAAATTGGCTCACAGATGCCACATGCTGGTCAGGTAAAGTGTATTTCACAAAACTGTAGATCTGACAAATTAGAGATAAGGGTTTGAATCAACCTACATATTCTAAAAAACCTCTATTAAGTTAAGTAAATGTGAAGAGGCCAAAAACAACAGAAAATTTTAAAGCATATGATAAAACCAGATGATATGGATAACCCAAGCCCACACACCCAAATCAAAAGATCAGAGGACAAACAGAACTTGGAGCAATTAATCAAAGAACTAAAGACAAACAACAGGAGCATGGCACAGGGTATGAAGGATATGAAGAAGACACTAGAAGAACATAAAGAAGAAATTGCAAGGATAAATAAAAAATAGATTATTTTATGGAAAGAAAAGAAACTGTCAACCAAATTAAAAAGATTTTGGACACTCATAGTGCAAGACTAGAGGAAGCTGAACAGCAAATCAATGAACTCAAGGACAACAGAACAGAAAATGAAAAAATAAAAGAAAGAATGGGGAAAAATCAAAAAAGTCAAAATGGGCAACAGGTATATGATAGAAATTATAAAACATCCAAATATAAGAGTCATTGGTGTTCCAGATGGGGAAGAGAAGGGTACAGGTCTAGGAAGAGTAGTCAAAGAAATTGTTGGGGGAAACTTCCCAAATCTTCTAAACACCATAAATACACAAATCATAAATGCCCAGTGAAATCCAAATAGAGTAAATGCAAATAAATTCTCTCTGAGACATATTCTGATCAGACTGTCAAATACTAAAGAAAAAGCAAGTTCTGAAAGCAGTAAGATAAAAGCAATTAACCACTTACAAAGGGAACAGCATAAGACTAAGTAGTGACTACTCAGCAAACACCATGGAGGTGAGAAGGCAGTGGCATGACATATTTAAAATTCTGAGAGAGAAAAATTGCCAACCAAGAATTCTTTATCCAGAAAACTCTACTTCAAATTTGAGGGAGAGCTTAAATTTTTCACAGAAAAACAAATGCTGAGAGAATTTGCTAACAAGAGACTTGCCCTACTTGAGATACTAAATGGAGCCCTACCAACAGAGAAACAAAGAAATGAGAGAGAGATATGGAGAAACATTCATTACTAAAGAGATTCAGTATGGATATGTTAAAGGACATTAAGAGATAGAGGGAAAAGTACATCTGAAAACATAAACCAAAGGATAGGATGGATGACTCAAGAAATGCCTTCACAGTAATAAATTGAATGTAAGTGGAATAAACTCCCCAGATAAAAGATATAGACTGGCAGAATGGATAAAAAAATATGAACCATCTATATCGTGCATAAAGAAGACTCTTCTTAGACACAAGGACAGAAAGAAATTGAAAGTGAAAGGATGGAATAAAATATTTCATGCAAGCTACAGCCAAAAGAAAGAAGGAGCAGCAACATTAATCTCAGATAAAATAGAGTTTAAATGCAAGGACAGTACGAGAGACAAAGAAGGCCAGTACATACTAATAAAAGGGGCAAAACAACAAGAAGAAATAACAATCATAAATGTTTATGCACCCAATCAAGGTGCCACAAAATACTTGAGAAAAACACTGGCAAAACTAAAGAAAGCAATTGATCTTTCCACAATAATTCTGGGAGACTTCAACACATCACTCTCTCCTGTGATAGATCAACCAGACAGAAGACCAATAAAGAAATTGAAAACCTAAACAATCTGATGAATGAATTGGATATAACAGGCATATATAGAACATTACATGCCAAATATCCAGGAAACACATTCTTCTGTAGTGCTCATAGAACTTTCTCCAGAATAGATCATATGCTGGGACATAAAACAAGCCTCAATAAATTTAAAAAAAAATGAAATTATTCAAAGCACACTCTCTGATCACAATGGAATGCAATTAGAAGTCAATGACCATCAGAGACTTAGACAATTCACAAATACCTAGAGGTTAAACAACATGCTCCTAAATCATCAGTTGTATAAAGAAGAAATAGCAAGAGAAATTGCTAAATATATAGAGATGAATGAAAATGAGAGCACAACATGTCAAAACATATGGGATGCAGCAAAAGTGGTACTGAGGGGGAAATTTACAGCAGTAAACATGTACATTAAAAAGGAAGAAAGAGCTAAAATCAAAGAACTAATGGAGGAACAGAAGAAACTACAAAATGAACAGCAAACCAATCCTAAACCAAGTAGAAGTAAAGAAATAACAAGGAAAAACTGCTTATAGGAAAATAAGATGGTGGCTAGGTGAGACAGGGCAAAAAAACACCTCCATGAAAAACACTAGATAAAAACCAGAAAGTGACCCAGAATACCGGTTACAGTGATGCCCCAGCTGGATGAGGTCTTCTAGTTCCACAGGGGCTGTATACTTGATGAAACTGGGAGTCTGCATTCTGAAATGAGTGAGTAAGCTGGCTGGAAGACCCACAGCTGTGCGGTGGTCTGGGGAAGCCAGAGTTTGGCATTTGGAGACCAATGGGCTGTTTTTTTTTTAAAAAAAGGGAAAAACCCAGGAGCGGCTGCAGCTGCGATAGTGGGAACCACAGAGTAAAACACAGCAAGAGGGGACTGGGCTGGCCTCTCGGTGTCTGGCCTGGAAGATAGCCCACTGCAGATACCCCTGGGGCTGGGGGAACAGAGGGGAGAGCTGGAAGCAGAAAGAAACCCCACAGCTAGCAGCTGGCTCCCTGGAGGGCTGGATAAACTCCTGCCCGGGGCCATGCCCACAGCCCAGAGCCCTGCCAGTTGTCCTGGAGCTGGGAGGGAGGAACTGTGTGAAGAGAGGGGTGGGGAGATGCCCTGTTTGGCCATTTTTGCATCAGGCTGAAAGTACCCTGGCAGGGCCCGGCAGCCCGGGGCTTCCCTTGAGAGATGGCATGCACTGGTGATGTAGCATGGCATTCCCTTGGCAGAGGTCCTGGAGGATCGCGGCTGGGTGGGGGAACCCACTCAGAGAACCCAGGGACACTATGCCAAGTCTGGTGGTTTGTGGGACAGCAAGAGAGAGGGTCTGGGGCTGAAATGAAAGGAAGGCTTAGACTCTTGCAGCAGCCTTGAATATCCGGGAACCTGGGGGATTTGAATGTTAAAGCTGTCCTTTGTCCCTGGCCACCCATACAAAGCCCCACATTCAGGGCAGATGGCTCCAGCAACACACCCAAACTGAGTTCTCCAACTGAACCCCACAAGAATCATTTACCCACACACCACGGGGACAAAGTGGGAAACTGACTAGAGGGGTTTAGGTGATTCACAGATGCCATCTGCTGGTTAGTTAAAGTGTACACCACCAAACTGTGTTTCTGAAAAATTAGATAGGTATTTTTTTTTTTACAACTTGAAAGAACCCTATCAAGCAAAACAAATGCCAAAAGGCCAAAAACAACAGAAAATCTTAATGCATATGATAAAACCAGATGATACGGAGAATCCAACTCCAAACACACAAATCAAGATATCTGAAGAGACACAGTACCTTGCACAATTAATCAAAGAACTACAATTGAGCAATGAAAACATGGCAAAGGATTTAAAGGACATCAAGAAGACCATGGCCCAGGATATAAGCAACATAAAGAAGACCCCAGAAGAGTATAAAGAACACATTGCAAGAGTAAATTAAAAAATAGAAGATCTAATGGAAATAAAAGAAACTGTTGGCCAAATTAAAAAGACTATGGATATTCACAATACAAAACTAGAGGAAGGTGAACAACATCTCAGTGTCCTAGAAGTCCACGGAACATAAAATGAAAGAACAAAAGAAAGAATGGAGAAAAAAATTGAAAAAATTGAAATGGATCTCCGGGATATGATAGATAAAATAAAACATCCAAACTTAAGATTCATTGGTGTCCCAGAAGGGGAAGAGAAAGGTAAAGGTCTAGAAAGAGTATTCAAAGAAATTGTTGGGGAAAACTTCTCCAACCTTCTACACAATATAGATACACAAAGCATAAATGCCCAGCAAACTCCAAATAGAATAAATCCAAATAAACCCACTCCGAGAAATATTCTGATCTGACTCTCAAATACTGAAGAGAAGTAGCAAGTTCTGAAAGCAGCAAGAGAAAAGCAATTCACCACATACAAAGGAAACAACGTAAGACTAAGTTGTGACTACTCAGCAGCCACCATGGAAGTGAGAAGGCAGGGCATGACATATTTAAAATTCCGAGGGAGAAAAATTTCCAACCAAGAATACTTTATCCAGCAAAACTCTCCTTCAAATTTGAGGGAGAGCTTAAATTTTTCCCAGGCAAACAAATGCTGAGAGACTTTGCCAATAAAACACCTGCCCTACTTCAGATACTAAAGGGAGCCCTACCAACAGAGACACAAAGAAAGGAGAAAGAGACATAGAGAATTTTAACAGACATATATAGTACCTTACATCCCAAATCACCAGGACACTCATTTTTCTCCAGTGATCATGGATCTTTCTCCAGAATGGACCATAAGCTGGGACATAAAACAAGCCTCAAGAAATTAAAAAAAAAAAAATTGAATGTACTCAAAGCACATTCTCCAACCACAATGGAATACAAATAGAAGTCAATAATTTTTGACTTGTAACTCCACTATTTACTTCCTACATGATATAAAATGCACAAACTCTAATGACAAATCAGTGGTTTTGAACTCAATGTAACATCTGTAATTTTAGACAACTATATAAAGGTGGGGGAATGGAGGAGTATAGGAACATAGTTTATGTGTCCTATTGAAGTGAAGGTGGTATCAAAGAAAAACAAGATTGATAGGGATTTAAGAGGTTAATTTTAAGCCCCACAGTAAACACAAAGAAATTATCAGAGAATATAACCATAGAGATGAAAAGTAGAGTTTGGCTTAAGAGAAATGGGGGAAGGGGTAATGGGGAGTTAAAAAATGAGTGTAGGGTTGCTGTTTGAGGTGAAGGGAAATTTCTAGTAATGGATGGTGGGAAAGAGCATTACAACATTCTAAATGTGATTAATCCCACTAATGGAAGGCTAGGGAGGGGATGGAATGGGAAGATTTAGACTGTATATATGTTTCCACAATTGAAAAAAAGAAAGTCTAAATAGATGACAATTGAATGCTAAGGATGAACTTGGATGAGATTGGAGGATGGAGGACAGGTGGCTCAAATGGACACAGTTGAGACATAAGGAAAAGGAAATATAGAATGTAAGCTTTGTATCATTGTTGAATCTCTTGTACTTCTTAGCTGCGCTTAATGGGATCGCACAAAAGAATGTTCTTCTTCATGGGAAGTGTATACATGAATTATAGTGTATGTTCAAGGATGTGTGCAGGTAGTTCTCATATGTTCAGAAGACAGAGCAATAGATGATGGATGATAGGGAGGGAGGGATGGAGGGAAAGAAATAGCAATGTGACAACATGTTAAAGTTGGTGGATTGAGCTATCAGGGGAGGGGGGTAAGGATATGATGTAATTCTGTGTGTGGGGTTAGTATTGTTTTTGCAACTGTTCCTATAACTTTGAATTTATTTCAAAATAAAAGAAGAAATAACAAGGATTAAACAGAAATAAATGACATAGAGAAGAAAAAAAAACAATAGAGAGAATAAATAACATCAAGATTCAGTTGTTTGAGAAGATCAACAAGACTGACAAGTCCCTAGCTAGACTGACAAAATCAAAAAGAGAGAAGACCCATGTAAACAAAATAATGAATGGGAAAGGTGACATTACTGTGGATACCAATGAAATTTAAAAAAAAATATAAGATGATGCTATGGACAACTGTATGTCAGCAAACTGGATGATGTAGAGCAAATGGACAATTTCCTGGAAACATATGAACAATGTAGGCTGACAAGAGAGGAAATAGAAGACCTCAACCAACCATTCACATGCAAAGAAATCCAATCATTCCTCAGAGAGCTTCCCAGAAATAAATGCCCATGGCCAGATGGCTTCACAGGGGAATTCTACCAAACTTCCCCAAAAGAACTGACACCAATCTTACTTAAACTCTTTCAAAACATCAAAGAAAATGGAACACTACCTAACATATTTTAAGAAGCTAACATCAATCTAATACCAAAACCAGTCAAAGATGCTACAAAAATAAAATTAAGGCCAACATCCCTAATTAATAATGATGCAAAAATTCTCAACAAAATACTTGCAAATTGAATCCAAAGATACATTAAAAAATTATACACCATGACCAAGAGGGGTTCATTCCAGGCATGCAAGGATGGTTCAACATAAGAAAATCAGTCAATGTATTACAACACATTAACAAATCAAAAGGGAAAAATCAAATGATCATCTCAATAAATGCTGAAAAAGCATTCAGAAAATACAAGATCCTTTCTGATAAAAACATTTCAAAAGGTAGGAATTGAAGGAAACTTCCTCAATATGATAAAGAGCATATGAGAAAAACCCATAGCAAGCATAGTCCTCAATAATGAGAGACTGAAAGCCTTACCTCTAAGACCAGGAATGAGCCAAGGATGCCCACTGTCACCAGTGTTATTCAACATTGTGCTAGACGTGCTAGCCAGGGCAATCTGGCAACACAAAGAAATAAATGGCATCCAAATCAGAAAGGAAGAAGTAAAGCTGTCATTATTTGCAGATGATATTATCCTATATCTGGAAAACCCTGAGAAATTGATGATATAGCTTCTAGAGCAAATAAACAAGTTTGGCAAAGTAGCAGGATACAAGATTAATGCACAGTAACATTTCTATATGTTAGAAATGAACAAAGTGAAGAGACACTCATGAAAAAGATACCATTTTCAATAGCAAAAAAAATCAAGGACCTAGGAATGAAATTAACCAAAGATGTAAAAGACCTATACAAAGAAAACTACATAACTGTTCTGAAAAAAAGAGAAGGGGACCTTGAAAGATGGAAAAATACTCCACATTCATGGAGAGGAAGGCTAAATGTCATTAAGATGTCAATTCTACCCAAGCTCACCTACAGATTCAATGCAATCCTAATCAAAATTCCAACAACCTACTTTGCAGAATTGGAAAAGCTAGTAATCAAATTTATTTGGAAAGGGAAGATGCCTCAAATTGTTAAAGACACTCTAAAAAAGAAAAGCAAAGTTGGAGGACTTACACTCCCCAACTTTGAAGCATAATATAAAGCCACAGTTGTCAAAACAGCACGGTACAGGCACAAAGATAGACATATTGATCAATGGAATAGAATTGAGAATTCAAAGATAGACCCCTAGATCTATGGCTGACTGATCTTTGATAAGGTCACCAAAGCCAGTGAACTGGGACATAGCAGTCTTTTGAACAAATGGGGCTGGGAGAGTTGGATATCCATATCCATAAGAATAAAAGAGAACTGCTACCTCACAACCTAAACAAAAATTAACTCAAAGTGGATCAAAGATGTCAACATAAGAGACAGTACCATAAAACTCCTAGAAGATAAGGTATGGAAACATCTTCAAGACCTTGTATTTGGTGACTACTTCCTAGTCCTTACACCCAAAGCACAAGCAACAAAAGAAAAAATAGATAAATGGGAACTCCTCAAGCTTAGAAGTTTTGTACCTCAAAGGAAATTGTCAGAAAGGTGAAGAGGCAGCCAACTTAATGGAAAAATTTTTTGGAAACCATGTATCTGACAAAAGACTGATATCTTGCATATATAAAGAAATCCTACAATTCAATGGCAATTATACAGATAGCCCAATTATAAAATGGGAAAAAGATATGAAAAGACAGTTCTCTGAAGAGGAAATACTAATGGCCACGAAACACATGAAAATATGTTTATCTTCACTAGCTATTAGGGAGGTGAAATTAAGACCACAATGAGATACCATCTCACACCAACTAGAATGGCTGCCATTAAACAAACAGGAAACTGCAAATGCTGGAGAGGATGTGGAGAAATTGGAGCTCTTATTCATTGTTGGTGGGACTGTATAATGGTTCAGCCACTTTGGAAGTCAGTCTGGCAGTTCCTTAGAAAACTAGATGTAGAGTTACCCTTCGATCCAGCAATTGCCTTTCTCGGTATATACCCAGAAGTTCTGAAGGCAGTGACACGAACAGATATCTGCACTCCAATGTTCATAGCAGCGTTATTCTCAATTGCCAAGAGATGGAAACAACCCAAATGCCCTTCAACAAATGAGTGGATAAATAAAATGTGGCATATACACATGATGGAATACTACATGGCAGTAAGAAGGAATGATGCCGTGAAACATATGACAACATGGATTAACCTTGAAGAGATAATGCTGAGCAAAATAAGCCAGGCACAAAAAGAGAAATATTATATGCTACCACTACTGTGAACATGGAAAATGTAAAATAAATGGTTTATAATATAGAATGTAGGGCCACTAACGATAGAGAAAAATTAATGAAGGAGGAACGATAACCCAATAAGAAAAGATAGGCTATTGTGGGTAAATTTAATGTTGTGGGAATGCCCCGGAATGACTATGGTTTGTTAAATTCTGGTGTGTATGGTAGGGACAAGTTCACAGAAATGTTGCTTTATTAGGTTATTTCCTTGTGTTAGAGTAGGAATGTGTGGGAAGTAAAGTAGTTATTTTAGGTTAGTTGTCTTTTTCTTAGTCCTTTGTTATGGTTTGTTTGAAATGTTTTTTATTGTATGTTTTTTAATGTTTTCTTGATATAGTTAATTTTAAAAAAAGAATAAATTTAAAAAAATCCATGAGAAAAATATGCAGAGTCCCTTGAGGAGGTGGTGGAGAAGGCAGGGGTGTTGGGCTTCCCCTCTCAATGATTGCTGATGTGCTCACAGATAGGGAACTGGTGGTTTAATGGGCTGAGCCCCTACCATGGGACTTGCCCTTGGAAAGACTATTGCTACAAAGGTAAGGCTAGGCCTGCCTATTATTGTGTCTAAGAGCCTCCTCCTGAAAGCCTTTTTTTTTGCTCTGATGTGGCCCTGTCTCTCTAGCTAAGCCAACTTGGCATGTGAAATCACTGCACTCCCCACATGTGGGATCTGACACCCAGGGGAGTAAATCTCCCTGGTGATGTGAAATATGACTCCTGGGGAGGAATCTAGACCTGGCATCATGGGATGGAGGACATCTTTACCAAAAGGGGGATGTGAAAGGATATGAAATAAGCTTCAGTGGCAGAGAGATTCCAAAAGGAGCTGAGAGGTCACTCTGGTGGACACTTATTCACAATATAGACAACACCTTTTAGGTTCTAGTGAATTAGAATAGCTGGCAGTAAATACCTTAAACTATCAAACTACAACCCAGAACCCTTGAATCTTGAAGACCATTGTATAAAAATGTAGCTTATGAGGGGTGACAATGTGTTTGGGAAAGCCATATGGACCACACTCCCCTTTGTCCAGTGTATGGATGGATGAGTAGAAAAATGGGGGCAAAGGAAAAGTCACCCAGTGTTCTTTTTTATTTCAATTGTTCTTTTAGAGTTTAATTTTTATTATTATTTTTGTATGTGTGGTTGTGAAAATATTCAAAAACTAATTTTGGTGATGAATGCACAACTGTATAATGGTACTGTGAACAATTGAATGTATGCTTTGTATGACTGCATGGTATGCTAATATATCTCAATAAAAATGAATTAAATAATCAATAACAGAAGAAAAACTGGAATCTTCACATATATGTAGAAATTAAACAATGCATTCCTAAATAACCAATGAGTTAAAGAAGAAATCACAAAGAAAATCAGAAAATGCTTTGAGATGAATGAAGACAAAAGCACAATATACCAAAACCTACAGGATGAAGCAAAAACAGTGCCCAGACAGAAATTTATACATGCAAATGCCTACATTAAAAAGGACTAGGTACAATTCAATGTGTATCTCTAGAGCAAATTTCAAGGATGTCATAGGTTACAATTCCACCATGTCACTTTCCTCCTTCCAGCTACTCCAATACCCCAGCATCTAAATATATGTACATAGATATATACTGAGATTATATATATATTATATATAATATATATGTATTATATAATTTATATATAAAGTTTCAGTATTCATAGACCTTTGTTATATCTTATCTTGTTTATTGCTACCCCTTCCTCTCACTTAATCCCTTTCACCATTTTCAGGGATGACTAGGCAGTGAGCACCCTAACTTGTTGAGTGACACATCAAAAGTTAACACCTTTCTGTATTTATGTTATATTTTACAATTGTAAAAATAGCTGAAGTTGTGGAACTGTGATACATGATATTTTTTGACATTTGTTCTCTAACTACTTGTTAAATCATACTTTGAAACTTATCACTGTTATGTATATATATTAAAGTTCACAGTAAAAATGCATTAAAAAAGGAGTGCATATCCAATAAACTAACTTCATACCTTGAGAGACAAGTATAAGAGTAAGCTAAAATAAGTAGTAAAAGAAGGAAATCATAGAGTAGAGATACATGAAATAAAAAATATTTTAAATGAAGAGATTTAGCAAAACCAAAAGCTGGTTCTTGGAAAAGATCAACAAAATTGATAAACTTTTCAATTTAGCCAGTCTAACAAAAAAAGATAAAATGCAAATAACTAAAATCAGTAATAAAAATGGAAAATTACTACAGACCTTACAGAAATATGGGAATAAAAAAAGTAATTGCAATAATATAAATAATTATATAAAAGAGGATGAAATGAACAAATTTCTAGAAAAACTACTGAAGATTTGACAAGAAATAAAATTATGAACATATAATAAGCAAAGAGATTGAATTAGTAATCAAGAAATTTCCAATTAAGAAATGTCTAGAAGCAGATGGCTCTCTGGTGAATTCTATCAAACATTTAAGAAGAATGAACAAAAATCCTTCACAAACCCTTACAATAAAAATAGAAGAGGAAGGAACACCTCCCACTTCATTGTATTTGAACAGTACTAACCTGACAGCCAAACAAGACAAAAACATCATAAGGAAACCCCAGACCAAAATCCCTTAAGAATATAGATGCCGAATTCCTCAAAAATATAAGCAAATCAAATCCACAACATTTGAAAAGTGTCATATATCATGATCAAGTGAGATTTATCCCAGGAATGCAAGGACAGTTAAATAAATGAAAACAAATCACTATAATACACCATGTTAACAGAATAAAGTACAAAACTACAAGATCATCTCAATAGACACTGAAGGAACATTTGACAAAATCTAATGCTCCTTTATAATTAAAAAAATATTGTGAGGCAGGGCAAGATGGCAGAGCAGTGAGGTGTTGGTTTTAGTTACTCCTCTGGGGCAGTTGGTAGAAAGCCAGGAACTGCATGGATCAAACACTGCAGAGGAATTTGAGTTTGAGCATACTTCATACAACACTCATGAATGTATGGAAGAGCTGAAATCAGCAAAATCTGTACATTCTCATAGCCAGGGGCCAAGGCCCCTCCCTGTCAGGCACAATCCCAAGGGATTAGGGGTCATTGGTGCTGGGAACCGGGAGGGAGAACTGCAGTTGCAGCACTGATTAACAAACACAGACTGCTGAACAAAACTCCAACCATAGGTAAACTGAGATCAGACACCAGAGAATTTAGCAGCAGTTAACCCAGAGTAGAAGAGATAGGCCTAGAAAAACAGCAAAAAAAAAGTTTAAAAATTAAAAAAAAAATAAAAAGAGAGACATTTGGAGCTGGGGTGAACATAATAAGAAGGGCCAGGCTCAAACAGAATCAAGCACATATGCAAATCCAAATTCCTTCTCTGAAAAATTGGTTTCTCTGCTTTCATGACTGTTCCTTAATTGCCCTCAACTCCTTGTCTTTTAGCATTTCAATAGCCCATCAGAACTGCAAGGACAGTAAATGGTCCAGGCTCAGTCCTTGCTTTTCTTTTACTTTTCCTTTGTTTTTTTAAATAATTATTCTAAGAAGTGCATTACAGAAAGCCTCAAAGACTTGCAATTTGGGTCCAGGCAAGAGCAGAGCTAAGATAGCTTTAAGAGACAAAGCAATAAGTCTACTGGTGGAGAAAATGCACTAAAGACAATAACTTCCTAAGAAAAAGGGGGATGTGGCCCAGCTGCAATGGCAGCCCTCCTCTGGGGAACTCAGACACCAGGGGCTGGAATTCAGAAACCAGCTTAAGGCAGACACACCCCCAACAAGGTCAGGGTTACCAGGAGAACTAAAGGCACACACTGCATTACGCTGGTGGGGGAGCTGTGGGATGGCAAGGGCCACTTGCTGGACAGCATAGTTAAAACACCAAGTCTAGAGGCATCACAGGAGGGTCTCATTCTCAAGGAAAGTCCATATACTTCTCCTGAGACCTGAGCCTTTCTGACTTGGGGAAACCTGACTGGAGTTTTCCATATCTGAGTAGACCCTCATGCAAAAAGGCTATGTAGAGGCAGGGAAAGAAACAGAAAAATGAGAGGTGAAAAACTCTGAACAACTAAATAGAACCTAAGTTAGAGGCTTAGAATAAGCTGAACTAAACCCCAGAGTTTAGCAAATAAAGACAACCAACAAGAAAACCCTAGGTAAAAGAGAGAAAATGAGCTCAAGAATAAACTAATCAAGAAAGTCAGATGTCTAGACAGCTCAAGATAATGAGCCATACTAGGAAACATGAAAATATGGACCAGCCAACAGAACAAACTAATAGTTCAATGGACATACAGGAGTTCAGACAACTAATGCTAAATCAATCCAATGAACTGAAGGAAGAATTAATTAAAGATGTTCAAACAAATCTCCTAAATCAATTTAAAAATCAGGTCAATGAACTGAGGGAAGACACAGCAAAATAGATGAAGGAATTAAGGAAGACACTGGATGAGCATAAAGAAAAATTCAAAAACTTGAAAAAACAAATGGCAGAACTTACAGGAATGAAAGGCATAATGGAGGAGATGAAAAAGACAATGGAAGGATACAACAGTAGATTTGAACAGGCAGAAGAAAGATCAGTGAATTGGAAGACAATACACTTGAATTCATACACAAAAAACAACAGATGGTGAAAAGAAAAGAAAAATATGACCAGGGTCTTAGAGAGCTGAGTAATAACATGAGGCACACAAATACACGAGTTATGGATGTCCCAGAGGGAGAAGAGAGGGGAAAAGGGGCAGAAAGAATAACAGAAGAAATACTGAAAATATACCAACTCTTATGAAAGACAGAAAATTACAGATTCAAGAAGTACAGCACACCCCAAACACAATAGACCCCAATAGACATACTCCAAGACAGTTACTGATCAGATTGTCCAATGTCAAAGGCAAAGAGTGAATTCTGAAAGCAGCAAGAGAAAAGCAATCCATCACATACAAGGGAAGCTCAATAAGACTATGTACAGATTTCTCCACAGAACCATGGAGGTGAGAAGACAGTAGTATGATATATTTAAGATAATGAAACAGAAGAACTGCCAAAAAAGAATTCTATATCCGGCAAAACTCTCCTTCAGAAGTGAATGAGAAAGTAAATATTTTCATACAAAAAGACACTGAGAGTTAGTGAATAAGAGACCAGCACTATAAGAAACACTAAAGGGAGCACTGCAGGCTGAGAGGAAAAGACAGGAGAAAGAGGATTGTAGAAGAGTGTAGAAATGAAGATTATCAGGAAGAGTAAAAAGTGAGAGAGGAAAAAATAAGACAGGACATATAAAATCTAAAAGAAAAAACGGTAGCAGAAGTACTGTCATTACAGTAATAACACTAAATGATATTGGATTAAACTCCCCAATAAAAAGAAACAGACTGGCAGAATGGATTAAAAAACAGGACCCATCTATATGCTGTCTACAAGAAACTCACTTTAGACACAAGGACAAAAATAAGCTGAAAGTGAAAGGTTGGAAAAAGATATTTCATGCAAACTACAACCAGTAAAAAGTGGAAGTAGCTATATTAATATCAGACAAAGTAGACTTCAAAAATAAAACAATTAAAAGAGACAAAGAAGGACACTATATATTAATAAAAAGGGTCAAATCATCAAGAAAACATAACATTAATATTTATGTACCAAGAGAGAGTGCCCAAAAATTCATGAGGCAAACACTGAGAACACTGAAAGGAGAAGTAGATACATCTACACTAATAATTGGAGACTTCAATACACAACTGTCATCAATGGATAGAATATCTAGGCAGAGAATCAATAAGGAAATGGAGATGTTGAATTACATGATAAATGAACTAGACTTGACAGTCATTTATAGAACACTAAACTACACAACATCAGCTTACACAATTTTTTCAAATGCTCATGGAACATTCTCTAAGATACGCCACATGTGGGGTCATAAAGCACATCTCAACATATTTTAAAATATTGGTATTATAAAAAACACTTTCTTAGATCATAAAAGAATGAAGTTGGAAATAAACAACTGGCAGAAGATTGTAAAATTCACAAATATATGGAGACTAAACAACATTCTCTTAGAAAACCAGTGGGTAAAGGAAGAAATTACAAGAGAAATTAGGTAAATGACAATGAAAACACAACACATCAAAACATATGGGATACAGCACACATGGTGTTGAGAGGGAAATTTACTGCCCTAAATGCCTATTTTAAAAGAGAAGAGAGAGCAAAAATTGAGAAATTTACTGTCCACCTGGAGAAAATAGAGAAATAAGAGCAAACTAACCACAAAACAAAGAGAAGGAAAAAATAACAAAGATTAGAGCAGAAATAAATGAAACTGAGAACAAGAAAACAATAGAGAGAATCAATAAAACCAGAAGATGGTTCTTTGAGAAAATCAAAATTGATGGACACCCAGTGAGGCTAACAAATAAAAAAAAAAAAAAGGAGAGCCAATGCAAATAAATTCAATCAGAAACAGGAAAGGAAACATAACTACTAACCCTGCAGAGATAAAGGTGATAATGAGAAGATACTATGAGCAATTATATGCTAATCTTAACAACTTACATGAAATGGACAACTTCTTAGAAAAACATAAACAACCAACACTGACCCAGGAACAAATAGATTATCTCAACAAAAAATCACAAGTAAAGAGACTGAGTCAGTTATAAAAAATCTTCCAAAACAGAAAAGCCAGGACCAGATGGCTTCACATGTGAATTCTACCAAGCATTCAAGAAAGAAGTAATACCAATACTGCTCAAATTCTTCAAAAAATTTGAAGAGGTAGGAAAGCTACCTAACTTATTCTATGAAGCCAAGACCACCCTAAAACAGACAAAGATACTACAAAAAATCAGACAAAGATACTACAAAAAAAGAAAATTATACACCAATTTCTTTAATGAATACAGATGCAATAATTCTCAACAAAATACATTCAAATTGAATCCAGCAGCACATTAAAAGAATTATACACCACAACCAAGTGCAGTTTATTCCAGGTATACAAGGCTTGTTCAGCAAAAGAAAATTAATGTAATACACCACATCAATAAATCAAAGCAGAAGAACCTCATGATCATCTCAATCAATGCAGAAAAGGCATTTGACAAAATTCAACATCCTTTCTTGCTGAAAACACTTCAAAGTATAGGAATAGAAGAGAATTTTCTCATTATGATAAAGGCAATATATGAAAAGCCCACAGCTACTGTAGTACACAATGGGGAGAGGCTGAAAGCTTTCCCCCTAAGATGAGGAACAAGACAGGGATGCACAGAGTTACCATTGTTATTAAACTTTGTGCTGGAAGTTATAGCTAGAGTAATTAGGCAAGAAAAGGAAATAAAGGGCATTCAAATTGGAGAGGAAGAAGTAAAGCTTTCACTGTTCGCAGATGACATGATTCTATACACAGAAAATCCAGAAAAATCTACATCAGAGTCATTAGAGCTAATCAGTGAATACAGCAAAGTGACAGGCTACAAAATCAACATGCAAAAATCTGTAGTGTTCTTATACAAAAGTAATGTGCAACAAGAGGAAGAAATAAAAAAAATTCCATTCCAATAGCAGACAAAAGTATCAAGTATTTAGGAATAAACTTAATGAAGGCCACAAAAGACCTATACAAAGGAAACTACAAGAAACTGCTAAAAGAAATCAAACAGGACCTAAGAAAATGGAAGAATATACCATTTTCATGGATTGGAAGACAAAATATAATTAAGATGTCAACTCTACCTAAACTGATTTATAGATTCAATTTAATACTAATTAAAATCCCACCAATTTATTTGCAGAAATAAAAAAACAATAACTAAATTTATTTGGAAGGGCAAGGTGCCCTGAATAGTAAAAAAAAAATATCTTGAGAAAAAGGAATGAAGTGGGAGGTCTCACCCTACATGACTTTGAAGCATATTACAAGGCTACAGTGCTCAAAAGAGTATGGTAGTGGCGTAAAGACAGGGGCACCAACCAATGGAATCTAATTGAGTGTTCAGAAACAGTCTATTGAATCTATGGACAATGGCTCTTTGATAAGGCAGTCAAGCCAAAGCAACTGGGACAGAGAAGCCCCTTCAACAAATGGTGTTTGGAGAACAGGATATCCACTTCCACAAAAATGAAAGATAACCCCTATCTCACACCTTATACCAAAATTAACTCAAAATGGATCAAAGACCTAAACATTAGCCCTAAGACCATAAGACTCTTAGAAGAAAATAAAAGGCAATATCTTAAAAATCTTTTGATAGGAGGTGGTTTCCTAGACCTTAAACCCAAAGCATGAGCAACCAAAGAACAAATAGACAAACAGGATCTCCTCAAAATCAAATACATTTGTACATCAAAGGACTTTGTTAGAAAAGTAGAAAGGCAGCACACACAATGGGAGACAATATTTGGTAACCACATATTAGATAAGGGTTTAATATCCTGAATATATAAAGCAATCCTACAACTCAACAACAGAAAGAAAAACAACCCAATTAAAAATGGGAAAAAGACATGAACAGATACTTTTCTGAAGAGGAAATACAAATGGCTCAAAAGCATGAGAAAATGCTCAACTTCACTGTCTATTAGGGAAATGCAAATCAAAACCACAATGAGATATCATCTCACACCTCCCAGATCAGCCATTATCCAAACAAAAAAAACAGAAAATTACAAGGGCTGGAGAGGATGTGGAGAAAGAGGAGTACATTCACTGTTGGTGGGAATGTAAATGGTGCAACCACTCTGGAAGACAAAGTAGAGATTCCTCAGGAAGCTAAGTACAGATTTTCCACATGACCCAGCTATTCCATTGCTAGATATATACTCAAAGGAACTGAAATTTGAGACACAAATGGACAAATTTTAAACTGATGTTTCTTGCTTCATTATTCACAATTTCCAAGAGATGGAAGCAGTCCATATGTCCATCAATGGATGACTGGATAAACAAACTGTGGTATATACACATGATTGAATATTATGCAGCCATAAGACAGAACAAAGACATAGAACATATAATAATGTGGATGAAACTTGACTACATTATGTTGAGTGAAGTTAGTGAGAAACAAAAGGACAAATACTGTATGGTCTCTCAAATGAACTAACATTAATGAGCCAACTTTGAGAGTTAAAAACTGATAACACAGGATACCAGGTAATTGAAAGGGGGTAGAGATCAGACATTTGATCCTGAAAGACTACAGAATGTTCAGCAGGAT
The DNA here is from genome assembly GCF_015220235.1 of Choloepus didactylus. NCBI lineage: Eukaryota > Metazoa > Chordata > Mammalia > Pilosa > Megalonychidae > Choloepus > Choloepus didactylus. The sequence goes on along the minus strand of NC_051334.1, from coordinate 94,322,237 downwards.
TGTTTATATACATCCAGAAATAGTATAATACTGTGTGATGGTAGCACAATATTGTAAGTAAACTGAACAAAGATGTCTGTGAGTAAAGCTGAAAGTGGTGTAATAAGGGAATGTATGACACCAGAATTATAGATGATAAAGACTGGGAATGTATAACTTGACAAAAACTGGAGTGAACAATGACTATTGCTAAATGTACAAATATAAAAATGTTTTCACATGTGGGAGAACAATTGAATGTCAAGAATGCAGAGTGTTGAAAAGGGGATGATATTTGGGAAAAAACATAATCAAAGCAAACTGGAGTCTATGGTTCACAGTAACATTGTAATATGCTTCCATTAAATGTAACAAAGACAATATACCAAAGTTAAATGTGTATGAGAAGAGGATATACGGGAGGGATATGGAATTCTTGGTAGTGGTGTTGGTTTTTGTCCTTACTATTGTATTGTATGATATTTTATGTTTCTTTTTATTATTCCCTGAAAAAACTTTTTCATAGTAATCAATATTTTCAAGTGCTGACTGTGGTAATAGATGTGCAACTATATGATGATATTGTGAAAAACTGACTGTACACTGTGGATAATTGTATGGTATGTGAATGTATCTCTATAAAATTGTAGAAAAAATATAAATAGCAGTAAAAGTGCTGGAAAATACATGGAGACAGGGATATACCTATTTACTCTTGATGAGGAGAGAGAATGCTGTAGCCTTCCTGGAGGCCAGTGTGATGGTTCCACAAGAAGCTAAGTATGTGGGGGTCATAAAATCCTGCAACCTCATTTTGGGGTATGTACTTGGAAGATCTGAGAGCAGAGACATGAATGGGCATTTGAAACCTGGTGTTTATGGAGGCAGTATTCATGATTTGCCATGGGTGGTGGTGGCCTAAGAGTACACTGACTGAGGAACAGAATGGCAAACTGTGGTGTATGCGCACAATGGAATATTGAGCAACTATGAGAAGCAGTGAAAGCTGAGAGACATGCAGTGATGTGATTGGATCCAGAAGACAGAATTTTGAGTGAAGCATGCCAGAAACAAAGGCAAACACTATAATGCCTCATCAATATGGACTTACTACAAAGTGTAATCTCAGAACTGAATCTTAGAGCACAGCCTAACAGGGAAACAATTATTGTCATGGTTCCTAGATTGTAAGCCCTTACAGCTGTCAAATCTATTCTTTAATTCTAATGGCTATCTCCAAACTCTGAGATGCTGATCCCTTTGTGTATAACCTGATCAGTCTCTGGAACATTGTGACAGCTGAAACTCAGAGCTAGAGCTCAGCAGATATGAATGTTGATAATAACACATACAGTAACTGTTAAAAAAAAAGCTGAAAAGGAGTCCAGACTTCAGTTAGAGATATGAATGAGGCAGATCTGTTTAAGACTAGGGCAAATTGGGCCAAAAGGTAAAAGTCAAACTGATGGTGTTTTTAAACTCCAACTTCCATGTGAGGCTAAGGGAAGAGATGTTTATTTGGTGCATGATGTATGTTTTCTTAACCATATAACTTCTACTGTCAATTTGTTCAAACACCACAATTACATGGAACTTTGTATAGGAAGTGAGACGTGGTAGGATTGTATAGGTTGGAGTGAAATATCAGTACATCCTAGAGCAATTTGAACAGAGAAAATTGTATAGGGGGGCCCCTGAGGAGCTGGGGGTAAATGTGTAAGTGTTGGACTTCCTCACCTGGATTGTTGCTGATGTTCTCAAAACATTGAGGACTGATGGCTTGGTATGCTGAGCCTTGTATCTTGGGTCTTGCCCTTATGAAGCTTATTACTGCAAAAGAAAGGCTAAACCTGCTTTTAACTGTGCCTAAGATTCTCCCCCTGAGTGCCTCTTTGTTGCTCAGATGTGGCCCTCTCTGTCTAACTAAGCCACCTAGGCATGTGATCTCACTGCCCTCCCCCCATGTGGGACCTGATTCCCAGGGGTGTAAATCTCCCTGGCAATGCAGAATATGACACCTAGGGATGAGTCTGGACCAGGCAGCATGAGATTGACAACATCTTCTTGACCAAAAGGGAGATGCAAAGTGAAATGAAATAACGACTCAGTTGCTGAGAGATCTCAAATGGAGTCAAGAGTTCATTCTGGTGGACATTCTTATGCAGTAAATAGATAACACTTTTTATGTTTTAATGTATTGGAATGTCTAGAAGTAAATACCTGAAACTATCAAACTGCAACCCAGTAGCCTTGTCTCTTGAAGTTGATTGTATAGCAATGTAGGTTATAGGGGGTGACAGTGTCATTGTGAAAGCCTTGTGGCTCACATTCCTTTTATTCAATGTATGGATGGATGAGTAGAAAAATGGGGACAAACACTAAGTGAAAAATAGGGTGGGATAGGTGTGTTTTGGTTGTTCTTTTTTACTTTTGTTTTTTATTCTTATTCTGATTCTGTCTGGTGTAAGGAAAATGTTCAAAAATAGATTGGGTTGATGAATTCATAACTATATGATGGTACTATGAACAATTGATTGTACACCAGAGATGATTGTATGGCATCTGAATATATCTCAATAAAACTGAATTTAGTAAAAAAAAATGTTGAATAAACTGGGAACAGAAGGCAATTTCACCAACCTGGTAGAGGCAGCTATGAAAAGCCCACAGCTAGCATCATATGCAATGTGAAAGATTAAAGTTGCCCTCTTAAAATTATGAACAAGGCAAGGATAACCCCATTGTCACTTCTTTTCACCATTGTTCTGGAAGTGCTACCAAGGACAATTAGGGGAGAAAAAGAAATAAAGGTCATCAGACCAAAATGGAAGAAGTAAAACTGTCTCTCTTTCCAGAAGGCATGATCTTGTATGTAAAAAAATCTTAAGGAATCTACAAAAAATATTAAGGTTAATAAAAGATTTTGGCAAGGTTATGAGATGCCATATCAACATGCAAAAATGCAATTGCATTTCTATACATTAGCAATGAACAATCCAAAAGGAAAATGAAGAAAACAATTCCATTTGAAATAGCATCAAAAAGAATGAAATGTTTAGGAATAAACTTAACAAGTGTCAAGATGTGTACAATGAAATCTACATAACATAATTGAAATAAATGTTAAAAATCTAAAACAAATGTAAAGACAGACTGTGTTCATGGATTGAAAGTCTTAATATTGTTTTTTTATTATTCATTTTATTGAGATATATTCACATACCATGCAGTCATACAAAACAAATCGTACATTTGATTGTTCACAGTACCATTACGTAGTTGTACATTCATTACCAAAATCAATCCCTGACACCCTCATTACCACACACACAAAAATAACCAGAACAATAATTAAAGTGAAAAGGAGCAACTAAAGTAAAAAACAACACTGGGCGCCCTTGTCTGTTTGTTTGTTTCCTTCCCCCACCTTTCCACTCATCCATCCACAAACTAGACAAACGGGAGTGTGATCCCTATGGCCCCCCAAATCCCACTGTCCCCCCTCATAAGCCACATTTTTATACAATTGTCTTCAAGATTCATGGGTTCTGGGTTGTAGTTTGATAGTTTCAGGTATCCACCACCAGCTACCCCAATTCATTAGAACCTAAAAAGGGTTATCTATATTGTGCGTAAGAGTGCCCACCAGAGTGACCTCTCGGCTCCTTTTGGAATCTCTTCTGCCACTGAAGCTTATTTCATTTCCTTTCATATCCCCCTTTTGGTCAAGAAGATGTTCTCCATCCCATGATGCTGGGTCTACATTCCTCCCCGGGAGTCATATTTCACGTTGCCAGGGAGATCCACTCCCCTGGGTGTCTGATCCCATGTAGTGGGGAGGGCAGTGATTTCACCTTTCAAGTTGGCTTAGCCAGAGAGAGAGGGCCACATCTGAGCAACAAAGAGGCATTTGGGAGGAGGCTCTTAGGCACAATTATAGGGAGGCCTAGCCTCTCCTTTGCAGCAACAGTCTTCCCAAGGGCAAATTCCATGGTAGAGGACTCAATCCATCAAACCACCAATCCCCTATGTCTGTGGGCATGTTAGCAACCATCAAGGTAGGGCAGGCCAATACCCCTGCATTCTCCACCAGCTCCTCAAGGGGGCTCTGCATATTTTTTTCCTTGTTTTTCTTTTTAACCCTTTTTTTTTTTCCTAAATCAACTGTATGAAAAATAAAAAAAATTAAAAAAAAAACAAACATACAATAAAAGAACATTTCAAAGAGACCATAACAAGGGAGTAAGAAAAAGACAACTAACCTAAGATAACTACTTTACTTCCAACATTTTCTTACTCTACCCCAAGAAAGTGACCTAATATAGCAACATTTCTGTGAACTTGGTCCTACTATACCCATCAGAAATTAACAGACCATAGTCATTCCTGGGCATTCCCAGAACATTAAATTTACCCACGATAGCTTATCTGTTCTTCTTGGATTATTGTTCCCCTTCTTAATTGCTCTCTATCACTAGTTCCCCTACATTCTACATTATAAACCATTCATTTTACATTTTTCAAAGTTCCCATAAGTGGTAGCATATAATATTTCTCTTTTTGTGCCTGGCTTATTTCGCTCAGCATTATGTCTTCAAGGTTCATCCATTTTGTCATATGTTTCACAGCATCGTTCCTTCTAACTGCCGTGTAGTATTCCATCGTGTGTATATACCACATTTTATTTATCAACTCATCTGTTGAAGGACATTTGGGTTGTTTCCATCTCTTGGCAATTGTGAATAATGCTGCTATGAACATTGGCGTGCAGATATCTATTCATGTCACTGCTCTCCGATCTTCTGGGTATATACCGAGAAGTGCAATCGCTGGATCGAAGGGTATCTCTATATCTAGTTTTCTAAGGAAATGCCAGACTGACTTCCAGAGTGGCTGAACCATTATACAGTCCCACCAACAATGAATAAGAGTTCCAATTTCTCCACATCCCCTCCAGCATTTGTAGTTTCCTGTTTGTTTAATGGCAGCCATTCTAATTGGTGTGACATGGTATCTCATTGTGGTCTTAATTTGCATCTCTCTAATAGCTAGTGAAGCTGAACATATTTTCATGTTTCTTGGCCATTTGTATTTCGTCTTCAGAGAACTGTCTTTTCATAACTTTTGCCCATTTTATAATTGGCTGGTCTGTACTATCGTCATTGAGTTGTAGGATTTCTTTATATATGCAAGATATCAGTCTTTTGTGAGACACATGGTTTCCAAAAAATTTTTCCCATTGAGTTGGCTGCCTTTTTACCTTTTTGACAAATTCCTTTGAGGTGCAGAAACTTCTAAGCTTGAGGAGTTCCCATTTATCTATTTTTTCTTTTGTTGCTTGTGCTTTGGGTGTAAAGTCTAGGAAGTGGCCACCTAATAGAAGGTCTTGAAGATGTTTTCCTACATTATCTTCTAGGAGTTTTATGGTACTTTCTTTTATATTGAGATCTTTGGTCCATTTTGAGTTAATTTTTGTGTAGGGTGTGAGGTAGGGGTCCTCTTTCCCTCTTTCATTCTTTTGGATATGGATATCCAACTCTCCCAGCCCCATTTGTTGAAAAGAACTTTATGACCCAGTTCAGTGACTTGGGGGCCTTATCAAAGATCAGTCGGCCATAGATCTGGGGGTCTACCTCCAAATTCTCAATTCGATTCCATTGATGTATATGTTTATCTTTGTGCCAGTACCATGCTGTTTTGACAAGAGTGGCTTTATAATAAGCTTCAAAGTCAGGGAGTGTAAGTCCTCCCACTTGGTTTTTCTTTTTTAGAGTGTCTTTAGCAATTCAAGGCATCTTCCCTTTCCAAATAAATTTGATAACTAGCTTTTCCAAGTCTGCAAAGTAGGTTGATGGAATTTTGATTGGGATTGCATTGAATCTGTAGATGAGTTTGGGTAGAATTGACATCTTAATGATATTTAGCCTTCCTATCCATGAACATGGAATATTTTTCCATCTTTTAAGGTCCCCTTCTATTTCTTTTAATAGAGTTATGTAGTTTTCTTTGTATAGGACTTTTACATATTTGGTTAAGTTTATTCCTAGGTACTTGATTTTTTTTTAGTTGCTATTGAAAATGGTATCTTTTTCTTGAGTGTCTCTTCAGTTTGTTCATTTCTAGCATATAGAAACATTACTGACTTGTGTGCATTAATCTTGTATCCTGCTACTTTGCTAAATTTGTTTATTAGCTCTAGTAGCTGTATTGTCGATTTCTCGTGGTTTTCCATATATAAGATCATATCGTCTGCAAACAATGACAGTTTTACTTCTTCCTTTCCAATTTGGATGCCTTTTATTTCTTTGTCTTGCCGGATTGCCCTGGCTAGCACTTCTAGCACAATGTTGAATAACAGTGGTGATAGCGGGTATCCTTGTCTTGTTCCTGATCTTAGGGGGAAGGCTTTCAGACTCTCACCATTGAGTACTATGCTGGCTGTGGGTTTTTCATATATGCTCTTTATCATATTGAGGAAGTTTCCTTCAATTCCTGCCTTTTGAAGTGTTTTTATCAAAAAGGGATGTTGGATTTTGTCAAATGCTTTTTCAGCATCTATTGAGATGATCATTTGATTTTTCCCTTTTGATTTGTTAATGTGTTCTAATATATTGATTGATTTTCTTATGTTGAACCATCCTTGCATGCCTGGAATGAACCCCACTTGGTCATGGTGTACGATTTTTTTAATGTGTCTTTGGATTCAATTTGCAAGTATTTTCTTGAGGATTTTTGCATCTATATTCATTAGGGAGATTGGCCGGTAGTTTTCCTTTTTTGTAGCATCTTTGCCTGGTTTTGGTAATAGATTGATGTTAGCTTCATAAAATGAGTTAGGTAGTGTTCCATTTTCTTCAATGTTTTGAAAGAGTTTGAGTAAGATTGGTGTCAGTTCTTTCTGGAAAGTTTAATAGAATTCTCCTGTGATGCCATCTGGCCCTGGGCATTTATTTGTGGGAAGCTTTTTGATGACTGATTGGATCTCTTTGCTTGTGATTGGTTGGTTGAGGTCTTCTGTTTCTTCTCTGGTCAGTCTAGGTTGTTCATATGTTTCCAGGAAATTGTCCATTTCCTCTACATTACCCAGTTTGTTGCCATACACTTGTTCATAGTACCCTCTTATAATCTTTTTAATTTCCTCGGGACCTGCAGTAATGTCACCTTTCTCATTCATTATTTTGTTTATATGTGTCTTCTCTCTTTTTGATTTTGTCAGTCTAGCTAGGGGCTTGTCAATCTTGCTGATGTTCTCAAGGAACCGACTTTTGGTGTTATCCTCTCTATTGTTTTTTTCTTCTCTATGTCATTTATTTCGGCTTTAATCCTTGTTATTTCTTTTCTTCTACTTGGTTTAGGATTGTTTTGCTGTTCATTTTCTAGCTTTTTCAGTTGATCCATTAGTTCTTTGATTTTGGCTCCTTCCTTCCTTTTTAATATATGTGTTTAGTGCTATAAACTTCCCCTTCAGTACCGCTTTTGCTGCATCCCATAGGTTTTGGTATGTTGTGTTCTCATTTTCATTCATCTCTATATATTTAGCAATTTCTCTTGCTATTTCTTCTTTAGCCCACTGATTGTTTAGGAGTGTGTTGTTTAACCTCCAGGTATTTGTGAATTTTCTAAGTCTCTTAGGGTTGTTGACTTCTAATTGTATTCCATTGTGATCAGAGAATGTGCTTTGAATTATTTCAATCTTTTTAAGTTGATTGAGCCTTGTTTTATGTCCCAGCATACGATCTATACTGGAGAAAGTCCTGTGAGCACTAGAGAAGTATGTGCATCCTGGTGATTTGGGATGTAATGTTCTATATGTCTTTTAAATCCAATTCATTTATCAGATTGTTTAGGTTTTCAATTTCCTTATTGGTCTTCTGTCTGGTTGATCTATCTATAGGAGAGAATGATGTGTTGAAGTCTCCCACAATTATTGTGGAAACATCAATTGCTTCCTTTAGTTTTGCCAGTGTTTCTCTCATGTATTTTGTGGCACCTTGATTGGGTGCATAAACATTTATGAATGTTATTTCTTCTTGTTGAATTGCCCCTTTTATTAGTATGTAGTGACCTTCTTTGTCTCTCAAAACATCCCTGATTTAAAGTGTATTTTATTTGAGATTAATATTGCTATACTTGCTTTCTTTTCATTGTAGCTGGCATGAAATATTTTTTTCCATCCTTTCACTTTCAATGTCTTTGTGTCCCTGGGTCTGAGTGTCTTGTATGCAGCATATTGATGGCTAATTTTTTTTGATCCATTCTGCAAATCTATACCTTTTAATTGGTGAGTTTAATCCATTTACATTCAATGTTATAACTGTGAAGGCATTTCTTGAATCAGCCATCTTATCCTTTGGTTTATGTTTGTCGTATATATTTTTCCCTCTCTCTATTAATATCCTTTAATGTACCCATACCAAATCTCTTTAGTACTGAACCTTTCTCCATGTCTCTCTCTCCTTTCTTTGTTTCTCTGTCTGTGGGGCTCCCTTTAGTATCTCCAGTAGGGCATGCCTCTTGTTAGCAAATTCTCTCAGCATTTGTTTGTCTCTGAAAAATTTTAGCTTTCCCTCAAATTTGAAGGAGAGCTTTGCTGGATAACGTATTCTTGGTTGGAAATTTTTCTCACTCAGAATTTTAAATATGTCGTGCCACTGCCTTCTCACCTCCATGGTGGCTGCTGAGTAGTCACGACTTAGTCTTATTCTGTTTCCTTTGTATGTGGTGAATTGCTTTTCTCTTGCTGCTTTCAGAACTTGCTCCTTCTCTTCCGTACTTGACAGTCTGATCAGAATATGTCTCAGAGTGGGTTTATTTGGATTTATTCTACTTGGAGTTTGCTGGGCATTTGTGATTTGTGTATTTATGGTGTTTATAAGATTTGGGAAGTTTTCCCCAACAATTTCTTTGAATACTCTTCCTAGACCTTTACCCTTTTCTTCTCCTTCTGGAACACCAATAAGTCTTATATTTGGACATTTTATATTACCTCTCAAATCCCTGAGGTCCATTTTGATTTTTTTTATTTTTTTTCCCATTCTTTCTTTTGTGCTTTCATTTTCTGTTCTGTCATCTTCCAGGTCACTGATTCATTGTTTGACTTCCTCTAGTCTTGTACTATGAGTATCCAGAATCTTTTTAATTTGGTCAACAGTTTCTTTAATTTCCATAGGATCATCTATTTTTTTTTATTTAGTCTTGCAATGTCTTCTTTATGCTCTTCTAGGGTCTTCTTGATGTCCTTTATATCCTGTTCCATGCTCTTCTTGATGTCCTTTATATCCCATGCCATGGTCTCATTGTTCATCTTTAGTTCTTTAATTAGTTGCTCTAAGTACTGTATTTCTTCTGATCTTTTGATTTGGGTGCTTGGGCTTGGGTTATCCATATCTTCTGGTTTTTTCATATGCTTTAAAATTTTCTGTTGTTTTTGGCCTCTTGGCATTTGCTTAACTTGGTAGGGTTCTTTTGGGATTTGTAGACCAATTGAAATCCTTATCTCTAATTTGTCAGGTCTAAAGCTTCGTGGAGTACACTTTCTGTGACTAACCAGCAGGTGGCATCTGCGAGCCACCTGTTTCCCTCAAGCCAGTTCTCCCCCGCTTTGCCTCTGTGGTGAGTGGGGGAGTAAGTCTTGTGGGGTCCAGTTGGTGTACCAAACTTGCATGTGTAGTTGGTGTTGCCTGCCCTGTATAAGGGGCGTGTGTCTGGGAGGTCAGGGAGTGGTCAGCTCTAACAACCAAATCTCCCTGTTGTTCCTGGAGTTTTAAAGCTGCTGCAATAGTCTAATCCTTCAGTTCAGTCCTGCCACAGTTTGTCTCTGCCACTGACCCACAAGTCCTTGGTATTGGTGTGTGGCCCCTGAGACTTGTGAATGGGTCCCTCTTCCAGGCCTTGCACCCCCTGGTCCTCTGTTGAGGGATGAATGTGCTATGTCACAGGTGAATGCCATCCCCCCAGGGTGGTTCTGGGCTGCCAGTCTGTGTAGGGAGGCTCCGCGTCTGCTGAAATGATGTCTGAATGGGGCTTGTTAATTCCCACTGCTCCACCTTCCCAAGTATGGGACAACCAGCTGAGAGTGCAGGGAAGGCTAATGTCCACGCCCAATTTTGTGGTGTATACATGTTATTTGAAGCATTTCCATCACACTGGGTTGTCTGGGGCAGCTCTAGGCTATGGGGTCGGTGACGGGCAGGAGTGTTTCCTGTCCACCAGGATGATGGCTGTGAGAGGATGCCCCCCTTTTCTTGGGAAGTTGTGGTGTTTAGTGAATTTTCTCAGCCCCTGGATTATGGCCTTTTGTCTCAGAGCTCTCAGTTCTGCTCTTGTCTTGACCTGCCCAAATTGCAAGTCTTTGAGGCTGTCTGTATTGGGCTTCTTAGAGTAATTGTTTTAGAAAATGAAAAAAAGATTAAAAAAAAAAAAGAAAAGAAAAAAAAGGCCCTCCCAGCAGATCTAATGTATTATTGAAATGCTAAGAGACAAAGAAATTAGGGCTATTAAGGAAAGATCCAGGGGGCAGAGAGATCAGTTTTTCTTTGGGTTTTGCAAATGAGCCTGCAGGGCCTGAGCTCTGCCCTTTCCCTTTCTATGTTCACCAGAACTCCAAAAAGGATCCGCTTTTATTTTTGAGTTTGTCTTGCTGTTTTTTTGCTATGCCTGTCTCCTCTCTGCTGGGCTGGCTGCTCTCAGATTCTCTGGTGTCTGGTCTCAGTGTATCTATGGTTGGAGTTTGGATCAGTAGAATGAGTTTCCGATAAGAGCTGCCACTGCAGTTCTCCCTTCTCCTTCCCGGTGCTGACAGCCCCTCCTCCCACGGGACTGAGCCTGGCAGGGAGGAGCGCAGGTCCCCTGGCCGCAAGAACTTACAGGTTTCGCTGATCTCAGAAATTCCACGTTTTCATGAGTGTTGTATGAAGTATGCCCAAAGTCAGATTGCTCTGTGGTGTCCAGTCCATGCAGTTCCTGGCTTTCTACCTACTTCCCTGGAGGAGCAACTAAAGCATACACCTCACCAATCCACCATCTTCCTTAATATTGTTAAGATGGAAATACTCAACCCAAACTGATCTACAAATTAAATGCAATCTCTATTGAAATCCCAACTGGCATTTTTTTCCCAGAAATTGACAAGATTGTCCTAAAATTCTAATGGAAACACAAAGAAATCAGAATAGCAAAACAATCCCAAAAGAACAAAGTTGGAGGACTCATAATTCTTGATTTTAAAAGTTACTGAAACTCTACAGTAATGAAGACCATGTGGTACTGACAGAAGGCTAGACATAGGAATCATGGAATAGAATTAAGAGTTCAGAAATAAGCTTTCACATTTACTGACAATTGATTTTCAACATTGATTCCAATACCATTCAAGAGGGAAAGAATAGTCTCTTCAACAAATATTGTGGGTGAACTGAATATTCACATGCAAAGGATAACATTGGACCCTGCCTCACATCATACACAAAAATTAACCCAAAATGGATAAAAGACCTAAATTTAAGAGCTAAAAATCTTGTATTCTTAGAAGAATTCTTTGTGAGAGTGGATTTAGCAAAAAGAACAAAACAGATTAATTTAATTTCATCAAAATTAAAACTATTGTACTTCAAAGGACACACACCAACAACAAAATGGAAAGACAACCCACCTAATGGGAGAAATATTTGCAAATCATATAGCTACTGTGTCTAGTATCCAGAATACATAAATAACTTTTACAACTACCTAATAAAAAGACAAATACAGTTTAAAAAGTTAAAGGCATGAATAGACAATTATCCAAAGCAGATATGCAAATGACCAATAAGCATGTGAAAAGATGTTCAACATCATTAGCCATTAGAGAAATGCAATCAAAACTGCAATGAGGTCACACTTCATACCCACTAGGATAGCTAATATTTTTTTAAAAACAAGAATATACAGCGTTGGTGACGATGTGGAGAAATTGGTATCCCTGTACATTGCTAGTGGAAATGTAAAATGGTATAACAGCTGTGGAAATCAGTTTGGCAGTTCCTGAAAAAGTTAAACATATGACCCTGCATTCCACTTCCAGGTATATACCCAAGGGGATTGAATATATATACTCCCACTCAAAAACACATACATGAATATTCATAGCAATATTATTCATAATAGCCAAAATGTGAGGCAAATCAAATGTTCATCAGTCCATCACCAGAGGAGTGGACAACTAAAATGTGGTACACCCATGCAAAGGAATGAAGTACTGATTCATACTATAACATGGGTGAACCTTGAAAATATTATGCTAAGTGATTAAAGTCAGGAAAAAGTCTATAGGTTGTATGATTTCATGAAATGTCAAGAATTATCAACTCCTTAGAAAGAGAAAGTAGTTTAGTGTTGCCAGAGAATTGGGGAAGGGGAAATAGGGAAGGACTGCTAAGGGAGATAGGGTTTCTTTTGGGGGTGATGAAAATGTTCTTGAATTAGTAGTGATTGTTGCTCAACTATGTGAACATACCGAAAAACATTTAATTGTGTAAAGATTTTGTCAAAAAATATATGTATTGGAAACAGGAAGTGTTGGCATAAGTCAGAAACCATTAGTAGTCCATATTCAAAGCTAGGATGCTTGGAATTCCACTTCTCCCCCCATCTCTCTCTATATATGTACGCATGTGTGTATGTATGTATATATATAGCAGTTCACACTAATGACATATATATAATGAGATGCTTAAAACTAAAATTGAAATAATAAAAATATAAAGAAGGGAAATATTTTTGAGAGTTGAGCAAGAGACTTCATTCTGAGCTTTCTGCAAACAAGACAAAAAGGGAAACACATTTTGGTCTTATAATTATATTGCAATAAAAGGAAATTTTAGGAGAGACAATTTTTTTTTTTGTCTAAATGCTAACAGTAATAATGGATCCTTATTCTAGGACCATAGAATATCATAATGGACAATGTGTGTAACAGCAATTTTCACTCAAGTTCCAGAATTTTTCTCTAGTAGCTTTTTCTTGAATTGATCTTTGATAAAGGCAGTTTCACAAGATGAACTCAGATTAGCACATGAATGGGGATTAGGCAGAAAGGCAGTTGAATTTGAAAGTTCACATTTTGTTGAAACTGTCAGGTTGGAAGAATGCATTTAGCTCAGACCCAGACTGAAAATTCTGGTCACTTTATTCTTCCAGACCAAAGGATCCTTGAAGCATTGGCCTCCTACTTCTCTGTGGCATGAGGAGTATGACAGGAAGAGTAGAGCTTTCTCCAAAGCAGATCCTTACTTCTAGATTGTGTCAGTTACATGCTCTGTTTGTCATAAATAGAGAAGAAAAGAGAATCACTTCTCTCCCAGAAAATCTCTCAGTTCTTGTGATTCAGGTACAAAGGGAGCTAGAAAGGCCGGCCTGTGAGGGAACTTGAATCCTTTGTAATTTTGCCTCAAATGGAGGGGAGATAGTTGAATCCAGGTTACTCTGGTTCTTCCCTAATTCTAAACTAAATAATCTTTGAAGGGCCCTTCCAGGGTGAGAACTTCCATAGACTTCCTTCAACCAGATAGGCTGTACCCTTAGGAGACATCTGAATGTTGAATAAAATAGAAGGCACAGAGTTAGTATATAGATGCCTTCTTTTGGAGACTGACTGATCCTACAGATCAATGGAGCCACACTGTTCCAACAATTATCAGGAACTGTCACTGAGGATGACTTAGTGGTTATTAATGAGGGTTTTCCAGGGAAATAGAACAAAAAGAATATATTTGTATGGATTTTCTCACTTGACTGTGGGGATTGGCACTTCCATATTCCTTAGGGCAGGCCACAAGTTGGGAAATCTAATGCAGGCTTTTGATGAATTCCACAGAAGCTGGCTGAAGTAGGGATAGAAATTCTTCTTTATGACTGCTGAAATAGTCAGTTCTCCCTCTAAGGCCTTTAACTAATTGCATGAAACATCTCTCATTGATATAGGCAGGCTCATTTGCTGATTGTTGATGTAATCAGCCAAAGATGCAATCAACTTATTGATGATGTTAATCCATGAAATATCCTCACAGTAATAATCAGACCAGTTATTGCTTGATCAAGCAACAGGACACCATATCCTAGCCAAGTTGACATGGGAAGTTAACCATCACAGTCCACTCCTTATCTGCCTGACACCCATACACATCTCCTTAAACCATACTTAATCAGTAAATAAAAACAAAAAAGTTATATTATGTATAATTTACTGTCATGTGTACAATTAGAAATATACTAACTTTTATCCCAGAAGAGGGTGAAAAGTCCCTGGTTAATATTGACTATTAAAATTGATATCTTGTAGCATAAATACTATGACACAATATTAATAAAACTTACATTATATGATGGGGGTTAAGATAGGAAGGAAAACAAAGATTTGTTTTATGTATGTGTGTGTATATATATACACATGAAAACATTACATAATGAAACAAGGAAGAAATGTTCATAACCATTACAGTCATCATTCCTATATCTGGTCAAATGGTCATTGCTCATATTTATAATCACCTTCTTCCACTACCCATTCCATATTACCTTTACTCTAAGCAGACACCTCATCTGGTTATGGTTCTTTGCTTGGTGCATTGACCCAAGCCTTCATTCCTGAAGTTGCTATTAGTTGTACTGCCTGGATTGGATTGCTGTGGTTTTCCATTGATTTTAATCACAGGATGTGGTAGTACTAAGAGAAATCTAAAGGGATAACATGTATTACAAACTCTTCCATTGTGTAGTAAAAGTCCTATTTCTCCTTGATAATCAGGATCAATCATCCCAACCATTACAGTAATTCCATTCTTTACCCATTGATTCAGAGGCATAATGAGACAAAAGTGGCCAAGTGGCAGCCTTAAACTTCCAGTTCAATAGAATTATTATTGTGTCTCCTGGTGGAAGCACTTCTCATTTTGGGCAGGAAGCAAAAACTTTTATAGTGAATCGCTAGCAGTAATAGTGAGTGGTGCCACACCCATATCTACCTCTTGATTCATGGACCCATTATTGCTGGCTATGGAAGAAACAATGTGATAAATAAAGTGTATAATAATTTATACTATATACAACCTCCTGGAGAACATTGTTCCAATCCCTTAAATGTATTGCTACCCAGTTGGTGCTATAATTGAGTCTTCAAAAGCCCATTCCATCATTCTATCAATCCAGCTACTTCAGGATGAAGGAGAACATGATTATATCAGTGAATTCCATGAGCATGTGCCAATTTCCACACTTCATTTGTTATGAAGTGGGTTCCTTGATAAAAAGCAATGCTGTGTGGGATACCATGATGGTAGACAAGGCATTCTGTAAGTCCATGGATGGTAGTTTTGCAGAAGCATTGCATGCAGGGAGGAAAGCCCATATCTGAAGTGTGCATCTATTCCAGTTAGAACAAAAACAAGAACAAAATCATTTTCCCTTCCATGATGGAAATGGTCCAATGTAACCAACCTTCCACAAGGTAGCAGACCTATAACATCAGGGAATGGTCCCATATTGGGGACAAAATGTCTGCTGCTCACAAATTGGATAATCAACAGTGGCTGTAGCCAGGTCAGCATTCATGACTAGAAGTCCATGATGTTGAACCCATGTATAACCTCCATCCCTAACATCATGGCCACTTTTTTCATGAGCCCATTTGGCAATGACAGGAGTGGCTGTGGAAAGAGGCCAAATGTTATCCATGGAACAGTTCAACCTATCCTACTGATTATTAAAATTCTCCTTTGCTAAAGAAACCATTGGGTCAGCATTCACATGGGGCACAAATTTCTTCATGTTATTTTCCCACTCATAAATGTCTATCCCCCAGATGTCTTTGTTGCCAATGCTCCAATCATGCTCCTTCCAAATCCTTGACCATCCAGCCAAACCATTGACCAAAGTCCATGAATCAGTATATAAATGCATCTCTGGCCACTTTTCCATCAAAGAAAAATGAATGACCAGATTCACTGCTCAAAATTCTGCCCACTGGGAGTATTTTCCAGCACTGCTGTCCTTTAGGGATTTTCCAGAAGGGAGATATATTGCTGCAGCTGTCCACTTTCAGATCGTTCCTTTATATCATGCACAACTGTCACAGGACAATATCTCTACTGGGGAATCTAATAATGAGGATGCTGAATTCTTTTCTCAATGCTGCTCTCATATACCACTTGATTCTTTTTGTTCTGTTAGTGAAGAACCAGTTATTACTTCTGATATAGAAGCATACTTAACAGAACTTTTACCTAAAAACAGTCAAATAGAATTTCCAAATAACATAAAGTGGAAAGGCCTTACCATAACAGCTGGGACAGATGATTCATATCCTTCAAGTCCTATATTAGAAGATAATACTGAGGAGGAAGCTTAACAGTTCAAAACTGGGAATATTTTCAAGAAAGCAGAAAGCCTTTCTCAAACTTCTTAGATATAGATAACATGTAACCATCTGGTACTCTGTGTAAAAAGAAAACAGGATGGAGCTGTAGCTGTTACTTCAATCATAGAAAAGCCATTAGTAATGTAGCAAGGTTGAATAGAGTTTTAATCAAATGTATGCTTATCAACATAATGTAATGGCTAAACTAATTATAAAATGAAACAAGAAAACAATATTAATAAGTTAGAGATAAGTAATAATAACCTCTTTTTCTGATTAGATTTTATATAAGTAAAAGTATGTTATATTGCTCTTGCAGAAATCATAGCTTAATTAGTAGAAATATTTTCAGTAGAGTTTAGAAGACATTCAAGGCTAAGTTTCTGATAATGTTGTGGATACCCTCCTTTGATCTTGACTCACTCATGATTCACAATTCATCATTTACTACTCATGGTTAAAATGTAAAAGTAGAATATCACTTAATTAAAAGTACTCTACATGTACAGAAAAGTTTTCTGTATCTTAGACAAGGAGAGGAGCTTTCTGATTTCATGTCCAGTTGCATCTTGAGGAGCAGGGGCTCCCAAGCTTGGTAATGTATCAATTAATTTTTTTGTTTTTAATTGATTACTTTAGTATTAATTTTATTTGATACTATCCACTTTTCCATTCATCCTATTTATAATATGACATGTTTATGACTACCACAAACTTTAAAGCAGCATACAGATCTTTTATCCATCTGAGGTGGATTCTCTTCTTTCTATAGCATTAATTTAAATTTTTCTATTATCGTAAAACCTTCAACACCAAAACAATTAATTTTGACAGATGATTACAATTCTTCTTAAAAATGGATACTGAATTTGAACTCTCTCAGCTCCCATACTTATACCTATAAATATAAGTAAATACATATTTATGTCTTCACTTATTCTTTTTTTCTGTATCAAAGGGAGATATGTCTCTACATATAATGTTATTTCCCATCTGACTTGATTCATTTGTAATACCCTTTTGTCTTCCTTTCCTCAACTGTACTTAATCCTAAAAATAAAAACTTAGTTAACCTTGCTTTCCTCTCAAGCTTTTCTATCTCTCTCACTTTACTTTCATCATTAAAACATCCTCACTTCTCATTCATGCTTCAAGCTTGCTGTAATTTAACTTCTGCTTCTACCATTCTCTTGAAGCTGTCTTGTGAATTTCATCTGTGAAATCCTAAAAATCTCTTTGGTCTCCTATTGAGCGTCATCATAAAACACACACCTGTGGTATTAAACATTGATTTTCAGCCTGTTTCCTGACACCTTCTCTCCTCTTGGTTTCTGAAACCATTCTCTCTGGCCATTAAAAACAGTATTTATTTAATAATAACTATATGCCAAGTCTGTTAAAGCCTTTGTCTACACTATCTCATTTACTTCCTATAAAAAGTCCTTGAGGTAGTTTCTAGTACTCCCCATTTCCCCAGACAGAAAAACGGAGGCTGCAAGTACTTGCCCACAGCCATATAGTAAGTAGCAGAGTGGATTTCAATCTTAAAGCTTTTTAAATCCAAAACCCAGACTCAACCATTTATACATTCTGCCTGTTCTCCCACATACAGCATTGCTTCTTTACCTGTTTCATTTACTGGGTCTCCTTTTGCTGTATTTTGGATGTTATTTGTTTTTTACTTTTTTAAAAAATTTATTTTGAAATAAATTCAAAGTTATAGGAAGAGCTGCAAAAACAATACAAACCCCATAAACAGAACCCCAGCACACCCTGAACCCCCTCCCCCAATACCCCAATCCACCAACTTTAACATGCTGTCACACAACCATTTCTCTTTCCCTCCATCCCTCCCTCCATCCCTCCTTATCATCCATCATCTATTGCTCTGCCTTCTGAGCATATGAGAGCAAGCTGCACACATCCTTGAACAAACACTATAATTCACATACACAATTCCCATGAACAAGAACATTCTTTTATGCAATCCCATTAAGCGCAGCTAAGAAGTTCAAGAAATTCAACACTGATACAAAGCTTACATTCTATAATTCCTTTTTCTTATGTCTCAACTGTGTCCCTTTGAGCCTCCTCTCCTCCATCCTCAGATCCCATCCAGGATCATCCTTGGCATTCAATTATCATCTATTTAGACCGTCTTTTTTTTTTCAACTGTGGAAACATATGCAGCCTAAATCTTCCCATTCCACCCCCTCCCTAGCATTCCATTAGTGGGATTAATCACGTTTAGAATGTTGTAATGCTATCACCTTCCCACCATCAATTTCTAGAAATTTCCCTTCACCTCAAACAGCAACCCTACACTCATTTCTTAACTCCCCATTGCCTCTTCCCCCACTTCTCATAACCCATACCCTACTTTTCATCTCTATGGTCATATTCTCTGATAATTTCTTTGTGTTTACTGTGGGGCTTAAAATTAACCTCTTAAATCCATAACAATCTTATTTTTCTTTGATACCAACTTAACTTCAATAGGACACATAAGCTATGTTCCTATACTCCTCCATTCCCCCACCTTTATACAGTTCTTGTCAAAAATTACATATTTTACATTGATTCCAAAACCACTGATTGCCATTAGAGTTTGTGTATTTTATATCATGTAGGAAGTAAATAGTGGAGTTACAAATAAAAAATTATTGACTTCTATTTGTATTCCATTGTGGTCAGAGAATGTGCTTTGAATATATTCAAATGTTTTTTTTTTTAATTTATTGAGGCTTGTTTTATGTCCCAGCATATGGTCTATTCTGGAGAAAGATCCATGATCACTAGAGAAAAATGTGTGTCCTGGTGATCTGGGATGTAAGGTACTATATATGTCTGTTAAAATTCTCTATCTCTCTATCTCTTTTCTTTGTTCTCTGTTGGTAGGGCTCCCTTTAGTAGCTGAAGTAGGGCAGGTCTTTTGTTAGCAAAATCTCTCAGCATTTGTTTGTCTGTGAAAAATTTAAGCTCTCCCTCAAATTTGAAGGAGAGTTTTGCTGGATAAAGTATTCTTGGTTGGAAATTTTTCTCTCAGAATTTTAAATATGTCATGCCACCGCCTTCTCACCTCCATGGTGGCCACTGAGTAGTCACTACTTAGTCTTATGTTGTTTCCTTTGTATGTGGTGAATTGCTTTTCTCTTGCTGCTTTCAGAACTTACTCCTTCTCTTCAGTATTTGAGTGGGTTTATTTGGATTTATTCTATTTGGAGTTCATTTGGTATTTATGCTTTGTGTTTTTATATTGTGTAGAAGTTTTGGGAGGTTTTCCCCAACAATTTCTTTGAATACTCTTTCTAGACCTTTACCCTTCTCTTCCCCTTCTGGGACACCAGTGACTCTTAAATTTGGATGTTTTATTTTATCTATTGTATCCCTGAGATCCATTTTGATTTCTTCAATTTTTTTCTCCATTCTTTCTTTTGTTCTTTCATTTTCTGTTCTGTGGTCATCTAGGACACTGAGTCATTGTTCAACTTCCTCTAATCTTGTATTATGAGTATCCAGAGTCGTTTTAATTTGGCCAACAGTTTGTTTTATTTCCATAAGATGTTCTATTTTTTTATTTACTCTTGCAATTTCCTCTTTATGCTCTTCTAGGGTCTTCTTTATGTCCTTTATATCCTGTGCCATGTTCTTCTTCATGTCCTTTATATCCTGTGCCATGCTCTCATTCTTTGATTGTCGTCCTTTGATTAATTGCACCAAGTACTGTGTCTCTTCTGATATTTTGATTTGGGTGTTTGGCATTGGGTTCTCCATATCATCTGGTTTTATGATATGCTTTAAGATTTTCTGTTGTTTTTGGCCTCTTGGCATTTGCTTTGCTTGATAGGTTCTTTCAAGTTGTAAAAAATACCAATCTAATTTTTCAGATCTACAACTTGGTGGCATACACTTTCTCTAACTAACCAGCAGATGGCATCTGCGAGTTACCTATTCCCCTCAAGTCAGTTCTCCTCAACTTTTTCTTTGTGGTATGTGGGGAAATGATTCTTGTGGGGATCAGTTGGTGAACTCAGTTTGGGAGTGTTGTTGGTGCTGTCTGCCCTGAATGTGGGGCATGTGTCTGGGTGGTTAGGGAGGCAGGGCAGCTTTAATAATCAAACCTCCCAGGTATTCCCAGAGATTCAAGGCTGTTGCAAGAGGCTAAGCCTTTATTTCAGTTTTGCCCCAGATTTTCTCTGCTGCTGACCCACAAGTCCCCAGCATTGACATAGTATCCCTGGGTTTTCTGAGTGGGCCCCCCTTCTCAGCTGTGATCTTCCAGGACCTCTGCTGAGGGAAGGCTGTGCTACATCACAAGTGCATGCCATCCCTCAAGGGAAGCCCTGGGCTGTCAGGCCATGAAGGGGCTCTCCCAGCCTGATGCAAAGATGGCTGAATGGGGCATCTCAACTTCCCCTTTTCACACAGCTCTGCCTTCCCAGATCCAGGACAACTAGCTGTGGGTGCACCCAAGGCCACTGTCCATGGCCAATATTGTGGCATGTGTGCAGTGCCATGGGATACACTCCCCGTCACACTGGGTTTCCTGGTGTGGCTCTGGGCTGTGGGTATGGCCCTGGGCAGGATTGTCTCCAGCCCACTGGGGAGCTGGCTGCAAGCAGTGTAGTTTCTTTCTCCTTTTGGCTCTCCCCTCTGCCCCCTGGCCCTGAGGAAATCAGCAGTGGTCTATCCTCAATGCCAGACACCGAGAGGTTGGAATGGGCCACTCATGCTGTGCTTCACTGTGTGGTTCTCACCACCATAACTGCAACCGCTCCTGGGTTTTTTTCTTTTTTAAAAAACTAGTCTGTCTCCAAACACCAACCCCCAGTTCCCCCACACTGCAGCATGGCTGTGGGACTTTCAGCCAACTTATTCACTCATTTCAGAATGCAGACTCCCGGTTTCACCAAGTGCATGGTCCCTGTGGTTTTAGCAGACCTTGTCCAGGTGGTGCATCACTGAAACGGTTGTTCTGGGTCACTTTCTGGTTTTTATCTAGTATTTTTCACAGAGGTGTTTTTTTCCCCTGTCTCACCTAGCTGCCATCTTAGGTTCTCTATCAATTAATTTTTACATTTTAAACTTGTTCCATTTACCTTAAGTGCTCTTTTAGTAAAAATGTGTTGAAGTTGGATTCTTGTCTTGAGTGCTTTTAACTTTTAAACTACTGACTGTCCTTAATTGAATGGAAGGTTATTTGATGAAGTCCAAACTGACATCACCCTGACCTGATAATGCTCAAGCTTTTCCTAACAGAGATCACAGGTTTGAGGTACAAAGAGTTGAACTTTGACACAACCATTTGTAAACCAGTCCTGAGTTTTGTCTTCCTCAGTCAACTGATAGTAGAGAACTCCCCATGAGGCCATGGCTGCAGGCAGGGAAATAGAAGATAATGTGACATGAGTGGAGATCATGGACATTTGGGCAACTTCCATATGTACCTTAATTGTGCCTTCAGGAATACCTTGAATCCTATCTCACAGTTACCACTTCCATTTGATTATGTAGTACTTTAGTGCATCATCAAATTTATGGCTTTGTGAGTCAGACAACACCCAGTTCATGATAGGCAAGTCAGGTCTCATGACAACTAGGTGGCCTGTGGTTAAGCATTCAGTCTCTACCACAGCCCAGTAGTAGGCAAAAAACTATTTCTCAAAAAGAGAGCAATTGTTTGTAGTGTTTAGCAGGGCTTTGCCCCCAAATCCTAAGAGTCTGTACTATGATTCTCTTATAGGGGTCTGCCAAAGGATCCCAATAGCATCTTTATTTGCCACTGAAATTGCTGGCACCATTAGATCTGTTGGATCATATTGCCCAAATGACAGAACAGCTTGCACAGCAACCTGGACCTATTGCAGAGCCTTCTCTTTTTCCAGTCCCCTCTCAAAACTCAGTTTTTTGATCATTCAGTAAATGGGCCAGAGCAACCCATGTAAATGAGTAATATGTTGTCTCCCAAATCCAAATAGACCTACTGGGTGTTGTGCCTGCTCTTTGGTTATAGGAAGATCCAAGTGCAAAAGCTTATCATTCCCCTTAGAAAAGATATCTCAAAATTCCCCCAAACCACCAGATACCTAGAAACTTCATTGATGTAGAAGGCCCCTGAATTTTTGCATTTATCCCACCCTCTGACACACAAATATTTACTAATCAGTTTATAGTAGTTGCAACTTATTTCTCACTAGGTCTGAGCAACATGATGTTATCCATATAATGGACCAATGTGCTGTCTTGTGGAATGGAAAGGTGATCAAGGTTTCTGTGACCTAGATTATGACAGGGCTGAAGAGGTGCTATACCCCTGAAGGAGGACAGTGACAGTGTATTGCTAATCTTGCCAGCTAAGAACAAACTTTCTGGTTATATGTAGTAATAATTATTGAGGAAAAAAAGGATTTGTCAAAGCAATAGCTGAATAACAGGTATCAGAGTGTGTGTTCATTTGCTCAAGCAATGTTCCCATACCTGGAACAGCAGTTGCAATTGGAGTCATTACCTGGTTAAGTTTATGATAATCCACTGTTATCCTCCAAGATCCATCTGTTTTCTGCAGAGGCCAAATAGGAGAACTGAATGGGAATGTGGTGAGAATAACCACTCCTGCATTCTTCGAGTCATTGATAGTGGCACTAATCTCTGAAATTCCTCCAGTAATGTGGCATAGCATTTGATTTTACTATTTACTTGGTAAAGGCAATTCTAGTGGCATAAACTGGATCTTTCCTACCATAATAGCCCTCACTTAACAAGTCAGGGGACAAGCATGTGAGTTCTGCCAGTTGCTGAGTATATCCATTCCAATTACAAATTCTGGGACAGAGGAAATAACACAGAATGGGATGTGGGAGACAGTTTGCTCACTGTGCAACAGACCTGAGCTAAAACTTCATTGTTCATGTGACCTCCATATGCCTCTACTCTGAGTGATGGACCACACTGATGATTTGGGTCTCCTGGAATTAATGTCACTTCCAGCCCAGTGTGTAATAATCCCAAAGTATCTGATCATTTCCTTTTACCCAATGCACAGTCACCCTGTACAAGGCCATAAGTCAATTTGTGGAAGTCTGGGAGGATGAGTAATAGTATAATTTTTTGACAGTGAAACAGGGTCCTTCCCCAAGGAGAACCAGTCTTTTCTTCATTCAAGGGGTTGTGAATCTGCAAACTCTTTCAAGTGTAAGTATTGATTGAAGGACTGTGGCTCCAAATACTCTGCTTATACAGATCAAGTAAAAATATAGTAGATTGCCCATCTATTTTACTTCTAGGTACCCCATGATGAACTAGCCAATACCATATGTCTCTGTGAGTCAGTCTATTCTGATTAGTTATTATACCTGTGATGTCTATCACAGTCACTACACCCACCTTGTCATTCATGATTAAGTGCTGCCACTTGGTTTCCACCATCCCAGGATCTGACAATCCCCAATGTGTTTAAGGATCTAAATTCAATGCCAGCAGATTCCACAGTTACATCTAAAATACAGATAACAACAACCACAGAGCTTTTCAGAGATGATGGAACTGCTCTTCCAAATTTATTCCCCAGAGTCCTGGTGAAAGGTGTGTCCTCTGGACATTCCTGGGGTGTGTGAGCAAGTCATAACTGATAAATCCACTCTAATGTTCCAATCTCTCTAAGCCTTTGGATATCCTCATTTACATTGCACCATTCTGGAGTTTTTACTTTAGGCAATATAAGCCACCTTTGTGTCTATGTTTTAGCCAACAAACTGAACAAACTTTTTGAGCCCTTTCTAACCCCTCAAGTGACAACATTGAATCCGGAATTTCTGCTAAGTGGGCCTATATCATTAAATTTTGCCTGATCCAACTTTATGTTACTTCCACTGTATCCCACATGCTTAATATCCATTCCCTTGCATATTCTCCTGTTTCTGTCTAATAAATTAGAAAAAAATTGCAATCTTTTGGACTTTAGCGCACCTCCTCATGAGTTAAACTTTGTACTTTTCATCTTATGGCCTGTTGAGACTTCATACTAATAATAGGTCTGGATGAAAAGAAGGATGGTGGGTGTGTGTCATGAGAGGAATTAGCAGTGTATTGCAAGTCAACTACCTCAGGGCATTCCATCACAGGTTCTTATGCTGAAACAAGATTAATGTCCTCAGGCAGAGTCATGATCACTGTTTCCTGAGGGAGGCAGTTTTATCGGTCACAGTAGGGTTATTCTTTTCAGGTAGAAGCTGGGTGACTAATTCCTAAGGGAAGACCATTACAGGTTTATCTGGCAAATGAGAATTAGCAGAATCTAGGTTTTCAATGTCCTCACTGTCATCCTATCAGCCAATATGTACCCATTGCAATTTTCAGGGCCCCATTCTTTTCCAACCATTGCCCTCACTTAAACATCAGACACCCTGCAAGTTTAGGGATTCAATTTACTTTGTAATTCAGCTACTCACACAATGAGATTCTGGGTATGGTTTTCAGATGTATCAAGTCAAGTCTGCAGTTAAAAGAAATGAGTTTCTTTCAGGGAACACAGAAACATTCATGTTCTTCATAAAGTGAGCTGAAAATTTGAAGCCTTGAGCTCATTCCCTTCTTTAACAATTATTCAGTGTTTTTAGGGACAACCAGTCAACATTCTTATACTTTTTAATTCCACAAACTCTCTTAAGGTATCAAAGGCAATGTCACCCAGAGTTTGCTCCTTACAAGCATTTCAATAGCAGTATCCAATGATGATATTTTGAGTATATTCATTGTCATTTCATGCCATGATTTTCAATGACATATTTTTAATAGAGAAGCTGTGTATTAGGGAATAATCATGCATAAAACACAAGATTCTCATATACCATCCTATTATAAACACTTTGCATTGGTATGGAACATTTTTTACAATTGAAGAAAGCACATTTTTATGATTGTACTATTAACTATAGACCATGGTATAACTTGGAGATCAATGTTTGTGTAGTGAAATTCCATAGATTTCTTAAGATTTTTTCTGTTACCATAAGTGCAATCTAACATCTCTTTTAACCACATTCAGAGGTATATATCAGTGTTGTTAATTACATTCATAATGTTATGCTACCATCACAACCATCTATTACCAAAACATTTATATCATTCCAAATATGAACCCTGTATAATTGAAGCCTTAATTTCCATTCACTATACTCCTTCCATCCCCTGATAAACTATATTCTTGATTGTGACCTCATTCTGATGATTAAAATCAGTGAGATCGTACAATATTTGTATTATTGTGTCTGGCTTATTTCACTCAGCATAATGACTTCCAGGTCCATATATTTTGTTACATGTAGCACTACTTCATTGATTTTTATTATTGGGGATTATCCTATATTTTATGTACCCATTGATTGGATTGCTGGACACTTGGGTTGCCTCCATCTTTTGACAATTGTGAATATTTTCACTACAAACATCAGTGTACAAATATCTTCTTGAGTCCCTGCTTTCAATTATTTTGGGTACATATTTAGTATTGGGAATGGTGGGATATATGGTAATTCTATGCTTAACATTCTAAAGAACTGCCAAACTGTCTTCCTAAATGACTGTACCATTTTACAATGTCACCAGCAATGAATAAGTATTCCCATTTCTCTGTATCCTCTCCAACACTTGTTATTTTCCATTTTTTAAACAGCATCCATTCTAATGTGTTTGAAATGGTATTTCACTGTTGTTTTGATTTGCAATTCCTTTATTCTAATGATTTTGAGAATCTTTTCATGTGCCTTTTGGCCATGTGTATATCTTTTTTGGAGTGATGTCAGTTCAAGTCCTTTGTTCATGTTAAGTTCAGTCATTGGTTTTTTTGTTAAGTTGAAGGTTTCTTTATATATTCTGGAAATTTAACCCTTAATGGATATGTGGTTTCAAAATATTTTCTCCCATTGTGTAGGCTGTAATTTTACTTTCAGGATAAAGTCCATTTGGGCACAAAAGTTATTAATTTTGATGAAGTGCCATTTATCTACTTTTTCCTTTTTTTTTTTTTTTTGTTTGTGCTTTGGGTGTAAAGTCTAAGAATCCATTGCCCAAAGCAAGATAATGAAGATGCTTCCATACTTATTCATCTAGGAGTTTTATACTTCTGGCTCTTCTGTTTGGGTCTTTGATCCATTTTGAGTTTTTTGTATATGATGTGAGGTAGGGGCCATCTTTTTCTTTGCAAATTGTGATCCATCTTTCCCAGCACCATTTGAAGAGACTACTCCTTCCCAATTGAGTGGTCTTTGCACCCTTGTCCAAAATCAGTTGGACATTAAAGTGGGGTTGGATTTCTAAACTCTCAACTTGATTCCATTGGTCTATATGTCTGTTTTTATTCCAGTATCATGCTGTTTTGATTACAGTTGTTTTATAATGTTTCAAAATCAGGAAGTGTGAGTCCTCTAATTTCATTCATCATTTTCAAGATGCCTTTGTCTATTTGGGGTCCTTTACAATTCCATATAAATTTTGTGACTGTCTTTTCCATTTCTGCAAAGAATATTTTTGAAATTTTGATTGGGACTGTGTTGAAACAATGAACTGCATTAGATAGGATTGACATATTAACAATATTTAGTCTGCCAACCATGAACATGGAATATTCTTCCATTTATTTAGATCTTCTTTGATTTCTTTTAGCAATTTTTTGTAGTTTTCTGTACACAAGTAATTTATATATTTGTTTAATTTATTCCTACATATTTAACTGTTTTTGTTGCTATTATAAATTGATTTTTTTTTTTTTTTATATACCGAGAAGTGCAATCGCTGGATCGAATGGTAGCTCTATATCTAGTTTTCTAAGGAACTGCCAGACTGACTTCCAGAGTGGCTGAACCATTATACAGTCCCACCAACAATGAATAAGAGTTCCAATTTCTCCACATCCCCTCCAGCATTTGTAGTTTCCTGTTTGTTTAATGGCAGCCATTCTAACCGGTGTTAGATGGTATCTCATTGTGGTCTTAATTTGCATCTCTCTAATAGCTAGTGAAGCTGAACATTTTTTCATGTGTTTCTTGGCCATTTGTATTTCCTCTTCAGAGAACTGTCTTTTCATATCTTTTGCCCATTTTATAATTGGGCTGTCTGTACTATTGTCATTGAGTTGTAGGATTTCTTTGTATATGCAAGATATCAGGCTTTTGTCAGATACATGGTTTCCAAAAATTTTTTCCCATTGAGTTGGCTGCCTCTTTACCTTTTTGAGAAATTCCTTTGAGGTGCAGAAACTTCTAAGCTTGAGGAGTTCCCATTTATCTATTTTCTCTTTTGTTGCTTGTGCTTTGGGTGTAAAGTCTAGGAAGTGGCCTCCTAATACAAGGTCTTGAAGATGTTTTCCTACATTATCTTCTAGGAGTTTAATGGTACTTTCTTTTATATTGAGATCTTTGGTCCATTTTGAGTTAATTTTTGTGTAGGGGGTGAGGTAGGGGTCCTCTTTCATTCTTTTGGATATGGATATCCAACTCTCCCAGCCCCATTTGTTGAAAAGACCATTATGGCTCAGTTCGGTGACTTTGGGGGCCTTATCAAAGATCAGTCGGCCATAGATCTGAGGGTCTATCTCTGAATTCTCAATTCGATTCCATTGATCTATATGTCTATCTTTGTGCCAGTACCATGCTGTTTTGGCAACTGTGGCTTTATAATAAGCTTCAAAGTCAGGGAGTGTAAGTCCTCCCACTTCGTTTTTCTTTTTTAGAGTGTCTTTAGCAATTCGAGGCATCTTCCCTTTCCAAATAAATTTGATAACTAGCTTTTCCAAGTCTGCAAAGTAGGTTGTTGGAATTTTGATTGGGATTGCATTGAATCTGTAGATGAGTTTGGGTAGAATTGACATCTTAATGACATTTAGCCTTCCTATCCATGAACATGGAATATTTTTCCATCTTTTAAGGTCCCCTTCTATTTCTTTTAGTAGAGTTATGTAGTTTTCTTTGTATAGGTCTTTTACATCTTTGGTTAAGTTTATTCCTAGGTACTTGATTTTTTTAGTTGCTATTGAAAATGGTATCTTTTTCTTGAGTGTCTCTTCAGTTTGTTCATTTCTAGCATATAGAAACATTACTGACTTATGTGCATTAATCTTGTATCCCGCTACTTTGCTAAATTTGTTTATTAGCTCTAGTAGGTGTATCGTTGATTTCTCAGGGTTTTCTAGATATAAGATCATATCATCTGCAAACAATGACAGTTTTACTTCTTCTTTTCCAATTTGGATGCCTTTTATTTCTTTGTCTTGCCGGATTGCCCTGGCTAGCACTTCCAGCACAATGTTGAATAACAGTGGTGACAGCGGGCATCCTTGTCTTGTTCCTGATCTTAGAGGGAAGGCTTTCAGTCTCTCACCATTGAGTACTATGCTGGCTGTGGGTTTTTCATATATGCTCTTTATCATGTTGAGGAAGTTTCCTTCAATTCCTACCTTTTGAAGTGTTTTTATCAAAAAGGGATGTTGGATTTTGTCAAATGCTTTTTCAGCATCTATTGAGATGATCAATTGATTTTTCCCTTTCGAGTTTTTAATGTGTTGTAATACATTGATTGTTTTTCTTATGTTGAACCATCCTTGCATGCCTGGAATGAACCCCACTTGGTCATGGTGTATGATTTTTTTAATGTGTCTTTGGATTCGATTTGCAAGTATTTTGTTGAGGATTTTTGCATCTATATTCATTAGGGAGATTGGCCGGTAGTTTTCCTTTTTTGTAGCATCTTTGCCTGGTTTTGGTATTAGATTGATGTTAGCTTCATAAAATGAGTTAGGTAGTGTTCCATTTTTTTCAATGTTTTGAAAGAGTTTGAGTAAGATTGGTGTCAGTTCTTTCTGGAAAGTTTGGTAGAATTCCCCTGTGAAGCCATCTGGCCCTGGGCATTTATTTGTGGGAAGATTTTTGATGACTGATTGGATCTCTTTGCTTGTGATGGGTTGGTTGAGGTCTTCTATTTCTTCTCTGGTCAGTCTAGGTTGTTCATATGTTTCCAGGAAATTGTCCATTTCTTCTACATTATCCAGTTTGTTGCCATACAGTTGTTCATAATATCCTCTTATAATTTTTTTAATTTCTTCAGGATCTGCAGTTATGTCACCTTTTTCATTCATTATTTTGTTTATATGGGTCTTCTCTCTTTTTGATTTTGTCAGTCTAGCTAGGGGCTTGTCAATCTTGTTGATCTTCTCAAAGAACCAACTTTTGGTGATATTTATCCTCTCTATTGTTTTTTTGTTCTCTATGTCATTTATTTCTGCTTTAATCCTTGTTATTTCTTTTCTTGTACTTGGTTTAGGATTGGTTTGCTGTTCATTTTCTAGCTTCTTCAGTTGATCCATTAGTTCTTTGATTTTGGCTCTTTCTTCCTTTTTAATATATGCGTTTAGTGCTATAAATTTCCCCCTTAGCACTGCTTTTGCTGCATCCCATAGGTTTTGGTATGTTGTGTTCTCATTTTCATTCGTCTCTATATATTTAGCAATTTCTCTTGCTATTTCTTCTTTAACCCACTGATTGTTTAGGAGTGTGTTGTTTAACCTCCAGGTATTTGTGAATTTTCTAAGTCTCTGATGGTTATTGACTTCTAATTGTATTCCATTGTGGTCAGAGAATGTGCTTTGAATAATTTCAATCTTTTTAAATTTATTGAGGCTTGTTTTATGTCCCAGCATATGATCTATTCTGGAGAAAGTTCCGTGAGCACTAGAAAAGTATGTGTATCCTGGTGATTTGGGATGTAATGTCCTGTAGATGTCTGTTAAATCTAATTCATTTATCAGATTGTTTAGGTTTTCAATTTCCTTATTGGTCTTCTGTCTGGTTGATCTATCTATAGGAGAGAGTGATGTGTTGAAGTCTCCCACAATTATTGTGGAAACATCAATTGCTTCCTTTAGTTTTGCCAATGTTTCTCTCATGTATTTTGTGGCACCTTGATTGGGTGCATAGACATTTACGATTGTTATTTCTTCTTGCTGAATTGCCCCTTTTATTAGTATGTAGTGGCCTTCTTTGTCTCTCAAAACATCCCTGCATTTGAAGTCTATTTTATCTGAGATTAATATTGCTACACCTGCTTTCTTTTGGCTGTAGCTTGCATGAAATATTTTTTTCCATCCTTTCACTTTCAGTTTCTTTGTGTCCCTGTGTCTAAGATGAGTCTCTTGTATGCAACATATTGATGGTTCATTTTTTTTGATCCATTCTGCGAATCTATATCTTTTAATTGGGGAGTTTAATCCATTTACATTCAACGTTAAAACCGTGAAGGCATTTCTTGAATCGGCCATCTTATCCTTTGGATTATGTTTGCCATATTTTTCCCTCTCTCTATTAATATCCTTTATTGTACCCATACCGAATCTCTTTAGTACTGAACCTTTCTCCAAGTCTCTCTGTCCTGTCTTTGTTTCTCTGTCTGTAGGGCTCCCTTTAGTATCTCCAGTAGGGCAGGTCTCTTGTTAGCAAATTCTCTCAGCATTTCTTTGTCTGTGAAAAATTTAAGCTCTCCCTCAAATTTGAAGGAGAGCTTTGCTGGATAAAGTATTCTTGGCTGGAAATTCCTCTCACTCAGAATTTTAAATATATCGTGCCACTGCCTTCTCGCCTCCATGGTGGCTGCTGAGTAGTCACTACTTAGTCTTATGCTGTTTCCTTTGTATGTGGTGAATTGCTTTTCTCTTGCTGCTTTCAGAACTTGCTCCTTCTCTTCTATGTTTGGCAGTGTGATCAGTATATGTCTCGGAGTGGGTTTTTTTGGATTTATTCTATTTGGAGTTCGCTGAGCATTTATGATTTGTGTATTTATGTTGTTTAGAAGATTTGGGAAGTTTTCCCCAACAATTTCTTTGAATACTCTTCCTAGACCTTTACCCTTTTCTTCCCCTTCTGGGACACCAATGAGTCTTATATTCGGACGCTTCATATTATCTATCATATCCCTGAGGTCCATTTCGAGTTTTTCAATTTTTTTCCCCATTCTTTCTTTTATGCTTTCATTTTCCATTCTGTCATCTTCCAAGTCACTGATTCGTTGTTCAACTTCCTCTAGTCTTGTACTATGAGTGTCCAGAATCTTTTTAATTTGGTCAACAGTTTCTTTAATTTCCATAAGATCATCCATTTTTTTATTTAGTCTTGCAATGTCTTCTTTATGCTCTTCTAGGGTCTTCTTGATTTCCTTCATATCCCGTACTATGGTCTCATTGTTCATCTTTAGTTCTTTGAGTAGCTGCTCTAGGTGCTGTGTCTCTTCTGACCTTTTGATTTGGGTGCTTGGGCTTGGGTTATCCATATCGTCTGGTTTTTTCATATGCTTTATAATTTTCTGTTGTTTTTGGCCTCGTGGCATTTGCTGAACTTGATAGGGTTCTTTTAGGGTTTGTAGACCAGTTGAAGTCCTTATCTCTAATTTATCAGATCTACAGCTTCGTGGAGTACACTTTCTCTAACTAACCAGCAGGTGGCGTCCACGAGCCACCTGTTCTCCACAAGCCAGATCTCCCCTGCTTAGCCTTTTTGGTGAGTGGGGGAGTGAGTCTTGTGGGGCCCAATTGGTGTACCAAGCTTGCGTGTGTAGTTGGTGTTGCCTGCCCTGTATGTGGGGCGTGTTTCTGGGCAGTCGGGGAGGGGGGGTGGCCCTAACAATCAAATCTCCCTGATGATCCTAGAGTTTTAAAGCTGCTGCAATAGTCTAATCCTTCAGTTCAGTCCTGCCACAGTTTGTCTCTTCCACTGACCCACAAGTCTTTGGTATTGGCGTATGGCTCCTGAGACTTGCAAGTGGGCCCCTCTTCCAGGCTGTGCACCCCGGGTCCTCTGATGAGGGATGACTGTGCTATGTCACAGGTGAGTGCCGTCCCCCCAGGGCAGTTCTGGGCTGCTGGGCTGTGTTGGGAGGGTCCCAGTCTGCTCAAATGATGGCTGAATGGGGCTCTGTTAATTCACACTGCTCCCCCTTCCCAGCTCTGGGACATTCAGCTGAGGTTGCAGGGAAGGCTAATGTCCACGCCCAGTTTTGTGGTGTGTCCCTGTTATTTGAAGCACTTCCGTCACACTGGGTTGTCTGGGGCAGCTCTGGGCTATGGGGCTGGCGATGGGCAGGAGTGTTTCCTGTCCACCAGGATGGTGGCTGTGAGCGGACACCCCCCTTTTCTTGGGAAGTTGTGTTGTTTAGTGAATTTTCTCAGCCACTGGATTATTGCCTTTTGTCTCAGAGCTCTCTTAGTTCTGCTCTTGACTTGACGTGCCCAAATTTCAATTCTTTGAAGCTTTCTGTATTGAGCTTCTTAGAGTAATTGCTTTAGGAAAAGCAAAAAGGATTTAAAAAAAAAAACACACACAAAAAAAAACGGCCCTCCTCAGAGATCTAATGGGTTATTGAAATGCTAATAGACAAAGCAACCAGGGCCATTAAGGAAAGGTGCACAGGGCAGAGAGATCAGCTTTGCTTCGGGATTTGCATATGCGCCTCAAGGCCTGATCTCCGCCCTTCCCCTTTCTGTGTTCACCAGAACTCCAAAAATCCTCTGCTTTTATTTTGGAGTTTTTCGTGTTGTTTTTTTTCTATGCCTGTCTCCTCTCTGCTGGGCTGGCTGCTCTCAGAGTCTCTGGTGTCTGGTCTCAGTCTATCTATGGTTGGAGTTTGAATCAGTAGAATGAGTTTCCGATAAGAGCAGCCACTGCAATTCTCCCTTCTCCTTCCCAGAGGTGACAGCCCCTCCTCCCCCGGGACTGAGCCTGGCAGGGAGGGGCGCGGGTCCCCTGGCCGCAAAAACTTACAGATTTCGCTGATCTCAGCAGTTCCACGTTTTCATGAGTGTTGTATGAAGTATGCCCAAAGACAGATTGCTCTGTGGTGTCCAGTCCACGCAGTTCCTGGCTTTTTACCTACTTTCCTGGAGGAGTAACTAAAACATACAGCTCACCAGTCTGCCATCTTCTAAATTGATTTTTTGTTCACTTCTATTTCTGTTTGTTCACTGCTCATGTAGAGAAACAATATTGATTTTTGGATATTGACATTATATATGAGACTTTGATGAATTCATTAATTAGCTGTAGAAATGTGGATTTTTCAGAATTTTCTGCATATAGGATCATGCCATCTGAAAATAGGGAAATTTTTACTTCTTTGTTTTATAATTTGGATGATTTTATTTTTTTTTTCTTGTCTAATTGCTATGGCAAGAATTTCCTGTACACTGTTGAATAACAGCAGTAACAGCTGCTTTCTTTTTCTTGTTCTTGATCTTAGATGGAAAGCTTTCAGTCTTTTACCATTAAGTAGGGTGTTAGCTGTGGGTTTTTCACATGTCTATTATCACATTAAGGAAGTTTCACTCTATTCCTAGTTTTCTAAGTGTTTATATCAAGAAGGGGTGCCAGATTTTGTCAGATCCTTTTCAGTATCAACTGAGATTATTATATTTTATTCCCTACATTCTGATAGCATGGTGTATTGCATTAATTGATTTTCTCATGTTGAACTTCCCTTGAACATCAGAGATAAGTCACACTTGATCATGGTGCATAATTCTTTTAAAATGATGTTGGATTTGGTTTCCTAGTAATTTAGAAAGGATTTTTGCATCTATTCTTTGATATTTGTCTTTAATTTTAATTTCTGGTGGTATTTATATCTGGCTTTGATATGTTGGTGATGGCCTCATAGAATGAAATAGGGACTGTTCTCTCCTCTTCAATTTTTTTAAGAGTTTGAGCACTATTGGAGTTAAATTTTCTTGGAATATTTGATAAAATCCTTCTGTGAAATTATCTGGTTCTGGGCTTTTCTTTTTTGGTAGGCTTTTGATCACTTATTCAATCTCCTTACTAGTAATTGGTTTTTGAGGTGTTATATTTATTCTTAGGTCATTGCGGGAAGTTTGTGTGTTTCAAATAATTTGTCCATTTCATGTATGTTATCCACTGTATTGGCATACAGTTTTTCATTTTATCCTCCTACATTCCTTTTTGTTTCATTGGTATTAGTTGCAATGTCCCTGTTTTAATTTCAGATTTTGTATTTGTATCCTCTCCCTTTTTTTTGTTTGTCAGTTTAGTTACAAATTTGTCCATTTTAATGGTCTTTTACAGAACTAACTTTTGGTTTTTATTGTCAGTATTGTTTTCATGTTCACTATTTCATTTATCTCCACTCTAATCTTTCCTTCTGCTTGGTTTGGGTTTAGTTTGCTCTTCTTTTTTGTTTCTCCAGTTTTTAAGTTTGGTCTCTGATTTGATGTCTTTATTGTTTTCTACTGTAAACATTGAGAGACATATATTTGCACCTCTGCACTGCCTTTGCTGCATCCCATTTGTTTGATATGTTGCATTTTCATTTTCATTCACCTCAAGAAATTTCCTAATATTTCTTTTGACTTCCTCTTTAACCCCTTTGTTGTTTAAGAGTATGTTGCTTTTAATATTGAGGAGGTCCTATTTATACATTTTTTCTTTCATTACTTGTGCTTTGGGTGTAGAATCTAAGAAACTGTTGCCCACCAAATGACCCTGAAGAGGCT
The DNA here is from genome assembly GCF_015220235.1 of Choloepus didactylus. Lineage (NCBI taxonomy): Eukaryota > Metazoa > Chordata > Mammalia > Pilosa > Megalonychidae > Choloepus > Choloepus didactylus. The sequence goes on along the minus strand of NC_051334.1, from coordinate 94,287,327 downwards.
TCACTGCATTTTCTTCTAGAAGTTTTATGGTCCTGGCTCTAATATTTATGACTTTGATCCATTTTGTGTTAATTTCCTCATCAGGTGTGAGATGGGGGCCTATTTCTTTATTCTGCCTATGGATATCCAGTTCTCCCAGAACCATTTGTTGAAGAGACTATAATGTTCAGGTTGAATGGACTTGGGAACCTTATGAAATATCAGTTGGCAATAGATGTGAGGGTCTATTCATGAACTCTCAATTCAATTCCATTAATCAATACATCTATCTTTATGACATTACCATGCTGCTTTGACCACAGTAGCTTTGTACTGTGATTTACAGACAGAAAGTGTGAGTCCCAGAATTTTGTTATTCTTTTTCAATATGTTTTTGGCTATTTGGGACCCTTGTCCTTATAAACAAATTTGATATATGGCTTTTCCATTTCTCCAAATTTGACTTGCAATTAGGGAAATGCAAATCAAAACTACAATGAGATATCATTTCATAACTACTAGCATGGCCACTGTTAAAAAAGACAGAAAACTACAAGTGTAGGAGAAGATGTGGAGAAATAAGAACACTCATTCACTGCTGGTTGGGATGCAAAATGGTGCAGCTGCTGTGGATGACAGTTTGGCAGTTCCTCAGGAAGCTAGGAATAGAATTGTCATATGATGTGGTAATCCCACTATTAGGAATATAACATGAAGAATTATTAGCAGGGACTCAAACAGACATTTGCACATTGATGGTCACAGCAGCATTATTCACAATCACCAAAAAATGGAAGCAACCCAGGGATCCATCAACTGATTAACTGATAAAACATATGTGGTATATACATATGATGGAATATTATTCAGCTGTTAAGAAGGAAGGAAGTCCTGATGCATGTAACAACATGGATGAACTTCAAGGACATTATGTTCTTCTGATTAGATCTTCTATCCATTTTTGAAAGTGATATATTAAATTATCCTAGTATCAGTGCACAAATATCAATTTCTCCCTTCAAATCTGTCAGTATTCACTTCATATATATTGAGGCTCTCCTCTTACATGCATATATATTTATAATTTTTGCATGTTCTTGTTGAACTGACCCCTTTATCAATATATAATTAATGCCTTTGTCCTTTGCAATTGTTTCTATATATTCTGGAAATTAAAATTTTATTTGATATGTAATTAATTTTTCTTTCTGCTCCACAGTCTGACTCATTTCTTGTATCTTGTATTTGAGTTCACTAGTTCTTTATCTATGAACTCCATCTGCTCTTGAATCCATCCTGGGAATATTTCATTTCAGTTACTGTGGCATTCAAATCCAGTAGTTCTTTTTTATTCCTTTTTAAAATTTCTATTTCTTTACTAAGATTCTCACACTGCTAGTTCATTGTTTTCCTAATATCCTTTATATCTTTCTCTATTTTCTATAATCTCATTTAGCATATGGAGATTAATTGACCAGACTGGTTTGGAGAATACATCTGTGACTTGCAGCCTGAAATAGGATTTCAGCTCTTTCATCCCCAAGCATAGAATTTTTAAACAGAAAATGTGTTAAGATATACTCACACACCATATAATCCATCCAAAGTATACAATCAATAGCTCACAGAATCATGATATAGTTGTGCATTCATTAACACAATTTTAGAACGTTTTCATTACTCCCCCCAAAATTATAAGAATAAAAAATAAAAAGAAAAAAGAAAAAGAAAAAGAACACCCAAAACATTCCATACTGATTTACCCACTGATTATTTATATATTTTTGTATTTATTTTGTTACTCATCTGCCCATACACTGGATAAAGGAAGTGTCATTCACAAAGTTTTCACAATCTCATGGTCACATGATAGAAGATATGTATTTATACAATCATCACAGATAATCAAAGCTACTGCATTGCAGTTTAAGTGTTTTGGATATTTCCTACTAGTTATTCTAATACACTAGAAACTAAAAAGGAATATCTATATAATGCATAGGAATAAATTCCAGAATGACATCATGACACCATTTGAAATCTCTTGGCCACTGAAATTTTATTTTGTTACATTTCTTTTCCCCCTTTTGGTCAAGAAGGTATTCCTAATCCCATGATGCCAGGGCCAGTCCCATCACTGGGAGTCATGTCCCACATTGCCAGGGAGACTTAAACCCCTGGAAGTCATGTCCCACATAGGGGTGAGGGTAGTGACTTAATTTGTAGAATTGTCTTAGAGATACAAACCACATCTGAACAATGAAAAAGTTCTCTGGGGGTGGTGCTTAAGCACAATTATAAGTAGGTTTAGCTTCACCATTGGAGAGATAAGTTTTATAAGGGCAAGCCTCTAGAGCCACGGTTTGGCTTATGAAATTGGGAGACCATATTGCTAAAGAGAATAGAAGGAATTCCCCAGTGGGGAGGTTAATAGATACAAATTATTCCTGAGCCTCTCAAGGGGACATGAAATACTTATTTTGTGCTGAAAATATTCTGGGATGTATTGAGGCATTCCATTAGCCTGTACAGAATAACAAGAGTTCATTCCCAAGTAATTTAACCAGACAGGTTAAATTAGAGTGCTACAGAAAATATAAATTTTGTGGCAAACAAATATCTTTTCCTTTGGTCTCACACAGAAGGTGGAGACTTTTTAAATTCAATTTTACTGTGATATATTCACACACCATACAGTCATCCATGGTGTACAATCAATTGTTCACAGTACCACTACATAGTTGTGCATTCATCACCACAATCATTATTTTGAATTTTCCACTACCACACACAAAAAAAGAATAATAAAAGTTAAAGAAAAAAGAACATTCAAAACATCCCATACCCCCAGACTCTCCCTATTATTCATTTACTTTTTGACCTCAGTTTTCTATCCCTCTGTCTACTCACTGTATAAAGGCAGTGGAAACCATAAAGTTTTCACAGTTACACATTCACACCATGTAAGCTATATTGTTATACAATCATCTTCAAGAATAAAGGCTACTGGGTTGCAGTTAAACACTTTCATGTATTTCCTTCTAGTTATTCCAATACACTAAAATCTAAAAGAGGATATCTATATAATGCTTAAGAATAACCTTCAGAATGACCTCTCAACTCTATTTTAGATCTCTCACTCACTGAAACTTTATTTTGTTTCCTTTCTCTTCCCCCTTTTGGTCCAAGAAGGCTTTCTCAATCCCATGAGGCCAGGGCCAAGCTCATCCCTGCAAATCATATCCCACATTGCCAGGGAAATTTGCACCCCAGTGAGTCAAGTCCCATGTAGAGGGGAGCAGAGTGAATTTACCTGCAGAGTTGGCTTAGAGAGAGAGGCCACATCTGTGCAACAAAAGAGGTTCTCTGGGGGTGACTCTTAGGCATAATTTTAAGTAGGCTTAGCCTCTCATTTGCAGTAACAAGCTTCATAAGGGCAAACCCGAAGCTCAAGGGCTTGGCTTTCTAATTTGGTAGCCCCCAATGCTTGTGAGGCTATCATTAATTCCCCAGGTGTAGAAATTTAATATTTCCACATTTTCCCCCAGTCCCTCAAGGGGATTTGCCAATGCATGTTTATTCTCTGCCTGAATTACTCATGGATGTATTGGAGCTTCACACTAACCTGTACAAACCAGCAAGATTTCACTCCTATTCAACATTCCATGTAATTATGTTGTTTGAATAAGATGACCTTATAAGTTAAATTATATATTTGTTACAAAAAATATAGATTTTGCACCTAATGAACATCTCTTTCCTTGGTCTCACACAGAAGTTGAAGTTTTAAAAACACTGTCTATTCCATCCTTTACCCTTTGGTCTAAATTGCCTTAGTCCTCAGTCCATTTCATTTGTATCTCAAACTCCTTAACATTTGTTATATAGAGTATTGCTGACATTCATATCTGCCAGACTCTTGCTCTGAATCTCAGGTGTCACACACATACCCAAAGTTGCAGGGACTGACCAAATTATACACAAATAGCTCAGAATCTCAGAATTTAGAAATAACCATTACAACTCAGAAACAGATGATACTGCTCTATGAGCTTAAAATCTAGGAACCATTACAATAAGCCTTCCCCTGAAAACCTGTGTTCTCAGACTCAGTTCTCAGCTCTTGCACATTAAAGTTAGTCCAAATTTGTGAGGCATTATAATGTTTTTTCTTTTCATTTCTGGTTTGTTTCACTCAATGTACTGTCCTCAATGTCTATGCACCTCACAAATTCAGTCCTTCTTGTAGCAGCTCAACATTCCATTTATGTATACACCACAGTTCACCATTTCATTCATCAGTCAATGTACCCTTGGGCCACCTCCATCCACTGCATTTCCATTACTTCCAAAAAGAATAGTGCCAGCATAAACCCCACTGTGCAAATGTCCATTTGTGTCCCTCTATTCAGTTCTTCCAAGTATATACACAATAACCAAGTGGCAGGACCATATGCCAAACCCATGCTTAGCTTCCTGTGGAGCAACCACACTGCCATCCAGATGGGCTGCACCATTATGTTTCCCAACCAACAGTGATTAGGTACTTCCTTTTCTCCACATATTCTCCATCACCTGTTTCCCTCTGTTTATTTTTTAGATGGTTTAATTAACACACCATGCATCCATCCTAAGTATACAATCAATGGTTCCCTGTATAATAACATATATATGCATTCACCAGCACTATATGAGGGCATTTCCATTATCTCCAAAAAGAAAGAGGAAGGGGGGAAAAGGAAAATGAAAAAGAAAGAGAAAAAATGACAACTAAAAAGCAACAAAAGTAAAAACTAAAATTAAATTATAATACAATAAAAAAGACAGAAAACAACACTGACACCAAGTATCCCATACCCCTCCCTTATATCCCTCTCTTATATACATTTAGCTTTGGTATATTACCTTTGTTACAAACAACAAAATCATATTACAATGTTACTGTCAACTATAGACTCTAGTTTGCATTGGTTCTATTTTACCCCCAATATCTCCCCATTTTTATCACCCTGCAAAGTCGACATTCATTTGTTTTCCCTCATTTAAAACATATTTGCACATTTAATCACACTCATTGACCACTCTAGGTTTCACTAAGTTATTCAGTCCCAGTCTTTATTTTCTATCATTCCTTCTGGTGTCCTACATGCTCCTAACCTTCCTCTTTCAACTGTACTCAGTCATCTTTTTCAGTGTACCTACATTGTTGTGCTACCATCACCCAATATTGTGCTCCAAACCTCTCTCTCCTGTCTATTCCTATCTGCCTCCAGTGTTCCCTTTAGTATTTCCTGTAGAGCAGGTATCATGTTCACAAACACTCTCAGTATTTTAAACTCTCCCTCATTTTTGAAGGACAGTTTTGCTGGATATAGAATTCTTGATTGAAAGTTTTTCTCCTTCACTATCTTAAATATATCATACCACTGCCTTCTCACCTCCATGGTTTCTACTGAGAAACCTGCACATAGTTTTATCAAGCTTCCCCTGTATGTGATGGATTAATTTTCTCTTGCTGCTTTCAGAAGTCTCTCTTTGTCTTTGACATTTGATAACCTGATTACAAAGTTTCTTTTCATAAGTCTATTCAGATCTCTTCTGTTTGGTGTAAACTGCAATTCTTGGATCTGTAATTTTATGTTTCATAAGAGATGGGAAATTTTCAGTGATTATTTCCTCCATCATGTTTCTGCCACTTTCCTCTTCTCCTTCTGGGACACCTATGACACAAGCATTCATGTGCCTCATGTTGTCATTCAGTTCCCTGAGATGCTGCTCACAATTTTCCATTCTTTTCCCTATCTGTTCTTTTTTTGTATAGGATTTCAGATATCATGTCCTGCAGTTCATGAATCTTTCCTTGTGCCTCTTCAAATCTACTGTTGTATGTCTCCATTGTGTTCTTCATCTCTTGTATTTTACCTTTAATTCCCGTAAGTTCTGCCAATTTTTTTTCAAATATTCAAGTTCTTCTTCATGTTAACCCAATATCTTCTTTATATCCTTCATCTCTTTTGTCATATCTTCCCTCAACTCATTGATGTTATTTTTGAATTCATTTAGCATATTTGTTTGAAGATCTTTAATTAGTTGTCTCAACTCCTGTATCTCAGTTGAGGTGTAGCTTTATTCCTTTGACTGGGCCATTCCTTCATTTTTCCTAATGTGACTCAAAATTTTTGTTGTCTAGGCATCTGGTTTCCTTGATTACCCCCATAAAATTTTCCAAGACCAGAACTCAGGTCTCAGGAGGAAGATTAAATCAGTATCACATTTCCCTGAGAAGAAGGTTGTTAGACTTTCCTGTGAGTCCTCCAGACTTTTTCCTTTTCCTATCCTTGTCTAGCAGGTGACACTTTTCAGCCCAGAGCTCCACACTGTTGTGAAGAGGTGTGGTACCTTTAATTCTCAATGAACTCTGTCCTGGCCAGGTCAGAGGGTGTCAGAAGCCCAGCTTAAGTTGTTTCTGTTTTTTTTTCTTACCCCAGGCCCTGGGGTCTGAATTCCCTGAGGGAGGACGGCCAACTGAGCTGGGCCAAACCCCCCTTTCCTAAGGGAAGATGCACCCTTTAGGGAGTTATATTCTATACTCAAATTCTTCCTTTGTCTCTCTGACTCTGTTAACTCCACCCTTGCCTAGGTCAATACCAACTATTGAAAACACCCTAGGATTTCTCTAATGAGCTACTTAGAATGACAGAAAAAAAGGAAAAATAGCAAAAGCCCCTTTTAAGAGCCAGTCCCCAGCCTCCCAGTTTTGCCAGTCAGCTGGTGTTGGTACCTGGTTCTCTGTGCCCCTTTTCTTGGGACACAGCCAATTCCTAGTATTCTGAGCTCTGACATCTCCAAAAGCCACTGTTCTTATTCATGTATGTATTTTTTCCATCAACCCTGCCTCCACTCTGCCAGGAGGAACCTCAAATTACTTTCTTGTTTGCCCTCAGTTGATCTGTGCTTGTAGCTTGTATTCAGTAGTTCAAATTTGTTAATTAAAACTGCAGTTGGAGCTTGGTTGAGTTACATTTCCTTGCTCCAGGCAACCAGCTTCTTTTTTCCAGAGGGAAGTGTTTTAGTTCAGTCTGTTGTGCTGGTGAGGGAGAGGTGTCAGCTCTGTAATTTAGGGCTGTGATCTCAGCCATTCCACCCATTCCAGGCTGGTGTACCATGCATGTCCAGTCACAGATGTCCCCAAACTGTTGTTTCAGACTATATATGATTGTTCCTGGCTATTAGTTGCTCAAAAGGACAAACTAAATTCCATACCTCTCTATGCTGCCATCTTGTCCCACCTCCTGGAGTCTTAAAATACAGTGAATATCATCCTTAGTCCTGTATTCTAATTTAAATTAGTCCTAACCAAGTGCATTTCATTAATATCTCTATTGTATTTTAATCTCTTTTTCAACTTCTTTAACAGTTGCTATAAGGAATAATGCTGACTTTCAGAGCTGCACAACTCTAACTCTGAGTCTTAGGTGTCAGTCAGATAACCAAATTTCCAGTGAACTACCAGATTATACACAAAGAGCTCAGCATCTTGGAATTTAGAAATAACCATAACAACTCAGTAATATGTGACTGCTATAAGAGCTTAGAATCTAAGAAACTTTATATAAGCCTTCCCCTGATAACCTATGCTCTCTAATTCAATTCTCATGGTTTGCACATTATAATTAGTCCATATTAGTCAGGCATAATAATATTTGTCTTTTAATTTCTGGCTTATTTTGGATGAAATAACTGTCCTCAAGTTTCATTTCATTCACCTAGTTGCATGCCTCATAACTTCAGTCCTTCTTGCACCCACTCAGTATTCCATAGTATGTATACACCACAGTTTGCCCCTCTGTTCATCCACCAATGTACACTTAAGTGACCCACATCCATTGCAAATCATGAATAATGACACCATAAAAATCAGTGTACAAATATGTATTCATGTCCCTGCTTTCAGTTCTTCCAAGTATACACCACATAACATGGTTGCAGGATCATATGGCAGCCCTACACACAGCCTCCTGTGGAACCACCACACTGCCCTCCAGAAGGGCTGCACCATTCTACCTTCATACCAAAAGTGAAAAGCTATATTTCTCTTTCCATATCTTCTCCAGTACTTGTATATTTTTGCTTATTTTTAAACAGTTTTATTAACCCACCATACAATACATCATAAGTGATCTATCAATGTCTTCCAGTATAATCAGATATTTATGCATTCCCCACCACAATCTATATGAGAACATTTCCATTTATTGTGCAAGGAATGAAGAGGAAAAAATAATAACAAAAAATAAAAAGGAAAGACAACCCCATCAACAACCAGAATACCATAGACTTCCATTATATCTCCCTCTTATTTATATGTAGCTTTGGTATATTGTTAGCTTAACAAGTAATGGAAGAATATTAAACTGGCACTGTTAACTATAGACCACAGTTTGCACTGTCTGTATTTTCTCCATATACCATCCCAGTTTTGACACCTTGCAATGGTGAAATTCATTTGTTCCCCTGAATGTAAAAACCTTCTTATATTTGTATATTTAATCACCATCATTGTCCACTCTGATATGCTAAATATACAGTCCCACTTTTTATCCTGTATCTATCCTTCTGGTGGCATACATGCCTCTAGTTTTCCTCTTTCAACTCTACCTGCACTCAGCTTTGTTCATTATACTGACAGTATGGTTCTACTATCAGATAGCATTGTGCTATCCATTCCTGGATCTTTACAATCAATCATGTTGCATAATCTTTACTCCTTCAGCATTAAGTGCCCAATATCAACCCTCTGTCTATCTCCTGGTGAATTTTATTTTTAACTTTAGCTTTCAGAGTTTCCTCAATATATTTATTTCATATTCATGAGACCATACAGTATTTGTCCTTTTATTTCTGGCTAGTTTCACACATTATGTCCTCAAGTTTTATCCACCTTCTTATATGTTTGTGATGGTAAGTTTCATGTGTCAACTTGGCCAGATGATGGTACACAGGTGTCTGGTCAAGAAAGCACTGGCCTAACCATTACTGCAAGTATATTTGTAGCTGCTTAATAAAACCAGAAGGATCATTTGTTAAATCATCAGTCAATTTGTTGCAGCTGTGACTGATGATGTCAATGAAGAGCATGTCTTCCACAAGGAGGGAATGCAGTCAGCTGGATTTAATTCAATCAGTTGAAGACTTTTAAGTGAGACAGATAAAGAACCTTCACTTCTTTGACTGATCCATGAAGTGTTTGCTGAGGAATTCATCAAACATCTTCATTGGAGTTGTCAGTTTGCTTCCTGCCCTATGGAATTTGGACTTGTGCATACCCACAGTTGCATGAGACACTTTTATAAATCTTATATTTATAGATATCTCTCATTGATTCTGTTTCTCTAGAGAACCCTAACTAATACAACTTGGTACCAGTAGTGGTTCTTGAGAAACAGAATCTTAAAATGGGTTTTTAAAATTTGTTTTCTACTTTGATTAGATTCAAAGGCACTAATGACTCCATTTCCAATAATCAAGATGGCACTGACCATCTATGGCATGAGTTTGTAATGGAGATACACAAAATAGCACCATTTGATTCTCCTAATCATACTCTTGTATGAAGTAAGGCTCTGGGCAACAGTGTTTTTGACACCCTTACAGAGTTTTGCAGAATTAAGAGGTATAATGATGTTGGCTGGCTTCTCTTAGATACGTTGGGAAAAAGTTATCAGAGAAAGTGATGAGCTAAAGGCTTCAAATTTAAAACTTAAGTGCCATATGACAGATGTAAAGGTTTCTATGTGTGCCCTTAAAGGAAATTTTATTTCCAGCAGCCACAGACTTGAGATTTCTGAAAATCGACCCAGAGTCTCATTGTGTCAGTAGCAGATTTACAACATAAATTAAAATCTCAACCTTGCAGGGTGTCTGCTGTTAAAGCAAAAGCATTGATTGGAAAAGAATGGGATCCTGAAACTTGGGATGGGGACATACAGATAGATAATGACACTGAGGACATTGGAAACCTGGATTCTTCTGAGTCCTTGTTAGATATACATATAGTGGGGCTGTCTTCAGGAAACAGTGCCCCCTCCTCCAGTCAACCCTGAAGAGACAGATACCCAACTTCTAGCCTGCTTGGAAGAAACAGCTTCCTGATCTCCAGTCTGCCCTGAGGAGCCTGCCATGCAATCTCCACCTAAAGAGATTAACCCTTCAGTTACTGTTCAACCTGTATTCACTTCCCCTGAGGAAGCAGCCCTCACTCCTCTGTCTGGAGAGATTAATCCTGTTTTATGAGACTAAACTGCAACAGAATGTCCTGAGGTAAATGCCTTGAGAGATACTTCTAATACTTTTCATGACCTATCCCCATCACCAGTCTTTACTTCAAGACCTATAACTAGACTATTGCCCCAACATGCCCCAAATGGAGAGGTACAAAGTGTGACTCATGAGGAAGTATGCTATACTCCAAAAGAATTGTATGAGTTTTCCAAATTATACAGACAGAAACCAGGGGGGACCTATGGCTTTTTACCAGGGTAAATGTGCATTGGGGAAAAGGAAATTATCAGATATTTGCAAGATTATTAGACACTGGTTCAGAAGTGACATTAATTCCCAGAGACCCAAAGCATCACTCTGGTCCACAGAGTTGGGACTTATGGAGGTAAGGTGATTGATGGAGTTTTAGCTTAGGTCCATCTCACAGTGGGTCCAGTGGTTCCCAGGACCCATTCTGTGGTTATTTCCCCAGTTCCAGAATGCATAATTTGAATAGACATACTCAGCAACTGGCAGAATCCTCACATTGGTACCCTGACTCATGGAGTGAGGGCTATTATGGTAGGAAAGGCCAAGTGTAAGCTACTAGAACTGCCCCTGCCTAGCAAAATGGTAAACCAGAAGCAATACTGGATTCCTGGAGGGTTTTCAGAGATTAATGCCACTCTTAAGGATTTGAAGGATGCAGGGATGGTGATTCCCAACACATCCCCATTCAACTCTCCTATTTGGCTTGTGCAGAAAACAGATGGGTCTTGGAGGATGACAGTGGATTATTGTAAGCTTAACCAGGTGTTGACTCCAATTTCAGCTGCTGTTCCAGATATGGTATTATTGCTTGAGCAAATCAACATATCCCCTGGTACCTGGTATGCAGCTATTGATATGGCAAATGTTTTTTTCTCAATAGCTATTAGTATGGACTGCTAGAAACAGTTTGCATTCAGCTGGCAAGGCCAGCAGTTTACATTCACTGTGCTACTTCAGGGGTATATCAACTCTCCAACCCTATGTCATAATATTGTCCACAGGGATCTTGATCATTTCTCCCTCCCACAAACATCACACTAGTCCATTATATTGATGATATCATGTTGATTCATGGACTTCGTGAACAAAATGTAGCAACTACTCTAGATTAGTTGGAAAGGTATTTGCATGGCAGAGGATGGGAGATAAATCCAACAGATGACTTCCCCCTCATTAAAATTTTGAGGTGTCCAGTAGTGTGAGGCCTGTTGAGATATCCTTCTAAGGTGAAGTATAAGCTGTAGCATCTGGCCCCTCCTATGACCAAAAAAAGAGGAACAATGCCTAGTTGGCCTCTTTGGATTTTGGAGACAACATATTCCTCATTTGGGTTGCTACTCTGGCCCATTTACCAAGTGACCAGGAAATCTTCTAGTTTTGTGTGGGGACTGGAGCAAGATGAGGCTCTGTGACAGGTCCAGGCTGCTGTGCAAGCTGCTCTGCCACATGGACCATATGATCCAGCTGATCCAATGGTGCTGGAAGTGTCAGTAGCAAATAGAGATGCTGTTTGGAGCATTTGGCAGTCTCCTATAGGAGAATCACAATACAGGCCCTTAGGATTTTGGATTAAAGCTTTACTGTCTTCTGCAGATAATTACTCCCCATTTGAGAAGACGGATGTTGGCCTACTACTGGGACTTAGTAGAGACAGAATGCCTAACCATGGGCCATCAAGTTACCATGAGACCTGAGCTACCTATCATGAAATGGGTGTTGTCTGACCTGACAAATGATAAAGTTTGGCGTGCACAGCAGCACACCATCATAAAATGGAAATGGTATATTTGAGATAGAGCTCAAACTTGTCCTGAAGGCACAAGTTACATGAGGAAGTGGTCCAAATGCCCATGGCCTCCACTCCTTCCACCTTACCTTCACTTTCTCAGCCCACAGCTATGGCATCTTGGGGAGTTCCTTACAATCAGTTGACTGAGGAAGAGAAAACTCAGGTCTGGTTTACAGATGGCTGTGCATGATATGCAGGCACCACTGGAAATTGGAGACTTGCAGCACTGCAGCCCCTTTCTGGGATGTCCCTGAAAGACAGTGGTGAGGGCAGAACTTCAAGCAGTGCACCTGGTTGTTCACTTTGCTTGGAAGGAGAACTTGCCAGACATGCATTTGTATACTGTTTCATGGGCTGTTGCTAATGGTTTGGCTGGATGGTCAGGAACTTGGAAGGAACATGATTGGAAGACTGCTGACAAAGAAATCTGGGGAAGAGGTATGTGGATTCACCTTTCTGAGTGGGCAAAAAAATGAAGATATTTGTGTCCCTTGTGAATGTTCACCATAGTGTGATTTCAGTAGAAGAAGATTTTAATAACCAAGTGGATAAAATGACCTGTTTGATGGATACATATCAGCATTTTCCCCCAGCCACTCCTGTCATTTCCCAATGGGGTCATGAACAAAGTGGTCATGGTGGGAGGGATGGGGGTTATTCATGGGTTCAGCAACATGGACTTCCACTCACTGAGGCTAACCTGTCCACAGCCACAGCTGTGTGCCCAATCTGCCAGCAGCATAGTCCCACACTCAGTCCCCAACATGGCACAATTCCTCGAGGTGATCAGCCTGCTACCTTGTGGCAGGTGGATTACATTGGATCACTACCATCAAGGAAGGGGCAGTGATTTTTTCTTACTGGAATAGACACATACTCCAGATATGGATTTGCCTTCCCTGCACAAAATGCTTCTGCCAATACTACTATCCATGGACTTACAGAATGCCTTACCCACTGTCACGGTACTCCACACAGAATTGCTTCAGACCAAGGAAACCACTTCACAGCAAATGAAGTGAGGGAGTGGGCACATGTTCTTGGAATTCTCTGGTCTTACCATGTTCCCCAACATCCAAGACAGCTGGGTTGACAGAACAGTGGAATGGCCTGTTGAGGACTCAATTATGGCATCAACTAGGTGACAATACCTTGCAGGGATGGGGCAGTGTTCTCCAGGGGGCCCTGTATCCTCTGAATCAGCATCTATTCTGTGGTGTTGTTTCTCCTATAGCCAGGATTTATGGATCCAGGAATCAAGGGGTGGAAACAGGAGTGGCACCACTCACTATCACTCCTAGTGATCCACTAGGTAAATTTTTGCTTCCCCTCCCTGCAAGCTTAAGCTCTCCTGCTCTACAAGTCTTTGTTCCAATAAGAGGAGTGCTTCCACCAGGAAACACAATAATCCCATTGAAATGGAAATTAAGACTGCCACCTGGCCACTTTGGGCTTCTTATGTCTCTGAATCAACAGGTAAGAAAGTGGGTTACTGTATTGTCTGGGGTTATTGATCCTGACTATCAAGAGGAAATGGCACTGCAACTACACAGTGGAGGTAAAGAATTTTCCTGGAATACAGGAGATCCCCTAGGACATCTCTTAGTACTGCCAGGCCCTGTGATTAAAGTCAATGGAAAACTGCAACAACCCAATCCAGGCAGGAATACCAATGACCAAGAAACTTCAGGAATGAAGGTTTGTGTCACCCCACCAGGCAAAGAACCATGGCCAGCTGAAGTGCTTTCTGAGGGTAAAGGGAGCATGGAATGGGTAGTGGAAGAAGGTAGTGATAAATATGAACTATGACCACATAACCAGTTGCAGAAACAAGGAATATGATGGCATGAATATTTCCTCCTTGTTTTGTTATGAGTATGTTTGTATTTGTCTATAAAGCAAATATTTTTGCTTTCTTCTCTGTTTTATCCCCTTATCATATGACATAAGCTGTATTGTTCATTTTGCAGTATTTAAGTTAAAGGAAATCAATTTTAAGACTTAATGTCACCCAAGGACTTGCATCCTGTTCTGGAGAGATATAGTGTATTTCTAGTTGTATGCTGGACAGTGGAGTATTGTTATGTGAAATATATGTCTGCTATTGTTCTCTACTTAGAGATAAAGTATGGTTTTAGGTGGTGAGTATAACTGCCAAGTTGACAAGGGATGGACTGAATGGTTAGGTTCATGTGTCAACTTGGCCAGTTGATGGTACCCAGCTGTCTGGTCAAGCAAGCACTGGCATAACCATTACTGCAAGGACATTTGTGGCTGTTTAATAAACCAGAAGGCTGGTTTATTAAATCATCAGTCAATTAGCTGCAGCTGTGACTGATGATGTCAATGAATGGTGTATCTTCCACAATGCGACACTGCAGTCAGCTGGATTTAATCCAATCATTTGAAGACCTTTAAGTGAGACAGATAGAGGACCTTCACTTCTTTTTTCTTTATTTTCTTTTATTTTTTTTTAAATTTTATTTTGAAATAAATTCAAAGTTACATGAATAGTTGCAAAAACAATATTAGCCCCATACACAGAATTCCATCATACCCTGACCCCCTCCCCCAATAGCTTAATCCACCAACTTTAACATGCTGTCACATCACTATTTCTTTCCCTCCCTATCTATCATCCATCATATATATCTCTGTCTTCTGAATATATGAGAGTTAGCTGCACACATCCTTGAACATACACTATAATTCACGTATGTACTCCCCATGAACAAGAACATTCTTTTATGTAATTCCATTAAGCCCAGCTAAGAAGTATAAGAGATTCAACAATGATACAATGCTTACATTCTATATTTCCTTTTCCTTATGTCTCAACTGTGTCCCTTCGAGCCACCTGTCCTCCACCCTCCAATCCCATCCAAGTTCATCCTTAGCATTCAATTGTCATCTAGTTAGATGTTTTTTTTTTTCTTTTTTCAATTGTGGAAACATTTATACAGCCTAAATCTTCCCATTCCACTCCTTTCCTAGCCTTCCTTTAGTGGGATTAATCACATTTAGAATGATGTTATGCTCTTTCCCACCATCCATTACTAGAAATTTCCCTTCACCTCAAACAACAACTGTACACTCCTTTCTTAACTTCCCATTGCCCCTTCCCCCATTTCTCTTAATCCAGACTCTACTTTTCATCTCTATGGTTATATTCTCTGATAATTTCTTTGTGTTTACTGTGGGGCTTAAAATTAACCTCTTAAATCCCTATCAATCTTGTTTTTCTTTGATACCACCTTCACTTCAATAGGGCACATGAACTATGTTCCTATACTCCTTCATTCCCCCACCCTTATATAGTTGTCTAAAATAACATATTTTACATTGAGTTCAAATCCATTGATTTGTCCTTAGAGTTTGTGTATTTTTTATCATGTAGGAAATAAATAGTGGAGTTATAGTTCAAAAATTATTGACTTCTATTTGTATTCCATTGTGTTTGGAGAATGTTCTTTGAGTTTATTCAATTTTTTTTTTTTTAATTTCTTGAGGCTTGTTTTATGTCTCAGCTTATGGTCCCTTCTGGGGAAAGATCTGTGATCACCAGAGAAAAATGAGTGTCCTGGTGATTTGGGATGTAAGGTACTATATATGTCTGTTAAAATTTTCTATATCTCTTTCTCCTTTCTTTGTCTCTCTGTTGGTAGGGCTTCCTTTAGAATCTGAAGTAGGGCAGGTCTTTTATTGGCAAAGTCTCTCAGCATTTGTTTGTCTGTGAAAAATTTAAGCTCTCCCTCAAATTTGAAGGAGAGTTTTGCTGGATAAAGTATTCTTGGCTGGAAATTTTTCTCTCTCAGAGTTTTAAATATGTCATGCCACTGCCTTCTCGCCTCCATAGTGGCCACTGAGTAGTCACTACTTAGTCTTATATTGTTTCCTTTGTATGTGGTGAATTGCTTTTCTCTTGCTGCTTTCAGAACTTGCTCCTTCTCTTCAGTATTTGAAAGTCTGATCAGAATATGTCTTGGGGTGGGTTGATTTGGATTTATTCTATTTGGAGTTTGCTGGGCATTTATGCTTTGTGCGTTTATATTGTGTAGAAGGTTTGGGAAGTTTTCCCCAACAATTTCTTTGAATACTCTTTCTAGACCTTTACCCTTCTCTTCCCCTTCTGGGACACCAATGAGTCTTAAGTTTGGATGTTTTATTTTATCTATCGTATCCCTGAGATCCATTGTGATTTTTTTTATTTTTTTCTCCATTCTTTCTTTTGTTCTTTCATTTTCTGTTCTGTGGATTTCTAGGACACTGAGATGTTGTTCAGCATCCTCTAGTCTTGAACTGTGAGTATCCAGAGTCTTTTTAATTTGGCCAACAATTTCTCTTATTTCCGTAAGATCTTCTATTTTTTTATTTACTCTTGCAATGTCTTCTTTATGCTCTTCTAGGGTCTTTTTTATGGTGCTTATATCCTGGGCCATGGTCCTCTTGATGTCCTTTAAATCCTCTGCCATGTTTTTGTTCTTTGATTGTACCTCTTTAATTACTTTTCGAGGAATAATGTTTCTTCCGAAATCTTGATTTGTGTGTTTGGAGCTGGATTCTCCATATCATCTGGTTTTATCATATGCATTAAGATTTTCTGTTGTTTTTGGCCTCTTGGCATTTGTTTTGCTTGATAGGGTTCTTTCAAATTGTATCAGAAGAAAAAATAGGATATCGATCTAGTTTTTCAGAGACACAGTTTGATGGCATGCACTTTCTCTCGGTAACCAGCAGATGGCATCTGTGAGCCACCTATATCCCTCCAGTCAGTAGTGTGGGGAAATGATTCTTGTATGTTCAGTTGGAGAACTCAGCCTGGGCACACCGCTGGAGTCGTCCACCCTGAATGTGGGGTACGTGCACGGGTGGCCAGGGAGGAGGGGCAGCTCTGTCTCAGTGTCCCATAAACCACCAGACTTGGCGTAGTGCCTCTGGGTTCTCTGAGCAGATCCCCCCTCCCAGCTGCGATCCTCCCTCAGCTGAGAGAAAATGCCGTGCTATGTCATTAGTGTGTGCTGTCCCTCTAGGGAAGCCCTGGGCCACTTGGCTGTGCCACGGGGCTCTCAGCTCGCCTCAGAATGCCGATTGTGTGAGGCTGTCTCCACTGCAACTCCTTGTGGGCTGAGAGCAGCCGAGGTTTTCTCCACAGAGAGAGAGTGAGAGACAGAATATTTCCCCCGATTCTCCCAAGGTCAGCCATCACCAAAAGCCTCTGTCTGCTTGTTGGGGATTCGCTGTCTGTATTGAGCAGTTATCATTAAAACCTCACTTGGGGCTGGGCTGAGAAAGTGCACGGCATGGCTTCTGTGAGGGAGGGGCTCCCGGCTCTAGGTTTTCGGCTCTCAGTGCGGGTCCGCAATTTTACTTACAGATTTTATGCTGTGATCTCGGGCATTCCTCCCAATTCATGTCGGTGGATGTTGAGTGTACTGTCACATTTGTCTCCCCGCTAACATTCCAGGTTATTTACCAGTTTTTTGTTCATTTATGAATTTTTCTGGGGGAGACTAAGTCTTCCACCTCTTTCTATGCTGCCATCTTCCCAGAATCCTACCTTCACTTCTTTTTTTGGCTGACCAGCAAAGCATTTCCTGAGGAGTTCATAGAAGTTGCTAGTTTGCTGCCTAAGGAGTTCATCAAACATCTTCATTGGAGTTGCCAGTTTGCTGCCTGCCCTATGGAATTTGGACTCATGCATACCCACAGTTGTGTGAGATACTTTTATAAATCATATTTGTAGATATCTGTCATTGATTATGTTTCTCTAGAGAACCCTACCTAATACGATGTGTCATAAGTTTATTTCATCTTACAGTTGCATAATATTCCATTTTATCTATATGCCACAGTTTGTGTATCTACTCATACATTGATAGGCATTTGGTTTGTTTCCATATCTTTGCAATTATGTTAATGCCACTATAAACATCAATGTATAAGTATCCATTCATTTCCCTGCCTTCAGTTTCTCTGAGTATATGCCTAGTAATTGGATTGCTGGATCATATAACAATTTTACATTTAGACTCTTGCAGAGCTGCCAAACTGCTTTCCAGAGTGATTGCCCTATTCTGCATTCCCACCAACAGTGAATAAGTGTACCTCTTTCTCCACATCCTACCCCACAACTTGTAATTTTCTTTTTTTTATTTGATAATGGCCATTCTAGTAGATATGACATGATATTTCACCATGGTTTTAATTTTCAGTTTCCCAATGTCTACTGAAATTGAGCATTTATTTCATATGATTTTAGTTATTTGCATTTCCTCTTTGGAAAAGTGTCTGTCAACGTGTTTTGCCCATTTTCTAATTTGGGACATTTGTTGTTTTGTTTTTTTGTTGCATGATCTCTTTATATATTCTTGATATTAAACCCTTATCTGATATGTGGTTTCCAAATATTGTCTCCCATTGTGTAGGCTGCCTTTACCCTTTCCTGATAAAGTCATTTGATGGATAAAATTGTTCAATTGTGAGGAGATACCATTTATCTATTTCTTCTTTCATTGCTCATACTTTGGGTGTAAGGTCTAGGAACCACCTCCTATCACAAGATATTTAAAATATTTCTTGGCATTTTCTTCTAAAACTTTTATAGTCTTATCTATAATGTTTAGGTCTTTGATCCATTTTGAGTTAATTTTTGTACAAAGTGTGAGGTAGGGATTCTATTTTATTGTTTTGGATATGGATATCAAGTTCTCCAAGTACCATTTGTTGAAAAGGCTAGTCTGCTCCAGTCAAGTCAACTTGACTATCTTATTAAAGATCAGTTATTTTGTTGCAAAGTCTTTATTTCTGTACCACACTATATAATTTAACTTGTATAGTCAGTTTATTCAAACATCATAATTACATGGAGCCTTGAATAGGGAGAGAGATCTGATTGGTTTGTACAGGTTAGTGTTAAACCCTGAAATATAGCAGAATAATTTGTGCAGAGAATAAAAAATGTACTTAAAACCCTCTGGAGGTACTGGAAAAATGTGGAAATATTAAACTTCCTCACCTGGGGAATTCCTGATATTCTCATAAGCATTGGGGGTTACCAATTTAGAAGACTGATCTCTCAGTCTTGGGGCTTTTCCTTATGAAATTTGTTACTGAAAATGAGAGGCTAAGCTTACTTGTAATTGTGCCTAAGAATTATCCCCTGTTCCAGTTTACTAACACTGCAATTTTGCAAAATAACAGAAATTGATTGGCTTTTGTAATGGTATTTATTTGGTTTCAAATTTCCAGTCCAAAGGCCATGAAAATGTCAAAATTAAGACATCAACAGGAGTATGCCTTCAATGAAGAAAGGCTGTTGGCATCCGGAAAAACTCTGTTAGCTGGGAAGGCTTGTTGCTGGTGTCTGAAGATCCCAGGTTGTGTTCCAGTTCCTCTCTCAGGTCCTGTGCATTATTTTTTAAAATTTATTTTTCTGCAATTTTGCTGAGATATAATAACATAACATAAAATCATTCAAAGTGTGCAATCAGTTGTTCACAGTATCATCATATAGTTGTGCTTTCATCACCACAATCAAACTTTGAATGTTTTCATTACTCCTAAAAATAAAATAAAAATTCAAATAAAAAAGAACATCCAAAACATTCCATTCCCCTCCAACCCCCATTGTTCATTCACTTTTTTTTATTACAGTAGGAACTAAAGGCACCACAGCTCCTTACATTGGTGGGGGAGCTGTGGACTGGCAAGAACCTCCTGCTGGACAGGATAGGAAAAGCACTAAGTCTAGAGGCCTCACAGGAGGATCTCATTCTCAGGAAATCTCTATATCCTCCTCTTGAGACTGGGGCCTCTCAAGATGGGGAAAACCTGACTGGGGTCAACCATATCTGAGGAGACCCTCTCGCAAAATTGCTACATAAAGGCAGGGCAAGAAACAGAAAATCAACAGGTAAAAAATTTCAATCAACTAAATAGAACCTAAGTTAGAAGTCTAGAATAAGTAGAAATGAACACCAAAGGTTTGAGAACAAAGCCAACCAACAAGAAAACCCTAGGTAAAAGTGGGAAAATGAGCTCCAGAATACATTAATCAAGAATATCACATGCCTAGACAAGTTAAGATAACAAGCCATACTAGGAAACAAGAAAATATGGACCAGCTAAAGGAACAAACTAATAGTTCAACTGAGATACAGGAGTTGAGGCAACTAATGCTAAATCAATTCAATGAACTGAGAGAAGAACTCATTAAAGATGTTCAAACAAATCCCCTAAATCAATTCAATGAGCTGAGGGAAGATATGGCAAAAGAAATGAAGGATATAAAGAAGACACTGGATGACCATGAAGAAGAATTCATAAACTTGAAAAAAATGTTAGAATTATGGGAATGAAGGACACAATGGAGGAAATGAAAAACACAATGCAGGGATATGATAATAGATTTGAACAAGCAGAAGAAAGGATCAGCGAACTGGAAAACAAGACATTTGAATTCATACACACAAAAGAACAGATGGTGAAAAGAATGGAAAAATATGAGCAGGGACTTAGGGAGCTGAGTGAAAACATGAAGCATGTGAATACACATGTTATGGGTATCCCAGAAGGAGAAGAGAGGGGGAAAGGGGCAGAAAGAATAATAGAAGAAATATTCACTGAGAATTTCTCAACTCTTATGAAAGACTGAAAATTACAGATTCAAGAAGCACAGTGTACCCCAAACAGAATAGATCCTGATAGACCTACTCCAAGACACTTACTGATAAGATTATCTGATGTCAAAGAAAAAGAGAGAATTCTGAAATCAGCAAGAGAAAAGCAACCCATCACATACAAGTGTAGCTTGTTAAGACTATGTACAGATTTCTCTGCAGAAACCATGGAGGCAAGAGGAGAGTGGTATGATATATTTAAGATACTGAAAGAAAAACTGCCTACCAGGAATTCTATATCCAGCAAAACTGTCCTTCAAAATGAGGGAGAGTTTAAAATATTTTCAGAGAGAGAGTTTGTGAATAAGAGATCAGCACTACAAGAAATACTGAAGGGAGTGCTTCAGGCTGATAGGAAAAGACAGGAGACAGAGGTTTGGAGAAGAGTGTAGAAATGAAGATTATTAGGAAGGGTAAAAGGAGAGAGAGGAAAAAATAAGATTTGAAAAGCTGATAATACAGGCTATCAGGAGATAGAAAGAGGGTAGAGATCAGGCATTTGATGCTGAATGACTACAGAATGTTCCATAAGATTGATTGTATAGATCCAGAAATATATAGCATAATAGTGTGTGATGGTAGCACAATATTGTAAGTACACTGAACAAAGATGACTGTGAGTAAAGTTGAAAGAGGTGGGATATGGGAATGTATGTAACCAGAAGTAAAGATAGATGATATAGACTGGGACTGTATAACTTGGCAATAGCTGGAGTGGCCAATGAGTGTTACAAAATGTACACATATAAAACTGTTTTTACATGTAGGAGAACAAATTAATGTCAACCATATAGAGTGTTGAAAAAGAGATGGTATTGGGGAAAAATATAATCAAAGCAAATTGGAGTCTATGGCCAATTGTAACATTATAATATGCTTCCATTAAATGTAACAAAGGCAATATACCAAACTAAATGTGTATGATAGGGGGATATAATGGAGGGATATGGGATTCTTGGTAGTGGTGTTTTCTATCCTTCTTATTATATTGAATTGTATGACATTTTAGTTTTCTTTTCATTATCTTTTTATTATTCACTAAAAAACGAATCTTTTTGTCATAGTAATCAACATGTTCAAGTGCTGACTGTGGTGATAAATGTACAACTATATGATAGTATGAACAACTGATTGTACACTGTGAATAATTGTATGGTATGTGAATATATCTATATAAAAGTGTGGGAAAATATAAATAGGGATAAAAGCACTGGAGAAAACATGGAGAGATGTATATACCTATTTACTGTAGATGTGGCAGAATGTGTAGTCTTTCTGGCGGTCAGTGTGGTGGTTCCACAAAAAGTTAACTATGTGGGGGCCATAAGGTCCTGGACCCTTATTATGCTGTATGTACTTGGAAGATCTGAGAGCAGAGACATGAATGAACCCTTGCACAGTGGTGTTTTGGGAGGTAGTAATCATGTTTTGCAGTGGGAGGAGGTGGCCTAAGGGTACATTAACTGAGGAATCGAATGGTGAACTGTAATATATGCATACAATGGAATATTGAGCAACTGCAAGAAAGAGTGAAGCTGTGAGTCATGCAATGAAGTGAATGGATGTTGTAGACAGCATTTTGAGTGAAGCATGCCAGAAACAAAGGCAAATACTGTAATGCCTCACCAATATAGATTAACTACAGTGTTTAAACTCAGAATTAGATCTTAGAGCACAGTCTATCAGGGGGGCAATTACTGTTATGGTCCCTA
Source organism: Choloepus didactylus (assembly GCF_015220235.1). Classification (NCBI taxonomy): domain Eukaryota; kingdom Metazoa; phylum Chordata; class Mammalia; order Pilosa; family Megalonychidae; genus Choloepus; species Choloepus didactylus. The sequence continues at coordinate 94,264,858 of NC_051334.1, read as the reverse complement.
GTTTGTAAGCTCTTTCAGCAATCAAATCTCTTCCTGAATTGTAATTGCTATCTCCAAACTCTGAGATGCTGATCCTTTTGTGAATAATCTGATCAGTTGCTGGAACATTGGGTACCTGTGTGATACCTGAAACTCAGAGCTAGAGATTGGCAGATATGAAGGTCAGTATTATTGCATACAGCAACTGTTAAAAAAAATCAGAAAAAGAGCACAGATTTCAATTAGAGATATGAATGAAGAAGATCTGGTTAAGACTAGGGTTAATTGAGCCAAAGGGTAAAGGTCAAAACTGACTGTGTTTTCAAACTCCAAGTTCCATGCAAGACTAAAGGAAGAGATGTTTATTTGGTGCATGATCTATATTTTCTTGACCATATGACTTCTACCACCAATTTGTTCAAACACCATAATTACATGGAACTTTGAATAGAACATGAGATATGGTAGGTTTGTATAGGTTAGAGTGAAATAGCAGTACATCCCAGAGTAATTTGCACAGAGAATAAAAATATATATGCAGAGCCACCCTGAGAAGCTGGGGGAACATGCAGAAGTATTGGATTTCCTCACCTGGATTGTTGCTGATGTTCTCAAAAATATTGATGACTGGCATTTTGGTATGCTGAGCCCTCTATCTTGGGGCTTGCTCTTGTGAAGCTTCTTACTGCACAGAAAAGACTAAACCTGCTTATAATTGTGCCTAATTGTCTCCCCCTGAGTACCTCTTTGTTGCTCAGATGTGGCCCTCTCTCTCTAGCTAAGCCAACTTGGCAAGTGAACTCACTGCCCTCTCCCCTACATGGGTTCTGACTCCCAGGGGCATAAATCTCCCTGGCAATGCAGGATGTGACTCCCAGGGATGAATCTGGGCCTGGCATCATGGGATTGAGAACATCTTCTTAACCACAAGGGAGAAGCAAAATAAAATGAAATAAATTTTCACTGGCTGAGAGATTTCAAGTGGAGTCATGAGTTCACTCTGGTGGACATGCTTAAGCACTATATAGATGACCCTTTTTAGGTTTTAATGTAGTGGAATAGCTAGAAATAAATACCTGAAACTATCAATATCCAACCCAGTAGCCTACACTCTTGGAGATGATTGTATAACAATGTAGCTTACAATGTGTGACAGTGTGATTGTGAAAACCTTGTGGATTGCACTCCCTTTATTTAGTGTATGTAAGGATGTGTAGAAAATGGAGACAAAAACTAAATGAAAAATAGGGTGCAATGAGGGGATGGTTTGGGCATTCTTTTTTACTTTTGTTTTTTATTCTTGTTCTTATTCTTTCTGGTGTAAGGAAAATGTTCAAAAATAAATTGGGGTGATGAATGCATAAATATATGATGGTACTATGAACAGTTGATCGTATATCACAGATGATTGTATGGTATATGAATATGTCTCTATAAAACTGAATTTAATTAAAAAAACAGAGGGATAAAAGTGCTGGAGAAAATGTGGATGATGTATGTGTCTATACACTGTTGGTAGGGAAGTAAAGATGGGCAGCCCATCTGCAGGGCACTGTGCTGTTTCCACAAGAAGCTCACTATGTGGTTGCCATATGATCCTGCCACCTTGTTATTGGGTAAATACTTAGAATAACTGAGATCAGGAACATGAATGGACATTGTAATCTGGTGTTTATGGTGGCAGTATCCATGATTTACAATGGATGGAGGTGACCTCAGGGTAAATCAACTGATAAATGGAGTGGTGAACTGAATGGAATATTGAGCACTGGCAAGAAGAAATGAGGTTTTGAGGTATGCAACTAGCTGAATGACTTGGGGACAGTAAGTTGAGTGAAATAAGCCAAAATTGAAAAAAACAAACATAATGTCTCAGCAATATGGACTAACTCTACTATGCAAACTGAGAATTGAATCTAAGAGCCTAGGTTATCAGGGGAAGGCTTATAGTAAAGGTTCCTAGATTGTAAGCTCTTATGGCAGTCACATCTATTCATGAGTTATAATGGTTATTTCTAAATTCTGAAACAATGAGCTGTTTGTGAATGACCTGGTCAGTCCTTAGCACTGCAGGTATCTGTGTGACACTGAGACTCTGAACCAGAAGTTGGTAGCTATGGATATCAACATTATCCCAAAAAGCAAATGTTAAAGAAGCTAAAAAAGAGATAAGACTTTAATTAGAGGTATGAACAAATTGGATTTTGTTAGCAATAATGTAAACCAGAATAAAGGGAAAAGGGTGATGTTGACTGTTTTAAAACTTCATCTTCTGTTGAGACCAAAGGAATGGATGTTTATTTGTTGTAAAATCTAGATTTTCTGTAGCATGCTATACAATGTAACCTGTATTGTCAGTTTACTCAAATGCCATAATTAGATGGAACCTTGAATATGGGTGCGATCTGGTTGGTTTGTGCAGGTTAGCATGAAATCCTGATATACCCCAGATTAATTTGGGCATAGAATAAAAAGTATTTGCAAAGTTCCCTTGAGGGACTGGGGAAAAATTGGAAGTATTAAACTTCCCTACCTGGGGAATTCCTGATATTTTCACAAGCATTAGAGATTACCATTGTTGTAAGCCTATCTTCAATCTTGGGGCCAGCCTTTATAAAGTTTGTTACTGCAAAGTAGGGGCTAAGCCTAATTATAATGGTGCCTAAGTGTCACCACAAGAGAACCTCTTTTGTTGCTCAGATATGGCCTCTCTCTCTAAGCCAGCACTATGGGTAAACTTGCTGCCTACCCTTTACATGTGGCATGGCTCCTAAAGATGTAAATCTCCCTGTCAGTATGGGGTATGACTCCTGGGGATGAGCATTCACCCAGCATCATGGGTTTGAGAAAGGCTTCTTGACCAAAAGGGGGAAGAGAAATTAAGCAAAATAAAGTTTCAGTGGCTGATAGATTTCAAATAGAGTTGAGAAGCCATTCTGGAGGTTATTCTCATGTATCATATAAGATATCCCTTTTTAGTCTTTTATGTATTAAAATAGCCAGAAGGAAATATCTGAAACTGTTGAGCTCTAATCCAATATCCTTGATTCTTGAAGATGATCATATAACTATATAGCTTATATGGGATGACCATGTGATTGTGAAAATATTGTGCTCACAATCCCTTTATCTGGTGTATAGACAGATGAGTAGAAAAACGTGGGACAGAATGTAAATGAGTAATAGGGTGTGAAAAAGAGTATGAGATGTTTTGAGTGTTCTTTTTAACTTTTATTTTTATTTTTTATTTCTTGGAGTAATGAAAATTCAAAAAATTCATTGTGGTGATGAATGCACAACTGTTTGATGATACTGTGAACAACTGACTGTACACTTTGGGTGGCTTTATGGTAAGCGAATATATCTCAAAATTACATTAAAATTCAAAACTTTTATAAGAGATAAAGAAGCAATTCTATATTAATAAAAGGGACAATCCAAAAGAAAAAATAGCAATCCTAAATATTTATGCATCTAACCAGGTTGCACCAAAATACATGAAGTAAAACTAGCAAAACTGAAGGGAGAAATTGAGTTATATACAATATTTGGAACTTCAATATACCATTCACATAAATAGATAGAACATCTAGACAGAGGATCAATAAGGAAAAAGGGAATGTGAAGAATATAATTAATGAACTAGTTCTAACAGATATATACAGAACAGTGCACCCCAAAACTGCAGGATACACATTTTTCTCAACTTCTTATGGATCATTCTCCAGGATAGACCAAATGTTGGGTCATAAAAAATGTCCCAATAAACTTAAAAGATTAAAATTTTGCAAAGCACTTTCTCTTCTGATAATGGAATGAAGCTGTAAATCAATAACAGATGGAAGAAAAAGCAACTCACAAATTTATGGAAGTTAAAAAACAAACCCTTAAACAGTCAGTAGAAAAATAAAATTGTTAGAGAAATCAGTAAATAGCTCAAGATGAATAAAAATGAGAACACATCATATCAAACAATGGGATGCAGCAAAAGTAAAAGCAGTGCTTAGATGGAAATTTATAGCTCTAAACTCCTACCTTAAAAACTAAGAAAATTCTAAAACAGAAAACCTAACTGCGTTTCTGGAGGAACCAGAAAAATAACAGCAAAAACCACAAAGCAAGAAGAAAGAAGGAAGGAAGGAATGAAGGAAGGGAAGAAAGAAAGAAAGAAAGAAAGAAAGAAAGAAAGAAAGAAAGAAAGAAAGAAAGAAAAAGAAAGAAAGAAAGAAAGAAAGAAAGAAAGAAAGAAATTAGAGCAGAAATAAATGAAATTGAGAACAAAAAATAATAGAATCAGTGAAACAAAAATTTGATTTGTTTAGAAGATCAAAAAAATTGAAAAACTTTAGCTAAACTGACAAATGAAAAAAGAGAAAGATGCAAAAAATGAAACAAGAAATGAGGGGGAATATTATCCCTGACCCCATGGAAATAAATGGATCATAAGAGGATAATATGAACAAATGTATACCATGAAAAAAAAAAACTAGATGAAATGGACAACATCTTAGAAACAGGTAAACAGCCAACACTGACTTTGCAAGAAGTAGAAGACCACCACAAACTGATCACAAGTGAAGAGACTGAGTCATCAAAAGCTCCCAACCAAGAAAAGCCCAGGAACATATAATTTTACAGGTGAATTCCAGCAATTATTCCAAGAAGAGTTAATACCAATACTGCTAAAACTCTTCCAGAAATGGAAGAGGAGTGAATTCTACTTAGCTCATTCTATGAAGCCAACTTCACCCTAATACCAAAGACAGATAAAGATACTACAAGAAAAGAAAATTACAGACAAATCAATCCAATGAATATAGTTTAAAAAAATCCCCAAGAAAATACATAGAAATAGAATACAGCAGCACATTAAAAAAATTCTACACCATGGCCAAGTGGTTTTTATCCCAGGTAAGCATGGGTGGTTCAAAACAAGAAAACCATTTAATGTAATATTCCACCTTCAAAAATTGAAGGAGAAAAGCCACATGGCCATCCCAATTGATACAGAAAAGGCATTTGGCAATCCTTCATAATTTCTTGATAAAACACTGCAAAAAACAGGAATAGAAGAAAAGGTTCACAGCATAATAAATTGCATCCACTTCTAATAACATGCACAATGGTGAAAGGTTAAAGCTCTCCCACTGAGATCAGGAAAAAGACAAGGATGCCTGTTGTCACCACTGTTATTCAACACTGTACTTGAAGTTCTAGCTAGAGAAATTAGGCAAGAAAAAGAAATAAAAGTAATGCAAATCAGAAACAAAGGGGAAAATTCTTTTACAATTTGCAGAACATATGACCCTATTCCTGGACAGTCCTGAAAAATATACAATAAAGGTACTAGAACTAATAAAGAAGTTCAGCATAGTGATGAGATACAAAATTTACATGAAAAAATAGATACTGTTTCTATACACTATTAATGAACAATCCATTTACAATAGGAACAAAAATAATCAAATATCTAGGAATAAACATTGCCAAGTATATAAAGGCCCTCTATTCTGAAAACTACAAAACATTGCTAAAAGAAATCAAAGACCTACATAAATAGAAGGGCATTCCTTGTTCATGGGTTGGAAGATTAAGTATTGTAAAGATGGCAATCCTACCCAAATTGATTTACAATTTCACTGCCATTCCAATAAAAATTCTAACAATTGGAAAAGCCAATTATCAAATTTATTTGGAAGGGAAGAGGACCTGAATAGACAAATATATCTAGAAAGAGAAGAATGAATTTGGAGGATTCTCACTACCTGACTTTAGAGATTTTACCATGATACAGTGGGGAAAACAGCATGGTACTGGCAAAAGATAGGCATATTTACCAAAAGAATGGAATTACATGTCAGAAATAGACCCTCAAATCTATGGTTATTTGCTGCAGCCAAGTTCACTCTACAAGGAAGAAGAGTCTCTTCCACAAATGTTGCTGGGAGAACTGCATATCCATATCCAAAAAAAAAAAAAAATGACAGAAGACCTCTATCTCACATGTTATACAAAAAGGAACTCAAAATGGATCACAGACCTAAATATAAAAGGCATAACCATGAAACTCCTAGAAGAAATGGTAGGGAAGCATCTTCAAGATATTATGGTAGAAGGTGTTTTCTTAGAACTTATACCCAAATCACAAGCAACAAATAAAAGATAGATAAGAGGGACCTCCTCAAAATGAATAATTTCGTGGTCCAAAGGTCTTTGTCAAGTGGAAGAAAATGCAGCCTACTCAATGGGAGAAAATATTTGGACACCACATATCCAGTAAGGGTTTATTATCCAGTATATATAAAGAGATCCCACAACTCAGTGATTAAAAGACCAGTACCAATTAACAAACAAGCCAAAGACTTGAATGGACATTTTTCCAAAGAAGATATACAAATGGCTAAGTAGCACATAAAAAGATATTCAATATCACTAGCTATTAGGGAAATTCAAATCAAAACTGCAATGAGATATTTCACACCTACTAGAATGGCCACTCAAACACAAAACAAAAAACCACAAGTGTTTGACAGGATGTGGATAAATAAGAACAATTTTTCACCATAAGTGAGAATGTAGAATAGTACAACCACTGTGGAAGACAGTTTGGCAGTTTCTCAGGAAGGTAAATGTAGAATGGCCACATGACTTGGCAATCCTGCTACTCAACTTGGAAGAACTGAAGGAAGGGACACAAAAAGATATTTGCACACTGTTATTTCCTGGCAGCATTATTCAAAATTGCCAAAAGATGGAAAACAACCCATGTCCATCAACTAAACAAAATCTGTATGACCTCATTAATATGAACTGAATATAATGAGCAAATTCATGGAATTAATATCTAGAATATAGGTACTCAGAAGATAGAATGAGGACAGAGAATGGATAGCTCATGCTTAAATTGTGCAGAATATGTAACAATTGTGATTGTAAATGTTTGGAAATGGATAGAGGTAATAGTAAAACATAATAGTGAGTGTAATTAAAAATGATATGTGGGTGTGTAGTTGAAAGAGATTTAAAGGCCAATGATGTCAGTAATTGAAAGCTAGAGAATGAAACATGAGAGTGTATAACAGTGAACCCTCTTGTGTGATCAATAGTGCAAATATAAGAATGTTCATCCATGAATTAGAACAAATGTACAATACTATTAAAAGGTGTTAAAAATAGGGTGGTAAACGGGTAATAAACACCTAAAGCAAACTATGGGCTATAGTGAATTGTAATATATGAATATTCTTTCATCAATTGCAAAACAAACTATTATGCTAAGTGAAAAAAAAACAGACGGCAAGTACTACATATTGTTTGATTCAATTTACATAATGTATAAATATAAATAAATTTACGGAGATAAAAATAGGTATTCTGACAAAATTAGATTAGTGGTTATATTGAACTAGAGAATGATAAAGAGATTGAGAGATTACTCCTAAGGAATATGAGGTTTTTCTTTTTGAGTAATGAATATGTTCTAAAATTGATCATGGTGATGAATGCACAACACTGTGATTACACTTAAAGACCATGATTGCACACTTGGTATGGATTTTATGGTATGTGAATATATCTCAATATAATGGTTTTAAAATGATAATATGACTAGAGCATTGTGAGTCAGAGAATGGTAGGAGATGAGTACAGTGAGCTGGAGAAAGGCTATGTAATGTAGGATCTTGTAAGCTTTGTTAAGGAGTTTGTATTTTTCCCCAGAACAAAAGATCTCCACTGGAGAGTTTTAATCATTGGAGATTTTTGAGCAAGAGAGTGACATGACATGTGTTATATATCTTTAAAAGATCTATCATCATTGTGGAGAATCGATTATACTAGGGCAAGAATGGAACCGTGTAGACTATTTAGGAAGCTATTAGAAGAGTTTAGATCAGAGGACAGTGACTTAGATCAGGCAGAATTTGAGAACTTGAGAAAATATTAGATTTGAAGTATATTTTTAAAGATGAGATTAAAAAATTGCTGTTGGATTAGATACAGAGTATGAGTGAAAGAGACAAATCAAAGATGACCTGTGGGTTTTTGACCAAAGCAACTATGTGAATGGTTTACTGAGATGAGGAAAACTTGGTGAGAAGCAAGGTAGATGGGTACAGGTAATGTAATCAAGAGTTGTATTTTGGGCATATTAAGATTGATATTGGTATTAAGTATCATGTTAGATGGTCACAAGGTGGTTGCCTATGGGAATCTATAGCTTAGGAAAGTGGTTAGGCTTGGATAGATTTGGGAGTCATCAGCACATAGAAAATAATTTAGGTTACCAGATGCTAAAATATATACCACAGAATAGGTTGGCTTAACAACAGAAATTTACTGGCTCATGATTTCAGAGACAGGAAGGCTTGCTTCCTCCAGGGGTATCTTCTGGCTTGCTGGCAATATTTGGAGTTCCTTGGCTTTTATGTCACATGGCAATGCATATGGTGGCTTCTTCTTTCTCTTTGGAATTCCATTGCCTTCCAGCTTCTGGTTGTTCCCTGTGGCTTCTCTCCCTGTGGCTTTCTCTACAAGGCCTCCAGTAAAAAGATTAAGAACTATCCTAATTCATTTGGGCCACACCTTTCCTGAAGTAACCTCATCAGAGTGTCTTATTTACAATAGATTCACACCCACAGGAATGAATTAAAGGGAAGAACATATTTTTCTGGGGTATGTAACTACATACCACTGCAGATGGTGTTTAAAACCATGGGATTGAATTAGATCACAGAGTGAAACTAGATAGAGAAAAGAACCCCCAATAATTAATAGATGGGAAAGAAGAATGGGGAACATGAAAGGTAACTGAGAAGTCACAGCTAATGAGGTATGAGGAAAACCAGGAGAATATGCTCTACCAGAAGAAGCAAAGTGAAGGAAATTCTTCAAAAATGGGAAACTGGTCAGCTGTGTCAAATGCTGTTGAAAGAGAAAATAAAATGAGGATGAAAATTGACTGTAGATTTGAAAAATGTGGAGGTCACTAGAGATCAAAATATGAGCTTCCAATTTAATTATGAGAAGAAAATCTAATTAGAGTGAATTTAGAAAGAAATTGAAGAGAGAAAGAAAGTGTACAGCTTTTCCAGGGGTTTTGCTACAAAGGAGAACGATAAAAAGTAAGTAAACAAGTAGTAGCTGCTGAAGGATTTTGAGTCTAAAAGTTTTTTGGTTCCTCAGTTGTTGCTTAAAAAAGAAATATTTTGAAATGTTTGCTGGTTGAGAAGTCATTGTACAGGGATAAATTGTTGATGGAAGGGACAAGGTTGTTATTTGCAAAAGAAAATTGCATAATCTGAGTAATGAAAATTACGTGAGTGAAAATGCATTTAGATGGATAAGTATGGTAGGGAGTGGTAAAATTATCTTAGCTTTTATTTTTTCAGTGAACCTAGAAGTCACTTAATCAGTTGAGAGTGAGGAGGGGAAAGAGAATATTGAAGTTTGTGAAGAGAAGGTGTGAAGTAATTGTTTGAACTAGTGGAGAAGAGGATGAGGATGGACCAGGAATTATACTAGAATCACCTGTAAGTACTGAAAAGCCATTTAAATGTTGCTTATAAACTTAAAATGAGAGCACACATGGAATCTTAATCCAAAAAGACATAACATAAATTTGGAATTTCTATGCTTCAGCCAAAATTCCACATATTGTTTTGGAAGCCTGGTATCAGTGAGCTGTATTACAGTGATACTAAGTCAAAGAAGCCAGTGGAATGTACAATGGCCAATGGATCAAAACACTATTTTGGAAATCAGCCCTTGATGTGAGTTGTTACTTATGGACACATGGCAGGTGATGATTGAGATTATAGTGAGGGTAGTGATGGTGATGTGTGTGTTTCAGGAGATGGGAAAATGTGATCCAGGGCTTCCATAAAAGGTCAGTCTTAAAAGTTATCCTGCATGTCTAGGCCAAAAATAGGTGCAAAAGACTTCAGAAAATCTGAACAGTTAAACATGAGTTACTATAAATGTTCAGTATAAGTTGAACCAGCATTGAATTAAAACCTCAACACAAGTAAGCCTATGATAAAAATCTAGACAAGAGGGAGAAGCTGAATTTCAGAGTTAGCACATCAAAAGTGTCAGATGCCCAGTTATCAGCAAAAAAATGTCAAGCCATACTAAGAAACAAGAAGATATTCCACATTCAAGGGATGAACTGAAACTTCAGAGGAAACACAGATTTGGAAGAGTTAATCAAAGAATTTCAAACAAATCTAAATCAGTTGAAGTAACTGAAGGAAAACATGCATAGCAATAAACTATGGATATAGAGATAAACTATGATATAAAAGATATGAAGCAGACAATGTGTGAAAAAGAATTAAACATTTGAAAAGAAATATAACAGAAATATGGGAATGAAAAATGCAGATTTGAAATACACTAGAGTCATAACTCAGCAGAACTGAACAGGTGGAGGAAAAGTCAAACTAGAATACAGAACAATCAAAATCATACAGTCAGAAGAACATGTAGAGAAAGGAATACAAGAAATTGAGTAGTGTCTCAGTGACATAACTGACAGATTGAAGCCTACAAACAGATGCATAATGGGTGTCCCAGTAAAAGCAGAGAAGGACAAATGAGCAAAAAGATTATTTGAGAAAATAATAGCCAAAAATTTACCAACTTTTATGAAAGACATATATATACAGGTCCAGGAAGTGCCACATGCTCCAAACAAAATAAACCTGAATATACCTACTACCAATCTGACACACACTAATCAGAGTGACAAATGGCAAACACAAGAAAATAATTCTTAAAGCAACAGAGAAAAACAATTAATCACATACAGGAGATCCTTAATAAGAATAAATGCTGATTTCTCATCAGAAACCATAGAGATAAAAATGCAGTGGTATCATATCTCTAAGGTCCTGGAAGGGAAATATGAGGAACAAAAAATCTGTATCTAGCTAAAAAAAAATCCTTCAAAATGAGGAATATTTTAAGATATTCACAGATAAATAGAAATTGAGAGAGTGAGTCAATAAAAGACCTGCCCTAAAAGAAATACTAAAGGGATATCCTCAATGGAAAGAAAAAGGAGAGAATGGCTTAGAGTAGTGTGAAAAAGTGAAGATCTTCAGCAAAGGTAATTATTTTGGTTTGCTAAATCTGACAAAATGCAATATACCATAAATGGTCTGCTTATAACAATGGGGATTTATTAACTTACAAGCTTAAAATTCTAAGGTCATGTAAATGTCCCAGTTAAGGCATCAACAGGATGATACTTTCTCTGAAGACCAGTTACCAGTGAGCTTGGAATCCTCCATCAGATAGCAAGGCACATGGCAATGTCTGCTATGTCTGCTGGTCCTTTGCTCCTGGGTTTTATTGCTTCCAGCTTTCAGCTTCAGTGATTTCCTCTCTCAGCTTCTGTAGATCTTTTCCTATGAGCTTCTCTTCACTTCATCGCTTCTCTTCTTCATGTGATTCATCCACTTATCCCAGTAAGGGAGTTAAGACCAAACTTGAATGAGCAGGGTCACATCTCAATTGAAATAACTTAATCAAAAGTTCCCACCAGGTGAGTAGACCAAGAAGATGGCAGTATAGAGAGGAGTGGAAGTTATTTAGCCCCACTGGAACAATTAATAAACAACCAGGAACAAATAGTAAATAATCTGGAATAATGGTTAGGGAACAACTGGGACTGTCCACACATCATACACCAACCTGGATTGGGGAGAATGCCTGATATTGCACCATAAAATCTGTAAGTAAAAACTGCAGGCCCAAGCTGGGAGCCACCTCCTCCTACAGCAGCCTGAATGCAAAACCTCACTGTGAAAGAGAGCAGCATCACCCAAACAAATGATTATACCTCCGTCCAGCTCCAACTGGGGTTTTAATTAACAAATGTCAACTGCTCAATGCAAGCTACAAATACCCAATAAGCAGACAAAGGCTTTTAGTTATGACTAATTTAAAGAGCTGGAGGACTCCTCTGTCCTGGGAGGGGGAGCCCAGAGGACCATGTGGTATCCCTGGCTGGTGGGTGAAGCTGGGGTGCACATGGGCTGGCCATGAAGGGGGGCTTTCTGTCTCTTTTTCTCTCTCTCAACCAGCATGGCTCAGTGGAGAAAGCCACAGCTATTTTCAGTTCACAGCCCTCTGAACCAGACAAGGGTGGAGATAGCAGAGTCAGAGAGAAAAAGAACCTATTTAAATGCTGATGGTCACTCCCTAAGGGGTGTATCTTTCCTAAGAGGAAGGAGGTGGTGCCAAACCCTACTAAAGGTCTCCCATTCAGAACCAGACCCCAGAGCCTGGGGGTATAAAGCCAAAAGAGAAACTAAGCAGGCCACACCTCCTTACACAATTCAGGAGCAATGGGCTGACAGATGACACCTGCTGGGCAGTTTAGGAAAAGCACAGTGGCTAGAGGCCTCACAGGGTGTGTCAATCTTCTAAGACACACCTTCATGGAAACCTGATACTGAAAATTGCCCTATTCTGAGATATGAGCCTGTTCTGTTCTGGAAAACCTGACTGGGGTAACCAAGGAAATCAGATGCATAGACAACAGAAAACTACAGCTGACACTAAGAAAAACAAAGTTACTGCCCAAAGGAACAAACTTACACTTCAACTGAGATACAGGAACTGAAACAACTAATGCTAAAACAATTCAAAAAGTTTAGGGAAGATATGGCAAAAGACATGAAGCATATAATGAAAACACTGGAAGAACATAAAGGAGAAATCAAAAGTTTGAAAAAACAACTGGCAGAATCTATGGAAATGAAAGGCACAACACAACAGATAAAAGACACAATGGAGACATACAACAGCAGATCTCAAGAGGCAGAAGAAAACACTCAGGAACTGCATAACAGGACATGTGAAATCCTACATACAAAAGAACAGATAGGGAAAAGAATGGAAAAATATGAGCAACATCCCAGGGAATTGAATGACATCATGAAATACATGAATGTACATGTCATGGGTGTCCCAGAAGAAGAAGAGAAGGGAAAAGGGGCAGAAACAATGATAGAGGAAATAATCAATGGAAATTTCCCATCTCTAATGAAAGACATAAAATTACAGATCCAAGAAGCAAAGTGTACCACAAAAACAATAGGTCTGAATAGGCCTAGACCAAGACACTTATTAATTAGATTATCAAACATCAAAGACAAAGAGAGAATCCTGAAAACAACAAGAGAAAAGCAATCCATCACATACAAAGGAAGCTTAATAAGACTATATGCAGATTTCTCAGTAGAAACCATGGAGGCAAGAAAGAAATGGTGTGATATATTTAAGATACTGAAAGAGAACAACCACCAAACAAGAATACTATACCCGGTGAAACTGACCTTCAAATATGAGCGAGAGTTTAAAATATTCTCTGACAAACAGACAATGATAGAGTTTGTGAGCGAGATACTTGCTCTACAGGAAATACTAAAGGGAGTACTACAGACAGATAGGAAAAGACAGGAGTGAGTGTTTGGAAGACTATTTTGGGTGATGGTAGCACAACAATATAAGTACACTGAATAAAGGTGACTGTGAGTATAGTTGAAAAAGGAAGGTTATGAGCATGTGGGACACCAGCAGGAAAGAGGAAAGAAAAAGTCTGGGAATGTATAACTCAATAAAACCTAGAGTGCTAAACAATTGTGATAAAATTTACAAATATATTTTTACATGAGGGAGAACAAATGAATATCAAGCTTGCAAGGTGTTAAAAATAGGGTGGTATTGGGGGAAAATACAATCAATGCTAACTAGAGACTATAATTAACAGAAACATTGTATTTTGCTTCCTTTAATGTAACAAACACAATATACCAAAGCTAAATGCATATAAGAGGGGGACATAAGGGAGGGGTATGGCACCTTTGGCATTGGTGATTTTGTCTGACTCTTTTTTCTACTTTATTTTAATGTTATCTTTCCTTTTCTTGCTTCTTAGCTGTCATGTATTTTTTCCCTTTCTTTTTCTTTTTGTTTTGTCTCTCTACCTTCTTTGACTCTTCCTCCTTCCTTATGGGAGAAATGGAGATATCCTTATATAGATAGTGGTGATGGGGGTGAATACACAAATATGTGACTATACAGGGAATCATCAGTTGTTTTCTTATGACAGAATGTATGGTGGGTGAACAAAACTGACTTTAAAATGGATTAATGAAGAAAACTTGAGGAAACTATTGAGTGAAATATGTCAGATACATGAAGACAAATATTGCAGAGTCTCACAGATATGAAATAATTATAACATGTAAACTCATAGACATGAAGTATAAGTTACCAGGATATAGAATGAGGCTAAATAATGGAGAGTGTTTGCTTATTATGAGCAGAGTGTTCAACTAGGTTGAACTTAAGTGTTTGGAAATGGACAGAGGTAAAGGTAGCACATTGTGAGAATAACTAACAGTGCTGAATGGTGAGTGAATTTGGTGGATAGGGGAAGCTCAGAGTCATGTATTCCATCAGAAGGAAAGTTGGAGGTTAAAAGATGGAAATGCATAAAACAGTGAATCCTGTGGTGGGCAATGTCTGTGATTAACTGTACAAATATTAGAAATCTCTTTCATGAACCAGAACATATGCATAACACTATAACTAGAAGTTAGTAATAGAGGGGCAAATAGGGAAAAATATAACTATTGCAAACTATATACTGCAGTTAGTAGTATTTTAACATTCTTTCATCAACAGTAACAAATGTACTATACCAATATTATGAGTCAATAATGGAGGGGGACTGGTTAGGGGTATGGGAGGACTTGAGTTTCTTTTTTGTCTTTATTTTTTTCTAGAGTAAAGAATATGTTTTAAAAATTCAAAAAAATTAATTGTGGTGATGCATGCACAGCTGTATGATGTTACCATGGGCAATTGATCATGCACTTTGCATCTTTGAATAATTGTATGATATGTGAAAAATTTCAGTAAAAAAATTCCCACCAGGCAAGATGGCAGTGTAAGCAGTTGTAGAATTTAGTTAGTCTTCTATAGCAGCTAGTAAATAGACAGGAACTGTCTGGAACAACTGTTTGCGGGACTTCCATGACTCCTGGATATGAAACATACATCAATCTGAAATTTGTGGAAGGACTGAAATCTCAGGTTATATCTGTAAAGACCCACAACTGCAGAACTGTCACCCTTCTCCACTGAAATGGCAGGCTGACTTGGATCTTTCCCCTGTGGAAAAAGAACCAGTCTATACTAGGAGCAAGGGAAGGTAGCTCAACCAAGCTCCAATTGTGGTTTTAATTAACAAACTTGGACTACTGAATATAAGCTAACAGCACAGATTAACCAAGGGCAAGCAGTAAAGGAAACTTGAGGTCTCACCCAGCAGGTAGGTGGTGGGGTGGATGGAAAAAATAAAAACAGAGATCTTGGAGCCATTTTGGGTACATAGAACTAAGTATCAACTCTGACCCTTGACTGATGAGACTTGGGGGCTAGGGACTTTGTCTGAAAAGGGGATTTCCTTTTTTCTACTTTTTCCTTTTCTTCTTTATTTTAGCTTGTCCGGCGCTGCCCCGCTCGGTCCCCGGTTCCCGGCCGGCGAGGGGAAACAGGGAAGGAGAGAGAGAGATGCAGACTGCGCGAACTAACCTGGTCATGAATCACGACTCGAACCACACGGCAGTTGTGAAAGCAAGCCCTTTACTACAGCTAGATGAACATTCTGTGTTACTGGTTCCCACACGGGGCACGGCGCCTCGTGGGAGAGCAGCCTCGATGTGGCCGTCAGGCACGGCTCCTTGTGGGCTGTCTCACCCTACCCCGTCCGGGTAAGACCTTTTATACACAATTAACAACCAATAAGCTTCTAGGCTAGTATCGCGTATACAGGATTTCGATTGGTAGGAGCGGGTGGCGGATACATGCGTCACTATGCGGAAACAGGATGCAGGCGCCATCTTGGCTCACTCGATGGGCGGGGGTAACTCTAGAGCAGGCTGCAGCGCATACGCTAGGCCCGATTCGGGAGGCGGCTTTCCACATCTCCCCCTTTCTTATTTATTTTTGACCCAGTGTCTCCAGTGATGAGCGTGCTCCCGTGAACCCAAATGGTTCACAACCTCTTTGGTGCTTTGGGGAGTCTGGACTAGGCCTCAGCCATCCAGCGGCGGAGCCTCTAGCACCAACCAGAATGCTCACGTCATATGGAGACCGGAGAGTCCGTAAGCTGGAAGCAACGTGACTCTCCCTGCAGTGCTTTGCCTGGCAACTGGGGAACAACGACGGGGGCAGGAACAGCAGTAACCAGAGTCGGGGGTGTCACTAGGTGTCTCTGTGCAATGGCTAGGGTCCAGTCTGGCCACAACTAGGACTCTGCCCTAGAGACCCACCTGAGACAAAATTATGACTACTGGTGTCGCCTTTTACACCCGAGAAACAGCCATGCGATTCGCTACAAATTTTGCTCCAAAGCGCCCCACCTGAGGCGACCAGGAAGGGGTATGGTTAATAAATCGGTCACTATCGGGGGTAACAGAGGTGGGAGTCATAGCCATCATAGTGGTAACACGCAATTGCTGCTGCGCTTGAAACAGGCGTTCTAGCAAACATTTAACAACGACTAATCCCACCAATAATCCCACTGCAATGAGGATCCAATTAGTTAAATTGGGCCAAGAGAACCAGGAAGAAACACTGTGCAATAGTTTCTGTAGAACCTCGCCTAACCCGGAGAGATCGACTTTAACGGGTTTTAACTTGATCCCCCCAATTGTGTCTAAACTAGATTCCACCTGTTGGGAGAGATTAACAAATTCAGGAAAATATGACCTTTTCAGCCAATCAGAGACTCTGGAAATGCTTCCGGTCACGTTGGCCCTGACAGGAGTGACACAGAGTTTAACCGTAAGCCACCGGGTGTCACATGTTTGCTGAAGCACTCTCCAGAGTCCATCTATTTCCAGTCCAAGTTCATCTATCTCCGCTTGGAGTTTCTGAATGGCCTGGAAATTTAAGTTCAGCATCTGATTGTGGCGGCGTAGCACGTCTCGGGTAAGGTTGACCAAGCCATTTACCGTTTCCATCGTTATGGCGAGCTGCCGATCTGTCCATGCTTGTAGCACAGCCTGCCCGATCGTTGGGACAAACAAAGAGGAAGCTACACTGGCAGCATTCGATAGCCATTCTTTTATGCCTCTTGGACGCCTAGACTTAGAGAAGGGGATATTGTTAAGTGAAACAACTTGAGAAACAGGGCCAACCCAGTTGGTTGCCTTGACGGGGAGCCAGACATAACTTGGGCGATACACTAGGATAGCGGGGCGGCGAGGCATCCGGGTCTTTGGAACGGTTGCAGACTGTAGGAGCAAACCCCGGAAGGAAAAGGCACCTTTGAGTCTCCTTTTTACTCAAGATCCCTTCACAAGACTGGCGGCTCTTCCCTGTAACGTTAAGAAATTCAAGCAAGACTCCCTTACTTAACTCGCCATTACCAGTTTCACAAGTAGCATTCGCCGCAACTGTGGTGTTGACAACCTTGACAGAGAGGTTAGCAAAAGAGAGGATCAGTGTGTCATTGGTGAGGGGGAAGGACTCGTTGAAGCTTGTGGAGGAAATATAGTTCCACTAAAAAGAAAAAGGCAGATTAGAAGGATTGCTATAGGAGAGCAAAGAACAGAGTTACCGATCCTCTTTTTGGGCAACCGCGGGGTGGTCAGTCCTACTATTATCGTCTTGTCGGTCGTCGCCATCATCAGCAGGGTCGGAGGCTTGGTCTAATGGTTCAGGTTGTATATTCGTTGGCGTTTCTGACAGCTGTTCCTATGAATCGGCCTGACGGCAAGCAAGCACGGGCTAGCTGAAAAATATCTGCGGGTGTATGATTTAGAGCAGAGAGGTTCTCGATCATGTTCAAGGTATAAGGGGCATTGGGGCCATACTGATGGACGGCCTGCCTCAATTCCCTCAATAGTTTGTAATCATATGATTCGTGCCGATTGCCACCTTGGGGATTGATAATAACCGGGTACATTTCTGAGACTGGCTGCGGCTCAAGTGGCTGGTAGCCACCCAGCATGCCAAAAGGTCTAAATGTTGTGAAAGGGTTCCATCTCCAGAAATGTCTCCCACCACTACCTAATGGCAAAGGGTCCTGAGGGCCTGTATACTCGGGCGGGGGGTACGGCAAAGGTTGCCCCTCCCCTGACCGACCCATCGGGGTTTCCGGGTCTGGCAGCAAAGGATAATTACATTTACTGGGCATGGCCACTAGAGGGAGCTCTCGGCAAGGTCCTTTGGTGGGACCGCCCAAGGCGTCAGTTGGGAGCTGGGGTGTCCCTGGGGGTGCAGCGGTAGACATTGGCGGGGCGGAAGGCCGCACGGGTGTGGCGGGAGGCTCCTCCCACTCAATTAGCGGGGATGCTTCCGCCTTCTCGTCAGTATCGCTATCTGACTCTGAGTCAGAGTCACTGGACTCCGGCGGTTTGCCCTTACAGGAGCCGTCCGCTGACGAAACTGACTGGGTTTCTTGGAGCGCGCACCGTGCTTCTTGCAAGACAGAGGACGGGCTTAGGCCGGTAGCCGATTCTAGTTCAAGGACCGCACGGACGGTCTCCCATATGGGTACTAGAATCGGGTCCATACACACGCCCGTCTGGCGCGCTCGGTCTATGTCGCGACCGAGCTTCATCCAAGAGGGTAGGCTAAGGCTGCCGGTGCAGGCAAACCAAGGGGCAAAAGTATCAACATCATCAAGAAAACGCTGAAGGGAGCTTTTCCTGACCGAGATACCCCGTTGTTTCAAAAGGTTCTTTAAGGGAGCTAAGAGAGGTGAACTTCCGGACTGCCCCATGATTGCAGTCGGCACTATACTTCAGTCACTCGGAGAGCTCTTCCGAGTCCCCCGGGGTCACCTGAAAACCCACGGGCCCTAACTATCATGTAATAAGACGCACTCACCTTCTCGCGTTGAT
Organism: Choloepus didactylus; assembly: GCF_015220235.1. Classification (NCBI taxonomy): domain Eukaryota; kingdom Metazoa; phylum Chordata; class Mammalia; order Pilosa; family Megalonychidae; genus Choloepus; species Choloepus didactylus. Next base: position 94,245,947 of record NC_051334.1, on the reverse strand, counting down.
CAGGCGCGGGAAGTCCGCCGTAAGCTCGACGCGCAGCGCTGCTCTCCTCACAGAGGGACCGTCGAGAGCGAGGCAGGAGGAGGAGCTTCCCCGTACGGGCCACCACTTGTCCGGCGCTGCCCCGCTCGGTCCCCGGTTCCCGGCCGGCGAGGGGAAACAGGGAAGGAGAGAGAGAGATGCAGACTGCGCGAACTAACCTGGTCATGAATCACGACTCGAACCACACGGCAGTTGTGAAAGCAAGCCCTTTACTACAGCTAGATGAACATTCTGTGTTACTGGTTCCCACACGGGGCACGGCGCCTCGTGGGAGAGCAGCCTCGATGTGGCCGTCAGGCACGGCTCCTTGTGGGCTGTCTCACCCTACCCCGTCCGGGTAAGACCTTTTATACACAATTAACAACCAATAAGCTTCTAGGCTAGTATCGCGTATACAGGATTTCGATTGGTAGGAGCGGGTGGCGGATACATGCGTCACTATGCGGAAACAGGATGCAGGCGCCATCTTGGCTCACTCGATGGGCAGGGGTAACTCTAGAGCAGGCTGCAGCGCATACGCTAGGCCCGATTCGGGAGGCGGCTTTCCACATTAGCTATTCTACATAGCTCATTAGAGAAAGCCCCAGTCATATTTAATTGTCACTATAGACTCAGGCAAGGATGTAGTTAAGCTAACTCTGAGATGTGAAGTAAAGTGTCCAGTGAAGGAGATAATTCCCTAAAGGGCTTTATCTTCCCAAGAAAAGGGAGGGGTGGGTACCAGTTCAAGTGGCATACCTCTGTCAGAGAATTCTACCCCAGGGGCAGGAAAACAAAAGGAAACAGAAAGATCTTAAGCTTGGCTTCTAGTTCCACCTCTATTTCAAACAAACCCTTAGCAGGGAAAGGGTCTAATGAGAGTTAAAAGCAGTGAACTTCTTTATGACATCAGGAGTAGTGGGCTTACAAGAACCACATGCTGGGCTGGATAGGAAAAGGACAGAGTCTAGAGACCTCAAACAAAATTCTGACAATATGCTGGGTCTCATCCTCAGGGAAACTTAATACTGATTACACCCTCCACCTAAGACCTGGGCCTCTATGATCAGGGAATATCTGTTTGGGGTAGATCATATCTGGGCAGACACTCCTCAAAAAACTGATTCCACATAGTCAGGGCAAGAACCAGAATAAAAAGGATGAAAACTTCTGAACAGTTAAACAGAGCTATGCTTGAGGTCTAGAATAAGGTGAACTGAACACCAAAGAACAGAGAGAACAAATCCAAGCAACAAGAAACCCAAAGTAAAAGAGTTAAAACAACCTCAAGGAAAAGTTAATCAAGGAAGCCAGATGCCTACACACCAACAAAAAAATTATGAGTCACTGTAGAAAAAAATGAAGATATCACCCAGTCAAAGGATCAAACTAACAATTCAAATGATATACAGGAGTTGTAACAACTAATTAAAGATATCCAAACAAACATGCCAAATAAAATCAAAAGTCAAATCAGTAAGTTGAGGGAAGCTATGGCAATAGAAATGAAGGAGACAAAGAAGACAATGGGTGAATATGAGGAAGAACTCAAAAGTTTTAAAAAACAAATGGCAGAACTTATGGGAATGAAAGGCACAATAGAAGAGTTGAAAAACAAAATGGAGTCATAAAACAGCAGATTGCAAGAAGCAGGAGAAAGGATTAGTGACCTAGAGGACAAAACATCTGAAAGCCTACACACAAAAGAACTGATAGGGAAAAGAATAAGAAATTATGAGCAGGGTCTCAGAGAATTGAATGACAATATGAAGCACACAGATATGCATGTCATGTGTGACCCAGAAGGAGAAGAGAAGGGAAAGGGGCAGAAAGAACAATGGAGGAAAGAATCACTGAAAATTTCCCATCTCTTATGAAAGACACAAAATTAAAGTGCCAAGAAGAATACCATACCACAAACAGAAAAGATTCAAATAGACATATCCCAAGACACTTACTAATCACACTGTAAAATGTTAATGACAAAGAGAGAATTCTGAAAAAAGCAAGAGAAAAGGGATCCATCACATATAAAGGAAGCTCAGTAAGACTATTGCAGATTTCTCAGCAGAAACCATGGATGGGAGAAGGCAGTGGTATGACATATTTAAGATATTGCAAGAGACAAATGACCAACCAAGAATCCTACATCCAGCAAAACTGTCCTTCAAAAATGAGGGGGAGAGGAAGGACAAGATGGTAGCATCGAGAGGAGTGGAGTTTAGTTAGTCCTCTGGAACAACTAATAAACAACGAGAAACAACTAATAAATGATCTGGAATAACTGCTGGGGGGAAACTGTGACTGTCCACACATCATGCACCAGCCAGGATTGGGTGGAGTGGCTGAGATCACAGCATAAAATCTGTAAGTAGAAACTGTGCAAACTGTGCTAGGGGGACCCTCCATGCACAGCAGGCTGAGCTGCAAAATCCTGCTCTTTGGATAGACCAGCAGTCCTGGAGTGAGCAAATATAGCTCAGCCCAGCTCCAACTGGAGTTTTGATGAAGAAATATGGACTGCTGAATACAAGCCACAAAAATAAGAAGCAGACAGAGGCTTTTAGTGATGACTGACTGCAAAGAGCTAGAAAATTCCTGTCTCCCAGGAAAGGGAGCCCAGAAGACCAAGTACTGTCTCTGGCTGATGAGCAAAACTGAGGGGCCATGGATTGGTTCTGAAAAGGGGCTTTCTTTCCCTTATTCTCTCTCTCAATCTGAGTGGCTCAGTTGAGAGAGGTTCAGCCATTTTCAGTTTGTAGCATTCTGACCCAGACAGCAGTGGAGATAACAGAGTCAGAGAGACAAAGAAGAAGTCAAATGCAGAAGATAACTCCCTAGGCATTGTATCTTCCTTAAGAGGAAGGAGGTGGGGCCCAGTTCTACTGACACCTTCCCTTCATAACTCAGACCCCAGATCCTGGGGGGAAACAGCCAAAACAAAATGAAAGAGGCTACACTTCCTTACACCAATTGTCAGTGACAGGCTGTTGGACACCAACTGCTGGGCAGGTCAGGACAAGCACAGTGGCTAGAGACATCACAGGAAAGTCTATCAATCTCTAAGACACACCCTCAGGGAAACTTGAAACTGAATATAACCCCATTTTGAGACCTGAACCTGTTATGGCCTTGAAAAATCAAACTGGGGTAACCAGGGAAGCCAGATGCCTAGACAACAGAGGACTACAAACTACATTGGGAAGGGTGGAGATATGGCCTATTCAAAAGAACAAACACATTTCAGTGAAGATATAGTTGAGATAATGTTTCACTTTAATGAAACAACCAATTAAAGATTTTCAAAGAAATGCGCTAAATCAAGTCAAAAAGCAAATCAATGAGTTGAAGGAAGATATGGCAAGATAGATGAAGGATATAAAGAAAATACTGGGCAAACATAAGGTAGAAATCAGAAGTTTGAAAAAACAACTGGTAGAATCTATGGAAATGAAAGGCACAACAAAAGAGATGAAAAACACAATGGAGACTCACAACAGCAGATCTCAAGAGGCAGAAGAAAACACCCAGGAACAGGAGATCAAGACAACTGCAATCCTACACACAGAAGAACAGATAGGGAAAAGAATGGAAAAATATGAGTAACATCTCAGGGAATTGACTGACAACATGAAGTGCAAAATGTACATGTCATGGGTGTCCCAGAAGAGGAAGAGAAGGGAAAAGGGGCAGAAGCAATAATAGAGGAAATAATCAAGGAAAATTATCCAGCTCTTATGAAAGACAAAAAATTACAGATCTGGGAGGTGCAGTGTACCCCAAACAGAATAGATCTGAATAGACATAAACCAAGACACTTAATAATAGGATTATCAAACATCACAGGCAAAGAGAGAATCCTGAAGGCAGCAACAGAAACTGATGCATCACATACAAAGGAAGCTTGATTAGACTATGTGCAAATTTCTCAGTAGAAACCATGGAGGCAAGAATGAAGTGGTGTGATGTATTTAAGATACTGAAAGAGAAAAACTGCCAACCACGAATCCGGTATCTGGCAAAACTGGCCTTCCAATATGAGGGAGAGTTTGAAATATTCTCCTTGCACTGGAAGGCATGATTCAGGAGAGCAAGGAGTTTTGTTTCTTGTTCACTGATATGGGTCACCTAGAATAGACGAGCAGCTGGCAATTACCCAAGAACTATATGAAACAGTGTTTTCGGGGTCTCCAGTAACCAGTCACACATTGGACGCAAGTTTGGAATTGGAGGAAAAGCTGAGATCGCAACGAACATTGTAAGTTCCCCGGACCAGGGGTCTGGTGCTCCTCCCCACCCAGACCTCACAGACTGTCTTGCTGCTGGCTCCCTGAAAGGGGGGAAAAAACACAAAAACAGCAATCTGCTGAGGGCAAGAAGGGGGGCTCAACCCAGCCTCAACTGCAGAATTAATTAACAAATTAATTAACTAACTTTGGGAGCTGGGGTGCTAAAGAAGGGCTGGGCTCCAAGAAGTGGGGGCACGTAAAAGCGGGCACCCGTTCCCAGACTCCAAAAAAGCCGTTTTTTTCCCCTACATTTTGTCCCTTCTGGCTTCTCACTGATCCCTTATCTTTTTGCATTTCAATACCCCCAGCAGGGGTGGAAGTGAAGCTGTTGGAGAGTAATTATCAGACAATACCCCAAAGCATATCTTTAAATGCTCTATTCTGACACTGACAAAACTTCCAGGCTGGGGAAAGAGTTTTAAAAGAGACTCTTTTTTTTTTTTTTCTTTTTCTTGTTTTTCTTTTCTATTTTTTTTTTAATCTAAAAGTAATATATGTGGTTATTTTCTATCGGAAAGCCCAGGTTGAGGGACTAGGCTGGGCTTGGGGGGAGACAGAGTACCCACAGTGTCTTTGAGTTCCGTATTCACTACTGAAGGCCTCCACCCCTGTCTTTAATTGGCAACTCAGGCTGACCAAGGAATCTACCTGGAGATGCCCCAAAGAGGAGAGGGGAGAAGGGAATAGTGCCCCTGAGAGACAACTGGAGTTCTGAGGATTGGGAGAGTGGAGGGAGGTCCAGCTCAACTGGCAGTCCTCCTTCTGGGAATTCAGACCCCAGGGGCTGGAATTCAGATTCCGGCTTCAGTCAGCCACGCCCCCAACAGGATCAGAGTCACCAGGAGAACTAAAGTCTCCATACCTCCTTACACTGGTGGGGGAGCTGCAGGCTGGCCAGCACCACCTGCTGGACATGAGAGGAAAAGCACCAATTCTAAAGGCCTCATAGGAGGGTCTCATTCTCAGGAAAACTCCATACCCTCCCAATGAGACCTGGGCCTCACTAGACTGGGAAAATCTGACTAGGGTCGACCATATCTGAGGAGACCCACTCACAAAAATGTTACATAGAAGCAGAGCAAGAAACAGAAAAAACAAGAGGGGAAAAATTCTGATCAACTAAATAGAACCTAAGTTAGAGGTCTAGAATAAGTTGAACTGAATAACAGAGGCCAGAGAACAAAGCCAACCAACAAGAAAACCACTAGGTAAAATTTAGAAAACAAGCTCCAAAATAAACTAATCAAGACAATCAGATGCCTAGACAACTTAAGATAACAAGCCATACCAGGAAACACGAAAACATGGACCAGCCAAAGGAACAAACTAATAGCTCAGCTGAGAAACAGGAGTGGAGGCAACTAATGCTAAATAAATTTGATGAAATGAAGGAAGATATAGCAAAAGAGCTGAAGGATATAAAGAAGACACTGGATGACCGTAAAGAAGAATTCATAAACTTAAAAAAACAAATGGCAGAACTCATGGGAATGAAGGCCACAATAGAGGAGATGAAAAACACAATGGAGGGACACGACAGTAGATTTGAACAGGCAGAAGAAAGGATCAGTGAACTGGAAGACAGGTCATTCGAATTCATACACACAAAAGAACAGATGGTGAAAAAAATGGAAAAATATGAGCAGGGTCTTAGGGAGCTGAGTGACAACATGAAACGCAGAAATATACGTGTTATGGGTATTCCAGAAAGAGAAGAGAGGGGAAAAGGGGCAGAAAGAGTAATAGAAGACATATTCACTGAAAATTTCCCAACTCTTATAAAAGACAGAAAATTAGAGATTCAAGAAGTACAACGTACCCCAAATAGAATAGAACCCAATAGACCTACTCCAAGACACTTACTGGTCAGATTTTCCAATGTCAAAGACAAAGAGAGGATTCTGAAAGCAGCAAGAGAAAAGTGATCCATCACATACAAGGGAAGGTCGATAAGACTATGTACAGATTTCTCTGCAGAAACCATGGAGGCAAGAAGACAGTGGCATGATATATTGAAGACACTGAAAGAGAAAAACTGTCAACCAAGAATTCTATATCCAGCAAAACTTTCCTTCAAAAATGAGGGAGAGATTAAAACATTTTCAGACAAACAGACACTGAGAGAGTTTGTGAATAAAAGACTGGCACTACAAGAAATACTAAAGGGAGTGCTACAGGCTGATAGGAAAAGACAGGAGAGAGAGAGTTGGAGAAGAGTGCAGAAATGAAGATTATCAGGAAAGGTAAAAGGAGAGGAAAAAATAAGATATGACATATAAATTCCAAAAAACAAAATGGTAGTAGAAAGTACTGCCCTTACAGTAATAACACTAAACATAAATGGATTAAACTCCCCAATAAAAAGACACAGACTGGCAGAATGGATTAAAAAACAGGACCCATCTATATGCTGTCTACAAGAAATTCACTTTAGACACAAGGACATAGACTGAAAGTGAAAGGTTGGAAAAAGATATTTCATGCAAACAACTACCAGAAAAAAAGTGGGAGTAGCTATATTAATATCAGACAAGTTAGACTTCAAAAGCGAAACAGTTAAAATAGACAAAGAAGGACACTATATATCAATAAAAGGGTCAATTCATCAAGAAAACATAACAATCATAAATATTTATGCACCAAGCCAGAATGCCCCAAAATTCATGAGGCAAACACTGTGATCACTGAAAGGAGAAATAGATACCTCTACAATAATAGTTGGAGACTTCAATACACCACTCTCATCAATGGATAGAACATCTAGACAGAGGATCACTAAAGAAACAGAGATGTTGAATTGTATGATAAATGAACTAGACTTGACAGACATTTATAGAACACTACATCCAACAACAGCAGGATACACTTTTTTCTCAAGTGCTCATGGAACATTCTCTAGGATAGACCACATGTTGGGTCACAAAGCAAGTCTCAACAAATTTAAAAATATTGATATTATAAAATATTCTCCTTAAAACAGATGAGTGTTTGTGAACAAAATATATGCACTACAGGAAATACTAAAGGGAACACTACAGACAGATTGGAAACAACAGGAGTGAGACAAACTGACAATGAAAGAGTTTGTGAACAAGATACCTGCTCTACAGGAAATACTAAGGGGAGCACTGCAGACAGATGGGAGGGGGAAAGATTAAGAGATTTGGAACACAATTTTGAGTGATCGTAGCATAGCAATGTAAGTACACTAAACAAAGATGACTGTGAGTATGGTTGAAAGAGTAAGATTAGGAGCATGTGTGACACTAGAAGTAAAGAGGAAAGATAAAGACTGGGACTGTATAACTCAGTGAAACCTAGAGTGCTCAAAAATTGTAATAAAATGTAAAAATGTGTTTTTACAAGAGGGAGAAAAAATGAATTTCAACCTCACAAGGTGTTAAAAATGGGTTGGTATTGGGGAAAAATATAATCAATGCAATCTAGAGACTATAGTTAAGAGAAACCTTATATTATGCTTTCTTTAATGTAACAAAGGCAATATACCAGAGCTAAATGCTTATAAGAGGGGGTCATAAGGGAGGGGTATGGGACTCTTGGCATTGGTCTATTTTCTGACTCTTTTATTCTACTTTAGCTTAATTCAGTCTTTTTGTCGCTTTTTAGCTGTGGTTTTTTTCCTTTCTTTTTCTTTTTCTTTTGTCTCTCGACCTTCTTTGACTCTTCCTCCTTCTTTGTGGAAGAAATAGAGATGTCTTTTTATAGATATGAGTGGTGGTGATGAAAGCATAAATATGTGATTATACATGGAACCATTGATTGTTTACTTAGGACAGAATGTATGGTGTGAAAAAAACCATCTAAAAAATGGGTTGGTGAAGAAACCTTGAAGGCAGTATATTGACTGAAATATGTCTGACACGTAAGGACAAATATTGTATGGTCTCACTGATATGAACTAATTATAATATGTAAACTCACAGACATGGAATATAAGTTACTAGGATATTGAATGAGGCTAAATAATGGGGGTGGTTGCTTATTATGAGCAGAATGTTTAACTAGGTTGAATTTAAGTGTTTGGAAATGGACAGAGGTGATGGTAGCATGTTATTGTGAGAATAAATATCAGTGTTGAGGGTTGTGTGAATGTGTTGGAAAGGGGAAGCTTAGAGTCACATATGTCATCAGTAGGAAGGTTGGAGGTAAGAATATGGGAATATATAAAACTGTGAATCTTGTGGACAATGTCTGTGATTGTACAAATATTAGTCGTTTCCTTCATGAACTAGAACAAATCTATGTCACTATAACTAGAAGTTAATTATAGAGGGGTATATGGGGAAAATATACCTATTGCAAACTATGAACCACAGTAGTATTTTAACATTCTTTCATCAACAGTAACAAACTTACTATACAAATGCTGTGAGTCAATAATGGATGGGGGTGGTAAGTGGTATGGGAAGATTTAAGTTTTCTTTTTTTGTCTTTATTTCTTTTCTGGAGTAATGGAAAATGTCCTAAAATCTGAAAAAAATAATTCTGGGGATGGATGCACAGCTGTATGATGGTACCTTGTGTGATTGATTATGCACTTTGGATCTTTGGATGACTGTATGGTATGTGAACAATCTCAATAAAATTAAATTTAAAAATTGAAAAAAAATGAGGGGTAATTTAAAATATTTTCAGACAAGCATACACTGAAATTTTTTTTGTGAAAAAGAGACCTGCTGTATGAGAATTACTAAAGGGAACATTACAGGCAGATAAGAAAAAACAGGAGAGAGTAATTTGGAGAAGACTTTGGAAATGAAGACTATCAGAAAGGGTAAAAAGATAGAGAGACAGAGACTAACTAAAAGACAAATGGTAGATGAAAGTACTGCCTTTACAGTAATAGCATTAAATGTTAATGGATTAAAATCACCAATCAAAAGACATTTACTGGCAGAATGGATTAAAAAAACAGGATACATCTATATGCTCTCTACAAGAGAATCACTTTAGACTAAATCAAAAAAATATGATGAAAGTGACAGGTTGGTAAATGATATTTCATGAAACCAACAAACAAAAGTTTGGGGATAGATATACTAATATCATAAAAATTAGACTTCAAATGTAAAACATTTAAAAGTGAAAAAGAAAGACACCATATATTATAAAAGGGACAATTAATCAAGAAAATATAGCAATCATAAGTGTTTATGCACTGAGGCAGAGTCCCCCAAAATGCATGAGGAAAATCCTAACAACAATGAAGGGAGAAGTATGCACCTCTGTAACAATAGTTGAAGACTTCAATACACCATTCACATCAATGGATAGAACATCTAGACAGAGGATAAGTAAGGAAAGTCATTTTTAATAGTACAATAAATGAAATAGACTGAACAGACATTCACAGAACATTACACTCCACAACAGCAGGATACATATTTATCTCAAGTGCTCATGGATCATTCTCCAGGATAGACCACATGTTGAGTCAAAAAGCAAGACTCCTTAATTTAAAAATATTGAAATTAAGCACAACAGTTTCTTGGATCATAATGGAATAAAGTTTGAAATAAATAACAGGTGAAAGGTTGGAAAATTCACAAATATATGGAGGTTAAACAACACACTCTTAATCAACCAGTGGGTCAAGGAAGAAATTACAAGAGAAATCAGCAAATAAATTGAGGCAAATGGTAATGAAAACACAACATATGAAAACTTATGAGATTCCGCAAAGGTGGTGCTTAGAGAGAAATTAATTACCCTAAAATGGTTATATTAAAAAGAAGAAACAGAAAAATAGAGGAATTAACTGTTCACAAAGAGGAACTAGAGAAAGACAGCAAACTAAGTCCCAAGCAAACAGAGTGAATGAAATAACAAATATTAGAGCAGAAATATATGAAATTGAGAACATGAAAATAATATAATCAACAAAACCAGAAGTTGGTTCTTTGAGAAAATCAATAAAATCAATGGACCCTTAGCAAGGCTGACCAAAAAAAAAAAAAAAGTCAGTGATACAAATAAAGAAATCAGAAATGAGAGACAGACATAGCAACTGACCGTGTAGAAATAAAGGAGATAATGAGAGGATACTGTGTGTAACTCTAAATATCAATATGATGGGGATATAAGGAAGGGTACAGGATTCTTGGTGCTGTCATTGTTTTTTCTCCTTTTTACTTCATTTTATTTTTTATTTTCTATTCTTTATTTCCTCTTCTTTCTTTTCAGAAGAAATGGAAATGTCTTCATAAAGATTTTGTGGTGAATGCATATGTGATTATACAAGGAATAATTGATTGTTTACTTAGAATGGATTGTATGGTGTTTAAAAATAAGTAGAAAGATACAAGTTCTGGAGAAAATGTGGAGAGAGGGATGTACCTATTCACTGTTGTTAGGGAAGTAGAATGGTGCAGCCCATCTGGAGGGGAGAGTGTTGGTACCACAGGAGGCTAAGTATATAGTTGCCATATGATCCTGCAACCCTGTTTTTGGTATGTACTTGGAAGAACTGAAAGCAGGGACATGAATGAACCTTTTCACACTGGTGTTTATGGTGGCAAAATTCATGATTTGATGTGGATGGGGTGGCCTGAAGGTACATCAACTGATGAACAGAAAGGCCAATGGTGGTGTATACGGACAATGGAATAGTGAGTGGCAGCAAGGAGTGAAGTTGTGAGTCAGGCAACTAGGTGAATGTAACTTGAGGACAGTATGATGAGTGAAATAAGCCAGAAATTAAAAGACACATATTGTAATGCTTCACTACTAAGGACTAAGTTTAATATTTAAACTCTGAGAATTGATTTTGAGAGCCTAGGTTTTCATGAGAAGGCTTATTGGAAAGTTCCTAGATGGTAAGCTATTTATGCAGTCACATCTATTCCTGAATTGTTACAGTCATTTATAAATTCTGAGAAGCTGAGCTCTTTGTGTATAATGGGGTCATTCCCAGGAACTCTGGGTATCTTGGTGACACCTGAGACTCAGATTTGGAGTTCTACAGCTAGGAAAGTCAGCATTACCTCACACAGAAAATGCTAAAAATCTGAAAAAGAGATCAGTCTTCAATTGGAGATATGAATGAAGCTGATCTGGTTAAAACTAAGAAACATCTGACTACAGGGTAAAGGATGATATTGACTGTAATTTAAAACTTCAACTTTTGTGTGATACAAAAGGAAGAGATGTTTATTTGGTGTAAATTTTTAATTTTCTGTGACACACTATCTAATTTAACTTGTATGGTCAGTTTATTTGAACACCATAATTACATGGAATCTTGAATAGGGAGTGAAATCTCATTGGTTTTTACAGGTTAGTGTGATGACCTGATACATACCAGAGTAATTTGTGCAGAGAATAAAAAAGTATTTGCAAATGTCCCTTGAGGAACTGGGAAAAATGTGAAAATATTAAACTTCCTCAGCTAAGGAATTCCTGATACACTTGCAATCATTAGGGAATTCCAATTTAATAGGTCAAGCCCTTGATCTTGTGCCTTGCCCTTATGAAACTTATTCCTACAAAGAAGAAGCTAAGCCTTCTTATATTTACATTTCAGTCTCCCCCAGACAACCTCTTTTTTTTTGCTCAGATGTCAGATTTGGCCTCTCTAAGCAGACTTTTCATATAAACTTACTGCCCTCCTCCATCCATGGGACATGACTCCCAGGTTGTAAATCTTCCTGGCAATGTGGGGCATGACTCTGAGGATGGGCTTGAACCTGGCATCTTGAGACTGAGAAGGCCTTCTTCAACCAAAAGTGGGAAGAGAAATGAAACAAAGTTTCAGTGGCTGAGAGATTTTAAATAGAGTCAAGAGATCATTTTGTAAGTTATTCTTATGTTTCCTGTAGATATCCCTTTTTTAGTGTATTAGAATAGCTAGTCAGAAATACCTGAAACTGTCAAAGTGTAACCCAGTAGCCTTGATTCTTGAATATAATTGTATAACTATATAGCTTTTACAGTGTGACTATGTAATTGGGAAAACCTTGTTACTGACATTCCCTTTATCCAGTGTATGGATAGATAAGAAAAAAAAAGATAAAATATAAATAAATAATAGGGGGATAATTGTTACAGGGTGTTTTGTGTGTTCTTTTTAATTTTTGTTTTTATTCTTATTTTTATTTTTTTGGAGTAATGAAAATGTTCAAAAATTGATTGTGGTGATTAATGTTCAACTATATGATGATACTGTGAACCACTGATTGTACACTTTGGATAATTATCCGGTATGTGAATATATCTCAATGAAGTTGCCTTAAGATATTTCCCACCAACAATAGGTCTGCACCCACAGGAATGGATTGAAAGAACATTGCCTCTTCTGGGGTACATAACAGCTTCAAACATCCACAGTAACTAGAAAAATAAATGCAAAATGCAGTAGTACTGTATCCTCAATATATAGCTGTACCTTTAAATTTGTATGAGAGTCAGAATACAATGAAAAAGAAAAGTTTTTTTTTCCTGATAATGGGCCTGAGAAATATAAACTGCTGATGTCAGACAAAAGCAACATAAAGTGGAGAAACCAGATGGTATGGGATCAGCGAATGTTTACGCTATTGAAGCTAAGTTGGTATCTTCTAAAATTAGTAGTTGATACATAGGTTGTGTAATTACAGACCCTAGGGTAAACAAAGAACATATTTAAAAAGCATGCAGAAACAGAAATGAGAATGGGTTCAGTCAGCTACATCACAAAAGAACAACTATAGAGAAAATCAGACAGCAGAATAGGAAAAGAGAGACAAAGAAGATATGACATACGTAATCTAATGAATAAAATGACTAAAATAATTGCTGCTTTTACAGTGATAACAATGAATGTTAATGGAATAAACTCCCCAATCAAAAGACACAGGTTGGCAGGAATGATTTTAAAAGCATAATTTAACTATATGTTGTTTACTGGAGACTCATCATAGCCCAAGACAGAAATAGGTTGAAAGTGAAAGCATGGAAATAGTATCCCATGCAAATAGAAACAAAAAAGAGCTGTGTAGCCTTACTAATATCACATAAAGTATAATTTAAGTCAAATGCCTTTAAAAGAAACAAAGGAGACTATATATTAATAAAAGTTTTAATCAACAAGAAGAAATAATCGTACATATTTATGCACTTAATGACAAAGCCACTAAACACATGAGGCAAACACTGGAAAAACTGAAGGGAGAAATAGATACCTTCACAGTAATAGTTTGCAAGGGTGGTTCAATATAAAAAAATTAATTAGTGTAACACACCATATTAAAATATGGAAAAAAACTACATGATTCTCTCAATTGAACTAAAAAATGCATTTGACAAAATACAGCATCCTTTATTGCTAAAATCTCTTAGGAAAATAGGAATAGAAGGAAATGTCCTCAACATGATAGAGGACACATATGAGGAAACCACTTCTAGCATCATAACCAACAGTGAAAGATTGAAATCTTTCCCTCTAAGATCTGGGAAAAACAAGGATTCCACTGTCACCACTCTTATTCAATATTGTAGTTGAACATACTGAAAGAGCAGTTAGGCAATAAAAGGAAATCAAAACATCAAAGTTTGAAGGGAAGAAGTTAAACTTTCACTATTTGCAGGTGACACTATCCTATATATAGAAAATCCCCCAAATTTCTATAATGAAGTTATTAGTGCTAATAAATTAATTCATCAAAGTGGTGGGGTACAAGATCAACATATAAAAGTCCATATATTTTCTATACACTCCTATGGAGCAATCTGAGGTGGAAATCAAGAAAAAATCTACATTTACACTAGCTACTGAAACAATCAAATATCTAGGAATAAATTTAACCAAGGATGTATAGGACTTATACACAGAGAACTAAAATACTGTACTAAAAGAAGTTTTTAAAAAGATATAAATTAATAGGTGGACATTCCATGTTCATTGATTGGAAGACTAAATATCAGTAAGATGTCAATTCTACCCAAATTCACTGACAGATTCAATGCAATCCCAAACAAAATTCCAAGAGCCTTCTTGCAGAAATGGAAAAGCCAATCTTCACATTTATTTGGAAGGATAAAATGCCCAGAATAGCCAAAACCATCTTGCAAAGAGGCACAAAGTTGAAGGACTCACACTTCCTTAATTCAAAACTTATATTATAAAGTTAGTGTGGTCATGACAGCATAGTACTGACACAAGGATAGATATGTAGACCAAGGGAATTGAACTAAGAGTTCAGAAAGAGACCCTCAAATCTATGGCCAGTTGATTTTTGACAAGGCTGCCAGTCCACTCAACTGGGAAAAGAATACTCTCTTTGATTAATGGTGCTGCGAGAACTGGATATCCATATGCCAAAGAATGAATGAAGACCTCTATCTTACATAATATACAAAAACTAACTCAAAATGGATCAAAGAACTAAATATAAGAAATGGTGCTATAAAACTCCTGGAAGATAACATGAGATGGCATTTTCAGGATCTTGTGTTAGACAATGATTTCTTAGACTTTACACCCAAAGCACAAGCAACAAAAGAAAGAATAGATAAATGGGAACTTATCAAAACTTAAAAGTTTTCTTCATCAATGGACTTCACTATGAAAGTAAAAAGACATATTTATATGACCTAAAATCCTCCACACACAACTGTATTCAAGTTCTGTGGTTAATTGCAGTGCTGTTAATTACATTCACAGTGTTGTGCTACCACGAACACTATCCTACCAACAAAACTTTACAATTAACCCAATTAGGTATTCTGTACAATTTAGGCATTAACTGCCCATTTTAAATTAAGATATATTTAGAAATCACCTTCCTGACAAGGATTTAATTTCCAGAATATAAAAAGAAATCCTACAACACAATAAAAAGACAACCCAATTCAAAAATGGGCAAAAGACATGAAGAGATACTTCTCCAAAGAGGTCATACAAATGGCTAAACACCACATAAAAAGATGATCAACATCATTAACTATTAGGGAAATGCAAATCAAAACCAAAATGAGATACCATTTCACACCCACTAGAATGCTACTAATGAAAAAGATTTACATGTTTTGGAGAGGATGTGAGGAAATAGGAGCACTCATTGCCTGCCAGTGATAATACAAAATAGTGTAGCTTCTATGGGAAAGAGTTTGACAATTACTCAGAAATCCTGGTCTATAATTACTATATGACCTGGAAATACCACTACTAGGTATATACTCCAAAATACTGAAAGCAAGATCTTGAGCAGATATTTGCACAACAATGTTCATAGTTGCATTATCCACAGTTGCCAAAAGATGGAAGCAACCCAGGTGTCCATAAAGTGATGAACGGATAAATGAAATGTGGTATATACATAAAATGGAATATTATTTGGCATTAAATGGGAAAGGAGTTCTAATTGACATGACAATAAGGATGAACTTTTAAGACATCATGTTGAGTGAAATAAGCCAGACACAAAACAGCAAATATCCTATGATCTCACTGATGTGAAATGATTAGTAAAAAAGCAAGCTTGTAGAGTCAGAATCCTGATTGTAGTTTACTGAGGGCTTGATTGGGGGTAGGGAATTGGCTGTTAATGCTTAAATTGTACAGAATACCTAATTGGGTTAATTGTAAAGTTTTGGTGATAGGATGGTGTTCGTGGTAGCACAATATTGTGAGTGTAATTAACAGCACTGCAATTAACCACAAACTTGAATATGGTTGTGTGTGGGGGATTTTAGGCCATACAAATATTAGTAAAATAAAAATTAAAAGAGAAAACAAGACTGTACAACAAAATGGACCCTGTTTTAGATGACGGACTATAGTTAAGAAAACAATTTTTAAATACTTTCATGAATTATAATAAATGTACCTCACTAGTGCAAGGTATTCATAATAGGGCAGTATATGTGAAATTTGTACTTTATATATTTTATACATGATATTTATGTAAACCTACAACTTCTCTAACAAGAAATATTAATAAAAAGAAAAAAATGCACTTACCATGTGGAACAGAAATTGCACTCTTGAGCATTTGTCACTGAGAAAGGAAACATGCTCATGCAAAAACTTTTACATAAATGTTCATAAACATTTTTATTCATAACAGCCCCAAACTGGAAAAAAACCCAAATATCTTTCAATAGATAAATGATTAAACAAACTGTGGAGATCCATACCATGGTATACTACTCAGCAATAAAAAGAAATACATTATTGAAAAAAATTCTATGGTTACTATGGGAATTATGCTGAATGAAAAAGGGCAGTCTCTAGAGGCTACATACTGTATTATTCCATTTACATATCATTCTTGAAGTAACAAAATTACACAGACAGGGAAGAGATAAATTGTTTTCAGGGATTAGGGTATGGGAGGAAAGGAAGCTGGAGCCGGTGTGAATGGATATAAAAGGGTAGACTGAGGAAGCTTTGTGGTATACAAAAGTTTTATAGCTTGTTTGTGTTGATAGTTACAGGAAGTTTATGCATGTAATAAAATTGGTATATAGAAAACTACATACATACACACACTCACACATGAATGAGCACATGATGAAATCTGAATAAACTCTGTGAATTGCAACCCCCCCATAAAAGTACAAAATGGCTGAACTGGGTCCTCCATTATCAGTAATAACACTGAATATTTATTGGTTACACTCAAAAATTAAAGATACAGATTGGAAGATTAGAAAAAAATCACATTCCAACAGTATGTTGTTTACCCAAAGACACAATTAGGTTGAAATTTAAAGGATGGAAAAAAATTCCTCGCAAATAGTAACCAACAGTGATCTGGGGTAGTTAAACTGGTATTGAAATAAATAGAATTTAACTCAAAAACTGTTATAAGAGACAAGGAAAGACACTGTATATTAATAATAGGGGTGATCCACCAAGAAGAAATAGCAACCATAAACATTTATGCACCTAACTAAAATGTCTCAAAATATATGAGGCAAAAATTGGCAGAACCGAGAGGAGAAATAGGCAACTCTACAATAAAAGTTGGAGAATTCAAAATACCACTGTAATCAATGGCTAGAACATCTAGACATTGGATCAATAAGGAAATAGAGAACTTGAAGAATATGATCAATGAAGTAGACCTAAAAGACATTTACAGAAACCTGAACGAAAACCCAGAAGGATTTTTCTCAAGTGCACATGGATCATTCTCCAGGATAGACCACATGTTAGGTCACAAAACATGTCTCAATAAATTTAAAAAGATTGAAATTGTAAAAAGCATCTACTAAGGCCACAATGAAATGAAGTTATAAATCAGTAATAGAGAATTGGAAAATCCACAAAAATATGGAGGTTACAACACACTCTTTAACAATCAATGGGTCAATGAAGAAATCACAAGGAAAATCAGGAAATATTTTGAAAAGACTGAAAATGGAAACACAATATATGCCACAACATGGATGACCCTTTAAGACATCATGTTGATTGAAATAAGCTAGACACAAAGCAACAAATATTGCATGATCTCACTCATAAGAAATTAGAATAAGCAAATTCATAGAGTCAGAAAATAGAATACAGTTTGCCAGGGACTAGAAAGGGGATAGGGAATGGGTAGTTAATGCTTAATTTGCACAGAATTTCTATTTGGGGTGATGGAAATGTTCTGGTAATGGATGATGTTGATAACACAACATTGTTAAGTAATTAACACCAATGGACTATATATATTATCATGGTTAAAGGGGAAATTTTAGGTTGTATATATGTTACTAACATAAAACATTAAAAAGAGAAAGGAGAAAGCTCTTTTATTTTCATAAATTTACAACATAAGATGGAAGGAAGTGCTTTTGATGTTTTGAATTAGGGATTATTTTCATTAGTATCACTATTTGTGCCTTTCCAGTATCACTGAAATCATGATATATGGGCAAATTCTCATTATAGTGTTTGGCTCCCAGCTAACAGCTCTAACTGATGTTGTGGGAAGGATATGGGAGGATCTCTATATATAATTTTGCTGAAGCAACATGACTATTCTGGCTAGATCTGTGTAAACTAGAACAATGCTTGTCTTGATGCCATTTGTGCATGAGCTACCTGCGATGATACTTGACAGGACTTGTTACTCCTTTACTCTGTATACTGTGTCTGATTTCACTGTTAATACACAGCAAAAGGATTTATATGCAGAACATTACCAAATAAAAGTGGGGATGATGATAAGGGAATGAATGAACCACTTTTCAGCTTGGTGTATTTTTAATGGTAGGCTGCATTTTTTATAGTATTGTACTGTTTCCAGAGCATGTGAGCATACATAATCTCATTTGATTCTCACAGTCTTATGAGGTTGTCAGAAAAGAATTTATTCTACAGATTTTAGAGTAAAGCATATGAAACTTAAACTGTGATACACTCATGGCTATCTGGATAATAAATAGCAGAGCTCTACTAAATTCAGGTACCCTAGAAGTGTGTTCTTTCCACTACATCACTCTATGATTTCTTTCAAATGTCACCCCAGTGAAGTTCACTAAATTCTCAATGAATGTCTTATCTGTGTCAAGCGTTATACTACCTTCTAGGGATGAAATTATTTTTTTAGCTTTGTTCATGTTTTTTAACAGACTTCTAAAAAGGCAGTTTTAGGTTTAAAGAAAAATTGTACAAGAAGTACAGATTTCCTTTGTAATCCACCTATCCACCACACCCCCATACACAGAGTTTCCCTTATTAACATTTTGTATTAGTGTGCTACATTTCTTACAATTGATGAACCAATACTGATACATTACTAACTGAAGTCCATAGTTTACATTAGAGTTAACTCTGTGTTGCACAGTTCTATAGATTTTGACATATGCACACTGTCATATATTTGCCATTACTGTCATATATTTATCATACATAACAGTTTCAACTGCCCTACAATGCCCTGTGCTCTACTTATTCATCCCACTCCCCTCCCCCTGAAACTCTAGTAACCACTGCTCTTTTTATGGTCTCTATAATTTTGCCTTTTCCAGAATGCCATAGAATTTAAATCATAGAATATGTAGCTTTTTCAGACTGGCTTCTTTTAATTAGCAATAAAAATTTAAGGTACCTCCATGTCTTTTCATAGCTTGACAGTCCATTTAATTTTCTATCATTATCTTTTTATCATTCTTTCTTTTATTTTAATTGTGAAAACATATATATGACATAAACCTGTCCACTCCAACCACTCTCAAGCACAGCATTATGTGGGATTAATCACATTCATAACATTGCAGTACCCACGTCACCATCCATTAATCAAAATTTTCCTTCATCCCAAACAGGAACCCTATACTGATTTGCATAAACTCCACTTTTCCACTTCCTCTCACCCCTGGAAAATTGTACTTTACTTTCTTCCCCGTGAGTTTGCATATTTTCTATTTCTATTTTTTGGTTGGATACCAAATGAATTTCAATATAATACATAAATTGTATACTTATATCCCTCTATCCCACCACCTTCATGTAGTTCTTGTCACAAATTACATATTTATGCATTATGAGTCTAAACACAATTTATTTATCATTAATTTTTTGCATTTTCATTTTAGATCCTGTAGGAAGAAAAAGTGGATTTACAAATCAAAAATAAATAGTACTGGTATTTATATACACCCATGTCATTATCTTTACAAGTGATTTTTATTTCTTCATGTGGCTTCAGTCAACTGTCTAGTGCCCTTCCATTTCAACCTGCAGAACTCCCTTTGGTATTTCTTGTATGGCTAGTCTTCTGATTCTGGCTGGTCTACTCAGCTTTTGTTTATCTGGGAATGTCTTAATCTTGTTCTCATTTTGAAAGACAGTTATGTCAGATATAGAATTTTGGGTTTGCAATTTTTTGCTTTCAGGATTTAAAATGTATCTTCACACTGCATTCTTGCTTACATGGTTTCTAATCAGAAATTGGCATTGAATCTTGTTGAGACTCCCATTTATGAAACATGCTGCTTCTCTTTTGAGGCTTTCAGAATTATAATTTTTTAGTTTTGGCATTCACAGTTTGATTATAATATGATGTGTGTTTCTTTAGGTTTATCCTGTTTGGAGTTCATTGAGCATCTTGTAGGTGCATATGCATTTCTTTTCTTAAATTTGGGAAGCTTTCAGGCATTATTTCTTTGAATATTCTCTCTGCCCATTTCTCTCTTTATTTTTCTTCTGTAACTCCCACAATGCATATATTGGTACACTTGAGGGTATCCCACATGTTCCAAAGGCTTTTTCACTTTTCTTCATTCTTTACTTGTTCTGCTCCTCAGACTGGATTATTTCAAGTGCCATTTCTTCAAGTTCACAGAATTTTTCTTCTGCTGGCTCCCATCTATTGTTGAACTCCTCTAGGGAATTTTTAATTTGTTATTTTTGCCTTCAGCTCTGTTTGACTCCTTTTCATAATTTCTAACTCTTGCTTGATATTCTGTCTGTGTTTATCATTTTCCTCATTTCCTCTAGTTCTTTATCTCTATTTTCCTTTATTTCTTTAAGCATATTTAGGATTTTTTTTTTTTAATTTCTGTTCCTGGAATGTCCCTAGTTTGATCTTCCTCACTGATGGTTTCTAACTCTTTAAATTTCTCCTTTGCCTAGGCCATTGCTTCCTTGTTCTTAGTATATGTTTAATCTTTTGTTGAAACATGGACATGATATTTTAATAAGTTTTTGCTGGAATTTAGACTCTGAAGCATTTGCTCCTTAGGCTTATATCAAGCTAGTGTTATGACAGGGCTTTCCTTGATTGCCATGAGATAAAAAGAATGGAAAAAAGAAAACACCTTTCCAACTCTTTGCAGATTAAGTCATGTAAGTGCTGTGCTACAGGGCTTATCTATATAATGAATTTATAGAATAGCTTCAGTTCAAAGAGTAGGGGCTTCCCAGTTCCTTTCTGTCTTGGGCATGCTTGAGTGACCCAAGGAATTCCTTAATTTACACATTTCTGAATGTACCATCTTCCCTAGGAAATAGTTTCCTCACAGTCCCAGATACTGTAATGTATGTCCTATAGCCAGCAATCTCTTGCCCCATGCAGACATTTGACTGCTGTCCCACCATGTTCTGTAGGAGGGTCCTGTGAGCAACCTTCTACACACAGGACAAGTTCTGAGATGGTGAATCCCTCAGGCCACCATCAGACAGATTGGACCAGGCACACATGCTACCAGTATGTGCAGTAGGGTTAACTCTGCTCCCTCTATACTTTTGTTCCCTCAGGCCCCAACAACTGGTAAGCAATGGTGGAAGGACCAGCTAGAGATTCAGGAAATCATACTGCTTTTAAGAAGACTTTTTCTTGATTCAGCATTCACAATTGTTCTCTTACTGAAGTCCTTTAATTGTTTTCTGGAGACTTCAGAAAGATGTTTCAGCCGGTTCTTCCTGGTTGCTCAAAGCTTCTCTGGGAGGATGTAGCCCTGAAGTGACTCCCTCCACTATCTTGATCAGGGTGGGTGGGACCCTTTCCTGTCATTTTAATGGGGTTTAGAGAGTGATGGAGAATAGCACTTTTTCTGGTTTGCCAAATCCCCTCCATGATGCAAAACCTCAGTGAGGGGAAACCCAAGACAAAGCAAGATCCTGAGACAGCAAATCAAAATGGTGCTTCTGGGGTTTTAGGTTGTGTATTAATTACTTAATTTGGGGCTGGTATATATGTTAACTCTCCTGGAATATTTGATTTATGCTCCAACTCCCCATTGCCCTGCCTTGCCAAGGTAACAGGTGGTTTCTGCAACGGAGTCAAGCTGTTGGTTTTAGGGTGGAAATCTCAGGCCTGAGCCAACGTTGTGATTCCAACTGGATCCAGCCATGGCTCTCATACCTCTCTGCTCCTTTAACTTGTTGATTTGTATCATGACATCATGATTCAGTTGTGTTGAGAGGCAGGCAGCTGGGACTGTATTCAGGGGTAGAAAAAGTGGCAGGAGGAAGAGGAAGAATACACAAAGAGATTCTGGTGGGGTGAGAGGAAAAAGCCATTGAAAACTTGGAGAGCTTATGTAAAAATCCCCATTTCTTCAAGCTTGTCTTGTTTTGCTCAGGGAATCCTCCCCAGCTGCCTCCCAAGACAGGAAATCCCATAGCAGGCCACAGTGTATTTGGAAATACCTCCTGCAAATCCAAACAGGGCTAGTTCAAAGTGTTTTTCTAAAGTCTTGCTTATTCTTGCATTGCTCTTGATGCCTTTTGCCCTATCTGTTCAAGTGCCACACTAGGAGGGGGCAGGAGAATTGAAATTCACTGGATGTAATGACATCAGAATTGGGGAGCAAATGATAAGACCACTGTGAAGTGCTACTTGCTAGGGTTCTCTATGGGGGAGTTAGATATGTGCAGATCTTGTGTGGACATAAATTTTCAGCTCCATTAGGTAAATACATAGGAGTGAAATTTCTGGGTCTTATGGTAAGAAACTGCCAAACTCTCTTCTAAACTTGTGGTGCAATTATGTATTTTGACCAGCAATGAATAAGAGTTAGTTTGCTCCACATCCTCACCAACACTTGATGTTGTCATTGTTTTGCCTTTCAGCCATTCTAATAGGTGTGTTGTGGCATCTCATTTTTATTTGCAATTGCTTAATGACATACCATGTTGAGCATCTTTTTATATGCTTATTTGCCATCCATATATCTTATTTTGGTGAGGTGTCTGTTCAGATCTTTTACCCATTTTACAATTGGGTTTGTTGATCTTTATTGTTGAGATTAAAGAGTTCTTTGTATATTGTGGATAAAATTCCTTTATTACACATGTGCTTTGTAAATATTTCACCCAGTCTAGTGGCTTAACTTTTCATTCTCTCAATGGTGTCTTTCACAGAGCAGATGTCTTTAAATTTAATGAAACCAAACCTACCAAATTTTTCATTGATGGATTGTTCTTTTACTGTTTATCTAAAAAGATATTGTGAAAACCAAGGCCACATAGATTTTTTTCCTGTTATCTTCTAGAAGCCGTATAGTTTTGTGTTTTACATTTAGGTCTATGATCCATTTTGAGTTAATTTTTGTTAAATGTGTAAGATATGCAACTATATTCAATTTTTTCCATGTGGATGATCAATGTCCCAAGATAATTTGTTGAAAAGTCTTTCCTTTCTCCATTTAATTGCCTTTTCTCTTGATTCAAAGGTCAAGATGAGTATATTTGTGTGGGTCTATTTCTGGGCTCCATATTCCAGTCCATTGATCTATTTTGTCTTTTCTTTTGCCAGTACCAAACTGCTTTGATAACCATAGATTTATAGTATGTTTTGAAATCAGGTAGTGTCAGTCCTCTGACATTGTCCTTCTTCCACATCATGCTGTTTAATCTAGTTTTCTTTTCCTTTCCATATAAACTTTAGAATCAGTTTGTTGATATCCACAAAAAATTATGGGATTTTGATTGGAGTTGCATTGAATCTGTTGATCAAGTTTTGAAGAATTGATACCTTAATAATTTTATCTTCTTATAAATCAAGATGGAACATCTCTCCATTTGTTTAAAGTTTCATTGATCTGGCTATCAGAGGTTTGTAGTTTTCCTCACATAGATCTTGTACATGTATTGATAGATTTGTTTCTAAACATTTTTCTCTTTTTTCTTGGTGTCATTGTAAATGGTGTCATGATTTTTATTTCAAATTCTATTTGTTTAGGTGACTGCTGGGGAAGATGGTGGGGTAGGGAACTCCAGGAATCTGTCCTTCCACCAAAACCACTATAAAATGGGGAGGATCTGTCTGAAATAACTATTTTGAAACTCCAGTGATTAGAAGAATACTACAGCATCCAGGGAAGAGTGGGAGGAAGAGGCTGATAATTTCTGGCAAAGAACAGTAAACCTCTCTCTATGTGATGGCCACAGGTGCCCATCCCCCACTCTCATGGCAGGCCATGGCGGGATCCAGCCCTTGGCTATATCCCTGGAGATGGAAAGGGACATAAAAAAACCTGTTATACAAGAACAGGTGTGGGCATGAACAAACAGAGATCCTGACTTCTGATTAGCAAATTCAGATGACTGGGGACCTGGCCCTGAGGGCAGCTATTGTTTTAGTTTGTCCTAGACAAAAGTGGCAGCAGCCATTTTTTTTTCATCCCTTCCCAGAGGCAGTGGAGATTTAAAGATGCAGTGCTTCATTGGGGCTGTGGAGGGCAGTTAGCTGATGGATTGCATGTGCTGGGCAGGCCAGGAAGGTTTAGCTTTTGGGAGCCATTGCAGAATCTCTTGGCAGTCTTCATGATCTCACAAGAAACTTTGGAGCTGGTCTGCAGACCCTTTGAGGGTCCCTGGCCCTATTTTGGCTGCTTTGCCAAAAACTGATTTGGGAAGTCCTCTCTGGGATCCTCCTCCTCCAATAATTTGCCCTCCAGGCAAAATCAGCTTGAGACAATGAAAGGAGTATATATAAAAAAAAAACTATAGAGATAGATAGTTTAGAGGAAAGGCCTGCCAGCTTCAAACACCCTGGATAGGGAGGTCAATCTCTTTGGATAGAGGTCAAACCAAACTACTGTTACCAGGGAAAATCCAGAACAATAAGCAAAAGCCCAGGAAAAGAATTGTAATGGCTATCTCCAAACTCTGCAATGCTGATCCCTTTGTGTATAACCTGATTGGTCTCTGGAACATTGGGTATCTGTGTGACACCTCAAACTCAGAGCTAGAGCTCAGTGGATATGAATGTCAGTATTAACACATGCAGCAACTGTTGAAAAAAAAGCTGAAAAAGAACCCAGACTTCAATTAGAGATATGAATGAAGCATATCTGGTTAAGACTAAGGCAAATCAGGCCAAAGGGTAAAGGTTGAAACTGACTGTGTGTTAAAACTTCAACTTCCATGTGAGACCAAGAGAAGAGATGTTTATTTGGTATAGGATCTATATTTTCTAAACAATATAACTTCTACAGTCAGTTTGTTTAAACACCACAATTACATGGAACTGTGTATAGGAAGTGAGATATGGTACATTTGTATAAGTTAGAGTGAAATAGCAACATATCCCAAAGTAATCTGGGTGGAGAATAAAAATACATATGCAAGGCCACCATGAGGAGCTGGGGGAAAATGTGGAGGTGTTGGACTTCCTCACCTGGATTGTTGCTGATGTTCTCACAACACTGAGGACTGACAGCTTGGTATGCCAAGCTGTGTCTTGGGGCTTGCCCTTATGAAGCTTTTTACTTCAAAGGAGAGGCTAGGCCTGCTTTTAATTTGCCTAGGAATCTCCCCCTGAATACCTATTTGTTGCTCAGATGTGGACCTCTCTCTCTACCTAAGCCACCTTGGTGGGTGATCTTGCTGCCCACCCCCCCTACATGGGACTTGACTCTCAGGGTCATAAATCTCCCTGGCAATTCAGGATTCCACTCCCAGGGATGAATCTGGACCCAGCATCATGAAATTGAGAACATCTTCTTGACTAAAAGGGAGATGTGAAACGATATGAAATAAAACCTTCAGTGACTGAGAGATCTCAAATGAATTTGAGAGGTCACTCTGGTGGACATTCTTATACACTATATAGATAGCACTTTTTAGGTTTTAATGTATTGGAATAGCTAGATGTAAATACCTGAAACTATCAAACTCCAACTCAATAGCCTTGACTCTTGAAGATCATTGTATAACAATGTAGCTTACAATGTGTGACAGTATGATTGTGAAAACCTTGTGGATTGCACTCCCTTCCCTTTATCCAGTGTATGGATGGATGAGTAGAAGAATGGGGACAGCAACTGAATGAAAAATAGGGTGGGATGGTGGGGATGATTTGTGTGTTCATTTTTACTTTTATTTCTTATTCTTACTCTGATACTTTCTGGTGTATGGAAAGTGGTCAAAATAGATTGGGTTGATGAAGGCATAACTATATGATGGTACCATGAACAGTTGGTTCTACACCATAGATGATTGTATGGTATGTGAATATATCTCAATAAAACTGAATTTAATTAAAAAAAGTAAATCAATGATGGGGGGAGGAGGAGAATGGAATATTTTGGATGTTATTTCTTACTTTAATTTTTATTTTATCTGTTGGAGTAATGAAAATGTTCAAAGATTGATTGTGGTGATAAAAGCACAACTATATGATGATACTGTGAACAACTGATTGTACAATTTGAACAATTGATTGTACATTTTGAAGGATTATATGTTATGTGACTACATCTCAATAAAATTGCATTTAAAATAAAAGCCAAGGACAAGACAGAGGTTCAGAAAGAGGGACAGCCATGCCCACAGCATTCTTCTTGGACTGACATTCCTGAAGGGAAAGCTGAAGCTCAAGAAAGTATCTGTCTTTTCACAAACTGGTAACAAAACCAAGATACCAACATCTCAGGGAATAAATCCCAGAATTAACATTTTGAAATATTAAAATTTTTAGTGTGCAACAAAAGAGAGAAGACAAAGAAATGGGAAATGAGGGCTCATGCAAAGGAAGAGGATAAAATACAGGAAACATAAAAGAATATGAGAATGCAAACATAGCCTTTTTAAAAGATCTTAAAAAACCTCAAAGAGCTTGGAAGAAATTCTGGGGAAGAGGGTGGTTTATGGAGCTACAGGACACAATCCTCCTTCAAAGGCAGCTAGTGGACAGGCAGAATTTGTCTGAAACAAAAGTTCTGGGGATCCAGAGTTCAGATGAGCACTGTACAGCATCCAGGAAAGAGCAGAACAGGGAGACTGAGAAACTGCAGCAAAGAGTGAGTGGATCATGTTTCAGCAGGGGCTGGGACAAAACCCCCACCCTTGAGGCAAGCAGAATCAATATGTTCTGTGGCTGGCTGCTGCAGATGGATTGGGTTCCCTGTGGACATTGTTTAAATACCACCATCAGGGGTGGAACCTGTGGAGGTTGAAAAAACACACATCCTCCTTAGGAAAGTGGGCAGTGGTTTCCCAAAGAGCACAATCTTCTAGGCAGACCAGGAAAGCACAGCTTAAGGGAGATGATAAAAAGGCTTTTTGGTCTTTCCTTAGCCTCCCCACAGAATCCTACCTGTTCTGCACCCCATTCATGGGATCCTGGCCCAGTTTTGATCAAACACTGACAATTCTAAAGATCTAGAAAAAGTTTAAACAAGTGTCAAAGAAGAGCCTTAATTCAGTGGAAATCAACAATAAAGCCCTAGGTAAGAGAGAGCCCATCAGAGGAAACTCAGCAAGATAATCAGATACCTAGATATCAGCAAAATATGAGCCATACAAAAAAAAAAAAAAAAAAAACCCAGGAAGATATGAAACTTTCAAAGGAACAAATTAAAGTCAGAGGAGACAACTAATCAAAGATATTCTGACAACTTTCCTAAATCAATTTAAGGAAATGAAAGAAAATATTATTAAAAATATAAAGTATAAAATGTAGGTGCTGGGTGAGCATGAGGAAGAATTTGGAAGCATGCAAAGAAAAGTAACAGAACTAATGGGAATGGAAGGCACAATTGAAGACATTAAAATACACTAGAGGTTTGGGAGACATCCATGACAAGACACAACCTGTACCCAGGTCTGGAATGGGAGGAAGAGCCAAAAATCACAGCATAGAATTGTAAGTAAAGCCCACAAACTGCAGAGGCTAGCACACCCTGATTGGCATGGCGGGCTGAGTTGGAACACTTCCCTGTGGGATAAAGAAACAGGCTCTAATAGTAGAAAGGGGAGGTAGCTTAACCAAGCTGCAACTGCAGTTTTCATTAACAAATATGGACTGTTAAATACAAGCTACAAGCACAGATAAACCTGAAACAAGCAGGAAAGGAACCCTGAGGTCTTTCCCAAGAGAGGAGGTGGGGCTGATGGAAAAAAAAAGACAAATAAAATAAAACAGAGGCTTTTGAAGTCAGCTGAGATCAGAATACTTGAAAAAGGCTGTGCAAAAAGAAAAGGGCCAAAGAAACCTGGGTACCAAAGCTGGCTCTTTACTGATGCAATTGGAGGCTGGGGATGGGTTCTGAAAAGTGGAATTTTCCTCTTTTTCCTTTTTTTTAAACTATTCTAAGTGGCTCATTAAGGAAAGCCTCAGGCATTTTCTATTGTCAGTGCTGACCCAGGCAAGGGTGGAATTAAGATGGGCCTGAGAGGCAAAGTAAGGAGTCAAGGGAAGGAGATAATTCCCTAAGGGGTGGAGCTAAGATGGGCCTGTGAGACAAAGTAAGGAGTCAAGAGAAGGAGATATTTCCAAAAGGGGTCTTCTTCCACAAGAAAATGGGGACAGGGAACAGTTCATGTGGTTGCCCTCTGTTCTAGTTTGCTAATACTGCCAGAATGCAAAACACCAGAGATGGATTGGCTTTTATAAAAGGGGGTTTATTTGGTTACACAGTTACAGTCTTAAGGCCACAAAGTGTCCAAGGTAACACATCAGCAATCAGGTACCTTCACTGGAGGATGGCCAATGGTGTCTGGAAAACCTCTGTTAGCTGGGAAGGCACATGGCTGGCATCTGCTCCAAAGTTCTGGTTTCAAAATGGCTTTCTCCCAGGACATTCCTCTCTAGGCTGCAGTTTCTCAAAAATGTCACTCTTAGTTGCACTTGGGGTATTTGTCCTCTCTTAGCTTCTCCAGAGCAAGAGTCTGCTTTCAACAGCCATCTTCAAAATGTCCCTCATCTGCAGCTCCTGTGCTTTCTTCAAAGTGTCCCTCTTGGCTGTAGCTCCTCTTCAAGATGTCACTCTCAGCTGCAGCTGCACTGAGTTCCTTCTATTTGTCAGTCCATTTATATGGCTCCACTGATCAAGTTCCACCCTGAATGGGTGGGGCTATGCCTCCATGGGAGTATCTCATAAGATTTATCATCCACAGTTGGGTGGGGCACATTCCATGGAAACACTCAAAGAATTACAATCTAGTTAACACTGATATGTCTGCCCACACAAGATTACATCAAAGATAATGGCATTTGGGGATATAAAACTTTCAAACTGGCACACCCTCCTTCAGGGAATTCAGACAACAGGGGCTGGAATGAAAAACAGAAACAACTTAAGCTAGCCTCCTACCTCAGCCTCTGTCTTGAGCATGCCCCTGGCATGGACAGGGATATCTTAGAATTAAAGTCACTGAAACTCTTTCCACTGCTTAGGAGCTGAGGGCTGACAAGCTCCACCTGCTTGGCAGGATAGGAAAAGGACACAGTCAAGAGGTCTCACAGGAAAGTGTAACAACTTGCTGGGTCTCATCTTCAAGGGAAACTTGATACTAATACACCCACCTCCTGAGACCTGAGCCTGTCTGGTCTGGAAAATCAGATTGGGTTGATCATATTTTGGAATACTCCCCTAAAATGGGGGGATCAATATAGGCAGGACAAGAACCAGAAAAACAAGAGCTGAAAAATTCAAAAACAAAAGCTATGCTAGAGTTCTAGAATAAGTTGAACAGAATGCCAAAGGACACATAGAAAACAAAGCCAATCATCAAGAAAACCCTGGGTAAAAGAGTGAAAATGACCTCTAGAATAAACTAATCAATGAAAATCAGATGTCTAGACACCAACAAAAAATTACAGGTCACACAATGAAAAATTAAAATATGTCCCAAAGGAACAAATTAATATTTCAAATGAGATACAGGAGTTGCAACAACTAATGAAAAATGCCCACACAAACATGCTAAATCAATTGAAAACTCAAATCTAGGAGTTGAGGAAAGGTATGGCAAAAAAAAGGAAATAAAGAAAACATTAGGTGGAAATTAGAAAGAATGTGAAAATTTGAAAAAATGGCAGAATTTATGGAAATGAAAAGCACAATAGAAGAGATGAAAAACACAATGAAAACTTACAGCAGCAGACAGGAAGAGGCAGAAGAAAGGATTAGTGAGCTAGAAGACAGGATAACTGAAATCCTATACATAAAGGAACAGATAGGGAAAAGAATGGAAAAATATGAGCAGGGTCTCAGGGAAATGAATAACAATATGAAGCACATGAATGCCCCAAACATAATATATGTGAATAGATCTACCCCAAGGCACCTACTAATCAGATTGCCAAATGTCAAAGATGAAGAGAGAATTCTGAAAGCAGCAAGAGAAAAGTGATCCATCACATACAAGGGAACCTCAATAAGACTGTGTGCATTTCTCAATAGAAACCTTGGAGGCAAGAAGGCAGAGGTATGATATATTTAAGATACTGAAAGAGAAAAACTGCCAAACAAGAATTCTATATCCAGCCAAACTGTCCTTCAAAAATGAGGGGAGATTAAAATATTTTCAGACATACAGACACTGAGAGAGTTTGTGGACAAGAGACCTGCTCTACAAGAAACACTAAAGGGAGTACTACAGGCACATAGGAAAAAACATGAGAAGAGGGTTTGGAGAAGCATGTAGAAATGAAGATTATCAGTAATGGTCAAAAGACACAATGAGAAAAAAAAGTTATGACATACAAAATCCAAAAGACAAAATGGTACATGGAAGTATTTCCTTTACAGTAAAAAAACATTAAATGCTCATGGAATAATCTCCCCTGAAGTACTATGAACAAACACACACTAAAAAACTACAAAACTTAGACAAAATGGCCAACTTCCTAGGAAGCTATGAACAATCAACATTGGCTTGAGAAGAAATAGAAGATTTCAACAAAACTACCAAAAGTAAGGAGACTGATTCAGTCACCAAAATATCCCATGAAAGAAATGTTCAGCATGAGATGGCTTCAAAGTTAAATCTACCCAGCATTCAAGAAACAGAAGGAAAGGAACCCCAAAGCAAACAGAAGGAAAGGAAAAACAAAGATTAGAGCACATATAAATGAAATTGAGAGCATGAAAACAATAGAATCAACAAAACCAGAAGTTGGTTCTTTGAGAAAATCAATAAAATTGATGGACACTTAACTAGACTAACAAAAACAAAAAGAGAGGAGATGAAAATAAATAATATCAGAAATGAGAAAGCAGACATAACCACTAACCCAGCTGAATAAAGGAGATAATGAGAGGATACTATGAACAACTATATGCTAATAAATTAGATAATTTTGACAAAAGGGACAACTTTCTAGAAAAGAATGAACAACCAACATTGACCTGAGAAGAAACAGATGACCTCAACAAACCAAACACAAGTAAAGAGATTGAAACAGTTATCAAAAAGCTCCCAGAAAGAAAGTCTAGGACCAGATGGCTTGACATGTGAATTCTACCAAGAATTCAGGAAAGAATTAGCACCAATCCTGCTCACAGTCATCAAAAATTTGAAGAGGAGGGAAAGCTACCTAGCTCATTCTATGAAGCTATTTCACTAATACTAAAGCCAGACAAAGATGCTACGAGAAAGAAAAATAACAGACCAATCTGTTAAATGAAAATATATGCGAAAATCCTCAACAAAATACTCCAAAATCAAATCCAGAAGCATATTAAAAGAATTATACACCATTAAAGGGTAGGATTTATTTCAGGTATGCAAGGCTGGTTCAACACAAGAAAATCAATTAATGTAATGCACCACATCAGTAAGTCAAAGCAGAAAAAACATATGATCAATGATCATCTCATTTGATGCAGCAAAGAAATTTCACAAAATTCAACATCATTCCTTTATAAAAGCACTCAAAATGATAAGAATAGAAGCGATCTACTCAATATGATAAAGGCAATATATGAGAAAACAATAGATATACTCAAAGGGGAAAGATTGATAGGTTTCCCTCTAAGATCAGGAACAAGACAAGGATGCCCACTGTCACCACTGTTAACCAACGTTGTGCTAGAAATTATAGCTAGAGCAATTAGGGAAGAAAAAAGAAAAAAAAAGGCATTCAAATTGGAGAGGATGAAGTAAAACTTTCATTGTTTGCAGATGACATGTTCCTATACATGGAAAATCCTGAAAAAATCTACAGCAAGGCTACTAGAACCAACAAATGAATACACCAAAGTGGCAGGTTATAAATTAACATGCAAAAATCAGTAGTGGTTCTATACACTAGTAAGGAACCATCTGAGGAGGAAATCAAGAAAAAAATTACATATGAAGTAGCAACCAAAAGAATCAAATATTTAAGAATAAATTTAACCAAGTCCTAGGCAAAGAGAATTACAATAATTGCTAAAAGAATTCACAGAGGACCTAAATAAATGGAAGGACATACTATGTTCATGGATTGGAAGACTAAATACAGTTAAGAGGTAAATACTACCTGAATTGATTTACAGTTTCAATGCAATGCCAATTGCAATCACAACATACTTTGCAGAAATAGAGAAATCAATAACCAAATTTATTTGGAACAGCAAGGTGCCCTGAATAGCCAAAAGTATCTTCAGAAAGAAGAATGAAGTGGGATGTCTCACACTACCTGACTTTGATGCATATTACAAAGTTACAATTGTCAAAACAGCATGGTACTGGCAAAAAAATAGATATACTGAATAATGGAATCAATCTGAGTGCTCAGATATAGACCCTATCATCTATGGACAATTGATATTTGATAAGGCAGTCAAGCCAATGCCAATGGGACAGAGCAGCCTTTACAATAAATGGGATTTGGAGAAGTCAATAGTCATATCTAAAAGAATGAAAAAGTATTCCTATCTCACATCTTATATAAAAAATAACAAAATGAATCAATGAGTGAAACATCAGAGCTAAGACCATAAAATTTTTAGAAGAAAATGTAGGGATACATCTTAAAGATCCTGTGATAGAAAGTGGTTTCCTAGACCTTACATCCAAAGCACAAGCATTGAAAGAAAAAATAATTGGGATCTCCTCAAAATTGAACACTTTTTTCATCAAAGAATTTTGCCAGAAAAGAAAAAAGGCAACAAATGTAATGTGACACATAACTGGAAACCACATATCAGATAATGTTTTAATATCCTGAATATATAAAGAGATTCTGCAATTCAACAACCAAAAGACAAGCAACCCAATTTAAAAATGGACAAAGGCATAGAAAGACACTTTTCCAAAGAGGAAATACAAATGGCTAAAAAACATGTGAAAAGATGCTCAATTGAACTGGCTATTAGGGAAATTTAAATCAAAGCCACAATGAAATATCATCTCACACCTACTAGAAAAGCAATTAATAAAAAACCCAGAAAATTACAAGCGCTGGAGAGGATGTGGAGAACAAGACATACTTATTCACTGTTGGTGGGAATGAGAATAGTGCAACCACTCTGGAAGACAGTGTAGCATTTCCTCAGTAAGCTACGCATAGAACTGCCATATGATCCAGCAATCCTATTACTAGGTATATATTTGGAGGAAATTAAGGGAAGGACAAGAACTGACATTTGCACACCAATATTTAGGGCAGAATTATTCATGATTGCCAAGAGATGGAAACAGCCTAAATGTCCATCAATGGATGAGTTGATAAGCTGTGGTATATACATACAATGGAATATTACACAGCTGTAAGACAGAATAGAGTTATGAGGCATATAACAATGTGGCTAGAACTTGAGGACATTATGTTGAGCAAAATTATCCAGAAACAAAAGGACAAATATTGCATGATCTCCCTAATATGAACTGACGTTTTTGAACACACTTTGAGAGTTAAAGTTTAGAACACAGTTTATCAAGAGATAGAAAGAAGGGAGATATCGGGCATTTGAAACTGGATGAGTATAGAATGTTCAATAGCATAGATTCTATAGATCCAGAAATATATAGCATGATACTGTGTGATTGTAGCAAAATATTGCAAGTACACTGAACAAAGATGAGTGTGAGTACAGTTGAAATTGGAAGCCTAGGTGCAGGTAGGACACCAGAAAGAAAGATAAAAGATAAAGACTGGAACTTTATAACAGTGAAAATCAAAGAGGTCAATGATGGTGATTAAATGTACAAATATAAGAATGTTTTTACATGAGGAAGAACAAATGAATGTCAGTTTTTCAAGGTGTTGAGAATGGGATGGTATTGGGGTAAAAATACAATCAATGCAAACTTAAGTTGATTGTTAATAGTGACATTGTAATATGCCTCCACTACTTGTAACAAAGGCAATATACCAAAGCTAAATGTGTATAAGAGGTGGAATATAAAGAAAGTGTATGGAATTCCTAGTGTTGTTCTTGTTGTCTTAATTTTAAATGTATTTTATTTTATTTTATTAATTTTTTCTTTTAATGTTTTGTCATTTTATTTTCTTTTATTGTTTTGTCTTTTCTCTTCTCTTCCTCTTTTGCAGAAGAAAAGGAAATGTCCACATATAGATTGTGGTTGTGAATGTATAACTATGTGATTGTACTGGGAACCACTGATTGTTTACCTAGGACTGAATAAGCAGAGGGGTAGAAAAGCTGGAGAAAATGTGGAAAGAGTGATGTACCTAATCACTGCTGGTTGGGAAGTAGAATGGTGCAGCCCAACTGGAGGGCAGTGTGATGGCTCCACAGGAAGCTAAATATGGGGTTGCCATATGGTCCAGTAACCCCATTATTCCATATATACATGGAAGAACTGAGATCAGGGTAATGAATGGACATTTGCACACTGGTGTTTATGACAGCAGTTTTCATGATTCACAATGGATGGAGGTGGCCTAAGGGCACATTTATTGATGAAAAGAATGATGAACTCTGGTGTATACATACAATTGAATATTGAGTGGTCACAAGTAGAAATGAAATTTGTGGGATACACAACTAGGTAAATGGACCTTGAGGAGAGTACATTGCATGAAATAAGCCAGAAATGAAAAGACAGGCACTATAGTGCCTCACTAATATGGACTAACTATAATGTGCAAACTCTGAGAATTGAATCTGAGAGAATAGGTTATCAGGGAAGGCTTATTGTAATGTTTCCTAGATTGTATGCTCTGACAGCAGTTTCCTCTATTCCTGAGCTGTAATGGTTATTTCTAGATTCTGAGATGCTGAGCTCCTGTGTATAACTGGGTTGGTTCCTGGAAATTTAGGTATCTGCAATACCTGAGAGTCAGAGCTAGAGTTTGGTAGCTATAAATGTCAACAATACTCCATACAGGAAATGTTAAAGAAGCTGAAAAAAAGGTCCCACTTCATTAGAGATATGAATGAAATGGCCTTGATTAGGACTAAGGTAAATCAGACTAAAGCATAAAGGATGATATTGACTGTATTTTAAAACTTCAACTTCTGTGTGAGACCAAAGGTAGAGATGTTTTTTTGTGGAAAATCTTTATTATCTGTATCATGTTATATAATTTAACTTGTACAGCCAGTTTATTCAAACACCATGGAACCTTGGATAGGGAACGAAATCTGGTTTGATTGTCCGGGTTAGTGTGAAGCCCCAATATATCCCAGAGAAATCCAAGCAAAGGGTAAAGAAGTATTTGAGGAGGCAGGGCAAGATGGCAGAGTGACAAGGTGTATGTTTTAGTTGCTTCTCCAGAGAAGTAGGTAGAAAGCCAGGAACTGCGTGGACTGGACAACACAGAGCAATTTGACTTTGGGCATACTTCATACAACACTTATGAACATGTGGAAATGCTGAGATCAGTGAAATCTGTAAGTTTTCATAGCCAGGGACCTGCACCCCTCCCTGCCAGGCTCAGTCCTGTGGGAGAAGGGGCTGGCAGCACTGGGAATGAGGATGGAGAACTGCAGTGGCAGCACTTAAAGAAAACTCATTCTACTGACCCAGACTCCAATCATAGATAGACTGAGATCAGACACCAGAGAATCTGGGATCAGCCAGCCTGGTGGAGAGGAGATAGGGATAGCAAAAACAGCAAGAAAAAAAAACAAAAATAAAGCAGAGGCTTTTTGGAGTTCTGATGAACATAGAAAGGGGAAGGGCAGAAGTCAGGCCCTTAGGCTCATATGCAAATCCAGAAGAAAAACCGATCTTTCTTCCTCCTGGACCTTTCTTTAATGGCCCTAATTGCTTTGTCTCTTAGCATTTCAATAACCCATTAGATCTGCGAGGAGGGCCCTGTATTATCTTTTTCATTTTTCTAAAACAATTACTCTAAGAAGCCCAATACAGAAAGCCTCAAAGACTTGCAATTTGGGCAGGTCAAGACAAGAGCAGAACAAAGAGAGCTCTGAGAAAAAAAGGCAATAATAAAGTGGCTGAGAAAATTCACTAAACACCACAACTTCCCAAGAAAAGGGGGGTGTCCTTTCACAGCCATCATCCTGGTGGACAGGGAACACTCATGCCTGTCACTGGCCCCATAGCCCAGAGCTGCCCCAGACAACCCAGTGTGACAGAAGTGCTTCCACTAACATGCACACACCACAAAATTGGGCATGGACATTAGCCTTCCATGCACCCTCACCTGGTTGTCCCAGAGTTGGGAAGGCAGAACAGTGTGAATTAACAAGACCCATTCAGCCATCCTTTCAGCAGAATGGGAGCATCCCTACACAGCTCTGCAGCCCAGAACCACCCTGGGGGGGGGCAGTACTCACCTGTGACATAGCACAGTCATCACTCAACAGAGGACCTGGGGGTGCATGGTCTGGAAGAGGGACCCACTCGCAAGTCTCAGGGGCCATATGCCAATACCAAGGACTTGTGGGTCAGCAGGAGAGACAAACTGTGGCAGGACTGAACTGAAGCATTAGACTATTGCAGCAGCTTTAAAACTCCAGGAACACCAGGGAGGTTTGATTGTAGAGCTGCCACCCTCCCTGACCACCCAGACACACGCCCCATATACAGGGCAGGCAACACCAACTACACATGCAAGCTTGGTATACCAATTGGACCCCAGAAGACTCACTCCCCCACTCACTACAAAGACAAAGTGGGGGAGAACTGGCTTGGGGGGAACAGGTGGCTCTTGGACACCACTTGCTGGTTAGTTAAAGTGTAATCCAAGAAGCTGTAGATCTGACAAATTAGAGATAAGGATTTCAATTGGTCTACAAATCCTAAAAGAACCCTATCAAGTTAAGCAAAGGTCAAGAGGCCAAAAACAACAGAAAATTTTAAAGCATATGAAAAAACCAGACAATATGGATAACCCAAGCCCAAGTACCCAAATCATAAGATCAGAGGAGGCACAGTACCTGGAGCAATTAATCAAAGAACTAAAGATGAATGATGAGACCATGGCATGGGATATAAAGGACATGAAGAAGAGCATGGCACAGGATATAAAGGACATGAAGAAGACCCTAGAAGAGCATAAAGAAGACATTGCAAGAGTAAATAAAAAAAAATAGACGATCTTATGGAAATTAAAGAAACTGTCTACCAAATTTAAAAGATTCTGGATACTCATAGTACAAGACTAGAGGAAGTTGAACAATGAATCGGTGACCTGGAAGATGATGGAATGGAAAATGAAAGGACAAAAGAAAGAATGGGGAAAAAAATTGAAAAAATTGAAATGGATCTCAGGGAGATGATAGATAAAATAAAATGTCCAAATATAAGAGTCATTGGTGTTCCAGAAGGGGAAGAGAAGGGTAAAGGTCTAGGAAGAGTATTCAAAGAAATTGTTGGGGGAAACTTCCCAAATCTTCTAAACACCATAAATACACAAATCATAAATGCCACGCAAATTCCAAATAGAATAAATCCAAATAAACCCACTCCAAGACATATTCTGATCACACTGTCAAATACAGAAGAGAAGGAGCAAGTTCTGAAAGCAGCAAGAGAAAAGCAATCCACCACATACAAAGGAAACAGCATAAGACTAAGTAGTGACTACTCAGCAGCCACCATGGAGGTAGGAAGGCAGTGGCATGATATATTTAAAATTCTTAGTGAGAAAAATTTCCAACCAAGAATACTTTTATCCAGCAAAGCTCTCCTTCAAATTTGAGGGAGAGCTTAAATTTTTCACAGACAAACAAATTCTGAGAGAATTTGCTAACAGGGGACCTGCCCTATTGGAGATACTAAAGGGAGCCCTACAGACATATAAATAAAGGAGAGAGAGACATGTAGAAAGGTTCAGTACTAAAGATATTCAGTATTGTACATTAAAGGTTACTAATAGAGAGAGGGAAAAAATATAGATGAAAAACATAAAACAAAGGATAAGATGGCTGATTCAAGAAATGCCTTCATAGCTATAGCGTTGAATATAAATGGATTAAACTCCCCAATTAAAGACATAGATTCACAGAATACATCAAAAAAAAATGAACCATCAATATGTTGCATACAAGAGACTCATCATAGACACAGGGACACAAAGAAATTGAAAGTGAAAGGATGGAAAAATATTTCATGCAAGCTACAGCCAAAAGAAAGCAGGTGTAGCAATATTAATCTTGGATAAAATGGACTTTAAATGCAAGGATGATATGAGAGACAAACAAGGCCACTACATACTAATAAAAGGGGCAATTCAGGAAGAAGAAATAACAATCATAAATGTTTATGCACCCAATCAAGGTACCACAAAATACATGAGAGAAACACTGGCAAAACTAAAGGAAGCAATTGATGTTTCCACAATAATTGTGGGCGATTTCAACACATCACTCTCTCCTATAGACAGATCAACCAGACAGAAGACCAATAAGGAAATTGAAAACCTAAACAATCTGATAAATGAATTGGATTTGACAGACATATACAGAACATTACATCCCAAATCACCAGGATACACATTCTTCTCTAGTGCTAATGGAACTTTCTCCAGAATAGATCATATGCTGGGACATAAAACAAGCCTCAATAAATTTAAAAAAAATGAAATTATTCAAAGCACATTCTCTGTCCACAATGGATACAATTAGAAGTCAATAACCATCAGAGACATAGAAAATTCACAAATACCTGGAGTTTAAACAACACACTCCTAAGCAATCAGTGGGTTAAGAAGAAATAGCAAGAGAAATTACTAAATAAATAGAGACGAATGAAAATGAGAGCACAACATACCAAAATCTATGGGATGCAGCAAAAGCAGTACTGAGGGGGAAATTTATAGCACTAAATGCATATACTAAAAAGGAAGAAAGAGCCAAAATCAAAGAACTAATGGATCAACTGAAGAAGCTAGAAAATGAACAGCAAACCAATCCTAAACCAAGTAGAAGAAAAGAAATAACAAGGATTAAAACAGAAATAAATGCCATAGAGAAAAAAAAACAATAGAGAGGATAAATAAGGCCAAAAGTTGGTTCTTTGAGAAGATCAACAAGATTGACAAGCCCCTAGCTAGATTGACAAAATCAAAAAGAGAGAAGACCCAGATAAACAAAATAATGAATGAGAAAGGTGACATTACTGTGGATCCCAAAGAAATTTTTAAAAAATTAACAGGATACTATGAACAACTGTATGGCAACGAAATGGATAATGTAGAGGAAATGGACAATTTCCTGGAAAAATATGAACAACCTAAACTGACCAGAGAAGAAATAGAAGACTGCAACCAATGAATCACAAGCAAAGAGATCCAATCAGTCATAAAAAAGCTTCCCACAAATAAATGCCCAGGGCCATATGGCTTCATAAGGGAATTCTACCAAACTTTTCAAAAAGAATTGACACTAATCTTACTTAAACTTTTTCAAAATATTGAAAATGGAACACTACCTAACTCATTTTATGAAGCTAACATCAATCTAATACCAAAAACCAGGCAAAGATGCTACAAAAAAGGAAAACTACCAGCCAATCTCCCTAATGAATATAGGTGTAAAAATCCTCAACAAAATATTGCAAATTGAATCCAAAGATACATTAAAAAAATCATACACCATGACCAAGTGGGGTTCGTTCCAGGCATGCAAGGATGGTTCAACATAAGAAAATCAATCAATGTATCACAACACATTAAAAAATCAAAAGGGAAAAATCAAATGATCATCTCAATAGATGCTGAAAAAGCATTTAAGAAAATCCAACATCCTTTTTGATAAAAACACTTCAAAAGGTAGGAATTGAAGGAAACTTCCTCAATATGATAAAGAGCATATATGAAAAACCCACAGCCAGCATAGTACTCAATGGTGAGAGACTGAAAGCCTTCCCTCTAAGATCAGGAACAAGACAAGGATGCCTGCTATCACCACTGTTAATCAAGATTGTGCTGGAAGTGCTAACCAGGGCAATCCAGCAATACAAAGAAATAAAAGACATCCAAACTGGAAAGGAAGAAGTAAAACTGTCATTGTTTGCAGATGATATGATCTTATATCTGGAAAACACTGAGAAATTGATGATACAGCTACTAGAGCTAATAAACAAATTTAGCAAAGTAGCGGGATACAGGATTAATGCACACAAGTCAGTAATGTTTCCATATGCTAGAAATGAACAAACTGAAGAGACACTCAACAAAAAGATACCATTTTCTATAGCAACTAAAAACATCAAGTACCTAGGAATAAACTTAATCAAAGTTGTAAAAGACCTACACAAAGAAAACTACATAACTGTACTAAAAGAAATAGAAGGGACCTTAAAAGATGGAAAAATATTCCATATTCATGGATAGGAAGGCTAAATGTCATTAAGATGTCAATTCTACACAAACTCATCTACAGATTCAATTCAATCCTGATCAAAATTCCAACAACCTACTTTGCAGACTTGGAAAAGCTAGTAATCAAATTTATTTGGATAGGGAAGAGGTCTCGAATTGCTAAAGACAATCTAAAAAAGAAAAATGAAGTGGGAGGACTTACACTCCCTGACTTTGAAGCTTATTATAAAGCCACAGTTGTCAAAACAGAATGGTACTGGCACAAAGAAAGACATATTGATCAACAGGACCAAATTGAGAATTTGGAGATAGACCCCCAGATCTATGGCCGACTGATCTTTGATAAGGCCCCCAAAGTCACTGAACTGGGTCATAATGGTCTTCTCAACAAATGGGGCTGAGAGAGTTGGATATCAATATCCAAAAGAATGAAGGAGGACCCCTACCTCACACCCTACACAAAAATTAACTCATCAAAGATCTCAATATAAAAGAAAGTACCATAAAACTCCTAGATGATAATGTAGGGAAACATCTTCAAGACCTTGTATTAGGTGGCCACTTCCTAGACTTTACACCCAAAGCACTAGCAACAAAAGAAAAAAAATAGATAAATGGGAACACCTCAAGCTTAGAATTTTCTGTACTTCAAAGGAATTTGTCAAAAAGGTTAAAAGGCAGCCAACGCAATGGGAAAAAAATTTTGGAAACCATGATTCTGACGAAAGACTGATATCTTGCATATATAAAGAAATCCTACAACTCAATGACAATAGTACAGACAGCCCAATTATAAAATGTGCAAAAGATATGAAAAGACAGTTCTCTGAAGAGGAAATACAAATGGCCAAGAAACACCTGAAAAAATGCTCATCTTCAGTAGCTATTAGAG
The DNA here is from genome assembly GCF_015220235.1 of Choloepus didactylus. NCBI lineage: Eukaryota > Metazoa > Chordata > Mammalia > Pilosa > Megalonychidae > Choloepus > Choloepus didactylus. The sequence continues at coordinate 94,204,392 of NC_051334.1, read as the reverse complement.
AGATGCAAATTAAGACCCCATTGAGATACCATCTCACACGAATTAGAATGGCTGCCATTAAACAAACAGGAAACTACAAATGCTGAAGAGGATGTGGAGAATTTGGAACTCTTATTCATTGTTGGTGGGACTGTGTTCAGCCACTCTGGAAGTCAGTCTGGCAGTTCCTTAGAAAACTAGATATAGAGTTACCCTTCGATCCAGCGATTGCACGTCTTGGTATATACCTAGAAGATTGGAAAGCAGTGACATGAACAGATATCTGGATGCCAATGTTCATAGCAGCATTATTCACAATTGCCACAAGATGGAAACAACGCAAATGTCCTTCAATAGAAGAGTGGATAAATGAAATGTGGTATATACACACGATAGAATACTACGCAGCAGTAAGAAGGAATGATGTGAAACATATGACAACATGGATGAACCTTGAAGACATAATGCTTATTAAAATAAGCCAGGCAGAAAAAGAGAAATATTATATGCTACCACTAATGTGAACTTTGAAAAATGTAAAACAAATGGTTTATAATGTAGAATGTAGGGGAACTAGAGACAACAATTAAAGAAGGGGGAATGGTAATCCAATAAGAACAGATAAACTATCATGGGTAAATTTAATGTTTTGGAAATGCCCAGGAATGACTATGGTCTTTTAATTTCTGATGGGTATAGTAGGAACAAGTTCACAGAAACATTGCTATATTAGGTTACTTTCTTGGGGTAGAGTAGGAACATGTTGGAAGTAAAGTAGTTATCTTAGGTTAGTTGTCTTTTTCTTACTCCCTTGTTATGGTCTCTTTGTAATGTTCTTTTATTGTTTTTTTTAATTTTTTAGTTTTTTTACTTTTTTTATACAGTTGATTTAAAAAAAAACAAGGAAAAAAATGCAGAGCCCCGTTGAGGAGCTGGTGGAGAATGCAGGGGTATTGACCTGCCCCACCTCGATGGTTGCTAATGTGCTCACAGACATAGGGGACTGGTGGTTTGATGGGTTGAACCCTCTACCACAGGATTTGCCCTTGGGAAAACTGTTGCTGCAAAGGAGAGGCTAGGCCTCCCTATAACTGTGCCTAAGAGCCTCCTCCCAAATGCCTCTTTGTTGCTCAGATGTGGCCCTCTCTTTCTAGCTAAGCCAACTCAAAAGGTGAAATCTGTGCCCTCCCCACTACATGGGATCAGACACCCAGGGGAGTGAATCTCCCTAGCAACGTGGAATATGACTCCCAGGAGGAATGTAGACCTGGCATCATGGGATGGAGAACATCTTCTTGACCAAAAGGGAGAAATGAAAGGAAATGAAATAAGCTTCAGTGGCAGAGAGATTCCACAATGAGCTGAGAGGTCACTCTGTTGGGCACTCTTATGCACAGTATAGACAACACTTTTTAGGTTCTAATTAATAGGGGTAACTGGCGGTAGATACCTGAAACTATCAAACTAGAACCCAGAACCCATGAATCTTGAAGATGATTGTATAAAAATGTAGCTTATGAGGGGTGACAATGAAATTGGGAAAGCCATAAGGACCACACTCCCCTTTGTCTAGTTTATGGATGGATGAGTAGGAAAATGGGGGAAGGAAACAAACGAACAGACAGACAAAGGCACCCAGTGTTCTTTTTTACTTTAATTGCTCTTTTTCACTTTAATAATTATTATTGTTATTTTTGTGTGTGAGGTAATGAAGGTGTCAGGGATTGATTTTGGTGATGAATGTACAACTATGTAATGGTACTGTGAACAACTGAATGTACAATTTGTTTTGTGACAAGAAAAAAATTGAATCACAGGTGTGGTCTTCTCCTAAAGCAAAATTCCTCTGACTGTGGACCTGTGAAACTTAGAACAAGTTGTCTGCTTCCAATATACAAAGGAGGGAGAGTTATAGGCTAAAGATTTCCATTGCCATAAGGAGATACTGGAAAGAAAATCGGGTTAACAGGACCAAAACAATTCCTAAAACATGCAGGGAAGACTTTAGATTTCAGTATCTGAGAGTCACTTATAGAATGATATTTTATCCTTGAGGCCTGAGAGAGCAGGAGTCCAACCCTTTCCAAAGGTTTACACAGCTGCCCTTTCCTCTCCAAATGCTGGGGTGAGCACTCCAACATATCCACACATTGGGAAAACCAACTTCTCCTTGGCCCCACCCTCCCCAAACATCAGCATGCCACCCAGATTCTGCCTCTCCAGAGCAAAGGCTCTCCCCTCTCCAAACAGTGGGGTGGCAACCAGGCTCTCCCCAATCCATGGGGAATGTGCTCAACCCTCTCTGAGACTTGGGGTGGCAGCACTCTTCCTGAGCATCAAGGCAGAAGGCCAACCCTCTGCCTCTGGGGCAAACTCACCCTTTCCACAGTGCAGGGGTCACTCCACTGTACCTGCCTGAGGCCTCTGGACTCCAGACCTCAATCTCAATGGCTCTGTCTTTGAAGAAATTTTTTCCTTCAATTTGTTCCTTCTCTGCTCCAGTTCAGACTGGCAGTGGCTCCATCTGTACAGATCTTGAAAAATCTGTTGGCTTAGCATGAAACACACAGGAGTCAAAACAGACAACTGGAGATTCCATAAATCCTTTCTGGATAACTCCATCTCCAATCCTGGCTTGTACTGAAATGACAGTTGCGTTCCATGTTTAGTTAAATCCTCACATGGGGCTGTAGCTTCTGGGGTCTCACTTTCTGGAAGCCCAGAATTTCCCAAACTATCAGTTTCTGGTTTCTTTGTACCCAAGAATTTAATTCTCAATTTATGTCTGTCCTGTCACATTTTACTATAAGCTGCAAGGAGAAGACAGGCTACATCCTCCACATGTAGTCTGGAGATCTCCTCAGCTAGGTATCCCAGCTCATCATTTTCACATTCTGCCTTTCCATCCAATACCAAGACAATTTTGCCAAATTCTCTGCCACTTTAAAACAAGGATCACCTTTTTTACAGTTGGCAATGACACATTCATCATATCTTCTCAAGGCCTCATCAGAAGTATCTTTAGAGTTCATATTTCTACCAACAGTCTCTTCAAAGCAATCTAGGCCTTTTCTATCAAGCTCCTCACAATTCTTCCAGAATCTTCCCCTTATCCATTTAAAAAGCCATTCCAACATGTTTTATATTTGCAAACACAGCAGCACCCCACTTCTCTGGTACCAAAATCTGTTCTGGTTTGCTAATGCTGACATTATGCAAAATACCAGAAATGGATTGGCTTTTTTAAAGGGGGTTTATTTGGTTACAAAGTTACAGTCTTAAGACCATAAAGTGTCCAAAGTAAGGCATCAACAATAGGGTACCTTCACTGGAGAAAAACCATTGGCATCTGGAAAAACTCTGTTAGCTGGGAAGGGATGTGGCTGGTGTCTCCTTGCTCCCAGGTTGCATTTCAAAATGGCATTTCCAAAAATGTCAGTGCCAGCTTTCAACAGCCATCTTCAAAATGTCTCTCTAAGCTGCAGAAATGTCTGGGCCTATGTGGCTCTTTTTAAAGTACTCTAGTAAATCAGTCAAGACCCACCCTGAATGGATGGGGTGACACTACCATGGAAACAATTCAATCAGAGTTATGACCTGAAGTTCGGTGGGTCACATCTCTATGGAAACAACTTAATCCAAAGATTCTAACCTAATTAACATTAATATGTCTGCCCCCACAAGATTGCATCAAAGAACATGGTGTCTGGGGGGACATAATACATCCAAACTGGCACAGGTTGTGTATGGAAATCCTGTATTTTATACATGATTGTTCTGTAAATCCACATCTTGTTTAATAAAAAATGAAAAAATCAAGGAGAGTAGAAAATATTCACAAAAGCAACTGAGAGAATTGGTAAACAAGAGACAGTCCCTACAAGAAATTTTAAAGGAAGTCCGGCAGGCTGAAAGGAAAAGACAAGAGAGCCTTGATTCTGAGTATAGAAATGAAGATTTTCAGTAATGGAAACTGGGTGGGTAAAAGGAGAGACAAAATAATAAAAGATATGATAGATAAAAACAAAAAGATAAAATGTTTGAAGAACATACTGCTTCAGTAGGAAGTACATTAGATAAAATGACTGAAGTACAACAATAATTTTGAATGTTAGTGGATTAAACTCCTCAATCAAAAGACACAGATTGGCATAGTGGATAAAAAAGTATGATCCCATAATATGCTGTTTGCAAGAGACTCACCTTGGACCCAAAGATGCAAATAAGTTGAACATGCAACATCAGAAATAGATATTTGATGTAACAGTAACCCAAAAAGAGCTGAGGTAGCTACACTAATATCAGACAAAATAGACTTTAAATGCAAAACTTTTATAAGGGAAAAAGAAGGACAATGTGGTAATTAAAGGTCAATCCACTAAGAAAAATTAATCATAAATATTTATGCAACTAATCATGGTACCCCATACATATTAAGCAATCACTGGCAGTACTGAAGGGAGAAAGAGACATCTTTACAATAACTGTTTGAGACTTCAATACATCACTCTCATCAATAGATAAAACAACTAACCAAGGATCAATAATGAAAAAGAGAAATTGAATAATATGATAAATAAACTAGACCTAATAGGCATTTACAGAACATTGCACCCCAAAATAGAAGGATATACTTATTTCTCAAATGCCTATCAATTGTTCTCCAAGATAGGCCACATGATGTGTCACAAAACAGTTTTCAATAAATTAAAAAAGCTTGAGATTATGAAAAACAATATCTCTTATCATAAGGGAACAACATTGGAAATCAGTAACAGGTGGGGAACTATAAAATTCACAAATATATGGAAGTTAAACAACAGTGGGTCAAATAAAATATTACAAGAGAAATTAGTAAATATTTTGAGATGAATGAAAATGAGAATACAGCATATCAAACCATATAGGATCCAGCAAAGGCAGTGCTGTTAGGGAAGTCTGTCACCCTTAATGCCTTAATTTAAAAATTATAAAGTCTAAAATTAAAATACCTAACTGCACTCCTGGAGGAACTCTAAAAATACATCAAACCAATGTCAAAACAAGCAGAATGAAATAAATAACAAAGATTCAAGCAGAAATAGATGAAATTTGGAATAGGAAAAAAATCAGAAATAATAAAACCAAAAATTTGTTCATTGAGAAGTTCAACAATATTGAAAAATGATAGACTGAGAAATATTAGAGAGGGTGTAAATAAATAAAATCAGAAATGAGAAAGGGTGACATTATTACTGTCCCCACAACAATAAAAAATGGTCATAAAAGAATACTAGCTACCACTGTATGCTAAAAATATGAGACAAATTAGCTGAAATGGACAAATTCCTAGAAACATAGAACAACCTAAACTGACTCCAGAAGAAATAGAGAACCTTGCCAAACCAAAAACAAGGAAAGGGATTGAAAATCCTGCCACAAAAAAAGACGAGGAACAGATGCCTTCGCAGGAGAATTCTACTAATCATTACAATAAGAAATAATACCAATTCTGCTCAAACTCTGCCAAAAATCAAAAAGGAGGGTATAAAATTAATTCATTCTTATACAAGAAAAGACAATGTTAGACCAATTTCTCTGATAAATATAGATGCAAAATGCCTAAGAAAATATGTGAAAATCAAATCCAAAAAGCACATTAAAAGAATTATACACCATGATTAAATGGGTTTTATCCCAGTATACAAGTGTGATTCAACATAAACATCAATTAATGAAATACAGCACACCAACAAATCAAGGGGGAAAAGCACATAATCATCTTGATTGATGCAAAAAGTTGGGGTGGCTTGAAGCTCTTATGTAACCCAGAAGAGGCCATGTTCTTTTAATCCATTCCTGTGCATGTAGACCTGTTGTAGGTGGGATTTTGTTTAGGTTATTTCAGTTGAGATGTGACATTCCCCATTCAAGTTGTGTCTTAATTTTTTTACTGGAGTCCTTTATGAGAGGGTGAAAGACAGAAAATGTCAGAGAGCACAGATAGAAAAGCACCAGAGAAGTTAAGAGAGGACCTGTGGAGGAAGCCACTGAAGCCAGAAGCTGAAAGCAAAGGAACCCAGAAAGAAGGAAGAGCAGATGTCAGCCATGTACCTTCCCATGTGACAGAGGTGTCCCAGAGGCTCATGCCCTTTCTTCAGACAAGGCATCCTCCCGTTGATGCCTTAATTTGGACATTTTCATGGCCTTAGAACTATAAATTTGTAAGCAAATAAATTCCCATTTTAAAAGCCAACCCATTTCTGGTATATTGCATTCTGGCAGTTTTAGCAAACCAACAAAAAAAATGCATTTGAAGAAATTCAGCATCCTTTCTTCATAAAAGAATTTCAAAAAATAAGAACAGAAGGAACTTCCTCAACATGGTAAAGTGCATGTATGAAAAACCCACATCTAATATCTTACTTGATGGTGGGTGACTGAAATATATCCCTCTAATGTCTGGAACAAGACAAGAATGCTCACTGTCACCACTGTCATTCAACATTGTGTTAGATGTTCTTGCCAGAGAATTTAGGCTAGAGACAGTAATAAAATGCATTCAAATTGGAAAAGACAAGGTAAAATTTTCACTATTTGAAGATGACATGATCCTATATTTAGAAAGTCTCAAAAAATCTACAACAAAGCAAGTAGAGCTTTATAAATGAGTGCAACAAAGTGGTGGGATACAAGGTTAATGTGCAAAAATCAGTAGTGTTGCTATACACTAATAATGAGCAATCCAAGGAATAAATCAAGAAATAAAATCTATTTACAATAGCAACTAAGAAACTCAAATATATAGGAGGAAATTTAGCCAAGAATGTAAACATTTTGCACACATAAAACTAGAAAACATTGCTAAAAGACAGCAAGGAATAAACAAATATGTTGATTGAATTTCCATGTTCATGAATAGGAAGATAAAATGTAGTTAAAATGTCAATTATACCCAAAATCATTTACAGATTCAACACAATCCCAATCAAAATTCCAACAACCTTCTTTTATGAAAATGGAAAAGGAAATCATCAAATTTATTTGGAAGGGTAAGGAGCCCAGAGTAGAAAAAAATACACTGAATGAGAAGAACAAAGTTGGAGAGTTTACATGTCCTGACATAAAAGTATACTACAAAGCTACAGTGGTTAAAACAGCATGGTATGGGCACAATGATAGATGTAGCGACAAATGTAATTAAATTGAGAGTTCAGAAATGGACCCTCACATCTATAGCCATTTGATATATGACAAGGTTGCCAAGTCCATTCAATTGGGAATGAATAGTCTCTTCAAGAAATGGTGTTAGGAAAACTGGATATTCATATGCAAAACAATGAAAGAGGGACCTGATCTCACATCATATACAAAAATTAACTCAAAATGGAACAAAGACCCAAATATAAGAACCAGGACTATAAAACTCCTAGAAGAAAATGTAGACAAGCATCTTCAAGTTATTGTGGTATGCAGTGGTTTTTTGAATTTGCACTCAAAGCACAAGCAAAGAAATAAAAAGTAGATAAATGAGACCTCCTCAAAATTAAAGAAAAAATTTTGCTGCACATGGCTTTGTCAAGAAAGTGAAAGGTCATCTCATTTCAAGAAAAATTGGAAAATCACATGTCTAATATGGGTTAATATACAGAATATATAAAGAATCCTAAAACTCAGCAATAAAAAGACCAACAATTGAATTAACAAATGTGCAAAATTCTTAAACAGATGTTTTTCCAAAGAGGTGATACAAGTGACTAAAAAGTACATGAAGAGATGCCCAAATTCATTAGCTCTTAGGGAAATGCAAATCAAAACCACAATGAGATATCATTTCACACCTACTACAATGGCCACTACTTAAAAACAAACAAACAGAAAACTGCAGGTTTTGGAGAGTACATGGATAAAAAGGAACACTCATTCACTGCCAGTGGGAAAGTAAAATGGTACAGCTGCTGTGGAAGACAGTTTGGTAGTTCTTAAGGAAGCTAAGTATACTATGGCCATATGATATGACAATCCCACTACTACTGGTATATAACTGGACAAACTGAAAATAGAGACTTGAGCAGACATCTGCACACCAATGTTCATGGCAGCATTATTCACAATTTCCCAAGGATGGAAGCAACCCAAGTGTCCATAAAGTGTTAAATTGGTAAACAAAATGTGGTATATATCTACAATGGAATATTATTCAGCTATATTCAAAGGAATGAAGTCCGAAAGCATGCAAAAACATGGATAAAACTTCAAGACATTATGTTGAGTGAAAAAAATGCAAGGCACAAAATAAGAAATAATGTATTATTTCACTGATATGATCTAATTATCATACACAAACTCATAGAATTAGAATCTAATATAGTTTAACAGGTCAGAATGGAGGTAGAGAATGGGGAGCTGATGCTTAGTTTGCACAGTTTCTAATTAGGTTGATTGTTAATGTTTGGATATGGATGGTGGTGATGGTAGCACATTACTGTGAGTTTAATGAACAGTTCTGAATTATTTACATGAATGTGGTTTAAAGGAGAAGCTTTGGGTCATGACTGTTACTAGGAAGTTAGTTAGAAGATAAAACAGGACCATATAAAGCAGTGCACCATTTTGTGGGTGATAAACTGGAGTTAATGGTAGAAGTAAAAGCATGTGTTTTTTAATGAATTATAACAAATGTTTGACACTGTTACATGTTGTTAATAATAGTATGGCATATGGGAAAATATACACCTAATGTAATTATGGATTATAGTTAACAGTAATATTTTAATATTATTTCATCAATTGTAACAAAGGTACCACACTAATACAAAGGGTAAACACTAGGTGGGTGTATGGGAATATCATATTTTTACATGACTTTTATGTTAACCTACAACTTCTCTAATTAACAAGAAATAATAACAAATTTAAAAAAAAACAAATACACTAAGTAAAAGAAACCAGACAAAAAATATTACATATTGTATTATTCCATTTATATACAATTTAAGCATATAAATAAATCTATTAGTACATAAATAGATTCGTGGTTATGTAGAGGTACAGAAAGATAAAGGGATAGAGAGCTGATGGCTAAGGGAATTTTTTTTTTATTTTGGAATAACGAAAATGTTCTAAAATTGATTTTAGTGAAGAATGCATGAATCTGTGATTAAACTAAAAGCCATTGAAAGCGCACTTTGGGGTGATTGTATTGTATGTGAATACAGATCAATAAAACAGCCATGAAATGCAGTATGTACTCAAATACACTTTTTTATTCGTTTTATTGAGATATATTCACATACCACGCAGTCATACAAAACAAATCGTACATTTGATTGTTCACAGTACCATTACATAGTTGTACATTCATTACCAAAATCAATCCCCGACACCCTCATTACCACACACACAAAAATAACCAGAATAATAATTAAAGTGAAAAGGAGCAACTAAAGTAAACAACAACACTGGGCACCCTTGTCTATTTGTTTGTTTGTTTGTTTCCTTCCCCCACCTTTCCATTCATCCATCCACAAACTAGACAAACGGGAGTGTGATCCATATGGCCCCCCCAAATCCCACTGTCCCCCCTCATAAGCCACATTTTTATACAATTGTCTTCAAGATTCATGGGTTCTGGGTTGTAGTTTGATAGTTTCAGGTATCCACCACCAGCTATCCCAATTCATTAGAACCTAAAAAGGGTTGTCTATATTGTGCATAAGAGTGCCCACCAGAGTGACCTCTCGGCTCCTTTTGGAATCTCTCTGCCACTGAAGCTTATTTCATTTCCTTTCACATCCCCCTTTTGGTCAAGATGTTCTCCATCCCATGATGCCGGGTCTACATTCCTCCCTGGGAGTCATATTCCACGTTGCCAGGGAGACTCACTCCCCTGGGTGTCTGATACCATGTAGTGGGGAGGGCAGTGATTTCACCTTTCAAATTGGCTGAGCTAGAGAGAGAGGGCCACATCTGAGCAACAAAGAGGCATTTGGGAGGAGGCTCTTAGGCACAATTATAGGGAGGCCTAGCTTCTCCCCTGCAGCAACAGTCCTCCCAAGGGCAAACTCCATGGCAGAGGGCTCAATCCATCAAACCACCAATCCCCTATGTCTGTGGGCCTGTTAGCAACCATCGAGGTAGGGCAGGCCAATACCCGTGCATTCTCCATCAGCTCCTCAACGGGGCTCTGCATAATTTTTTTCTTGCTTTTTTTTTTAAACTTTTTTTTCTAAATCAACTGTATGAAAATTAAAAAAATTTAAAAAATTAAAAAAAAAAACATACAATAAAAGAACATTTCAAAGAGACCATAAAAAAAGAGTAAGAAAAAGACAACTAAACTAACATAACTACTTTACTTCCAATGTGTTCTTACTCTACCCCAAGAAAGTAACCTAATATAGCAACATTTCTGTGAACTTGGTCCTACTATACCCATCAGAAATTAACAGACCATAGTCATTCCTGGGCATTCCCAGAATATTAAATTTACCCATGATAGCTTATCTGTTCTTTTTGGATTATTGTTCCCCCTTCCTTAATTGCTCTCTATCGCTAGTTCCCCTACATTCTACATTATAAACCATTTGTTTTACATTTTCAAAGTTCACATTAGTGGTAGCATATAATATTTGTCTTTTTGTGCCTGGCTTATTTCGCTCAGCATTATGTCTTCAAGGTTCATCCATGTTATCATATGTTTCACAGCATCGTTCCTTCCTACTGCCGTGTAGTATTCCATCATGTGTATATACCACATTTTATTTATCCACTCATCTGTTGAAGGACATTTGGGTTGTTTCCATCTCTTGGCAATTGTGAATAATGCTGCTATGAACATTGGCGTGCAGATATCTGTTCGTGTCACTGCTCTCCGATCTTCCGGGTATATACCGAGAAGGGCAATCGCTGGATCGAAGGGTATCTCTATATCTAGTTTTCTAAGGAACTGCCAGACTGACTTCCAGAGTGGCTGAACCATTATACAGTCCCACCAACAATGAATAAGAGTTCCAACTTCTCCACATCCCCTCCAGCATTTGTAGTTTCCTGTTTGTTTAATGGCAGCCATTCTAATTGGTGTGAGATGGTATCTCATTGTGGTCTTAATTTGCATCTCTCTAATAGCTAGTGAAGATGAACATTTTTTCATGTGTTTCTTGGCCATTTGTATTTTCTCTTCAGAGAACTGTCTTTTGACCATTTTATAATTGGCCTGTCTGTACTATCATCATTGAGATGTAGGATTTCTTTACATATGCAAGATATCAGTCTTTTGTCGGATACACGGTTTCCAAAAATTTTTTCCCATTGAGTTGGCTGCCCCTTTACCTTTTTGAGAAATTCCTTTGAGGTACAGAAACTTCTAAGCTTGAGGAGTTTCCATTTATCTATTTTTTCTTTTGTTGCTTGTACTTTCAGTGTAAAGTCTAGGAAGTGGCCACCTAATACAAGGTCTTGAAGATGTTTTCCTACATTATCTTCTCGGAGTTTTATGGTGCTTTCTTTTATATTGAGATCTTTGGTCCACTGTGAGTTAATTTTTGTGTAGGGTGTGAGGTAAGGGTCCTCTTTCATTCTTTTGGATATGGATATCCAACTCTCCCAGCCCCATTTGTTGAAAAGAACTTTATGACCCAGTTCAGTGACTTTGGGGGCCTTATCAAAGATCAGTCGGCCATAGATCTGGGGGTCTATCTCCGAATTCTCAATTCGATTCCATTGATCTATATGTCTATCTTTGTGCCAGTACCATGCTGTTTTGACAACAGTGGCTTTATAATAAGCTTCAAAGTCAGGGAGTGTAAGTCCTCCCACTTCGTTTTTCTTTTTTAGAGTGTCTTTAGCAATTCGAGGCATCTTCCCTTTCCAAATAAATTTGATAACTAGCTTTTCCAAGTCTGCAAAGTAGGTTGATGGAATTTTGATTGGGATTGCATTGAATCTGTAGATGAGTTTGGGTAGAATTGACATCTTAATGATATTTAGCCTTCCTATCCATGAACATGGAATATTTTTTCATCTTTTAAGGTCCCCTACTGTTTCTTTTAATAGAGTTATGTAGTTTTCTTTGTATAGGTCTTTTACATCTTTGGTTAAGTTTATTCCTAGGTACTTGATTTTTTTAGTTCCTATTGAAAATGGTATCTTTTTGTTGAGTGTCTCTTCATTTTTTTCATTTCTAGCATATAGAAATATTACTGACTTATGTGCATTAATCTTGTATCCTGCTACTTTGCTAAATTTGTTTATTGGCTCTAGTAGCTGTATCGTCGATTTCTCAGGGTTTTCCAGATATAGGATCATATCATCTGCAAACAATGACAGTTTTACTTCTTCCTTTCCAATTTGGAAGCTTTTTATTTCTTTGTCTTGCCAGATTGCCCTGGCTAGCACTTCCAGCACAATGTTGAATAACAGTGGTGATAGTGGGCATCCTTGTCTTGTTCCTGATCTTAGAGGGAAGGCTTTCAGTCTCTCACCATTGAGTACTATGCTGGCTGTGGGTTTTTCATATATGCTCTTTATCATATTGAGGAAGTTTCCTTCAATTCTTACCTTCTGAAGTGTTTTTATCAAAAACGGATGTTGGACTTTTTCAAATGCTTTTTCAGCATCTATTGAGATGATCATTTGATTTTTCCATTTTGATTTGTTAATGTGTTGTGATACATTGATTGATTTTCTTATGTTGAACCATCCTTGCATGCCTGGAATGAACCCCACTTGGTCACGGTGTATGTATGATTTTTTTAATGTGCCTTTGGATTTGATTTGCAAGTATTTTGTTGAGGATTTTTGCATCTATATTCATTAGGGAGATTGACAGGTAGTTTTCCTTTTTTGTAGCATCTTTGCCTGGTTTTGGTATTAGATTGATGTTAGCTTCATAAAATGAGTTAGGTAGTGTTCCATTTTCTTCAATGTTTTGAAAGAGTTTAAGTAAGATTGGTGTCAATTCTTTTTGGAAAGTTTGGTAGAATTCTCCTGTGAAGCCATCTGGCCCTGGGCATTTATTTGTGGAAAGCTTTTGATGACTGATTGGATCTCTTTGATTTTGATCGGTTGGTTGAGGCCTTCTGTTTCTTCTCTGGTCAGTCTAGACTGTTCATATGTTTCCAGGAAATTGTCCATTTCCTCTACATTATCCAGTTTGTTGCCATACACTTGTTCATAGTACCCTCTTATAATTTTTTTATTTTCCTCGGGATCTGCAGTGATGTCACCTTTCTCATTCATTATTTTGTTTATATGGGTCTTCTCTCTTTTTGATTTTGTCAGTCTATCTAGGGGCTTGTCAATCTTGTTGATCTTCTCAAAGAACCAACTTTTGGTGTTATTTATCCTCACTGTTGTTTTTTGTTCTCTATGTCATTTATTTTGGCTTTAATCCTTGTTATTTCTTTTATTCTACTTGGTTTAGGATTGGTTTGCTGTTCATTTTCTAGCTTCTTCAGTTGATCCATTAGTTCTTTGATATTGGCTCTTTCTTCCTTTTTAATATATGGGTTTAGTGCTATAAATTTCCCCCTCAGTACCGCTTTTGCTGCATCCCATAGGTTTTGGTATGTTGTGTTCTCATTTTCATTTGTCTCTATATATTTAGCAATTTCTCTTGCTATTTCTTCTTTAACCCACTGATTGTTTAGGAGTGTGTTGTTTAACCTCCAGGTATTTGTGAATTTTCTAAGTCTCTTAGGGTTATTGACTTCTAATTGTATTCCATTGTGGTCAGAGAATGTGCTTTGAATAATTTCAATTTTTTTAAATTTATTGAGGCTTGTTTTATGTCCCAGCATATGATCTATTCTGGAGAAAGTGCTGTGAGCACTAGAGAAGTATGTGTATCTTGGTGATTTGGGTTGTAATGTTCTATATATGTCTGTTAAATCCAATTCATTTATTATATTGTTTTGGTTTTCAATTCCCTGATTGATCTTCTGTCTGGTTGATCTCTCTATAGGAGAGAGTGATGTGTTGAAGTCTCCCACAATTATTGTGGAAACATCAATGGCTTCCTTTAGTTTTGCCAGTGTTTCTCTCATGTATTTTGTGGCACCTTGATTGGGAACATAAACATTTATGATTGTTATTTCTTCTTGTTGAATTGCCCCATTTATTAGTATGTAGTGACCTTCTTTGTCTCTCAAAACATACCTGCATTTAACGTGTATTTTATCTGAGATTAATATTGCTACACCTGCTTTCTTTTGGCTGTAGCTGGCATGAAATATTTTTTTCCATCCTTTCACCTGCAGTTTCTTTGTGTCCCTGTGTAAGATGAGTCTCTTGTATGCAGCATATTGATGGTTCATTTTTTTTGATCCGTTCTGCAAATCTATACTTTTTAATTGGTGAGTTTAATCTATTTACATTCTACGTTATAACCGTGAAAGCATTTCTTGAATCAGCCATCTTATCCTTTGGTTTATGTTTGTCATATATATTTTTCTCTCTCTCTATTAATATCCTTTAATGTACCCATACTGAATCTCTTTAGTACTGAATCTTTCTCCATGTCTCTCTCTCCTTTCTTTGTTTCTCTGTCTGTAGGGCTCCCTTTAGTATCTCCAATAGGGCAGGTCTCCTGTTGGCAAATTCTCTCAACATTTGTTTGTCTGTGAAAAATTTAAGCTCTCCCTCAAATTTGAAGGAGAGCTTTGCTGGATAAAGTATTCTTGGTTGGAAATTTTTCTTACTAAGAATTTTAAATACGTCATGCCACTGCCTTCTCACCTCCATGGTGGCTGCTGAGTAGTCACTACTTAGTCTTATGCTGTTTCCTTTGTATGTGGTGGATTGCTTTTCTCTTGCTGTATTCAGAACTTGCTCCTTCTCATCCGTATTTGACAGTCTGATCAGAATATGTCTCGGAATGGGTTTATTTGGATGTATTCTATTTGGAGTTCGCTGGGCATGTATGATTTGTGTATTTATGGTGTTTAGAAGATTTGGGAAGTTTTCCCCAACAATTTCTTTGAATACTCTTCCTAGACCTTTACCCTTTTCTTCTCCTTCTGGAACACCAATGAGTCTTTTATTTGGACGTTTTATATTATCTATCATATCCCTGAGGTCCATTTCAGTTTTTTTTTTTTCCCCATTCTTTCTTTTGTGCTTTCATTTTCCATTCTGTCATCTTCCAGGTCACTGATTCATTGTTCAACTCCCTCTAGTCTTGTACTATGAGTATCCAGAATATTTTTAATTTGGTCAACAGTTTCTTTAATTTCCATAAGATAATCTTTTTTTTATTTAGTCTTGCAATGTCTTCTTTATGCTCTTCTAGGGTCTTCTTGATGTCCTTTATATCCTATTCCATGCTCTTCTTGATGTCCTTTATATCCCATGCCATGGTCTCATTGTTCATCTTTAGTTGTTTAATTAGTTGCTCTAAGTACTGTATTTCTTCTGATCTTTTGATTTAGGGGCTTGGGCTTGGGTTATCCATATTGTCTTGTTTTTTCATGTGCTTTAAAATTTTCTGTTGTTTTTGGCCTCTTGGCATTAGCTTAATTTGGTAGGGTTCTTTTAGGATTTGTAGACCAATTGAAATCCTTATCTCTAATTTGGCAGGTCTAAAGCTTCATGGAGTACACTTTCTGTGACTAACCAGCAGGTGGTGTCTGCGAGCCACCTGTTCCCCTCAAGCCAGTTCTCCCGCACTTTGCCTCTGTGGTGAGTGGGGGAGTAAGTCTTGGTGGAGTGCAGTTGGTGTACCACGCTTGCGTGTGTAGTTGGTTTTGCCCACCCTGTATAAGGGGCATGTGTCTGGGCGGTCAGGGAGGGGGGCGGCTCTAACAACCAAATCTCCCTGGTGTGCCTGGAGTTTTAAAGCTGCTGCAATAGTCTAATCCTTCAGTTCAATCCTGCCACAGTCTGTCTCTGCCACTCACCCACAAGTCCTTGGTATTGGTGTGTGGCTCCTGAGACTTGTGAGTGGGTCCCTCTTCCAGGCCTTGCACCCCCTGGTCCTCTCTTGAGGGATGACTGTGCTATGTCACAGGTGAGTGCCGTCCCCCCAGGGTGGTTCTGGGCTGACAGTCTGTGTAGGGAGGCTCTGTGTCTGCTGAAATGATGTCTGAATGGGGCTTGTTAATTCCCACTCTCCACCTTCCCAAGTCTGGGACAACCAGCTGAGGGTGCAGGTAAGGCTAATGTCCACGCCCAATTTTGTGGTGTATGTGTGTTATTGTAAGCACTTCCATCACATTCGGTTGTCTGGAGCAGCTCTGGGCTATGGGGCCGGTGACGGGCAGAAGTGTTTCCTGTCCACCAGGATGATGGCTGTGAGAGAACGCCCCCCTTTTCTTGGGAAGTTGTGGTGTTTAGTGAATTTTCTCAGCCACTGGATTATTGCCTTTTGTCTCAGAGCTCTCAGTTCTGCTCTTGTCTTGACCTGCCCAAATTGCAAGTCTTTGAGGCTGTCTGTATTGGGCTTCTTAGAGTAATTGTTTTAGAAAATGAAAAAAAGATAAAGAAAAAAAAGGGCCCTCCCAGCAGATCTAATGTATTATTGAAATGCTAAGAAGAAAGAAAGCAATTAGGGCTATTAAGGAAAGATCCAGGGGGCAGAGAGATCAATTTTTCTTCGGGTTTTGCAGATGAGCCTGCGGGGCCTGAGCTCTGCCCTTCCCCTTTCTATGTTCACCAGAACTCCAAAAAGCATCTGCTTTTATTTTTGAGTTTGTCTTGCTGTTTTTTTGCTATGCCTATCTCCTCTCTGCTGGGCTGGCTGCTCTCAGATTCTCTGGTGTCTGGTCTCAGTGTATCTATGGTTGGAGTTTGGATCAGTAGAATGAGTTTCTGATAAGAGCTGCCACTGCAGTTCTCCCTTCTCCTTCCCAGCGCTGACAGCCCCTCCTCCCACGGGACTGAGCCTGGCAGGGAGGGCCATGGGTCCCCTGGCCACAAAAAACTTACAGATTTCACTGATCTCAGCAGTTCCATGTTTTCATGAGTGTTGTATGAAGTATGCCCATAGTCAGATTGTTCTGCGGTGTCCAGTCCATGCAGTTCCTGACTTTCTACCTATTTCCCTGGAGGAGCAACTAAAACATACACCTCATCAATCCACCATCTTGCCCCACCCCCTCAAATACACTTTTAATAGATTTTATAACAGCTATTATTGTACTTTTCCTTAAGCTAAGCTGCTTCTTGATGTGATACACTCCCTTCATCTCCTATTAATTTGTTTTCTGTTATTATGAGGGAATTGTTTTAGGTGAAGTTGTATTTGTACACTTATCTCAAATTACCTCAAATCTGTTTTGAATATATCTATATTATAGATATAGGTAGGCAATAGATTGATTATAGATGGATAGATATATGATGGATAGTCTTCTACAGTGAAGCCTCTGGAGTGCCTGCTAATTGGCATTTATTTGGAATCTCTTCCACTGTTATTTCTTGTCTAACATCAGAAGAAATGTTATCCATGCATTTTATGACAGAAAAGGAAATTGTGCTTTTTATTTTTTGAAATTTTTACCTTAAGTATTTTCATTTTATGAGACACTTATAAAAAATGTTTCCATTCAGAATGTACTGTCTGAGCTGCTCTTCAGGGATCTTTCTCTCTGAGCACAGTGTTGTATTTTTATCCATAATAAATTTCATCCTACATAAGAATAAATACTTTCAAACCATAAAACAGAAGATTTTAACAGGCAGAAAAATCAGTGAACTAGAAAACAGGACAATTGAAATCATACAGTCAAAAGAACTAATAGGGAAAAGAATAGGAAAAAATGAGCATTATTTCAGGGACTTGAGTGACAGCATGTAGCATGCAAATATATGCATGGTGTGCCCCAGAAGTAGACAAGAATGTAAAAGATGTAGACAGAATATTTGAGGAAATAATAGCTGAAAATTTCTCAACTCTTATGAAAGACATAAATATACATGTCCAAGAAGTGCAACATACTCCATACAGAATATACCCTAATAGGCCTACACTGAGACACATACTAAGTGGAAAGTCAAATGCCAAAGATAAAGAAAATCCCAGAATCAGCAAGATAATAATGACTCATTGCCTACAAAGGATCTTTAATAAGATTAAGTGTTGATTTCTCATCAGGAACAATGGATGTGAGAAGGCAGTAGAATGATGTTTAAGGAACTAAAGAGAAAAACTGCTGGTCATGTATTCTTTACCAGGCAAAACTGTCCTTCCAAAATGAGGAAGAGTTTAAAATATTCACAGATAAAGAGAAATGAGAGAGTTCATCAACAAAAGACTTGCCCTACAAGAATTAATAAAGAGATTTCTTCAGATTGAAAGGAAAAGATAGGTGAGAATGGCATGAAGTAGTGTGAAGAGATCTTCAGTAAAGGTAATTGAAAGGGTAAATGCAAAACTCAATAGTAGTATATCCTGAATATGTAAACCTACTCTTTATTTCCTTTAAGAGTCAGAATACAATGGAACAGGAAAAAGTCATATTTGTTGATAATGGACACACAAAATATAAAGAGGTAAAGTGGGACAAAAACCATATAAAGAGAGGAAACAGAGGGTAAGGGAGCAGAGAACATGTATGCTATTGAAGCTAAGTTAATATTTTTTTAATCAGTAGCTTATAGATATAAGTTTTTAAATATAAACCCTAGATTAACCACAAAAAAGTATTTTAAAAATATTCAGAAACAGAAAGGAGAAAGGGAACAGACACACATTACAAAATATCAACTATACAGAAAAGGAGCTTACAATAAAGGGAAAGAGAAACAAAGAATATAACATTTAAAAACCAAAAGTATAAAGTGGCTGAAGTAGAGTATTGTTTTTACAGTAATAACACTGGATGTTAACTGATTAAATTCCCCAATCAAAAGACACAGATTGAAAAATGGATAAAAAAGTATGATCCAACTATATGTTGCTTACAAGAGACTCACCTTAGACACAAAGGCACAAATACTTTAAAAGTGCAAGGATGGAAGAAGATGGAAAAAGAGAACCCATTAAGATAGTAGTGAGAAAAGAGCTGGGATAGCAATTCCAATATTGGAGAAAAATAGCCTTTAAGTGAAAAGCTGTTAAAAGAGACAAAGAAGGACAGTATATATTAATAGAAGGGTTTTTCCACCAAGGAGAAATAACAATCATAAACATTTATGCACCTAAGATGGTGCCCCAAAATACATGAGGCAAACACTGGCAAATAAGAAGAGAGAAATAGATATTTCTACAATAATAGCTGGAGATTTCAATATTCTACTTTCATCAGTAGATAGAACATTAGAGAGATGATTAATAAGGAAAAAGAGAATGTAAATTTTGTGATAAATGGACTAGACCTAACAGACATATACAGAACATTGCATCCAAAAACAGCAGGATATACATTCTTCCCAGGTGTAAATGGATCATTCTCCAAAATAGACCATATGTTGGGTTACAAAAAAGTCTCAATAAATGTAAAATGATTAAAATTATGCAAAGCATCTCTGACAGTAATAGAATGAAGCTGGAAATCAGGAGGAGGCAGAGAACTGGAGGGTCCACAAATATATGGGAGTTATAAAACACGCTCTAAGTAAACAATGGATCAAAAATAATTTACAAGGAAGATCAGTAAATATATTAAGTTGAATGAAAATGAAAACACAGCATATCAAAACTTATGGAATGCAGGAAAGTCAGTGCTGAGAGGGAAATTTATAGCCCTAAGTGCTTCCATTAACATAGAGGAAAGAATTAAAATCAAGGACAAACTGCACTTCTGGAGGAACTAGAAAAAGGACAGCAAAATAAACTGAAAGTAAGCAGAAAGAAATAAGAACTGTTAGAGCAGAAATAAATGAAATAGAAAATAAAAAAAAAGAGAAAGCATCCACAAAATCAATTTTTGTCTTTCAAAACATTAATAAAATAGTCAAA
The DNA here is from genome assembly GCF_015220235.1 of Choloepus didactylus. Taxonomy (NCBI): domain Eukaryota; kingdom Metazoa; phylum Chordata; class Mammalia; order Pilosa; family Megalonychidae; genus Choloepus; species Choloepus didactylus. The sequence goes on along the minus strand of NC_051334.1, from coordinate 94,184,537 downwards.
CCTTTAGCTAGACTAAAAAAGAAAAAAAAATAAAATCAGAAATGAGTGGGGGACTTTACTACTAACTCCACAGAAATAAAAGAATCATAAAGGATAGTATGAGCAACTGTATTCCAAAAAAAATAGAGAATTCAGATGAAGTGGAAAAATTCCTAGTAACATATGAACAGTACACTGATGGTAGAAGTAATAAAATATCTCAGACAAATTACAAGTAAAGAGATTCAATTAGAAACCTTCTAACAAGAAATGTGCAGGATGACATAGTTTTACAGGTGAATTCTAATTAACATTCCTAAAAGAATTAAAACTAATCTGCTCACATTTTCCAAAAAATAGAAGAGGAGAGAACACCACCTAACTCATTCTATGAGGCCAACATCATCCTAATGCCAAAGCAAGATAAAGATAATAGCAGAAAAGAAAATTATGGACCATTTTCTCTTATGAATATAGATGCAAAATAGCTCAATAGAATACTTGCAAATCAAATCCAACAGCACATTAAAATAAATATGCAACATGATGAAGTTGGCTTTACCTGAGGTATAAAAAAGTGATTCAACACAACAAAATCAATTAATGTAATTTACCACATTAAGATAATGAATTGATAAAACTACAGGTTTATCCCAAATGGTGCAGAAAAGGCATGTGACAAAATACTGCATCCATTCTTGTTATATACACTTAGAAAAAATAGGAATTAAAGAAAACTTCCTCAACATAATAAAGGCACATATGAAAAAATCACTTCTAACATCATAGTCAATGGTGAAAGACTGAACAATTTCCCTCTAAGATATGGAAGAAGACCAGGATGGCCACAGCCATCACTATTATTCAACATTGTACCAAATTATAGCCAGAGCAATTAGGCAAGGAAAAGAAATAAAGGACATCCAAATGGTAAAGGAAGAAGTAAAATTTTCTCTATTTGCAGATGAAAGTGTCCTATAAATAGAAAGACCTGAAATATCTACAATAAAGATACCAGAGCTAATAAACAAATTCAGCAAAGTGGTGTAGTACAAGATCAATATGCAAGAATCGGGAGTGTTTCTATACAGTAGTTATGAGCATGAGAAGGAAATCAAGAAAAAAATTCCATTTACAGTAGCAACTGGAAGAATCAAACATCTAGGAATAAATTTATCCAAGGATGTAAAGGACTTATACTCAGAAAATATAAATAACTTCTCGAAATAAATCAAAGATCCAAATAAATGGGAACAGACTATGTGCTCATGAATCAGAAGACTAAATATTGTTTAGATGTAAATTCTACCCAAAGTGATTTACAGATTCAACAGAATCCCAATCAAAATTCCAAAAGCCTGCTTACAGAAATGGAAAAGACAATCATCAAACTTATTTGGATGGGTACCAGGCCCCAAATAGAAAAAACCATCTTAGAAAAGAAGAACAAAGTTAGAGGACTCACTCCATGTCATTGAAACTTATTACAAAGCTACAGTGGTCATAACAGCATGGTATTGGCACAAAAATGGATATTTAGACCAATGGAATCAAAGTGAGAGTTGAGATATAGACCTTCACATCAATGTCCAATAGATTTTTGACATCTGCTAAGTCCACTCAGTTAGGAAAGAACATTCTCCTCAACAAATGGGGCTGGGAGAAATGGATATGTCTATGCAAAAGAATGAAGTAGGAACCCTACTTCACACCATATAAAAATTAACTCAAAATGGATCAAAGACTTAAATATAAGAACTAGGATGATAAAACTCCTAGAAGAAAACTTAGGGAAGCATGTTCAGTGTCTTGCATTAGACAATGGTTTCTTAGTCTTTACATCCAAAGCAACAACAACAAAAGAAAAAAGTAAATAAATGGGACTTCAACAAAACAAAAAAGTATTTCACATTAAAGGATTTTATCCTGAAAGTGAAAAGGCATCACACTCAATGGGAGAAAATATTAGGAAACCACAAATATGATAATGGCTTAATAGCCAGAATATTTAAATAAATCCTACAACTCAATGATAAGGAGACCAACAACCCAATTAAAAGCTGGGCAAAAGTCTTTAATAGCTATTTCTCCAAAGAGAATATACAAATATCTAAAAAGCACATGAAAATATGCTCAACATCATTAGGTATTAAGGGAATGCAAATCAAAACCACAATGAGAGAGCCTGTTTGTCATCAACATGGTGATGAAAGACAGCTACTGAAAACTTCTACCCAGAGCTTCAGTGAAAAAAAGCACAAATCTCACTTGGGTTCAGAACTCTGGAAGCAAGTAAAGACTGGAGAAGGATCACACAAATGCCAAATCAAAGAAAGAAAAAAATATCAGGTAGGTAACTTCCCCCCTGTAGTGGCCCATCCTCTCCCCTCATCCTCACTTGGTCCCACACAGCTCAGGAAGTGCCCAGAGGCAGTGGCCAGGACCCAATTCACATTCCAGTTGGGACGCAGAATATAAAATCTCTCACAACAATGAGATAGATTGCCATCTATATCCAGACACAGAGACCCAAGCCCACAGGGACCCATGGCAGAACTCAAACGACTGAGGAAGGCAGAATACAAAAGGGTAACAAGGAAGAACTTCCATATCGATGGTTAGGGAGGGAGCTGCAGAATCTTCCCCAAAAGGAGCAAGAAGCCAGGCAGAAACTGAATCATCTGTTTGAGGACCTAGTGTGGCAGGGGAGGACATTTCAAGACTCAGGTCAGTGAGGGACAAAGAATATGAGAAAACATGGTCAGAAACTGTAATTCCTGGTGCCTATCACCCACCCTTGAGGGAAACAGAAACAGGTGGCCAAATCCTTGCCTGGGAGATGGCTGCAGACTGGGTCAGCTGTGAGAGTCCTCCAACCCAACTACAGAGAATAACACAACCCCAGAATGAGCAAGATTTTGACTGGTGAAGTGAGAGCATAGGAATCCTGCATTTTCAAGCCCAACCAGTCAGACACTGTGGGGCTACAGAAGGTAAACAACTTCTGAGGATGAATAAATAACTAAAGAGAACTATCTGCTCATCAGGCCAGAAAGTGCCAGGGAAGACAGCAGGGCTTTTCACAGCCACTACAGAACCTACTCCAGGCCCACTGGAGCTGGTCTACAATACATGTATGGATATCTGCCCCTGTTTATGCTGGTAAATACTGATGACTCAGCTGTCAAAGCAGTGCCTTAACCCAGGTGCAAACTAAATTGTAGACAAAAGAGAGAAACCAACCTTCAGAATAGACACATCAAGATAATCAGATGAATAGATATCAGCAAAGAAAAATCACAAGTCCCACTAAAACATGAGAAGAAATGGCCCAATCAAAAGAACAAATCAAAAAGTCAGAGGAGACACAGAATCTGGGACAAATAATCAAAGATATTCAAACAAATCTCCTGAATCAAGTCAAAGAAAGGAAGGAAAATGTATATAAAGAAGATGCTAGAACAGCATAAAGCAGAATTTGAAAGAATATATAAAGAAAAAGGCATTATGGAAATAAAATACACATAGATAAAATTTAAAATATACTGGAGACACGAAACAGCAGATTTGAAGAGGCAGATGAAAGGTTCACTGAGCTAGAAGATAAATCAACTGAATTAGACAATAGAACAGATGGAGAAAAAAATGGAAAAATTTGAACATGGTCTCAGGGAAATGATTACAACACAACATGCACAAACATATGCTTCATGTGTGGCCTAGAAGGAGAAGAGAAGAGAAAAGAGCCAGGAGTAATATTCAAAGAAATAATGACTGGAAATTTCTCAACACTAATAAAAGATGTAAATATGCAAATCCAAGAACCCAACACACTCAAGACAGAATAAATTTGAATAGACCCACTCCAAGACACATATTAATCAGATTGTCAGATGCTGAAGAGAAGGAAAAAATTCTGAAAGGAGCAAAAGAAAAGCAATACACCACATACAAGAGAACTCAAATAAGGCTAGGTGCTGATTTCTCATTAGACACCATCAAGGCAAGAAGGCAATGGCATGATACATATAAGAAACCGAAAAAGGAAAAATTTCCAGGCAAGAATTCTCTATACAGCAAAGCTGTCCTTCAAAACGAGGGAGAGTTTAATATATTGCCAGATAAACAGAAGTAGAGATGGGTTGTTAATAAGAGAATGGCCCAATAAAGACTACTAAAGGAAGTTCTGCAAGCTGAAAAGCAAAGACAGGAGAGAGGCCTGGAGTAGGGTAAAGAATTGAGTATTAGTAAGGGAACTTAAAGGGTAAAAAGAGAGAAAAATATAGATCTGACAAATAAAAGTCAAAAAAAAAGATGGTTGAAGTAAGAACAGCCTTTACAGTAATAACACTGAGTGTTAATGGATTAAACTCCCCAATCAAAAGACACAGATTGGCAGACTGGATTCAAAAATATGATTCATCTATATGCTGTTTACAAGAGACTCACTTTATACCCAAAAGATACAATTAGGTTGAAACTGAAAGGATGGAAAAAGTTATTCCATGCAAGTAGTAACCAAAAGAAAAGTAGAGTAGCTATACTAATATCAAACAAAATAGACTTTACATGCTAAAATGTTGTAAGAGATAAATATGGACCCTATATATTAATAAAAGGGGCAATTCACCAAGAAGAAATAACAATCATTCCACACCCTATACTACAATTAACACAAAAATGGATCAAAGATCTAAATATAAGATCCAGTAAGATAAAACTGCTAAAAGAAAATGTAGGGAATTAGCTGCAAGATCTAGTGATAGGCTGTAGGTTCTTAGACTTTACACACAAAGCACAAGCAACAAAAGATAAAACATATAAATGGGAATTCCTCAAAATTGAATACATCATTGCTTCAAGGAACTTTTGTCAATAGGGTAAAAAGGCAACAAACTCAATTGGAGAAAATATTTGTAAACCACATATCTGATAAGTATTTCATATCCAGAATATATAAAGAAATCCTACAACTCAACAATAAAAAGAAAAAAAAAAGAACATTGAAATATTAGCAAAAGACATGAATAGACATTTTTCCAAAGAGGAAATGCAGATGGGTAAAAATACATGGAAATATGCTCATCTTCACTAGCTATTAGGAAAATGCAAATCTAAACCTCAGTGAGATATCATCTCACACCTACTAGAATGGCCCTATTAAACAAACAGGAAATGACAAGTGTTGGAGAGGATTTGGAGAAATAAGAACACTTATTCACTGCTGGTGGAAACGTAAAATTCTACAGCCACTGTGGAGGATGGCTTGGAAGTTCCTCAGGAAATTAAGTATATCGTTGACTTACAACCTGGCAATCCTGCTACCTGGGATTTACCTTGGAGCTCTGAAAGCACGGGCACAATCAGATACTTGCATATGAATGTTCATAGTGGCATTATTCACAACTGCCAAAAGATGGAAACAACTCTCTCTATATATATGATGGAATATTTTTCAGCATTAAAAAGGAATGAAAATCTCATTCATGTGACAACATGGATGAACCTTGAAGACATTATGTTAAGTGAAATAAGTCAGACACAAAAGGAGAAATATTGTATAATCTCACTGATATGAACTAATTATAATATGTAAACTCAGACATAAAATACGGAATATAGGTTACCAGGACATAGAAAGAGGCTTAAGAACAGGGAGCAGTTGCTTAATACGTGCAGAATGCTTAATGAGATGGAATTTAATCATTTGGAAATAGTTAGAGGTGACAGTAGCACATTATTGTGGGAATAATTAACAGTACTGAATGGTGTGTGAATGTGGTGAAAGGGGGAAGTTTAGAGTCATATTTGTCACCAGAAGGAAAGTTGGAGGTTAAAATATAGGAATGCATAACAGCAAATCTTCTGGTGGGCAATGACTATGATTAACTATAAAATATAAAAATGTTCTTTCATGAACTGGAAATAATGTACAGCACTATTACAAAGAGTTAATAATAGTGGAGTATATGGGGAAAACTGTGCCTATTGAAAACTATGGACTCTAGTTAACAGTAATAATTTAATAATCTTTCAACAGTAACAAATGCACCACACCAATACTATGGGTCAATAATAGGGGAGGATAAGGAGTATTGGGGGATTTGGGTTTCTTTTTTATTTTTTTTTTCTTTTCTGAAGAAATGAAAATGTTCTAAAATTGATCATGGAGATGTATGCACAACTATGTGATGATACTGTGAGCCATTATTTGTATACTTCAGATGATTTTTTATGGTGTTTGAATATATCTTAACAAAATTGCAATTTAAAAAACTCCAGCCTGACACCAAATTTGTAAAAGAAAAAGTATGAATATATGCATTTTCAGAAACTGGGAGGAAATACCCCAGATTGTTAAAGACACACACAAAAAAAGCACATTTCATACCCACTACATGGCTACTATTAGAAAAAAAAAACAGAAAATTACAAGTGTTGGGGAGGGTGTGAAGAAACAGGAAGAGTCATTCATTGTTGGAATGTAAAATGGTGCAGCCACTGTGGAAGACAGTTTGGCAGTTCCTCAGAAAACTAAATGTACAATTACCATATGACCTGGCAGTCCCACTACTAGGTATTATACTCAAAAGAATTGAAAGCAGGAACTCTAACAGATATTTGTAAACCAATGTTCATAGCAGCATAGTTCACAATTGCCAATAGGTGGAAGCAACCCATGTATCCATCAACAGATGAAAAGATAAACAAAATGTGGTATACATTTAAAATGGAATATTTTTTCAGCATTAAAATGGAATGAAATTCTGATTCATGTGACAACATGGATGAACCTTGAAGACATAATTTTGATTGAAATAAGTAAGCCACAAAAGGACAAATGTGTGCACTCACTAATGAAATAATTAGAATAAGTGAATTTATAGTGTTAGAATCTAGAATATAGTTTAAAAGGGGCTGGGTTGGGGTAAGGAATGGAAAGTTAATGCTTACAGTGTACAAAATTTCTATTGGGGTTTAATGTAAAGTTCTGGTAATGGATGGTGGTGATGGTAACACAGCAGTGTGAATGTAATTAACAGTACTGAAATATATATAAAGAAGAAAAAGGAGTAGAAAAAGAAAGAGGAGAAAGAGGAAGAGGAGGCAATAACAATGATGATGACAGGTGAGAAAATGTGGCTATTGAAGGGGAAGGTAACAAATTTTGCCACACTATGGAAATAGTACTTATGAATTGTGTGTAAAATCTATTAGGGGTTGGTTAAATTGTTTGATCCTGACTTCAAAGTGCACATTATGTGAGACTAGTAGCTATAGAAGGGATCCTGCTATACTTGAGTGACATGTACTCAGAATGTTTTAGTTTGAAAGATATTAAATACTTGCATCCACTTTAATATGGATTTTAATATTTTTATCATTTTATGGGCCTATTCTATCATGTCATACACATTTATATATCTGAGATTGTTTAGCTACTATAGCTGTTTCTAGAGATTTGAGTGATTTATTAAATAACAGATCAAGTATACTTATAGCCCATTGATTATTTAACCTTTTGAATTTCTCCCCAAACAGTGGTTGTAATTTAGCAAATATATTTTGTAAATGGTGCTGTATCATCAGATAAAGTTTATAAACATTTCACACAAACTCTAGACTTCTAAGCTCTTGATAGTTCCAGCATTCCTCTTCTCTCCATTGTAGGAAAGTCTCCTGTTATGCAACATCTAATTATGTATACATGCTCCGTATACACATGTTTGGGGACATTTTTGTCTCTTAAATGTTTGGAAGCAAATTTGTATGTTCATGAAATTTAATTTGTGATATTAAATTTGCCTTCCAAAGTAAGCTAGCAATTTGAAATGGCAGCAATTTTATGGAGCTCATACTTAAATCTACTTCCACTACAGTTTCTTTATATGGTGGGCTATTAAAAACTACTAAAGGTATTTTTCATTATTCTTCAGTATACTGGGCTGAAATAAACAATGAATGCATTTCATGGACTATAGAAATTAAATAACTAATATTTTTAAAATTTTCACTTTGCCAGTGGAAGAGCAGTCTAATCATATTGTTCCTATTTAACAGGCATTTATATAAGCTGTGAAGAAAATGTAGCTGCACATAACAATCTGATATTTTCCATGTACTGGAAATGCCAATGGCTTATTTATATCATGATTGTCAAAAAACACACAAGCATGGAGCCAAGGGAAAATATAAAAATAAATCCATTGAACCTGTAATCTTATGTATAGAACTGTTGTAGATTTTATGTTAATTATATTTTGAAATTTGAGAATGTTAAAAATGATATTTGAAGTCTGGTTAGTATATAAAAATCACTCAAGATACAGCAAATATTTTAATGAAATTCCTCTCTAAGAGAAATTTTACATTTCTGACAATGTATATTTCTACTTAAAATAAATGCCATTAGTGTGCTAAGCTCTGTCACAAAACAAAAATAATGAAAGTGAAAATATAAGCTAAGATGCAAAATAATTTATGACTTTGAAAAAAAAATTAAGTGTGAATTTTTGCTGCAATAAATTTTGGAGAAAGGAGAATAGCCACAAAATAAGCCAACAGGAATAGAGAAAATAAAACACTTAACATCTAAGGTTTCTGAGACTCAGTATATATTCAAACTGTTTTGTCTACATCTACCTCTATTGTCTTTTACAATGAAAATTGACTTTTCAGGATAATGTCCCCAAGGACCTAGAAAATATTCCATCAACAAAGACAGATTCAATTATATTCACTAGACTATATTTACTAAAGTTGAACAGAGGACCCATATTACTGGAAAGATTTTTAACAAGTATTGAACATATGGGTTTTTTATTCACCTCATTACCTGAAAATTCAATTAACCTCAAAGACATCTTCCACCTCTTTGTTTCTCAATTGTCTCACTGAATCAGACACCTAAGTCCTATCAATCCTCCCTTCAGGCTTTCTAATATTGGCCCCTTGCTTTCCAGTCCCACTGCCATTGCCTTTAGTTCAGGTCCTCATTTCCTCTTCCCTAGACCATCACAATAGTTCACTATTCCTCCCATTACAATTCATTCTCCATACTGAAATTAGAATTATCTTCATAAATCATCAGTCTAAACATGTTGCTCTGTTGCTCAAAACTCAGCAGCAGTTACCCAAACGCCTATCATGGCATTTAAAGCTCTCATCAATCTGTATCCAGTTTCTGTAATTGTATCTCCCTAATTACTCCTTTACCTATGTACCTTGAGACAAAAGATTGGTATGTCACCCCCTACCACACTGTCTCTTTGTTAATGTCTTATTCTCAGTGTCCTCCCCTGGCTCTGATTTTCCCAATCCTATCCATATTTTAGCCCTATCTAAAATATTGTCACCTCATCTATGAGGCCTTCCCAATCCCCTAAATAAGAATTGGTTCCTTTATTCTTGTAAACCCATTGATGGTTTGTATCTTTAGAATAAAACTCTATTTATTTTGTTTTGTATCCAAGATGCTTGAGGGAATAATGTTTTGTTTCTGTGTCTCCTTATGATTTGTAGCATAGAGTATACTGATAAAAAAGTAGGTATTAAATTGTTTGTAGAATTGACTAGATCCTTCATTTCCTGAATTTGGAGGTTAATGGGATTTAACTGTATATTTTGTTCACCCTAGCCCTTCATCCTTTGTCCACCACAGAAGTAGTGATTCTCAATGATAAAACCAAAAGGGCTCTAACTCTGGTCCCTTTTTAAGGAAAAGATTTCTCATGGTTGTATATAAACCCACGGGGCCACTATCATGGGTATGTGACCTGTGTAGTCACACAGGGCCTCATGCTCACAGGGCCTTATGTTTGTTTTGAAGTTCTGCTGTCACTGCTTTGAAACTCTTAATAATTTCATCCTTAAACTGTATTCTCTTAACAAAGTCTGATGGGGCAATGGCACATGTGCAAGCAAAGAAAAAATACATAATATGTGTGTCTACTGTTCCTTTCCACCCCATTCACATATTCATTATGTCCCATGAGCATAGCATTTTGGTGGTCCACAATGTATGGGAGGTCAAGAAGACTGAAAGCAAGTACAAAGTAAATGAGTTTTCTATGATGGAGAAAGTTGGGCCACTGACAGGCCTGAGAGGACACGCTTGCCTTTTGAACCATAACTTGCTTCAAATGCAGAAAGAAGTTCTAAGAAACAGAAATTTCCAATGAACCCTATCATATCCTTTCTTACATGTTACTTCCCTTTATTAGGCAACTACTTTCACTGAAAATTATGACATAGAAAGAAGGGACAGGTAGGGTAACCCATAGTTCCTTTTCCCTTAGTCTTTTGTTACTCAACAGTAAACTGAAAATAGAGTGTTGGTAAAATGTGTGCATATCAAGAAATGAAATAAAAATGATTGATTTAGTTTTGTGCAGAATTTTCACTGCTTTTGTAAGAACAAAATACATACACATGTAGAGTTACAAAGTAAGAATTATGTAACATCAGTTATTCTACATATGAGTTAAAAGCTTATCTTTGCATTTAAAACTGGCATGGCACAGTACAAAATGAAAGGTAAAATTCATACTAATAATTTAAAAATTTAATTTTTTTTTCATTTCTAACATTAAATAGCAAATTTTAAAACACCATGACAAATTGGGAGACACTGCATAAGAAAAGAAAACATTTCATATTTTAATAAATTTAATGACATGTTTTCTCCTGTATATTGAAAAAAAGAGTACCACATTTTCATTTTGCTGGGCCCTGCAAATTGTATTGCCAGGCCTCATAGAAAGAGCACCCTTTGTTTTGTTGCTGCAACTACTATTTGGTTAATCTTTCCCTTATATTTTCAGGTGACACATTTTTTTTCTCAAAAAGAAAACCCTGTCATCCAATTTTATATTTCTCACAATATGTCTTCCAGCTTCCTCCAGTGGTGAAGTGATATTTGAAGTTAGGCCTGATTTTTTCCCTGTCATTCCAACTCAGGGCTACTTCATTTGAGTTATCCTGTTGCAATCATTCTTGGAGACAATGTAATAAATTTAATAGTATAAGCTTTGTAGTAAGCTGAATCTGAATTTGAATCATGACTCTTCTCCCTATTTGCTGTGTGAATTTGAGCAAGTTACCTATACTCATTGAATCTGTTTGCCAATATCCACCCTCAGAGATTCTGATTCAGTAGGTGAGATGTGGGGGCCTAGGAATCTGACTTTGTAATCAATTCTGAGGTAATCTGGTAGAGCTAATCTGCATGCCATTTTTGGTAATTCATGTATTGGATAATTTCTAAATTGCCTTCTTATCCTAAGGGTCCATGATTCCATGAAGTTATACAAGCCCTTGTGTTCTTGCCATGCTATGCCTTAGAATGAGGTCCTTTTAGTCCTCATAAGTAGGGTCCACAGTCTTCATAATAACATGATCCTCAAGAGCATGCAGGATGAAACAAGCCTTTCTCAACCTGACCACAAAACAAAAATGATCTTATAAGGTTATAGAGTTTCCCTGTTGTAGTGAGTATCACTCTATGGTTCTGGAATGCAGCACTACAAAAATTGATAGATATGTGACCTAAAAAGGCATCCTTACAAAAACAGTTATCAGCATTTTGATAATTATTCTCTTAGTATATGGCCCTATTCTCTTAGTAAATGAGGTTGGTGGAAGTACTGTGGAATAGGCAGAAAATACAGAAAGCCAATGTTTGTGTGTATGTGTGTGTGTGTAATTGGAGTTTAGTGATTCATTTGGGTCTGTCAGCTACCCTTCAAAAGAGAAAAAAACATACCTTAATAAGAATTAATCAAATTTATATCCCCTGGAAAAGCTAGCCTTACAAGTTGCAGAAGAGTGTTTTGGGTGAAAAAGAGTGGAAAAGACTTTTGAAGGAGTGCTGAGGTGTGTGTATGTGTGACAAAGAAGGTGTCAGGATAAGTTGGATGGGGGGATTTCAGACAAAGGATGAACAACTTGAGGAGAACTGAGATGAGAAAAGGACACAGAAAATGAAGTGGGGGTATAATCATTGCAAATCTGCCAAGGGTCCTTGTGACAGGAACCTTCTGTGAGTGCCCCTCTTAGTGTCCCTTCTGTGGCTTACTTCTACCTAGGTATGGTTGCCACATTAGCCAAAGAGCACTACAAGAACACAAGGAGTACCTAACTGTGCCTGCTTCTGCTTTCTAATATTTCTACTTTCATTATTATGGCCCCAAACAGCTAATTATTGATAATTAATGTTCATTTCATACCTTCTAATTGAAAGTATCACCAGGGATGTGGTGAAGTTCGGTTTCAGTATTAAATAATTTTGCCAATTTTTCCTGCTCAGCTTGCTGCTCTGTTGTTTTCCCAGTTATTTCATCACTCCTGAAGTTATACCCCCATGGTGGGAGAATCAGAGCAGCTTAAAAATCAATAGATCAACATATCAAACAAGTGGAAATCCATGGCTTTATTGTGTGATTGTACATTCCTTGTGTGAAAGAGCAATGAAAAGATGTACTGGATAATATTTTACCATAATACACTTCCATCCCAAACACCAAATGGGCTGGTCAAATACACAGCAGAAAGCCACCATTTGGATAATGCCTCTTTTGACTGTCTTATTTTATACCAAAAACATTTTAATCATATCTTTTCCATTTCGTAATGTAACTATAAGCCTTCTGGTTTAAAATATTTCATGAGGGTAAGTCACTATGGCAATCACTTAAGAAAATAACTCAGAACAATGAAGCTAATCTCTGTCCAAGTTTGTTATTGAAAAGCCCTATTTTAAAGAGACCAGGAAAACTGCCCTCTCTTACAAAGTGGTGGCTAAGGTCTCAGAAAAGGAACTTTTCCTTCAAAGTGAATTTATAAAGCTAAATATGCCAAATATACTTTTTCAGGATTTTGCACCAATAGAGCTATTAAAAGGGCTTTTAAATTTTTTCTGAAAGACTTAGGGCTTTGGAAACCAGAAGGACTATGAATTGTTACATAGCAATATGAACACCAGTTTTCCTTAATAAATTTTAAAGATTTGAAGATAAGTATATGACAGCCCTGGAAAGATATATCAGTACTTATTCCCATTACTGCTCTTTAGCTCCACCATATTCTACTGGACACCATGAAATGAAAGGAGATGGGACCCAGTTTACAGGTGTCTGGTACTATTCTAGGCTCTTTATAATTATTCGATCATTTGGCTACTTTATCCATCCTGCTGGAATCATTTCAAGTTCAATTGTATTGAAAAGTATCGGAAGTATAAAAATATTTCTTGAGTGACAACTTGGGAGTGATATTTTCCTTTTGCATTGGTTTTTGAGTCAGGAGAAATAGGTTTCATTATAAAACACAATTATTAGGGACCTGAGTAGGAAATAAACCATATTTTCCTCTCTCTCACTTCTCTGTTTTTTTCTTTTTCCTTTTTCTTTTCCTGGAGGCATTGCTATGTGTCACCAACACATGACAATTCCAAAAACAGGTAAGAAACGGAAAGTGGTTTCACATTCAGAGTTGTTTCTTTCAAATGTGATGTCCTGCTTTTCTAAGAGATTGCTGTTTCTAATCTTTTCTTCCAGTTTCCCTTATGAAAAGTATCTTTCTTGAAATAAAGTCCTTCTCTACAATATACAGTCAAACTCCCAGCACAGCTCAGGGAGCACTTGGAGCTGCTCATGAAGGATAGGCAGGGGCTGAAACCTGATGCTGAAAACATGTTCAGATTTCCAATGTAGGAGAAAGATGCCTTGTAATTGCTCCTTTCCTTGGCAGTCAGACAGATTCAGAGATTTCTGTGACTGTGGTGTACCATTTTAAAAAGAGTTTCCAGTTTCTTTTCTTGATACCTATTTCTCCATTTCCTTTTCTTTTTCTGTATTGATTTTATTTCCATTGTAATGATATTAAAATAAACTAAAGGAGAGGAAATTAGGTTGCACTTTCTGCTATTTTTTTCTTACTTGGCTGTTAGATGGCTTGGTTTTCAGAGGCATGTGTAATGCATTCTTTTCCTTGATGCAGTTTTGAATACCATGGTTGTAGCTGCCAATCTTTCACCAGATCTTTTTCTCTGAGGAAATTTTTTTTTCTTAAATATTAAAAGATGTCTTAAAGTCTTTCCATATGTATGCTTTTCATCCATTTTGATATGGAAATCTGTCTTATTTTCAGAAAAGGGTCTTTTTGTGCATGAGCAGAAATAACCTGTCATAATAGTTAACATTGTTTCAGTGGCCTAATTAGTAGAACAGAAAAGAAAAAGAAGGAAACAAAATAGCTAGCGAGAGTATGATCAATTTTGTCCAAAATAAGTACATATCAGAACTATCCTTCAGCCTCATCTTCTCCAAGTAGCCTTTCCTAAATGCCCCAAACTTCACTGATATCTGCTTCCTCCAAGTTCCTGTGTTGCCACATGTTTATGTGAAGAATTTTTTTAGGACAGTCTAACTTGCCCAATGTCACATAATGGATAAGTGACAGGGCTGGGATTTCAGCCCACAGGCTCTATATCAGAGCCTGCACTTTTAGTCATCATTCCATACCACATTTGCAAGCCATGTTGTCAGTTATGAGGAAAGTTTTGATTAGGTAAACTTAAAGCTTTAAGAAAAAAGAGGGGGGAGCTGTACATATTGATTTGCTTTCATTACATGGTTTCCTTTGGCAACTTCTCTGAACTTGTTTATTAGTGCTGGTAGCTTATTAAAAGTTTTACTGATGTAATATATATATATATATATACAACTCAAAATCTCCCATTTTAGCAAGCAGTTAGCAAATTTCAAAGAATATTATGAGTAACAGTTCCACAGTTTCAGTTATTTTCTTTTTGTGAAACATAATATATATATACATAAAGATAACGTGTTTCAAGGTATGATTTAACAAGTAGTTATATAGGAAATTTCCAAAGTTGTTATGAGTTACAGTACTGTGGTTTTAGTTATTTCCTTATTGTGAAGTATAACATATATACAAAAAGTGATAGCTTTCAAATTACAATTTAACAAGTAGCTGTAGAACAAATTTCAAAGGATGCTATTGGTTACAGTTTCAAAGTTATCACCTATATATATATATATAATATTCTACAATAAAATTATGATTGTAAAAATATTGTCCTTTTAAACAACTTTCAAGTGGTTTCCTTTTAATTAAAGAATGCCATGTTGCCAATTGGCTTTAAAAAAATGTCAGTTCAAAGGAACATGAGAGTACCTGAAAAGTACTGAGATGCTTATTATTCAAACTGACTTCCAAAATTTCTGGGTATTTTCTCAGGGTGGAAGGTGGAGGGAAAGAGGTGGTGGTAGAATTGGAGAAGTGTTCATCATCAGGGTTTTCTTGGTAGCCCAAAGACAGAGGAAGTGAAATTAGCTCTATGAAATTGGCAAACAGAAGTACTGCACAATAGAGGAATACTATTTCTCTAGTCTACTCTAGCTCAGTTAGTGGGCTTTGCCTTCAGTAGTACTATTGTTTTACTTTCTAATCCACAGATACACACACACGTGTGTGTGTGTGTATACATATAAATTACTTGTTTTCATTTTTACTAATCTTCCCACCATCCTGCTCAGAATGACAGAATGTTTCTGAAATGCCCTCTGGTTTCTAAAAGATTGTCCCTGAGGATAGCCCTCTAATTTCTAACCCATTTGCTTTTACCAGCCCTCCAAGAAGAAAAAAAAACAAACAGATGTGAAAATGTAACGTTTTAAATAGAAGGAAGGGGAGAAAATGGCCATATCCAGGAAAATGCCTATGTACTCTGGGTGATAGGAATGAAAATTTTGGTGGTTTGGAGCTGTGTACCCCAGAAAAACATGTTCTTAAATTTAATCCATTCCTGTGGGTGTGAACCCATTGTAAAGAGGAAGTTTTGATGAGGTTACTTTAGTTAAACTCTGCCCCAACTGGATAAGGATGTGTCTTAATCTTATTACTACAATCCTTTATAAGCAGAATGAAATGGAGACACAGAGAGAAGCCCACAAGGAACAGTCAGAAGCTAAAAGTCAACAGAACCTGGAAAAGATGCCAGGAGAGGCTGATATGTGCATTGCCATATGACAGAAAAGCCAAGGACCAAGGACTACTGGCAGCTAGCCCCAAAAACCACTATAGCCTTCTGACAGAAAGCATTGCCTTGATGATGCCTTTATTTGGACTTTCCTAGCCTCAAAACCATGAGCCAACTCATTCACATTCTTGTAGCCAACCCATTGCATGGTTGGTGCTTTAGCAATCAGGAAACTAAAACAAAAAATACTTCATTTAAAGATTCAAGCTGGGAGGCGGGGCAAGATGGCAGACTGGTGAGCTGTAAGTTTTAGTTACTCCTCCAGGAAAGTAGGTAAAAAGCCAGGAACTGCGTGGACTGGACACCACAGAGCAATCTGTCTTTGGGCATACTTCATACAACACTCATGAAAACGTGGAACTGCTGAGATCAGCAAAATCTGTAAGTTTTTGCAGCCAGGGGACCCGCGCCCCTCCCTGCCAGGCTCAGTCCCGGGGGAGGAGGGGCTGTCAGCTCCGGGAAGGAGAAGGGAGAACTGCAGTGGCTGCTCTTATCGGAAACTCATTCTACTGATTCAAACTCCAACCATAGATAGACTGAGACCAGACACCAGAGACTCTGAGAGCAGCCAGCCCAGCAGAGAGGAGACAGGCATAGAAAAAAAACAACACGAAAAACTCCAAAATAAAAGCAGAGGATTTTTGGAGTTCTGGTGAACACAGAAAAGGGAAGGGCGGAGCTCAGGCCTTGAGGCGCATATGCAAATCCCGAAGCAAAGCTGATCTCTCTGCCCTGTGGACCTTTCCTTAATGGCCCTGGTTGCTTTGTCTATTAGCATTTCAATAACCCATTAGATCTCTGAGGAGGGCCGTTTTTTTTTTTTTTTTTTTTTTTTTTTTTAAATCCTTTTTTCTTTTTCTAAAACAATTACTCTAAGAAGCCCAATACAGAAAGCTTCAAAGAATTGCAATTTGGGCATGTCAAGTCAAGAGCAGAACTAAGAGAGCTCTGAGACAAAAGGCAATAATCCAGTGGCTGAGAAAATTCACTAAACAACACAACTTCCCAAGAAAAGGGGGGTGTCCGCTCACAGCCACCATCCTGGTGGACAGGAAACACTCCTGCCCATCGCCAGGCACATAGCCCAGAGCTGCCCCAGACAACCCAGTGTGACGGAAGTGCTTCAAATAACAGGCACACACCACAAAACTGGGTGTGGACATTAGCCTTCCCTGCAACCTCAGCTGAATGTCCCAGAGCTGGGAAGGTGGAGCAGTGTGAATTAACAAAGCCCCATTCAGCCATCATTTGAGCAGACTGGGAGCCTCCCTACACAGCCCAGCAGCCCAGAACTGCCCTGGGGGGACGGCACTCACCTGTGACATAGCACAGTCATCCCTCAACAGAGGACCTGGGGTGCACAGCCTGGAAGAGGGGCCCACTTGCAAGTCTCAGGAGCCATACGCCAATACCAAAGACTTGTGGGTCAGTGGCAGAGACAAACTGTGGCAGGACTGAACTGAAGGATTAGATTATTGCAGCAGCTTTAAAACTCTAGGATCATCAGGGAGATTTGATTGTTAGGGCCACCCCCCCTCCCCGACTGCCCAGAAACACGCCCCACATACAGGGCAGGCAACACCAACTACACACGCAAGCTTGGTACACCAATTGGGCCCCACAAGACTCACTCCCCCACTCACCAAAAAGGCTAAGCAGGGGAGAACTGGCTTGTGGAGAACAGGTGGCTCGTGGAGGCCACCTGCTGGTTAGTTAGAGAAAGTGTACTCCACGAAGCTGTAGATCTGATAAATTAGAGATAAGGACTTCAATAGGTCTACAAACCCTAAAAGAACCCTATCAAGTTCAGCAAATGCCACGAGGCCAAAAACAACAGAAAATTATAAAGCATATGAAAAAACCAGACGATATGGATAACCCAAGCCCAAGCACCCAAATCAAAAGACCAGAAGAGACACAGCACCTAGAGCAGCTACTCAAAGAACTAAAGATGAACAATGAGACCATAGTACGGGATATGAAGGAAATCAAGAAGACCCTAGAAGAGCATAAAGAAGACATTGCAAGACTAAATAAAAAAATGGATGATCTTATGGAAATTAAAGAAACTGTTGACCAAATTAAAAAGATTCTGGACACTCATAGTACAAGACTAGAGGAAGTTGAACAACGAATCAGTGACCTGGAAGATGACAGAATGGAAAATGAAAGCATAAAAGAAAGAATGGGGAAAAAAATTGAAAAACTCGAAATGGACTTCAGGGATATGATAGATAATATGAAACGTCCGAATATAAGACTCATTGGTGTCCCAGAAGGGGAAGAAAAGGGTAAAGGTCTAGGAAGAGTATTCAAAGAAATTGTTGGGGAAAACTTCCCAAATCTTCTAAACAACATAAATACACAAATCATAAATGCTCAGCGAACTCCAAATAGAATAAATCCAAAAAAACCCACTCCGAGACATATACTGATCACACTGTCAAACATAGAAGAGAAGGAGCAAGTTCTGAAAGCAGCAAGAGAAAAGCAATTCACCACATACAAAGGAAACAGCATAAGACTTAGTAGTGACTACTCAGCAGCCACCATGGAGGCAAGAAGGCAGTGGCACGATATATTTAAAATTCTGAGTGAGAGGAATTTCCAGCCAAGAATACTTTATCCAGCAAAGCTCTCCTTCAAATTTGAGGGAGAGCTTAAATTTTTCACAGACAAAGAAATGCTGAGAGAATTTGCTAACAAGAGACCTGCCCTACTGGAGATACTAAAGGGAGCCCTACAGACAGAGAAACAAAGACAGGACAGAGAGACTTGGAGAAAGGTTCAGTACTAAAGAGATTCGGTATGGGTACAATAAAGGATATTAATAGAGAGAGGGAAAAATATGGCAAACATAAACCAAAGGATAAGATGGCCGATTCAAGAAATGCCTTCACGGTTTTAACGTTGAATGTAAATGGATTAAACTCCGCAATTAAAAGATATAGATTCGCAGAATGGATCAAAAAAATGAACCATCAATATGTTGCATACAAGAGACTCATCTTAGACACAGGGACACAAAGAAACTGAAAGTGAAAGGATGGAAAAAAATATTTCATGCAAGCTACAGCCAAAAGAAAGCAGGTGTAGCAATATTAATCTCAGATAAAATAGACTTCAAATGCAGGGATATTTTGAGAGACAAAGAAGGCCACTACATACTAATAAAAGGGGCAATTCAGCAAGAAGAAATAACAATCGTAAATGTCTATGCACCCAATCAAGGTGCCACAAAATACATGAGAGAAACACTGGCAAAACTAAAGGAAGCAATTGATGTTTCCACAATAATTGTGGGAGACTTCAACACATCACTCTCTCCTATAGATAGATCAACCAGACAGAAGACCAATAAGGAAATTGAAAACCTAAACAATCTGATAAATGAATTAGATTTAACAGACATATACAGGACATTACATCCCAAATCACCAGGATACACATACTTTTCTACTGCTCACGGAACTTTCTCCAGAATAGATCATATGCTGGGACATAAAACAAGCCTCAATAAATTTAAAAAGATTGAAATTATTCAAAGCACATTCTCTGACCACAATGGAATACAATTAGAAGTCAATAACCATCAGAGACTTAGAAAATTCACAAATACCTGGAGGTTAAACAACACACTCCTAAACAATCAGTGGGTTAAAGAAGAAATAGCAAGAGAAATTGCTAAATATATAGAGACGAATGAAAATGAGAACACAACATACCAAAACCTATGGGATGCAGCAAAAGCAGTGCTAAGGGGGAAATTTATAGCACTAAACGCATATATTAAAAAGGAAGAAAGAGCCAAAATCAAAGAACTAATGGATCAACTGAAGAAGCTAGAAAATGAACAGCAAACCAATCCTAAACCAAGTACAAGAAAAGAAATAACAAGGATTAAAGAAGAAATAAATGACATAGAGAACAAAAAAACAATAGAGAGGATAAATATCACCAAAAGTTGGTTCTTTGAGAAGATCAACAAGATTGACAAGCCCCTAGCTAGACTGACAAAATCAAAAAGAGAGAAGACCCATATAAACAAAATAATGAATGAAAAAGGTGACATAACTGCAGATCCTGAAGAAATTAAAAAAATTATAAGAGGATATTATGAACAACTGTACGGCAACAAAGTGGATAATGTAGAAGAAATGGACAATTTCCTGGAAACATATGAACAACCTAGACTGACCAGAGAAGAAATAGAAGACCTCAACCAACCCATCACAAGCAAAGAGATCCAATCAGTCATCAAAAATCTTCCCACAAATAAATGCCCAGGGCCAGATGGCTTCACAGGGGAATTCTACCAAACTTTCCAGAAAGAACTGACACCAATCTTACTCAAACTCTTTCAAAACATTGAAGAAAAGGGAACACTACCTAACTCATTTTATGAAGCTAACATCAATCTAATACCAAAACCAGGCAAAGATGCTACAAAAAAGGAAAACTACCGGCCAATCTCCCTAATGAATATAGATGCAAAAATCCTCAACAAAATACTTGCAAATCGAATCCAAAGACACATTAAAAAAATCATACACCATGACCAAGTGGGGTTCATTCCAGGCATGCAAGGATGGTTCAACATAAGAAAAACAATCAATGTATTACAACACATTAAAAACTCGAAAGGGAAAAATCAATTGATCATCTCAATAGATGCTGAAAAAGCATTTGACAAAATCCAGCATCCCTTTTTGATAAAAACACTTCAAAAGGTAGGAATTGAAGGAAACTTCCTCAACATGATAAAGAGCATATATGAAAAACCCACAGCCAGCATAGTACTCAATGGTGAGAGACTGAAAGCCTTCCCTCTAAGATCAGGAACAAGACAAGGATGCCCGCTGTCACCACTGTTATTCAACATTGTGCTGGAAGTGCTAGCCAGGGCAATCCGGCAAGACAAAGAAATAAAAGGCATCCAAATTGGAAAAGAAGAAGTAAAACTGTCATTGTTTGCATATGATATGATCTTATATCTAGAAAACCCTGAGAAATCAACGATACACCTACTAGAGCTAATAAACAAATTTAGCAAAGTAGCGGGATACAAGATTAATGCACATAAGTCAGTAATGTTTCTATATGCTAGAAATGAACAAACTGAAGAGATACTCAAGAAAAAGATACCATTTTCAATAGCAACTAAAAAAATAAAGTACCTAGGAATAAACTTAACCAAAGATGTAAAAGACCTATACAAAGAAAACTACATAACTCTACTAAAAGAAATAGAAGGGGACCTTAAAAGATGGAAAAATATTCCATGTTCATGGATAGGAAGGCTAAATGTCATTAAGATGTCAATTCTACCCAAACTCATCTACAGATTCAATGCAATCCCAATCAAAATTCCAACAACCTACTTTGCAGACTTGGAAAAGCTAGTTATCAAATTTATTTGGAAAGGGAAGAGGCCTCGAATTGCTAAAGACACTCTAAAAAAGAAAAACGAAGTGGGAGGACTTACACTCCCTGACTTTGAAGCTTATTATAAAGCCACAGTTGCCAAAACAGCATGGTACTGGCACGAAGATAGACATATAGATCAATGGAATCGAATTGAGAATTCAGAGATAGACCCTCAGATCTATGGCCGACTGATCTTTGATAAGGCCCCCAAAGTCACCGAACTGAGCCATAATGGTCTTTTCAACAAATGGGGCTGGGAGAGTTGGATATCCATATCCAAAAGAATGAAAGAGGACCCCTACCTCACCCCCTACACAAAAATTAACTCAAAATGGACCAAAGATCTCAATATAAAAGAAAGTACCATAAAACTCCTAGAAGATAATGTAGGAAAACATCTTCAAGACCTTGTATTAGGAGGCCACTTACTAGACTTTACACCCAAAGCACAAGCAACAAAAGAGAAAATAGATAAATGGGAACTCCTCAAGCTTAGAAGTTTCTGCACCTCAAAGGAATTTCTCAAAAAGGTAAAGAGGCAGCCAACTCAATGGGAAAAAATTTTTGGAAACCATGTATCTGACAAAAGACTGATATCTTGCATATACAAAGAAATCCTACAACTCAATGACAATAGTACAGACAGCCCAATTATAAAATGGGCAAAAGATATGAAAAGACAGTTCTCTGAAGAGGAAATACAAATGGCCAAGAAACACATGAAAAAATGTTCAGCTTCACTAGCTATTAGAGAGATGCAAATTAAGACCGCAATGAGATACCATCTAACACCGGTTAGAATGGCTGCCATTAAACAAACAGGAAACTACAAATGCTGGAGGGGATGTGGAGAAATTGGAACTCTTATTCATTGTTGGTGGGACTGTATAATGGTTCAGCCACTCTGGAAGTCAGTCTGGCGGTTCCTTAGAAAACTAGATATAGAGCTACCATTCGATCCAGCGATTGCACTTCTCGGTATATACCCGGAAGATCGGAAAGCAGTGACATGAACAGATATCTGCACGCCAATGTTCATAGCAGCATTATTCACAATTGCCAAGAGATGGAAACAACCCAAATGTCCTTCAACAGATGAGTGGATAAATAAAATGTGGTATATACACACGATGGAATACTACGTGGCAGTAAGAAGAAACGATCTGGTGAAACATATGACAACATGGATGAACCTTGAAGACATAATGCTGAGCGAAATAAGCCAGGCACAAAAAGAGAAATATTATATGCTACCACTAATGTGAACTTTGAAAAATGTAAAACAAATGGTTTATAATGTAGAATGTAGGGGAACTAGCAGTAGAGAGCAATTAAGGAAGGGGGAACAATAATCCAAGAAGAACAGATAAGCTATTTAACGGTCTGGGGATGCCCAGAAATGACTATGGTCTGTTAATTTCTGATGGATGTAGAAGGAACAAGTTCACTGAAATGTTGCTATATTACGTAACTTTCTTGGGGTAAAGTAGGAACATGATGGAAGTTAAGCAGTTATCTTAGGTTAGTTGTCTTTTTCTTACTCCTTTGTTATGGTCTCTTTGAAATGTTCTTTTATTGTATGTTTGTTTTCTTTTTAACTTTTTTTTTCATACAGTTGATTTAAAAAAGAAGGGAAAGTTAAAAAAAAAAAAAAAAGAAAAAAGACAAACAAGGAAAAAAAAAAAAAGATGTAGTGCCCCCTTGAGGAGCCTGTGGAGAATGCAGGGGTATTCGCCTACCCCACCTCCATGGTTGCTAACATGACCACAGACATAGGGGACTGGTGGTTTGATGGGTTGAGCCCTCTACCATAAGTTTTACCCTTGGGAAGACGGTTGCTGCAAAGGAGAGGCTAGGCCTCCCTGTATTTGTGCCTAAGAGTCTCCTCCTGAATGCCTCTTTGTTGCTCAGATGTGGCCCTCTCTCTCTGGCTAAGCCAACTTGAAAGGTGAAATCACTGCCCTCCCCCCTACGTGGGATCAGACACCCAGGGAAGTGAATCTCCCTGGCAACGTGGAATATGACTCCCGGGGAGGAATGTAGACCCGGCATCGTGGGATGGAGAACATCTTCTTGACCAAAAGGGGGATGTGAAAGGAAATGAAATAAGCTTCAGTGGCAGAGAGATTCCAAAACGAGCCGAGAGATCACTCTGGTGGGCACTCTTACGCACACTTTAGACAACCTTTTTTAGGTTCTAAAGAATTGGGGTAGCTGGTGGTGGATACCTGAAACTATTAAACTACAACCCAGAACCCATGAATCTCGAAGACAGTTGTATAAAAATGTAGCTTATGAGGGGTGACAATGGGATTGGGAATGCCATAAGGACCACACTCCACTTTGTCTAGTTTATGGATGGATGTGTAGAAAAGTAGGGGAAGGAAACAAACAGACAAAGGTACCCAGTGTTCTTTTTTACTTCAATTGCTCTTTTTCACTCTAATTATTATTCTTGTTATTTTTGTGTGTGTGCTAATGAAGGTGTCAGGGATTGATTTTGGTGATGAATGTAAAACTATGTAATGGTACTGTAAACAATCGAAAGTACAATTTGTTTTGTATGACTGCGTGGTATGTGAATATATCTCAATAAAATGATGATAAAAAAAATATTAGCTAGACAGATAAAAAAAAAGGGTGTCTTTTGTGGTATGTGAATTATATCTCAATAAAGCTATTATAAAAAAAAAAAAAAGATTCAAGCTGGCAGCTTCACTTTATATTCTCTAGGTCTCAGCTATCTGGCCCAGCTCTGCTGCTTCATAACTCGGAGTTTGGGCAAATCAACTCTTATGCTTTGGGCCCATTTCCTCATCAATGAATTAGATGATTAGGGCAGCCAATCCAAGGGTCTCTCAAATGCATTAATGGGGGTTCTCTAATGCTAAGGTAAATGCCAGCATGCAATTATTCATGAGTTTCTAACTTATACTGACTTTCACCCCACAATGTCAATCTATATCCCTGTACACACATTACCAAGAAAAATGAAACAATAATAACTAATGATTAGAGCAGTCTTCACTTTATTGCAGAGACCATTTTAATCAATCCCCTGCTATTCAGCCTGCACAACAACCCTAAGAGATAGACACTGTTCTAGTTTGCTAATGGTGCTGGAATGCAAAACACCAGAGTTGGACTGGCTTTTTTTTAATATTCATTTTATTGAGATATAGTCACTTACCATGTAGTCATACAAAACAAATTGTATATTCGATTGTTCACAGTATCATTACATAGTCGTCCATTCATCACCAAAATCAATCCCTGACACCTTCATTACCATACACACAAAAATAAGAAGAATAATAATTAAAGTGAAAAAGAGCAATTAAAGTAAAAAAGAACACTGGGTGCCTTTTTCTGTTTGTTTGTTTGTTTGTTTGTTTGTTTGTTTCCCCCATTTTTCTACTCATCCATCCATAAACTAGACAAAGGGGAGTGTGGTCCTTATGGCTTTCCCAATCCCATTGTCACTCCACATAAGCTACATTTTTATACAATCGTCTTCAAGATTCATGGGTTCTGGGTTGTAGTTTGACAGTTTCAGGTATCTACCACCAGCTACCCCAATTCAATAGAACCTAAAAAGGGTTGTCTATATTGTGCGTAAGAGTGCCCACCCAAGTGAGTTCTCAGTTCCTTTTGGAATCTCTCTGCCACTGAAGCTTATTTGATTTCCTTTCACATCCCCCTTTTGGTCAAGAAGATGTTCTCCATACCACGATGTGGGGTCTACATTCCTCTCCAGGAGTCATATTCCACATTGCCAGGGAGATTCACTCCCCTGAGTATCTGATCCCACATAGCGGGAAGGGCAGTGATTTCACCTGCCAAGTTGGTTTAGCTAGAGAGGGTAACATCTGAGCAACAAAGAGGCATTCAGGAGGAGGCTCTTAGGCACAATTATAGAGAGGCCTAGCCTCTCCTTTGCAGCAACAGTTTTCCCAAGGGGAAGTCCTGTGGTAGAGGGCTCAACCCATCAAACCACCAGTCCCCTATGTCTGTGAGCACATTAGCAACCATCAAGGTGGGACAGGCCAAGACCCCTGCATTCTCCACCAGCTCCTCAAGGGGCCTCTGCATATTTTTCCTTTGTTTTTTTTAATTAACTTTTTTTTAAAATCAACTATATAAAAAATAAAAAAACATTTAAAAAATTAAAAAAACATACAATAAAAGAACATTTCAAAGAGACCATAACAAGGGAGTAAGAAAAAGACAACTAACCTAAGATAACTACTTTACTTCCAACATGTTCCTACTCTACCCCAAGAAAGTAGCCTAATATAGCAACATTTCTGTGAACTTGTTCCTACTATACCCATCAGAAATTAATAGACCATAGCCATTCCTGGGCATTGCTAGAACATTAAATTTACCCAAAATAGCTTATCTGTTCTTATTGGATTATCTTTCCCCCTGCCATAATTGCTCTCTATCGCTAGTCCCCCTACATTCTACTTTACAAACCATTTGTTTTAAATTTTTCAATGTTCACATTAGTGGTAGCATATAATATTTCTCTTTTTCTGCCTGGCTTATTTCGCTCAGAATTATGTCTTCAGGGTTCATCCATGTTGTCATATGTTTCATGACATCGTTCCTTCTTACTGCCGCGTAGTATTCCATCGTGTGTATATACCACATTTTATTTATCCACTCATCTGTTGAAGGACATTTGGGTTGTTTCCATCTCTTGGCAATTGTGAATAATGCTGCTATGAACATTGGCGTCCAGATATCTGTTCCTGTCACTGCTTTCCGATCTTCTGGGTATATACTGAGATGTGCAATCGCTGGATCGAAGAGTAACTTTCTATCTAGTTTTCTAAGGAACTGCCAGACTGATTTCCAGAGTGGCTGAACCATTATACAGTCCCACCAACAATGAATAAGAGTTCCAGTTTCTCCACATCCCCTCCAGCATTTGTAGTTTCCTGTTTCTTTAATGGCAGCCAATCTAATTGGTGTGAGATGGTATCTCAGTGTGGTCTTAATTTGCATTTCTCTAATAGCTAGTGAAGCTGAGCATTTTTTCATGTGTTTCTTGGCCATTTGTATTTCCTCTTCAGAGAACTGTCTTTTCATATCTTTTGCACATTTTATAATTGGGCTGTCTGTACTATCATCATAGAGTTGTAGGATTTCTTTATATATGCAAGATATCAGTCTTTTGTCAGATACGTCATTTCCAAATTTTTTTTCCCATTGCGTTGGCTGCCTCTTCACCTTTTTGACAAATTCCTTTGAGGTACAGAAACTTCTAAGCTTGAGGAGTTCCCATTTATCTATTTTTTCTTCTGTTGCTTGTGCTTTGGGTGTAAAGTCTAGGAAGTGGCCGCCTAATACAAGGTCTTGAAGATGTTTCCCTACATTATCTTCTAGGAGTTTTATGGTACTTTCTTTTATATTGAGATCTTTGATCCATTTTGAGTTAATTTTTGTGTAGGGTGTGGGGTAGGGGTCCTCTTTCATTCTTTTGGATATGGATATCCAACTCTTCCACGCCATTTGTTGAAAAGACCATTATGACCCAGTTCAGTGACTTTGGGAGCCTTATCAAAGATCAGTCAGCCATAGATCTGGGGGTCTATCTCTGAATTCTCAATTTGCTTCCATTGATCAATATGTCTATCTTTGTGCCAGTACCATGCTGTTTTGACAACTGTGGCTTTATAATAAGCTTCAAAGTCAGGGAGTGGAAGTCCCCCACTTCATTTTTCTTTTTTAGAGACTCTTGAGCCATTCGAGGCCTCTTCCCTTTCCAAATAAATTTGATTACTAGCTTTTCCAAGTCTGCAAAGTTGGTTGTTGGAATTTTGATCGGGATTGCACTGAATCTGTAGATGAGTTTGCGTACAATTGTCATCTTAATGACATTTAGCCTTCCTATCCATGAACATGGAATATTTTTTTGCATCTTTTAAGGTCCCCTTCTATTTCTTTTAGTAGAGTTATATAGTTTTCTTTGTATAGGTCTTTTACATCTTTGGTTAACTTTATTCCTAGTTATTTGGTTTTTTTAGTTGCTGTTGAAAATGGTATCTTTTTCTTGAGTATCCCTTTAGTTTGTTCATTTCTAGCATATAGAAACATTACTGACTTATGTGCATTAATCTTGTCTCCCGCTACATTGGTAAATTTGTTTATTAGCTTTAGTAGCTGTATTGTCAATTTCTCCAGGTTTTCCAGATATAAGATCATATCATCTGCTAACAGTGATAGTTTTACTTCTTCCTTTCCAATTTGGATGCCTTTTGTTTCTTTGTCTTGCCAGATTTCCCTGGCTAGCAATTCCAGCACAATGTTGAATAATAGTGGTGATAGCAGGCATCCTTGTCTTGTTCCAGATATTAGAGAAAGCTTTCAGTCTCTCACCGTTGAGTACTATGCTGGTTGTGGGTTTTCATATATGCTCTTTATCATATTGAGCAAGTTTCCTTCAATTCCTACCTTTTGAAGTGTTTTTATCAAAAAGGATGTTGGATTTTGTCAAATGCTTTTTCTGCATCTATTGAGACGATCATTTGATTTTTCCCTTTTGATTTGTTAATGTGTTGTAATACATTGATTGATTTTCTTATGTTGAACCATCCTTGCATGCCTGGAATGAACCCCACTTGGTCATGGTGTATGATTTTTTAATATGTCTTTGGATTTGATTTGCAGGTACTTTGTTGAGAATTTTTGCGTCTATATTCATTAGGGAGATAGGCCGGTAGTTTCCCTTTTTTGTAGCATCTTTGCCTGGTTTTGGTATTAGATTGATGTTGGCGTCATAAAATGAGTTAGGTAGTGTTCCATTTTCTTTGCTGTTTTGAAAGAGTTTAAGTAAGATTGGTGTCAGTTCTTTCTGGAAAGTTTAATAGAATTCCCCTGTGAAGCCATCTGGCCCTGGCATTTATTTGTGGAAGCTTTTTGATGACTGACTGGATCTCTTTGCTTGTGATTGGTTGACTGAGGTCTTCTGTTTCTTCTCTGGTCAGTCTAGGTTGTTCATATGTTTCCAGGAAATTGTCCATTTCCTCTACATTATCCAGTTTGTTGCCACACAGTTGTTCATATTATCCTTATAATTTTTTAATTTCTTCAGTATCCGCAGTAATTCCACCTTTCTCATTCATTATTTTGTTTGTATGGGTCTTCTCTCTTTTTGATTTTGTCAGTCTAGCTAGGGGCTTGTCAATCTTGTTGATCTTCTCAAAGAACCAACTTTTGGTATTGTTTATCCTCTCTATTGTTCTTTTGTTCTCTATGTCATTTATTTCTGCTTTAATCCTTGTTATTTCTTTTCTTCTACTTGGTTTAGGATTGGTTTGCTGTTCATTTTCTAGCTTTTTCAGTTGATCCATTAGTTCTTTGTTTTTGCCTCTTTCTTCCTTTTTAATATATGTGTTTAGTGATATAAATTTCCCCCTCAGTACTGCTTTTGCTGCATCCCATATGTTTTAGTATGTTGTGTTCTCATTTTCATTCATCTCTATATATTTAGCAATTTCTCTTGCTATTTATTCTTTAACCCACTGATTGTTTAGGATTGTGTTGTTTAACCTCCAGGTATTTGTGAATTTTCTAAGTTTCTGATGGTTATTGGCTTCTAATTGTATTCCATTGTGGTCAGAGAATGCAGTTTGAATAATTTCAATTTTTTAAATTTATTGAGGCTTGTTTTATGTCCCAACATATGATCTATTCTGGAGAAAGTTCTATGAGCACTAGAGAAGTATGTGTACCCTGGTGATTTTGGATGTAATGTTCTGTATATGTCTGTTAAATCCAATTCATTTATCAGATTGTTTAGGTTTTCAATTTCCTTATTGGTCTTCTCTCTGGTTGATCTATCTATAGGAGAAAGTGATGTGTTGAAGTCTCTGACAATTATTGTGGAAACATCAATTGCTTCTTTAGTTTTGGAGTGTTTCTCTCATGTATTTTGTAGTATCTTTATTGGTTGCATAAACATTTATGATTGTTATTTCTTCTTGTTGAATTGCCCCTTTTATTAGTATGTAGTGGCCTTCTTTGTCTCTCATAAAATCCTTGCTTTTAAAGTCCATTATATCTGAGATTAATATTGCTACACTTGCTTTCTTTTGGCTGTAGCTTGAGTGAAATATTTTTTCCATCCTTTCAGTTTCAATTTCTTTGTGTCCCTGTGTCTAAGATGAGTCTCTTGTATGCAACATATTGATGGTTCATTTTTTTTTTACCCATTCTGTGAATCTATATCTTTTAATTGGGGGAGTTTAACCCATTTACATTCAACTTTATAACCATGAAGGCATTTCTTGAATCAGCCATCTTATCCTTTGGTTTATGTTTGTCATATATATTTTTTCCTCTCTCTATTAATATCCTTTAACATAGCCATACTGAATCTCTTTAGTACTGAATCTTTCTCC
Source organism: Choloepus didactylus (assembly GCF_015220235.1). Taxonomy (NCBI): domain Eukaryota; kingdom Metazoa; phylum Chordata; class Mammalia; order Pilosa; family Megalonychidae; genus Choloepus; species Choloepus didactylus. The sequence goes on along the minus strand of NC_051334.1, from coordinate 94,154,657 downwards.
ATGTGTCTCTCTCCTTTCTTTGTTTATCTGTCTGTAGGGCTCCCTTTAGTATCTCCAATAGGGCAGGTCTCTTGTTAGCATATTCTCTCAGCATTTGTTTGTCTGTGAAAAATTTAAGCTCCCCCTCAAATTTGAAGGAGAGTTTTGCTGGATAAAGTATTCTTGGTTGGAAATTTTTCTCACTCAGGATTTTAAATATGTCATGCCATTTCCTTCTCACCTCCATGGTGGCTGCTGAGTAGTCACTACTTAGTCTTATGCTGTTTCCTTTGTATGTGGTGGATTGCTTTTCTCTTGCTGCTCTCAGAACTTGCTCCTTCTCTTCCATATTTGACAGTGCGATCAGAATATGTCTTGGAGTGGATTTATTTGGATTTATTCTATTTGGAGTTCACTGGGCATTTATGATTTGTGTATTTATGGTGTTTAGAAAATTTGGAGTCTTCCCCAACAATTTCTTTGAATACTCTTCTTAGACCTTTACCCTTTTCTTCCCCTTCTGGAACACCAATGAGTCTTATATTTGGACATTTTATATTATCTATCATATCCCTGAGGTCCATTTCGATTTTTTGAGTTTTTTCCCCATTCTTTCTTTTGTTCTTTCATTTTCCATTCTGTCATCTTCCAGGTCACTGATTTGTTGTTCAACTTCCTCTAGTCTTTTACTATGAGTATCCAGAATCTTTTTAATTTGGTCAACAGTTTCTTTAATTTCCATAAGATCATCTTTTTTTTAATTTACTCTTGCAATTTCTTCTTTATGCTCTTCTAGGGTCTTCTTCATGTCCTTTATATACTGTGCCATGGTCTCATAATTCACCTTTAGTTATTTGATTAATTGCTCCAGGTACTGTGTATCCTCCAATCTTTTGATTTGGGTGCTTGGGCTTGGGTTATCCATATCGTCTGGTTTTTTAATATGCTTTAAAGTTTGCTGTTGTTTTTGGCCTCTTGGCATTTGGTTAACTTGATAGGGTTCTTTTAGGATTTGTAGACCAATTAAAATCCTTATCTCTCATTTGTCAGATCTCCAGCTTCATGGAGTACACTTTCTCTAACCAGCAGGTGGCATCCATGAGCCACCTAATCCCCTCAAGCCAGTTCTCCCCTGCTTTGTCTTTGTGGTAAGTGGGGGAGTGAGTCTTGTGGGGTCCAATTGGTGTACCAAGCTTGCTTGTGTAGTCGGTGTTGCCCACCCTGTATATGGGGCATGTGTCTGGGTGGTCAGGGATTGAGGGCAGCTCTAGCAATCAAATCTCCCTGGTGTTCCTGGAAATTTAAAACTGCTGCAATAGTCTAATCCTTCAGTTCAGTCCTGCCACAGGTTGTCTCTGCCTCTGACCCACAAGTCCTTTGTATTGGTGTATGGCCCCTGAGACTTGCAAGTGGGTCCTTCTTCCACGCCGTGCACCCCCAGGTCCTCTGTTGAGGGATAACTGTGCTATGTCACAGGTGAGTACTGTCCCCCCCAGGTGGTTCTGGGCTGCAGGGCTGTGTAGAGAGGCTCCCAGTCTGCTGAAAGGATGGCTGAATTGGGCATGTTAATTCACACTGCTCCACCTTCCAACTCTGGGACAACCAGCTGAGAGTGCAGGGAAGGCTAATATCTATGCCCGATTTTGTGGTGTGTGCATTTGTTATTGGAAGCACTTCCATCACACTGGGTTGTCTGGGGCAGCTCTGGGCTATGGGGCCTGCGATGGGCAGGAGTGTTCCCTGTCCACCAGGATGATGGCTGTAAGAGGACATCCCCCTTTTCTTGGGAAGTTGTGGTGTTTAGTGAATTTTCTCAGCCACTGGACTTATTGCCTTTTGTCTCAGAGCTGTCTTAATTCTGTTCTTGTCTTGACCTGCCCAAATTGCAAGTCTTTGAGGCTTTCTGTATTGGGTTTCTTAGAGTAATTGTTTTAGAAAAAGAGAAAAAGATTTAAAAAAGGCCCTCCTTGCATATCTAATGGGTTATTGAAATGTTAAGAGACAAAGCAATTAGGGCCATTAAGGAAAGGTCCAGAAGGCAGAGAAACTGGTTTTTATTCTGGATTTGCATATGAGCCTGACTCTGTCTGAGTTCTGCCCTTCCACTTTCTATGTTCCGCAGAACTCCAAAAAGCCTCTGATTTTATTTTTGTTTTTTTTTCTTGCTGTTTTTGCTATCCCTAGCTCCTCTCCACCACGCTGGCTGCTTCCAGATTCTCCAGTATCTGATCTCAGTCTATCTATGATTGGAATTTGGATCAGTAGAATGAGTTTCTGATATGGCTGCAACTGCAGTTCTCCCTCCTTGTTCCCAGCACTGATGGCCCCTCCTCCTATGAGACTGAGCCTGGCAGGGAAGGACGTGGGTTCCCTGGCCACAACAACTTACAGATTTTGCTGATCTCAGCAGTTCCACGTGTTCATGAGTGTTGTATGAAGTATGCGCAAAGTCAAATTGCTCTGTGATGTCTGGTCCATGCAGTACATGGCTTTCTACCTGCTTCCCTGGAGGAGTAACTAAAACATACACCTCATCACTCTGCCATCTTGCCCCACCCCTCCCTTGATTGGCTTTTATAAAAGGGGGTTTATTTGGTTACACAGTTACAGTCTTAAGGCCATAAAGTGTCCAAGGTAACACATCAGCAATCAGATACCTTCACTGGAGGATGGCCAACGGTGTCTGGAAAACCTCTGTTAGCTGGGAAGGCACATGGCTGGTGTCTGCTCCAAGGTTCTGGTTTCAAAATGGCTTTCTTCCAGGATGTTCCTCTCTAGGCTGCAGTTCCTCAGAATGTCACTCTTAATTGCACTTGGGGTATTTGTCCTCTCTTAGCTTCTCTGGAGCAAGAGTCTGCTTTCAATGGCTGTTTTCAAACAGTCTCTCATCTGCAGCTCCTGTGCATTCTTCAAAGTGTCCTTTTTGGCTGTGCTAGCTTGCTCCTTCTGTCTGAGCTTATATAATGCTCCAGTAATTTAATTCAGACCCAGCCTGAATGGGTGGGCCAACACCTCCATGGAAATTACTCAGTCAGAGTCATCACCCACAGTTGGGTGGGACACATCTCCATGGAAACACTCAAAGAATTACAATCTAATTAACACTGATAGGTCTGCCCATACAAGATTACATCAAAGAAGTGTTTGGGGGGACATAATACATTCAAACTAGCACAGACACTATCATTATCTTCATTGTACACCTAAGGATACCTACTCCCACAATAAAAGCTAAGACACTTGGCCAGATTCACATAACTAGGAGGTGGCAGTGCTACAATTTGAACTCAGCCAATCTGGCTCCAGGGGCCATGCTCCCAACTATTATATTATGCAATTCTTGATAGCAGTTGGGAAAATAAATGTTGACTTAAAAGGATGCAAAATGAGATTTCAACTAGAAAATTTTTTCAGGCCATTTTCTTTTCATGTGATTCTAAAATTTATGTACAAAAGTCCAGTTATTTCTATAATGTCTTCCTTTCCACAAAGTTAAATACAAGTAAACATAATTAAATCATTTTTGTTGTTTTACGTTTTCAAATATACCTTAATGTGAACACAGTTAAATCTCACAAGGGACTTGATTGGTCCTGGGAAGATCTCCATCCATCCATTTGTAAATAGCCACATCCTTGTGTGGAGAAGAGGTTTACTCTTTAGACATGGTTGTACTACCTATTTGCAACTGATCTGTTGTCCGAAAAGAGGCTACAATGTATCATGTGTAATGCTTGAAAGTCACATGAGTTTAACCTCTTTTTAAATGCTATTGGTCTTTGCTTTTCATGACATAAAAATGTATTTGCAACTAAATTAAATCCTCTCAATCAAAGGATGCACAAAGCTCTCTTGCCCTCTTGTGCTTAGGTAATGCTGAATCCCTGATGTCTGAGTTTGATGACAGATGAAATTGCTTAATTCATAGTGATTTCATACACACACAATTCATAGTTTCTATTTCACCATGCACTATTCTTTCTGGAGATACTTAAAGCAAACTGTAGTCTATTGCACTTCTCCAAGTTGCCTTTAGGTTCACATTTACTTGTAACTATTTCACAGGAGAAGCGAGCAGATTAAAGTCAAGTAGTGATAATTATGATCTCTCTGGCTGGTTGCACCTACACTCACACAGTGAAGTAAATAATTGAGACAACTATCAAGATAATTCAAGGCAAAAAAAAATTTTTGCTTCAATTATCTGGCTATTTCAGATGAATGCTTTGAACTGAATTATCCACATAATTGCTTCAATTTTCACTTTACTTTGCCTGGGGTGCCCTCAATTTGCTAGGGTGTTGGGTTGATGAGTATATGTCCTCAAATCTATAGTTTACCCCTTATATTTAATGCATTTTAATGCTAACCTGGCTTTTTAAAAATCCAGTCCTCAGTAGGAATGCATATATGTAGTTCCTCAATGTTGTTTCAAACTTGTAGATGTGAATTCCTTTGTGATCTTGAAAAATTAATGGCATGTCTTACAATCCTATGGAAAGTTTAATAATCTTATAGTGCCTATCCACCTCTGACATTCTGTGAATCATTTTATCTCATAAGAGTAGACTTACAGGAGTCTGGACAAACTGTAAAGCTTACTGTCCACCACTTCTTTCTGTACAGCCAATACCAAAGCTAATGATGACAGACACTGACAGTCTATAGCTGGACCCCTCAACTCCAGAGCTGCAGTCCCAGGAATAGTCTCCCCTTTGCTATAGAACTCTTCTGGCTCCTACCATGCTCTGCAAAATTTGGCTAGAAAAGCACCATCATTTTCAAGAGAAAAATTATTCCATGTATTTTTGCATGCATATGAGTGCTGCTGTTGCTCCTGCCAAACATTTCCTCTCCAGAACAGTGACCATTAACAGGCAAGGGAAACTGAGAGGGATGTGAAAGGTATAAGAGTCTAGAGGAGTTGCCTGGGGGTGCTAAATGCTTAAGTGAAACTGTCAAACTGATTTTCAAAGGGCTTTGTTTCAGAGACCTGTTAATAAGTTGAATTCGTTTTCCATACCAGTTACTTTGAGTCCAAGTTTCTACAGTAGCCTGCTGTTAGCCTCTCATGTAAACACTCTCAACTGTTTATGGAACTCTTCTTATGGAGCCAAGTAGACTCAATAGGTGAGCTAGGTTTTACTTGCAAATAGAAGAATGTATTGGTAAATTGTTTGTTCTCATCTAGAAAAGGTAGTCATCAAACCAATTCTGTCTCCCTAACTTTAGCTTGTCCATATGACATACAAATGAACCCAGTGAGGAGTTTTAATAATACTGATAGAATTTCCCAAACCATATCTGTAAGTACCATCTTTAACCATCTTTGAACCATTTGAATATGGAGGTGAAATTGGTGGGATATCTCCAGACTACATTCAAGTGGTTTATGATATTCAGTCTAGAAGGATAGTTGAATATATGGACACATTTTCTGAAATCACAAGTGTGGGAATGCACAAGTCCAAATACCATAGGGCAGGCTGCAAGCTAGCAACTACAATGAAGGTTTCAATGGATTCCCCAGGAGAAGCTGGCTGGCTGAAGTAGAAATGAAAGTTCTCTCTTCTCACAGCTGAAGTTATCACTTCTTTTAAAGCCTTCAACTGATTGGGTTAAATGTCTCTCACTGCTGAAGACACTCTCTTTTATTAATTGTAGATGTAATCAGCCATAGATGCAATCAACTTACAAATGATTTAAGTCCATGAAATGTCCCTATGGTAAAAGGCCAGTGCTCACTTGACCAGAAACTGGGCACCATTATCTGGCCAAGTTGACACATGAACTTAACCATATCAGTGGCATTTAGTGTATTTCCTCAGAGCTCAACATCTTGCAAAGAATCATTAATAGCATAGTAAAATTGCTGGTCAAAGATATGAGCCAATATCTTAAAAGATCGACATGACTACAGAATGGATTATGATCAAAAAGTGGGATTAGTAATTTTCCTTCAGGGAAATGTAAAATTTATCAATTTTCTTTTTAGAATTGTCACTGAAAGCAGTTATGTATTGGTAGATTTTACATGCTGAACTTCAGCAGCAGGGGCATATGACCATGGGCATATGACCAGTTAGATAAACAGGTCACCAGTTAACAAGGGAGCATTGCACTTGTGGTTTAATGCTCTGCAGTCACCATCTTGAAATACTTAGCAATTTTATCTTTAACTTCTGTTTTGTACCTGAAGTCCAATGCAACAATGGAGCATGTGATGGGGGCTTAAACCCTGGCTTCATGTGCAATCCTCCCACTGCTTCTCTGCCTCCCCAGAACAGATTCTTTTGTACCCTAAGCTGCCCAGCAACATTTGCTGCCCTCTGCACTAGTGGAAAGGATTGAGACCTCTGTCTCAGGTGGGATATAGTGGCAGACATCCTGGTCCTGAACTGGCAGTGTCATGGCAGGTACAGCAAGTGTCTCAGTGGGAGTGAGCCCCTTGCCTATTAATCACCTCCAATTTATCAATGAGTCCTGATGTGGAATCAACTTTGGAGATCATATGTCTACCATGATTTGGAGCAATGGGCTGTGGAAAGGAACCATGCCTTATTTAACTTCCTTCCTCCTTCTGGAAAGGCACAAACTTTCAGTCCACTGGCTGGTGGAAGGGGAATCTAGCAGCCAGTGGGCACACACCAGGTTGAGAGGCAGGCCCTGGGTGCCTATGAGGGTTTGTTCTTGCCCCCACCAATGTTGTCATCCAAGAGAGAATGCAATATTAGATAGCAAATACAAAACACCAGGACAGGTTGAGAGAAAAACCATGGAAGAAAAGAAAAAGCTTTAACAATACATTTTTCTGACTATTTGAACAAAGGGTACCACATTTTCATTTTGTGCTGTATCCCTCAAATTATGCAGCCAGTCCTTCTTGGGAAGGAGTCAACCATCCAATTCTAGGTGGCACTCCAAGTGGTCAACTGGCAAGTCATGGCTGTATTAATAAGTTTCCTAAATTGAGCATAAAATGGTGGCCCAAATCTTAACTAGGAAATCTGAATTTGAGACTTTGCTAACCAGTTAGCTCTATGACTGTGAAAAGGTCTCACTCTTCTGACTTCCATTTCCTCACTAGTAAAATAAGAGTGTTATTTTCTGCATTTTCCAAGTGCCTCCCAGTGCTACCATTCACGTTTCTGTGAACATTTTACTGGAAATAATTTCTGCTTTAGGAACCAGAGCACAGTATAGTAATTTTATTCTCTCTCTGTCAGTGGTTCTTAATGAAGAACAATCTCTCCAGGGTACATTTGACAATAGCTGGAGATTATTTTGGTTGTCACAACATGGGGTAGGGATGAGATGCTGCTGAAATCTAGTGGGTAGAGTTCAGAGATTCTGTTAAACATCCTACAATGCACAAGGAACCTCCCCTAACCACTTAACAAGGAATTATCTGACCCAAGAGTTCAATAGATCAGAGATTGAGAAACTCTGGTCTGTATGAAGTACATACTACCTCTTTGGATTCATTTTTCCCTATCAATGAATTGAGACCTAATAACATTAGAATCAAGATTTGGTAACTAAGTCAAAGCACTAAATGTGCTGACTAAAGTTGCTGTTGGATTCCAGTGTCTGGAAACAAGGACTTCTAGCTCTTGTAATGTTTTGTTTGCCAATATAGGAAGAAAATGATGAAGTGTTGTGTGCAGAAAGAAACAGAGACTATACTAGGAGCATCCTGATTGAATTCCAGACTCTGATTGCAGTGGTTACTGAAATCCAGCTGCATTTCCTATGAATCACAAAAAATGATAGGGGCCATGCTTGGATTTCATGCTTGCCCTAGGCCAAACAACTATGGTCAGGGGTTGAAATACACATTGTACTCACAAGCCACCTCTCTTACTCATTATGTGGATGCAGTTGGGTGGGGTAGCAATTTCCAGAAGGAGGACATTTACAGAGATGGTGAGATGTATACTAGAAAAAGATGTCCACAAGACATGACTGAGTCTTAATCATTCCCATGACCTCATCCAATACCTTTGGAAATTAAATGTCATGCTTCACATTTATAGAGTGCTATGTGCCAAACAGTGATCACAGAATGTCTCACCTAAAATTCACATCAGTCTTATGAGGAATGTATTGTTGTTTACCACAGACTGTACAGAGGAAGAAATTGAGGTAAAAATAATAATTTCCTCAAGGTAATATATAAATGTAAGAGAGAGCCAAGATTCAAACAAATACTCTGACTACACTACACTATACTGCATCATACATATTGGTGAAATAGGTACAAGCCCAACTTTATGGCTCTTACAAGAACTCTGGGCTAAGAGTTTTATGCTATCTGGTTGCCATCTAGAAATTATTAAGACATTTATCCTCAACTCTGTACCTTCTAGGTGAGGTCTGATGGGAAAATGGAGCATTTGCCAGTTGCTTAGAACCTCATGCTTCCACCCCGACTTCCCATGACAATCTGTACCTGAGGAAGTGTGACATTAAATAGAAAAAAATATCATGACAGGTAGAGATAGAAAAGTGGAAGAATTGAAAAAGTTATTTTATTATATTTAAAAGCACTTATTTTCCTGCATTTTGAATAAGGGAACCTGAAGTATTTTTTTTTTTTTTTGCACTAGGTTCTACAAATTATGTAACCAGCCCTGAATAGTTGCCAAGAATATGGTCTTAGGTAAAATAAAGATTTTGTGGTCTAACACTAACTGCCTGTTAGGGAGAATATCACAGCCTGTCACCTAGACATCTCAAAACACACTAGAGACATAAACAACACATCTGAAGAGGCAGAAAAAAGAATTAGAAAAATAGAAGATAGGACAATCAAAATCTGACAGATACAAGAAGAGACAGAGAAATTTATGGAAAAAAATGAGCAGAGTGTCACGGAGTTAAATGACAGCATAGAACATAGAAACATACACACCATGGGTGTCCCAGAAGGAGAAGAGAAGGGAAAATGGGCTGCAAGAATATTTGAGAAACTAATGGCAAAAAATTTCCTAACTCTTACAAAAGACATAAATATACATGTCCAGGAAGCACAACATACTATAAACAAAAGAATCCTAATAAACCTACTCTGAGACACATACTAATGAGAATGTCAGATGCCAAAGATAGAGAATCCAGAAAGTGGCACAAGAAAAGCAATTTGCCACATACAAAGGAACTGTTATAAGAGTAAGTACTGATTTCTCATCAGAAACCACGAAGGTGAGAAGGGAGTGATATAATATATTTAAGGTACTGAAAGACAAAAAAAAAAAAGTCATCTGAGAAGTCTTTATTCTCAAAAAACTGGACTTCAAAAAAGGAGAGTTTAAAATATTCACCAATAAATAGAAACTGAGAAAGTTGGTTAACAAGAGGTCCGCCCTACAAGAAATACTAAAGGGAAATCTGAAGGGTAAAATGGAAAGACAGGTGAGAGAGACTTGGAGGAGAGCATAGAATGAAGATTATCAGTAAGAGTAACTAAAAGGGTAAAAAGAGAGACAAGAGTAAGATATGATATATGAAAAACAAAGGATAAAATGGTTGACATAAGTACTGTCTTCAGAATGATAGCATTGAATGTTAATGGATTAAACTAACAAATCAAAAGATATATATTGGCAAAACTGATTTAAAAAGTAGGATCCATCCATATACTGTCTACAAGAGACTCACCTTAGACCCAAGGACACAAACAAGTTGAAAGTGAAAGGTAGGAAAAAGATATTCCACAAAATATAAACCAAAAAATATCTCAGGTAGCAATGCTAATATTGAAAAACAGTAGATTTAAGTGCAAAACTCTTATAATAGAAAAAGGGCAGTATTTATTAATAAAAGGGTGAATCCACCAAAAACAAATAATAATCATAAATATATATGTACCTAATGAGTATGCCTCAAAATACATGAGACAAACACTGGCAAAATGGAAGAGAGAAATAGACATATCTATGATAATTGAAGACTACAGTACACCACTGTAACCAATACATAGAAGAACATCTAGACAGAGGATCAATAAGGAAGCAGAGAACTTGAATATTATGATAAGTAAACCAGAATTGAAATGTAAAGAACATTCCATCCCCAAACTGTGAGATAAGCATTCTTCTAAAGTGTGTATGGATCATTCTCCAGCATAGACCTTATATTGAGTCACAAAACAAGTCTCAATAAATTCTAAATGTTTGGAATTATGCAAAGCATTTTATCTGACCCAATGGAATGAAACTGGAAATCAATAACAGGTGAAGAATTGGAAAATTTACAAATATATGTAGATCAAACTACACATTCCTAAACAATCAGTGAATCAAAGAAGAAACTTCAAGAGAAATAAGAAAAATATCTTAAGACAAATGAAAATGGAACACAGCATATCAAAATTTATGGGATAAAGAAGAAAGATGGTGGCATAGAGAGTTGTAGGGTTAATTCATCCACCAGGCCACCTAGTAAATACCCAGGAACTGTCAGAAACAACTGTTTTGGAGAATTCAGAGACCAAACACAGATCATACACCAGCCAGGAATGAGTAGAAGAGTAGGACTGATAAATTTCACCAAATAGCTGTACGTAAATCCTTCCACACTGAGGAGGCTGGTGCCCCTCCCCCACCAGCATGGCAGGCCGACTTGGTATGACTTCCTGGTGGGAAACAGAAGCCCTTTCTCTTAGTAGCAAGGAAGGGGAACTCAACTAGGCATGAATTGAAGACTTGGTTAATGAATTTGGGCTGCTGAATACCAGTTCTAAGCACAGATGTATTTACAAAATAATCAGGAAAGAAACTGGGCAGGGAAGAAGCAGTGTTGAAGGAAACCACAGAGGCTTCTGGAGTTGGCTGAGCTTAGAGTACTGGAAAAGAACTTTGCCCCAAGAAAAGGGGCACATACAGGCAGGTACCAATTTTCAGGTCTTGATTGGTGAACCCATGGTGGTGGGGTCCAGCTCTAAAAACAACTACTTTTTTAAAAATAGATGCTGTCATTGCCTTTCATTATTTATGCAATTTTATTGAGATATCTTCATATAACATACAATTATCCAAAGTATACAATCAGATGTTCATAGTATCATCATATAGTTTTCCATTCCAATCGTCCACAATTTCTGAACATTGTTATCACTCAAAAATAAAAATAAAAATAAAAGGAAAAAAGAACACTCAAAAAAACCCATAACCCTCCTTCCTCCCTGTTATTCATTTACTTTTTGTCACCATTTTTCTACTCAGCTGTCCATACACTGGATAAAGGGAGGTGAGCCAAAAATTTCACAATCACATGATCACACCGTATGAGATATATAGTTATATGATTGTCTTCAAGAATCAAGGACACTGGATTGCAGTACAACAATTTCAGGCATTTCCTTCTAGCTGTTCTAATACACTAAAATCTAAAAACAAACATCTATATAATGCATAAGAATAATCTACAGAATGACCTCGCAACTCCATTTGAAATCTCTCAGCCACTGAATTTTGCTTCATTTTTCTTCCCCCTTTTGGTCCAGACGGCTTTCTCAATCCTATGATGCCAGGTTCAGGCTAAACCCCAAATCATGTCCACACATTTCCAGGAAGGCTGACACCCCTGGGAGTCATGTCCCACAAAGGGGGGAGGAAAGTAATTCCTCCTGCTGAATTGGTTTGCAGAGAGGTCACATATGAGCAGCAAAAGAGGTTCTCTGGGGGTGACTCTCAGGCAAAATTAAAAGTAGGATTAGTCTCCCCTTTGAAGGAACAAGCTTCATAAGGGCAAGCCCCAAGAATTAGGACTCAGTCTACTAAACCAGTAGTCACAAATTCTTGTGAAATTATCAGGAATTCCTCAGCTAGAGAAGTTTAATATTTCCCCCTTTTCCCCCAGCCCCTCAAGGGGACCATGCAAAAACATTTTTGTTCTCTGCCCAAATTACTCTGTGATGTATCAGGACTTCACACTAACCTGTAAAAACCAACAAGATCTCACTCCCTATTCAAGATTCCATGTAATTAGGGTGTTTGAATAAGCTGCCATACAAGTTAAGTTATTTAGTTTGCTACAGAAAAAAATAGATTTTGCACCAAATAAACATCTGTTCCTTTGGTCTCACAGAGAAGTTGAAGTTTTTACAACACAGTCAATATCATTCTTTACAATTTACTCTAATTTTCCTTAGTCCTTACAAAGTCCATTTTGTTCAAATCTCTAATTTAGGTCTGATCTATTTTTCAGCTTCTCGAAGAGTTGCTGTATGGCATAATGCTAACAATACATAGCAGCTGAATTCTGGCTCTGAATCTCAGGTGTCACACAGATAACCAGTTCTGGGGTGTGCCCATTTGAATGTATTATGTCCCAGAAAAAGCCATATTCTTTAATGTAATCTTTTTTTTATATTTTATTTTGAAATAAATTCCAAGTTACAGGAACAGTTGCAAAAACAATACAAAACCCATACACAGAACACCAGCATACTCCGACCCCCTCCCCCGATACCCCGATCCACCAACTTTAACATCCTGTCACACCACCATTTCTTTCTTTCCCTCCCTCTCTCCCTCCCTATCATCCATCATCTATTGCTTTGTCTTCTGAACATATTAAAGCAGGCTGCACAGATCCTTGAACAAACAGTATAATTCACATATACATTTCCCATGAACAAGAACATTCTTTTATGCATTCCTATTAAGCACAGCTAAGAAGTTCAAGAAATTCAACATTGATGCAAAGCTTACATTCTATATTTACTTTTTTTTTTCCTTATGTCCCAACTGTGCCCTTTGAGTCTCCTCTCTTCCATCCTCAGATCTCATCCAGGATCATCCTTGGCATTTAATTGTCATTGCCTATTTAAACTTTTTCTTTTTTTTCTTGATTGTGGAAACATATATACAGCCTAAATCTTCCCATTCCAACCCCTCCCTAGCATTCCATTAGTGGGATTAATCACATTTAGAATGTTGTAATGCTATCATCTTCCCATCATCTATTACTAGAAATTTCCCTTCATCCCAAACAGGAACCCTACACTCATTTCTTAACTCCCCATTGCCACTTCCACCACTTCTTGTAACCCATACTCTACTTTTCATCTCTATGGTCATATTCTCTGATAATTTCTTTGTGTTTACTGTGGGGCTTAAATTTAACCTCTTAAATGTATAAAAATCTTGTTTTTCTTTGATACCAAATTAACTTCAATAGGACACATAAACTATGTTCCTATACTCCTCCATTACCCCACCTTTATGTAGTTCTTGTCAGAAATTACATATTATACATTGAGTCCAAAGCTAGTGATTTGTCATTAGAGTTTATGTATTTTATATCCTGTAGGAAGTAAATAGTGGAATTACAAATCAATAATTATTGACTTCTATTTGTATTCTATTGTGGTCAGAGAATGTGCTTTGAATATATTCAATTTTTTTTTAATTTGTTGAGGCGTGTTTTATGTCCCAGAGTATGGTTTATTCTGGAGAAAGATCCGTGATCACTAGAGAAAAATGTGTGTCCTGGTGATTTGGGATGTAATGTTCTATATATGTCTGTCAAATTTTTCTATATCTCTCTCTCCTTTCTTTGTTTCTCTGTTGGTAGGGTCTTCTTTAGTATCTGAAGTAGGGCAGGTCTTTTATTAGCAAAATCTCTCAGCATTTGTTTGTCTGTGAAAAATTTAAGCTCTCCCTCAAATTTGAAGGAGAGTTTTGCTGGATAAAGTATTCTTGGTTGGAAATTTTTCTCTCTCAGAATTTTAAATATGTCATGCCACTGCCTTCTCAACTCCATGGTGGCTGCTGAGTAGTCACTACTTAGTATTATGTTGTTTCCTTTGTATGTGGTGAATTGCTTTTCTCCTGCTGCTTTCAGAACTTGCTCCTTCTCTTCAGTATTTGACAGTCTGATCAGAATATGTCTTGGAGTGGGTTTATTTGGATTTATTCTATTTGGAGTTCACTGGGCATTTATGCTTTGTTTATTTATATTGTGTAGAAGGTTTGGGAAGTTTTCTCCAAAAATTTCTTTGCATACTCTTTCAAGACCGTTACCCTTCCCTTCCCCTCCTGGGACACCAATAAGTCTTAAATTTGGGTGTTTTATTTTATCTATTGTATCCCTGAGATCCATTTTGATTTTTTCAATTTTTTCCCCATTCTTTCTTTTGTTCTTTCATTTTCCATTATGTGGTCATCGAGGATGCTGAGTCATTGTTCAGCTTCCTCTAATCTTGTATTATGAGTATCCAGAGTCTTTTTAATTTGGCCAACAGTTTCTTTTATTTCCATAAGATCTTCTATTTTTTATTTACTCTTGCAGTTTCTTCTTTATGCTCTTCTAGGGTCTTCTTTGTGTCCTTTATGTCCTGTGCCTTGCTCTCATTGTTTGATTTTAGGCCTTTGATTAATTATGCCAAGTACTGTGTCTCTTCTGATCTTTTAATTTGGGTGTTTGGGTTTGGATTATCCATATCATCTGGTTTTATCATATGCTTTTGGGTTTTTTATTGTTTTTGTTCTCTAGGCATTTGCTTTACTTGATAGGGTTCTTTCTGGGTATAACACCAATATCTAACTTTTCAGATCTACAGCTTGGTGGCATATGCTTTCTCTAACTAGCCAGCAGATGGCATCCATGGGTCACCTATTCCCCTCAAGTCAGTTCTCCCTAACTTTGTCTTTGTGGTGTGTGGGGATCTGATTCTTGTGGGGTTCAATTTTTGCCCTGAGTTTGGGTGTGTTGTTGGTGCTGTCTGCCCTGAATGTGGGGCATGTGTCTGGGTGGTTAGGGAGACAGGGCAGCATTAATAATCAAACCTCCCAGGTGTTCCTGGAAATTTAAGGCTGTCACAAGAGTCTAAGCCTTCATTTCAGTCTTGCCACAGATTGTCTCTACTGCTGACCCACAAGTCCTTGGTATTGGTGCAGGGTCCCTGGGATTTCCAAGCAAGTACCCCTTCCCAGCTGTGCTCTTCCAGGACCTCTGATGAGGGAAAGCTGTGCCACATCACTAGTGCACACTGGCCTCCAGGGAAGCCCTGGGCTGCTGGGCCATGCAGGTGTGTTCCCAGCCTGCTATAAAGATGGTTGAATGGGACATATTAATGTCCCCCTTTTTGCACTGCTCCACCTTCCCAGCTCTGGGACAATTAGCTGTGTGTGCACTAAAGGCCGCTGTCTATGGCCTATATTGTGGCATGTGCATGGCACTGTGGGAAACACTCTTGGTGTGGCTCTGGGCTATGGCTCCATCCCCAGGCAGTAGTGTCTCCAGCCCACTGGGGAGATATGTGCAAGGGTCATGGTTTCTTTCTCCTTTGGGCTCCCCTCTATCCCCCTGGCCCTGAGACAATCTGGAGCAGGTGTGGGGAGGGCTATCCTCCATGCCAGACACCAAGGCATTGGCTACAGCCTGCTCCTGCAGTGCTTCACTGCATGGTTCTCACTGCCGTATCTGCAGCCACGCCAGTTTTTTTTTTTAAGAGCTAGTCTGTCTCCAAAAGCCAACCTGTGGTTTTCCCACACTGCAGCCTGGCCAGTGGACTTTCTGCTGGTTTACTCATTTGTTTCAGAATGCAGACTCCCAGTTTCACCAAATGCAAGGTTCCTGTGGATTTAGCAGACATTGTCCTTCCGGTGCATTGCTGAAACTTGTGTTCTGGGTCACTTTCTGACTTTTATCTAGTATTTTTCACAGAGATTTTTTTTTTTTTGCCCTGTCTCACCTAGCCACTATCTTAGGTTCTCCCTTTGATGTAATCTTATGTGGGCAGACCTATCAATGTTAATTAGATTGTAATTCTTTGAGCATTTCCATGGAGATACACCCCACCCAACTGTGGGTGATGACTCTGATTGGATAATTTCCATGGAGGTGTTGGCCTGCCCATTCAGAGTGTGTCTGAATTAAATTACTGCAGCACTATATAAGATCAGACAGAAGAAGCAAGCTTGCTACAGCCAAGAGGGACACTTTAAAGCAAGCACAGGAGCTGCAGATGAGAGACTGAAGACAGCCATTGAAAGCAGACTCTTGCTCCAGAGAAGCTAAGAGAGGACAATCACCCCAAGTGCAACCAGGAGTGACATTTTTGAGGAACTGCAGCCTAGAGAAGAACATCCTTGGAGAAAGCCATTTTGAAGCCAGAACTCTGGAACAGCCACCAGCCACATGCCTTCCCAGCTAACAGAGGTTTTCCAGACATCACTGGCCATCCTCCAGTGAAGGTACCTGATTGTTGATGCATTACCTTGGACACTTTATGGCCTTAAGACTGTAACTTTGTAACCAAATAAACCCCCTTTATAAAAGCCAATCCACTTCTCATGCTTTGTATTCTGGCAGCATTAGCATACTAGAACACAGGGACACACCAGGTTATACACAAACAACTCAGAATCTCATAATTTAGAAATTACCATAGCAACTCATGAATATATATGACTTTTGTAAGAGCTTACAATTTCAGCAACTTTACAATAAGCCTTACCCTGATAACTTATGCTATCATATTCAGAGTTTGCCCATTATAATTATTCAATAATAGAGAGGAATTATAATCATTGCCTTTTCAATTTTAGCTTACTTCACTCTACGTACTGTCCTCAAGGTCCATTCACCTAATTGCATAGCTCACAATTTCATTCCTTCCTGCCACTGTTCAATATTCCATTGTATGTATACACCAGAGTTCATCATTCTGCTTATCAGTCAATGTACCCTTAGCACATCTCCATCCCTTGAAAAACATGAATACTGCTGCCATAAGCACCAGGGTGAAAATGTCAATTCATTTCCTTGCTGTCAGTGCTTCCAAGTGTATACCCTATAAAATTGTTGCTGGACCATATGGCAACCCCATACTTAGCTTCCTGTGGAACCACTACACTGTGCTCCAGATAGGCTGCACCATTCTACTTCCCTACCAACACTGAATAGGCACAACCCTCCCTCCACATATTCTCCAGCCCTTGCATCTCTGATTATTATTTAAACACAATTTTATTCACACACCGTACCATCTATCCTTTGTAAACCATCAGTGACTCCCAGTATAATTACATAGTTATGATTAACCACAGCAATCTATATGAAAACATTTCCATTTCTTCTGCAATTAAAGAGAAAGTGGAGAGAAAAAAATGAAAACTCAAAAATAAAAGGTAAAAGAAAAAGAAAATGAAAAGTTCAGACAACAGAAACACCAAGAATCTCATACCACACCCTTATATCCCCCTCTTATAGACATTTAGCTTTGGTATATTGCCTTTGTTACAATTAATGGAAGAATATTCCAATGTCACTGTTAACTATATACTCTAATTTGCATTAATTATATTTCTCCCATACCACCAATTTAAACAGATTTTAGTGTTGACATTTATTTGTTCTCCCTCATGTGAAAACATTCTTATATTTGTACATTTAATTCCCATCATGGACAACTTTAGCCCTCTTTCCTTCTGGTATCATTCATGCCTCTAGACTTCCTCTTTCAACTGTACTCACACTCATCTTTGTTCAGAGTACTTACAATATTGTGCTACCATCACTCAATATTGTCATCCATTTCTGGATCTATACAGTCAATCCAGCTGAACATTCTATGCTCCTTCAGCATCAAATTCCTGATCTCTACCCTCTTTCTTTCTCCTTATAACCTGTGTTCTCAACTTTACCTCTCAGTGTTCACTCATTAATGTTAGTTCCATTAGTGAAACCATGCAGTAATTGTCCTTCTGGTTCTGGCTAATTTCACTCAACATGTATGCTGTCTATGATTTTGTCATTTGGATTTCATGTCATATATTATTTAAATTCTATTTTTTCACTCTATATTTTTATCCTTAATGATAGTCTTCATTTCTATAATCTTCTCCAAACCTCTCTCCTGTTTTTTCCTATCTGCCTGTAGTGCTTCCTTCAGTATTTTTCTTGTAAAGCAGTTATTTGTTCATAAAGTCTCTCCATATTTGTTTGTCAGAAAATATTTTAAACTCTCTCATTTTTTTGAAGGATGGTTTGCTGAATATAGAAATCTTGTTTTGGGGTTTTTCCTTTTCAATATCTTAAATATATCATACCACTGCCTTCTCAACTCAATGGTTTCTACTGAAAAATCTTCACATAGTCTTATCAAGCTTCCTTCATATGTGATGGACTGATTGATTTTCTTTTGCTGATTTCAGACTTCTCTCTTTGTCTTTGACAATTTGATAATCTGATTATTAAGTGTCTTTGAGTACGTAGGTCTATTTGGATCTATTCTGTTTGGGGTATGCTGTGCTTCTTGGATGTGTAATTTTCTTTCATAAGTGATGGGATGTTTTCAGTGATTGTTTCCTCCATTATTCTTCTGGTCCCTTTTCTGCTCTCCTGTCTTCTGGGACACCCATGAAATGTATATCCATACACTTCATGTTATCATTCAATTTCCTGAAACCCTGCTCATATTTTTTCATTCTTTTCCTGTCTATTCTTTTGTGTGTAAGATTTCAGATATACTGTCCTCTAGTTCATGAATCCTTTCTTCTGCCTCTTCATATCTGCTGTTGTATTTCTCCATTGTGTTTTTCATAATTCTGCTAATTGTTTTTCAAACTCTCAAGTTCTTCCTTATGTATGTCCAATGTCTTCTTTAATTCCTTCATCTCTTTTGCCATATCTTCCTTTAATTTATTGATTTGATTTTTGAATTGATTTATCATAAGTGTTTGAATGTCTTTAGTTTTTTCAATTCCTGTATCACATTTCAAGTGTAAGTTTGTCCCTTTGACTGGGCCATATCCTTGTTTTTCCTAGTATGATTCATAATTTTTAATTGTCTAGGCATCTGTTTTCCTTGGTTACCCCAATCAGATTTTCCAAAACCAGAGGGGCTCACATATCAGAAGGAGGATGTAATCAGTATCAAGTTTCCCTAAGGAGGAGACATAGCAGATGGTCAGACTCTCCTGTGAGGCCTCTAGTCTCTGTGCTTTTCCTATCCTGCATAGCAGGTGGTAATTTTCAGCCCACAGCTCCCCACCACCATAAAGAGTTGTGGTGCCTTTAATTATCAGCAGACTCTGTCCCTGCCAGGTGCCATGGGTGAGTCAGAAGTCAAGCCTAAGCTGTTTCTGTTTTTTCCCCAGGTCCTGGGGTCTGAATTATCTTAGGGAGAGCCACCATGTGAGTTGAGACCCACCGCCCTTTTCTTACAGAAAATACACCATTTATGGAAATATCTCCTTCACTTGAATTCTTCCTTTGTCTCTCAGACCTATGTTAACTCCACCCTTTCCTGGGTCAGTGCTGACAATTAAAAATGCCTGAAGATTTCTCTAATAAGATACTTAGAATGAGAGAAAAAAGAAAAAAGAAAGAAATCTCCTTTTCAGAGCCTGTCCACAACCCCACAATTCACCAGTCAAGAGTCAGAGTTGGTACCCAGATCTAAGGGCCCTTTTTCTTGGGACACAGCCGTTTTCCAATATTCTGAGCTCAGCCAACCCCCAAAGTTGCTGTTTTTTTCTTTTTGTCAGCCCCACCTCCTTTCTGCTGAGGGAGAACTTGGGATTTCTTTCCTGCTTGATCAGGGCTTATCTATTCTCACAGCTTGCATTCAGTAGTCCAAATTTGTTAACTAAAACTATAACTGGAGTTTGGTTGTACTACCTTCCTTTTCTCCTAGTAGAGACTGCTTCTTTTTTCCCACATGGAAGTCTTCCATCTCACACTGCCATGTCAATTGGGGAGGGGGTATGAGCTCCAGCATTTGGGGGCTTTACTTATTGTTCTTATGCTGAGAGCTTGGCCATTGCACCCATTCCAGACTGGTGTATGATGTGTGTGCAGTCATAGATATGTCCCATCCAGTAGTTCTAGAGTATTTACCAATTGTTCCTGGCTATTAACTAGTTTTTCTAGATGATTAACTAAATTCCACACCTTTGTACACTGCCATCTTGCCTGGCCTTTCCTACACTTTTTAAAGCAGTACATTAACTAAACCATGCTGTGTTCTCCATTTTCAGTGCTGCCACAGGAAGGGATGGATGTAGGGTTGATTGAGAAACAAAGTAACTAACCAGGTCATGGAGATAGCTCCTGAAATGGCAGATCTTTGGAAAGAAAATGGGGGAGCAGAGCCCAGTGCAAGTGGTGGCTATCATTCAGAGACTTTATATTCAGTGGGCTGGGATATCAGCAATACTTTTAACCTCAAAAGCAGAACACAGCATATGTCTAAAACATGCTCCTACAGGGGTAAAAATGGGCAGCTTGTGAGTCACTGTAATTTTTCCAGCATGCAGGGAACAGGGGCTGAAGAGAAGCTCCTCACCAAGAAAAAAGTGGGGGGCAATGGCCCAGCAAAAGCAGTGGCTGTTATTTAATGAACTCAGATGCCAGGGGCTGTGAAAACAGAAATACTTTCAAATTGCATTCCCCTGAAGCCTCTGTTTTAACCATGCACTTGGAAGGAGCAGGGTCAGCTGAGAATTATACACAAAGGACTGCACTAGGTCTGCACAGTAAAAGCACAGAAACAGGAGGCTTCACTGGAAAGACTATTACTTTGCTGTTTGCATCTCAGGATCCCTTGAAAGTAAACTCCACCCCTTCATGAGTTCTGGACCTGTCTTTTCTGAGAAAAACTGACTGAAGTAGATCATCTCTGGGGTTACCCTCCTCAGAGAATCATACCTTCAAGTAAAAGTTGCTACAGGTAATGAAAGAATGTTAAAAACATATGGAGGCATTGGGGTGGGGCAATATGGTGGAGTGGTGAGGGGCAGAATTTCATCTCTCCCCTAGAGCAGCTGGCAAATACCCAAGAACTGTATGAAACAGTGTTTTCAGGGTCTCCAGTAACCAGTCACGCATCAGACGCAAGTTTGGAATTGGAAGAAAAGCTGAGATTGCAGTGAACATTGTAAGTTCCCTGGACCAGGGGTCTGGCACCCCTCCTCACCCAGATCTCACAGACTGTCTTGCTGCTGGCTCCCTAAAAGGGGGAAAAAAACACAAAAAAACAGAAATCTGCTGAGGGCAAGAAGGGGGCTCAACCCAGCTTCAACTGCAGAATTAATTGACAAATTAATTAACTAATTTTGGGAGCTGGGGGTGCTAAAGAAGGGCTGGGCTCTGAGAAGTGGGGGCACGTAAAAGCGGGCACCCATTCCCAGACTCCAAAAAAGCCATTTTTCCCCTGCATTTTGTCCCTTCTGGCTTCTCGCTGATCCTCTATCTTTTTGGATTTCAATAGCCCCCGGCAGGGGTGGAACTGAAGCGGTTGGAGAGTAATTATAAGACAATAGCCCAAAGCATATCTTTAAATGCTCTATTCTAACACTGACAAAACTCCCAGGCTGGGGAGAGACTTTTAAAGGGGACTTTTTTTTTTCTTTTCTTTTTTCTTTTTCTTGTTTTTCTTTTCTATTTTTTTTAATCTAAAAGTAACATATGTGGTTATTTTCTATTGGAAAGCCCAGGTTGAGGGACTAGGCTGGGCTTGGGGGGAGACAGAGTACCCACAGTGTCTTTGAGTTCTGTATTCACTACTGATAACTATGTTATCATACTGTTATCATATGATAACTACTGATAACTATGTTATCATACTGTGGACAGTGGATTGTATATCATGGATGATTGTATGGTGTGTGAATGTATTTCAATAAAACTGAATTTAATAACAAAAAAAGTAAATGAACAATGGGGGGAGGAGGGGAGGGGATGTTTTGTATACTCTTTTAATTTTAATTTTAGTTTTATTTTTTGGAGGAATGAAAATGTTCAAAGATTCTGGCAATAAATGCACAACTATATGATGGTACTGTGAACAATTGATTGGACACTTATATCTCAATAAAATTCCATTAAAAAAACATATGGAGGCAAAAAGAAAACAAAACATAAAAAAGAGCAGATCAACATTCCCAAAGGAGGAAGATGGAAGAAAAAGCTGTCTCCTTGGGGTGAACAACTGTGCAAAACAGGGCAATCTAAAAAGTCTTTCCATTTCTGCAGAGAAATAATAAAAAATAACAGTTGTAAAATTTCTGATCAACTAAAGAGAAACTATGCTAGAAGTCTAGAAAAGATGAGCCAAATGTCAAAGAACAATTAAAGCACAAAGACAATCAAGAAGAAAAACCTAGGTAAGAGAGAGAAAATTACCCTCAGAATAAACTAATCAAGAAAACCACATGCCTAGACACCAGCAATTATTCATAAGTCACACTAGGAAGCATGACAATATGGGCCAAAGGAACAAACTAAAACTATGGACAAGAGTTAGGAGTTAGGGAACCTAATTAAGGAAGTTCAAATGAAACTTTAAAAAAGGAGTTGAAGGACTATGTGGCAAAAGAAATGAAGAATATAAGGAAGACACTGGGAGACCATACAAAAGAACTCAAAAGCTTGAAAACACAAATAGAACTTATGGGAATGAAAGTCACTCTAGAAGAGATGAAAAACACAATGGAAAGTTTCAACAGCAGTTTTGAAGAGGGAGAAGAAAGGATTAGTGAACTATAGAATACAACATCTGAAATATTCCACACAAAAGAACAGATAGGGAAAAGAATGGAAAAAATCAGCACAAACTATAGGAATTCAATGAGAATATGAAGCACGTGAAAAAAATGGGTTATGTGTATCTGAGAAGGGGAAGAGAAGGGAAAAGAGGCAGAAAGAATAATTGAGGAAATAATCACCAAAAATTTCCAAATTTTTATGAAAGATAGCAAATTACAGGTCCAAGAATTGCACCATACCTCAAACATAATAGATGCATATAGACCTACTCCAAGACACTAAACAGATTGTCAAATGTCAAAACAAAGAGAGAATTCTGAAAGCATGAAAAGAAAATTGATCCATCACATACAATGGAAGTTTGATAAGACTTACTGCAGATTTCTCAGCAGAAATCATGGAGGCAAGAATGAAGTAGTATGATTTATTTAAAATGCTGGAAGAGAAAAACTTCCTGCCAAGAGTTTTATATCCAGTAAACATGTCTTTCAAAAATGAAGGAAATTTAAAAATATTTACAGATAAACATTGAAGGAATTGGTTAATAAGAGACCTGCTCTACAAGAAATACTAAAGGGAATGTTACAGGCTGATAGGAAGGACAGGAGGAGAGGGTAGAAATGATTCTCAGTAAGGGTAAAAAAATAGGGCAAAAAGAGAGAAAAAATAGGTTATAACATATATTATGCCAAAGGACATATTGGTTGAAGGAAGTACTGCCCTTACAGTAATAAGATTGAATGCTAATGGAATAAATTCCCCAATCAAAAGACAGACTGGCAGAATGGATAAAAAAGAGGGTCCATCTATATGCTCTCTAAAAGAGGCTCAATTTACACTGAAGGACAAAAAATGAGTTTAAAATGAAAGTTTGGAAAAAGGTATTTCATACGAACAGCAACAAGAAAAGATTTGGGATAGCTATACTAATATCAGGCAAATTAGACGTCAGATGTAAAACAGTTAAAAGAGACAAAGAAATACACTATACATTAATAAACAGGAAAATTCATCAGGAAGAAATAACAATCAAAAATATTTATGGATCTAGCTAGAGTGCCCCAAAATATATGAGGCAAACACTGACAACATTGCAGGGAGAGGTAGACACCTCTACTATCATAGTGGGAGACTTCAATACATCACTTTCACCAATGGATAGAACATCTAGAAAGAGGATCAATAAGGAAACAGAGATCTTGAATAACATGATAATTGATCTAGACTTATTTGAAATTTACAGAACATTCCATCCCACAGCAAGTGTATATACATTCTTCTAAATTGTTCATGGATCATTCTACAGAAAGACCACATGTTGGGTCACAAAGCAGGTCTCAATAATATTATAAAGACTGAAATTATACAAAACACTTTCTAGGATCATAATGGAATGAATCTGGAAATCAATAAGAGGTGGAGGACTGGAAACTTCACCAATATAGAGAGTCTAAACAACACATTATTAAACAATTGGTGTGCCGGGGAACAAATTAAAGGGAAATCAGTAAATATCTTGTGGCAAATGAAAATGAGAACACAACATATCAAAAGTTATGGGATGTGGTGAATTCAGTGCTGAGAGGAAATTTCATTTTCCTAAATGCTTATATTAGAAAAAAAGAAAGAGCAAAAATCAAGGTCTTAACTGCACACCTGGAAGAACTAGAAATGTAACAGCAAATTAACCTCAAAATGAACAGAATGAAAGAAGTAAAAATTGTAACAGAAACAAATGAAGTTGAGAACAAAATTAAAATAGAGAGAAATCAACAAAAAAAGAAATAGGTTATTTGAGAAAATGAATAAAATTGATGGACTCAACTCTACTGACAAAGAAAAAATGAGAAAGGATGCAAACAAACAAAATAAGAAATGGGAGGGGGCATTGCTACTGACCCCAGAGAAATAAAAAAGTTAATTAGAGGATGCCATGAGCAAATGTATGCCAACAAACTAGACTACTTAGATAAAAAATGCAACTTCCTAGTTACACATGAACAACCTCCAGTGATTCAAGAAGAAATAGAAGGCCTCAAAAACCAATCAAAAGTAAAGAGATTGAATCGTTCATCAAAAGCCTCCTGAGAAAGAAAAGTCCAGGAACTTAAGGTATCTTTGTGACACCTGAGTCTTGGAACTAAAGTTCTGCAGCTCTGGATGTCAGCATTGCTCCATACAGAAACTGTTAAAGAAGCTGAAAAAAAAAGATCAGACTTCAATTAGAGATATGAATTAAATGGATCTGCTTTGGACTATGGTAAATCAGAATGCAGGGTAAAGAATGATATTGTCTATATTTTAGAACTCCAACTTCTGTCTGAGACCAAAGGAAGAGATGTTAATTTTGCCCAAAATTTAAATTTTCTATAGCACACTATATAATGTAACTTCTCTGGTCAGTTTATATAAACAACTTAATTACAGGTAACCTAGAATATGGAATGATAACTTGTTTCTCTGTAATGATTAATGTAATACCCTGATAAATTCCTCAGTATTTTGGGCAGAACACATAAAGGTATTTGCAATGACCCCTTAAGGGGCTAGAGAAAAAAAAATATGGAACTATAAATCTTCCACACCAGGGGAATTCCTGATATTCAATCAGGAATTAGGGGTTCAAAATTTAATAATCCAACCCCTCAATCTTGAGGTTTGTCTTTAAGAAACTTATTTCTGCAATGATGAAGCTAAGGCTACTTATAAGTATGCCTAAGAGTCACACCCAGAGAACCTCTTTTGTTGCTCAGATGTGGCCTTTCTCTCTAAGCCAACTCTGCAAAGAAGCTTAGCCCCTCCCCATTTGGGACATGACTCCCAGGGGTGTAAGTCACCCTGCCAACATGAGACATAACTCCCAGGGGTGAGATTTGCTCTGCCATCATGGGATTGAGAATGCTTTCCTGACCAAAAGGGGGAAAAGAAATGAAACAAAATAAAGTTTCAGTGGCTAAGAGATTTCAAATTGAGTTGAGAGGTTATTCTGGATTATATAGATATTCCTTTTTAGTTTCTAGTGTATTAGAATAGCTAGAAGGTAATACCCAAAACTGTTGAACTGTAATCCAGTAGCCTTGATTCTTGATGATGATTGTATAACTATATAGCTTTCATCATGCAACCATTTGATTATGAAACCTTTTGTCTATTCTGGAGGTTACTCTTATGCAAACTTCAGCCAGATATTGCAAATTGCCAGAGTATGCCAAGCTCCAACCAATGGTATTCCTGAAAACTCTAAAGAATACACTGAGCTCTCTAAGACCCTATGAATGTTTTACCTAGAAAGTTTATTTCTTCAGAAACTTAAGGCCTCCAGATTGTTCTCATGCCAGTTAAGCCCAGCAACCAATAGGTACCAATCTCTCCCAAAATATCAACCAGTTTCATTCCTCCACCTCATGAGCTCAACACCTCTTTCCAACATGAAGGAGTTAAAATGGTCATTGACAAGATATCTCTGAAGATTGAGAGAATGATCAAATGAGAGGGAGGAGGTATGAATGAGAAATTAGGATTTAACAAATGATTACAACTACTGACTCATTATATAGATATTTCTCTTTAGTTTCTAGTGTATACAAATAGCCAGAAGGAAACACCTGAAATGTTGAACTGTAATCCAGTATTCTTGATCTTTGATAATGATTGTACATGTATATAGCTTTTATCTTGTGACCATGTGATTGTAAAACCATGTGACTGACACTCCCTTTATCCAGTGCATGTGCAGATGAGTAATAAAATAAAGACATGCATGAGAAAAACCATGTCTTAAATATGGAGAAAGAATACTCTTACATAAACTATGGAAAACAATTACAGTATTACTTTAATAATTTTTCAATTATAATAAATGGAACTACAGTTAAAAAATAGAGTAACACAAAAAGCGTTATCAATTTTAACAAATTTTCCACAACAATGCAAGTGTTTGTCATGGGATGGTGTATGGGAATCCTGTGCTATATGCATGATTGCTCTGTAAACCCACAACTTTCCTAATATAAAATTTGTAAGTAGCAACAACTAAAATAAAAGAACTAACTGCACACCTGGTGAAACTAGAATTAAATATCAAACTAATCCCAAAACAAGCTGAAGGAAAAGAAAATAACTAAACTTCAAGCAGAAATAAATAGAATTAAAAATAGAAAAAAATATAATTAGCAAAACCAAAATTTGTTTCATTGAGAAGGTCAATAAAATTGACAAGCCCTTAGCTAGTCTGACAAAGAGCAAAGAGAGAAGATGTAAATAATAAAATAATAAATGAGAGGGTGGTCATTAATACTACCCCAAAGAAATAAAATAATCAAAAAAGGATACTATGAACCACTGTATGGCAACAAATCATACAACCTAGATGAAATGGACAAATTTCTAGAAAAACAAAAACAACCTTACTGTGTTCCCTAAAGCTGCCATTGTGCAAAATACCAGAAATGGATTAACTTTTATAAAGGAGATTTTATTAGGTTGCAAATTTACAGTTCAAAGGCCATAAAAGTATCCAAACTAAGGCAGCAATAAGAGGATACCTTCACTGTAGAAAGGCTGATGGGGTCTGGAACACCTCTGTCCACTGGGAAGGCATGAGGCTTGCATCTGTTGGTCCTCTGTTTCTGGATTCTTGTTTCAAAATGGCTTGCTCCAAAACGTTTCTGGGCTTCTGTCTCTCTTCACTTCTCTCTCTCAGCCCCTATGCATCCTTGCTTGTTCCCCAGGGCAGTTTTAAGCATTTATAAATCATCTCTTAGCTTCTCTGGGGAAAATTCTGGGCTTCATCTCTTAGCTTAGCATCTCCAAATGTCTTTCTGTCTGCATATCCAAGTGTCTGGTCTATGTCATCCCTGAGCTCTCTTAAGTACTCCAGTAAACTAATCAATCCCCACCTTGAATAGGCAGGGTCACACCACCATGGAAATAATGTGATCAAAAGGTCTCACCTACAGTTGGGTGGGTCACATCTCCATGGAAACAGCCTAATCAAAATGTCCCACATAATAAGTCTGCTCAAAATTAGATTAAAAAAACATGGCTTTTGGGACATAATAGATTCAAACTAGCACACTCACTGACTATAGAATAAATAGAAGACCTCAACAGACCAATTAGAAGTAAAGAGATTGAATCAGTCATCAAAAAACTCCCCAGAAAGAAAAGTCCAGGATGAGATGACTTCCAAGGTCCAGTGGCTGGTGTGATTCTACCACTTACTCTGAGAAGAATTAACAACAATCCTGCTCAAACTCTTCCAAAAAGTTGAACAGAAGGGAACACTACCAAACTCATTCTATGAAGCCAACATCACCCTAATGCCAAAGCCAGATAAAGATACTACATGAAAAGAAAATAATTTCTCTGAAGAATGTAAATGCAAATATCCTCAACAAAATACTGGCAAATCCAATCCAAAAGTGCATTAAAACAATAAAACACCATGGTCAAATAAGTTTTATTCCAGGTATTCAAGGGTGTTTCAACACAAGAAAATCAATTAATGTAATACACCATATTACCAAATTGTAGGGGAACAATCACATGATCATTTCAGTTGATGCAAAAAATGCATTTGACAAAATCAGAATCCTTTCTTGCTAAAAACATTTCAAAAGATAGGAGTCAAAAGAAACTTCCTCAATATGATAAAGGCCGTAAATGAAAAACACTCAGCTAACATCAGGCCCAATGGGGAAATACTGAAAGCTAGCTCTCTAAGGTATGGAACCAAAGGTGCCCACTGCCACTACTGTTATTCAACATTGTGCTAGATGTTCTCCTCAGAGCAGTTAGGCAAGAAACAGAAATAAAAGGCCTCTGAATTAGAAAGCAAGAAGTAAAATTTTTCACTATTTGTGGATGACATGATCCTATATATAGAAAGTCCCAAAAAATCTAAAACAAAGTTACTAGAGCTAATAAATGAGTTCAGAAAAGTGGTGAACACAAGATTAACATGCAAAAATCAGTATTTTTTCTATACATGAGTAATCAGCAATCTTTGAAAGGATTCAAGAAAAATGCCATTTAAAAGAACTACTAAAAGGATCAAATATCTAGGAATAAATCTAACCAAGGATGTAAAGGGCTTGTACACAGAAAGCTACAAAACATTGCTTAAGGAATTTAAAGAAGACCTAAATACATGGAAGGACATTCCATGTACATGGATTGGAAGACTAAATATCATTAAGCTGTCAAGTCTACCCAAATTGATTGACAAATTCAAAGCAAACCCAAGTAAAATTTTGAATGCCTACTTTACAGAAATGGAAAAGCCAATTACAAATATATTTGAAAGGGTAAGGGGCTGTGAATAGCCAAAAACCTGTTGAAAATGAAGAACAAAGTTGGAGAACTTACACTTCCTAACTTAATTGCATATTACAAAGCTAGAGTAGTCAAAAACAGCTTGATACTGACACAAGTATTAACATATTGACCAATGGAATCAAATTGAGGGTTCAGAAACAGACCTTTACACCTATGGCCAATTTTTTTATTAGGTTGCCAGGTCCACAGAATTGGGAAAGAATAGCCTCTTCAACAAATGTTGTCTTGGAAATTGGATATCCCTATGTGAAAGAATGAAAGAGGATCTCTATCTCACATCTTGTACAAAAATTAACTCAAAATGAATTGTAGATCTAAATATAAGAGCCAGGGCCATAAAACTTCTAGAAGAAAATTTAAGGAAGCATATTTAAAATCTTGTAGTAGGCAATGGTTTCTTAGACTTTACACTCAAAACATAAGCAACGAAAAAAATAGATAAAAGGGGCCTCTTCAAAATTAAAAACTTTTGGGTATCAGGGGACTTTGTCAAGAAAGTGAAAAGGCAGCTGTTCTAGTTTGCTAATGCTGCCAGAATGAAAAGTCCACAAATGGATTGGCTTTTGTAAAAGGGGGTTTATTTGGTTATAAAGTTACATTTTTAAAGCCATAGAGTGTCTATCAACAAAGGGTAACTTCACTGGAGGATGGCCAATGGTGTCCAGAAAATCTCTGTTAGCTGGGAAGGCACCTGGTTGATGTCTGCTCCAAAGTTTTTGTTTCAAAATGGCTTTCTCCCAGGATATTCCTCTCTAGGCTGCAGTTCCTCAAAAATGTCCCTCAGTTGCTCTTGGGGTGTTTGTCCTCTCTTAGCTTCTCTGGTGCAAGAGTCTGCTTTCAACAGCCATCTTCAAACTGTCTCTCATCTGCAGCTACTCTCTCAGCTTCTGTGCATTCTTCAAAGTGTCCCTCTTGGCTATAGCAAGCTCACTTCTTCTGCCTCAGCTTATATAGTGCTCCAGTGAACTAATTCAGACCCATCATGAATGGGTGGGGTCACACCTCCATGGAAACTATCCAATCAGAGTCATCACCCACCATTGGGTGGGTCATATCTCCATGGAAACACTCAAAGAATTACAATCTAATCAACACTGATACATCTGCCCACACAAGATTATATCAAAGATAATGGTATTTGGGGGGACATAATACGTTCAAACTGGCACAGCAGCCTATGAAATGGGAGAAAATATTTGGAAATCACATATCCGATAAGGGTTTAGTATTTAGTATATACAAAGAAATCCTGAAACTCAACAATAAAAAGACCAACAATCCAATTAAAAATGGGCAAACATTGAATAGACATTTCTCCAAAGAGTAATACAAATAGCTGTAAAGTACATGAAAAGATGCTCAACAATGCTAGCTAATAGGTAAGTGCAAATCAAAACCACAATGCCATGTCATTTCATACCTACTAGAATGGACTTATTAAAAAAAAAAACAAAACAGAAAACTACAAGTGTTGGAGAGGATGTGGAGAAATAGGAACACTCATTCATTGCTGTCTGGAAATTAAATGGTGCAGCTGCAGTGGAAGATAGTTTGATGGTTCCTCAGGAAGCTAAGTATAGAATTGCCACACAATCCAGCAATCCCACTATTAAAGCAAGAAAGAACTGAAAGCAGAGACTGGAACATACATTTTCATACCAATTTTCATAGTGGATTTACTCTCAATTGTCAGATGATAGAAGCAAATAATGGATAAACAAAACATGGTATATACACATATGATGGAATATTATTCAGCTGAAAGAAGAAATGAAGTCCTGATGCAACAACATGGATGAACCTTGAAGACATGATGAGTGCAATAAGACAGACACAAAAGGACAAATATTATATGAACTCATTGATATGAACTAATTATAAAAAGCAAACATACAGTGTTAGGACCTAGAATATAGGCTACCAAGAGACAGAATGGGGGTAAAGAATGGGGAGCTGCCTAATTTGTGCAGAATTTCTAATTAGATTGGTTGTGAATGTTTGGAAATGGATAGTGGTGGTGGTAGCACATTATTGTTATGTAACTAAGAGTGCTGAATTATGTGTCAGAATATGGTTGAATCAGGGAAGATTTGGGTCGTGCATGCTAACAGAAGGAAAGTTATAGGATAAATCATGGGACAGTAAAACACAGTGAACACTGTTGTGCATGATGACCATGTATAATAGTAAAAATATAAAAATGTTCTTTCATGAATTAAAACAAATGTATAAAATTATTACAAGGTGTTAATGATAGCATTTTATATGGGAAAATACACATAATGTGAACTATGGACTTTAGTTAATAGTAATATTTTAATATACTTTCAGCAATTGAAACAAAGGTACCACACTTTTGCAAGTGTCAACAATAGGGAGATATATTTGAAAGTTGTATATTTACATGAATTGTATGTAAACCTACAACTTCTCTAATTAAATACATATATATTTAAAAAGCATTATGCTAAGTATAAGAAATGAAAAAAAAGTACTATTGAGAAGTGACTGCTAAGGGGAATGGGGTTTTCCTTTTTGGAGTATAGGAAGTGTTCTAAAATTGATTGTTCTGTTGAATGCACAATGCTGCGATTGTACAAAAAGTTACTGTTTGTACCCTTTGGATGGATTGTATGGTATGTAAGTGTATTCAATAAAAGCTCTTATAAAATAGCTAACACAATCAGATACTATTAAAGGTGGTGCATTACATTTGGTTACCTAAATATCCAGAAGCATCATAGTATAGTGATTTTGAGTGCAAATTTTAGAACCAACTACCTCTGTTAACATCCTCTTACACCCTTTATGTGTGGCCTCGAGTAAGCTAGTTAACATCTCTGTCTTTATTTCCCTAGCTATAAATTAAGGGTGATGACAATGATACAATAATAATGTTATGAGTATGGAATGGGTTAATATATGTGAAGTACTTTGAATATGGCCTGGTACCTAATAAGTTCTCAGTAAATGGTGTTATTCTGAATAGTTATAGACCAAAAGTATAAGGAAAATATTATAGCCTGATTAATGAGTGGGATCACAGAGCTTGTGTTCAAAAAACTATTGACACCAGTCCTCAAATCTATGAGCTTACTAATGGTGTTGTTTGCCCAGAAAATATTTCCAGTTCTTACCAAGTCATGGAATAGACAGTTCAAGTCATTAACCTTTCATTCCATGGACAAAATATAATGAGAAAACTGTGTCGAGCATGTTCAATTTTGAAATGTATTTGGACTTCAAGGAAAACTATTCTAATTTAGGTTGAACTTTAGCTTCAAGTTGAGAATACACAGTTTTTGTAGTTGTATGTATTTAAGTCTTGCAGCCCAAGAGGCCATGGCTATAAATGCACACAGAAGACATCATTGCTTGAATAAGATTACATGTGCAAAATATCTAGCACAGTTCCTAACATATAATAGATGCTCAATAAATGATGGATATTATTATCAGTATTGAAGTCTGTTGAAATCTCAGTGATAAGGAGGTAATTCAGCTCTGTCACCATTGGATCATATCTTGGAAATGTTTGAAACTGAAGCTTTTTAAAAAATTTCAGGTCATCTGCCTTCATGCTGTGCCTTTTGCTTACATAAATCAGTGTCTATTAATATTTGGGAAGATACAGTAGAAAGGAATGTTATGAGAAACCTCACAGATGTGAATTTTATGGACAGTTTTATGAAAAAGCTATCATATGGCAACAGTAGTTCACTAAGTTAGTCTGCTATTTGACAATGTTACCTAAAGGTGTTGACTGACCATATAAAATCACAGAAGCATAGAGCTTATGGAAACATACAACACAGTGTTAGGCATATAAAAAATATTCAATAAATGCTGGCATATTTTTCCCTTTCCCTTGAGATTGTAGAGTGCAACTCCCCAATTTTTCAAATGAAGAAATGAGAGGTAGTGACTTGCTAAGGTTACACAGGTAATTTTCCCAGTTAATTAGGAAATAGAGTGTCTACAAAATGTCTCAGGTGACTAAGATGATGTACTTCTCCATTTTGAAATGAATCATTGAACCTAGAGAAGAGAACTTGGGATATATAACATAATTAATTAGGGCTCCTTTTCTCCTGAAATAAAACTACTAAAATCAGCTTCTAAAACAACTTATAGAAAGTCCACCCTTTTAAAAAACTCACCTATCTCTACTCCTGCAACCACAGTTCCCTTCTACACATTCTTCCCACCAATATTCCCTGCAAGGAAATGCCTAAAATAATTGATAGCTGAAAAATATGCTTACCCTAGCTAAATTAGCAATCTACTGTCTGTACTTACTTCCAGAAGTACATTAACCAGAACTTCCAAGTTCTGCTTACAAGAATAAGATTAACAAAGTAGCATCAAGAACACCCCATGGCTCAGTGAATCATTGACTCCCTCCCCAAAAGACAAAGTTTAACAAAGCTTAGAATCAACTTAGAAAAAGTTATGAAGACCCTGTACATAAGAGCTTGCACATCAATATCTAAATCTAATTACTGATACTAAATCAACATGAGTCTGAAATTAAACAAGATTGAAAAATTACTCATGCACTCTTCATAAAAATCCAATGCCACCACTGACCTAATATGCCAACATCTCTAAGCTCACCTCCCTTTGTTTAAGATAATAAAAACACCTGTGCCAAACAGCCTGGTGTGATTCTCCCTTGAGCATGCCTGCACTTAGCCCTTAAGTGTGTACTATCTTTCTCTTCAATAAACTCTTCTCACTTGCTTATACCTACTTGTCTCATCATTGAATTCCTAATCATGATGAGATGTCAAGCCAGAATTGGGGGTTCCAATAATAAAGTAGCTCTGGTAACCCTCTCACATATGTACCCAATAAATTTTCTGCTTGCTTATTCTATGCAGTGCTGTGACCTTGAATTCCTTCAAACAGCACATCCAAGAACCTAGAAGCCAAATCCAGTAACATAATTTTGGTGAGTCATCCAGAAACCACTTCTCCCTGACCATCTGGACTAGTAAGTCATGGCTAGTGACTGAGAGGCTTGGCCACATGATTTGGAATTGAGAATTAATTTGGAAAGCTATGCTCATTGCTATCCTCTACTATGTCCTCATGCAACTCTGTGTCTTTCTCTCTCTCTCTCCTTGGCACTCTGAGATTTCCCCATGCTTTCTCCTTTTCTTCCTTCAGGGGACCCAAACCCTTCCTTCTGCTAAATATGTTACTCTTTTCACCTCTTCAACAGAGGTCCTCTCCACTGCCTCCATAAAAGTCCCCTTCTTTCTCCTCTCTCTGGCTTTCAATGCCTTCTAATACATTCCATCTTTCAAAACACTGGATTCTAGGCTAGACATTCTTGTACTGAAGTATTCTCTTTAACATTCCAGGAGTCACCTCTGGTTTATGCCCATAAAAATTAAGTTATTTCAAATGGGAGTGTCTCCCCTCCCAGCCTTAATTGTTAAATCCCTATTAAAAACCTTTGGGGCTATATATAAAACTCATCTTCTTCTATAGCATGTGTGATGGTTGGGTTCATGTGTCAACTTGGCTAGGTGGCCTAGCTGTCTGGTCAAGCGGGCACTGGCCTGACGATTGCTGTGAGGATATTTGAGGCTGGTTAATAAACCAACGGGCTGGTTTGTCGGATCATCAGTCAATTGACTGCAGCTGACTGATGACTCATCAAGGGGCGTGCCTTCCACAGTGAGAGAATGCAGTTGGCTGTATTTGGTCCGGGTGATCAGTTGGAGGCTTATAAGCTGGGCGGTTAGAGAACCTTCATTTCTTCGGCTGCTCAGTGAAGCATTTCCTGGGGAGCTCGTCAAAGTTGCCGGTTCGTTTCCTGAGGAGTTCGTCAAAGTTGTCGGTTCGTTTCCCGAGGAGTTCATCGGACATCTTCCTTGGAGTTGACAGTTTGTTGACAGCTCTGCAGAATTTGGACTCGTGCGTGCCCACAGTTGCGTGAGTCACTTTTACAATTTGATAATCAGAGACATCTCTCATTGATTCTGTTTCCAAGGAGAACCCTAACTAATACAACTTGGTACCGAGAGTGGTTCTTGAGAAACGGAATCTTAAGATGGGCTTTTACAATTTTTTTCTACTCTGATTAGATTCAGAGGCACTAATGACTCTATTTCCAATAATCAAGAGGGCACTAACAGTCCATGGCAGGAGTTGGCAAAGGAAATACGCAAAATAGCACCATTTGATTCTCCTAATTGTACTCTAGTACGAAGCGAGGCTCTGGGTGTTTTCGACACTTTCATGGAGTTTTGCAGTATTAAGAGGTATAATGATGTTGGCTGGCTGCTCTTAGATACTTTGGATACAGTTGTAAGAGAAAGGGATGAGCTAAAGGCTTCAAATTCAAAACTTGAATGCCGTATGACAGATGTAAAGGGTTCCATCTGTGCCCTGAAAGAAAATCTTATTTCCTGTGCCCGCAGACTGGAGGTTTCTGAAAATCAGACGCAGTCTCTCATTGTGCGAGTAGCACATTTACAACATAAACTAAAATCTCAACCTCTCAGGGTGTCTGCTGTTAAAGTAAAGGCACTGATTGGAAAAGAATGGGATCTGGAAACTTGGGATGGGGACATATGGATTGATAATAATGACAGTGAGGACATTGGAACCCTGGATTCTGCTGGGTCATTGTTAGATTTACCTGTAGAGGGCTGTCCTGGGGAAACAGCTTCTCTGCCTCCAGTCTGCCCTAAGGAGCCTGCCACCCAACCCCCACCTAAGGAGATTAACCCTTCAATGCCTGCTAATCCTGTAATCACCTCCCCTGAGGAAGCAGCCCTCACTCTTTTGTCTGGAGAGATTAATCCTGTTTTAAGAGATGAAAATGCAACAGAGTGTCCTGAGGTGAATGGCTTGAGAGATAATTCTAACTCTTTTCATGACCCACCCCCACCACCAGTTTTTGCTTCAAGACCTATAACTAGGCTCAAGTCCCAAAAAGCCCCAAAGGGTGAGGTACAAAGTGTGACCCATGAGGAAGTACACTATACTCCAAAAGAACTGTATAAGTTTTCCAACTTATACAGACAGAAACCAGGGGAATATGTGTGGGAATTGTTACAGTGCCCGCGAGTTAAAGTACGAGACAGCCAAACAGAATTTAAAGAGCCTTTTATTAGCCAGCTAGCAGGCGGCTGCCGTCTCTCACTCCGCGCAGGGAGTTCAGCAAGCAGCCCCCACCTGTGTGCGCTGGTGCCTTATATAGACAGAAACCGTATCCTAGAAACGCAAGCAAGCAAGCTATTCTAACAGAAGCAGAGTTGGCAGTTTAGCTCTTGATCACAAAAAACAATTACACAAAGAGTTTCACTTGGAACTGGAGCAGTACAAAACAATTTCACAAAAACAATTTCACAAAGAGTTTCACTTGGGACTGGAGCAGCTATTGATTATTAAAGGGTTACAGAAAGTTTCACTTGGACCTGGAGCAGTTACTGTTAAAAGGGTTATGCTTGGCTGATGCGTGCAACCACAGCTTTGCCTCCCCTAAACGGTAAAGTTTTGATTTCTTTAACTGGTACAGGCCCAGTCTCACTCCCCCCTCCTCATGGCCTAATGCTGTTTACACAACACTGTTGCTTTGCAGATGTTTTGGGATTAAGGGAAAGGGACCTCACTTCATTCCCCACTGGTTTTTTTTTTTTTTTTTTTTTTTTTTTTTTTTAATCATCATTTTATTGAGATATATTCACATACCACGCAGTCATACAAAACAAATTGTACTTTCGATTGTTTACAGTACCATTACATAGTTGTACATTCATCACCTAAATCAAGCCCTGACACCTTCATTAGCGCACACACAAAAATAACAAGAATAATAATTAGAGTGAAAAAGAGCAATTGAAGTAAAAAAGAACACTAGGTACCTTTGTCTGTTTGTTTGCTTCCCCTACTTTTCTACACATCGATCCATAAACTAGACAAAGTGGAGTTTGGTCCTTATGGCATTCCCAATCCCACTGTCACCCCTCATAAGCTACATTTTTATACAACTGTCTTCGAGATTCATGGGTTCTGGGTTGTAGTTTAATAGTTTCAGGTATCCACCACCAGCTACCCCAATTCTTTAGAACCTAAAAAGGTTGTCTAAAGTGTGCGTAAGAGTGCCCACCAGAGTGATCTCTCGGCTCGTTTTGGAATCTCTCTGCCACTGAAGCTTATTTCATTTCCTTTCACATCCCCCTTTTGGTCAAGAAGATGTCCTCCATCCCACGATGCCGGGTCTACATTCCTCCCCGGGAGTCATATTCCACGTTGCCAGGGAGATTCACTTCCCTGGGTGTCTGATCCCACGTAGGGGGGAGGGCATTGATTTCACCTTTCAAGTTGGCTTAGCCAGAGAGAGAGGGCCACATCTGAGCAACAAAGAGGCATTCAGGAGGAGACTCTTAGGCACAAATACAGGGAGGCCTAGCCTCTCCTTTGCAGCAACCGTCTTCCCAAGGGTAAAACTTATGGTAGAGGGCTCAACCCATCAAACCACCAGTCCCCTATGTCTGTGGTCATGTTAGCAACCATGGAGGTGGGGTAGGCAAATACCCCTGCATTCTCCACAGGCTCCTCAAGGGGGCACTACATCGTTTTTTTTGTTTTTTTTTTTTTTTCCTTGTTTGTCTTTTTTCTTTTTTTTTTTTTAACTTTCCCTTCTTTTTTCAAATCAACTGTATGAAAAAAAAAAGTTAAAAAGAAAACAAACATACAATAAAAGAACATTTCAAAGAGACCATAGCAAGGGAGTAAGAAAAAGACAACTAACCTAAGATAACTGCTTAACTTCCAACATGTTCCTACTTTACCCCAAGAAAGTTACATACTATAGCAACATTTCAGTGAACTTGTTCCTACTACATCCATCAGAAATTAACAGACCATAGTCATTTCTGGGCATCCCCAGAACGTTAAATAGCTTATCTGTTCTTCTTGGATTATTGTTCCCCCTTCCTTAATTGCTCTCTACTGCTAGATCCCCTACATTCTACATTATAAACCATTTGTTTTACATTTTTCAAAGTTCACATTAGTGGTAGCATATAATATTTCTCTTTTTGTGCCTGGCTTATTTCGCTCATCATTATGTCTTCAAGGTTCATCCATGTTGTCATATGTTTCACGAGATCGTTCCTTCTTACTGCCATGTAGTATTCCATCGTGTGTATATACCACATTTTATTTATCCACTCATCTGTTGATGGACATTTGGGTTGTTTCCATCTCTTGGCAATTGTGAATAATGCTGCTATGAACATTGGCGTGCAGATATCTGTTCGTGTCACTGCTTTCCGATCTTCCGGGTATATCCCGAGAAGTGCAATCGCTGGATCGAATGGTAGCTCTATCTCTAGTTTTCTAAGAAACTGCCAGACTGACTTCCAGAGTGGCTGAACCATTATACAGTCCCACCAACAATGAATAAGAGTTCCAATTTCTCCACATCCCCTCCAGCATTTGTAGTTTCCTGTTTGTTTAATGGCAGCCATTCTAACCGGTGTTAGATGGTATCTCATTGTGGTCTTAATTTGCATCTCTCTAATAGCTAGTGAAGCTGAACATTTTTTCATGTGTTTCTTGGCCATTTGTATTTCCTCTTCAGAGAACTGTCTTTTCATATCTTTTGCCCATTTTATAATTGGGCTGTCTGTACTATTGTCATTGAGTTGTAGGATTTCTTTGTATATGCAAGATATCAGTCTTTTGTCAGATACATGGTTTCCAAAAATTTTTTCCCATTGAGTTGGCTGCCTCTTTACCTTTTTGAGAAATTCCTTTGAGGTGCAGAAACTTCTAAGCTTGAGGAGTTCCCATTTATCTATTTTCTCTTTTGTTGCTTGTGCTTTGGGTGTAAAGTCTAGGAAGTGGCCTCCTAATACAAGGTCTTGAAGATGTTTTCCTACATTATCTTCTAGGAGTTTAATGGTACTTTCTTTTATATTGAGATCTTTGGTCCATTTTGAGTTAATTTTTGTGTAGGGGGTGAGGTAGGGGTCCTCTTTCATTCTTTTGGATATGGATATCCAACTCTCCCAGCCCCATTTGTTGAAAAGACCATTATGGCTCAGTTCGGTGACTTTGGGGGCCTTATCAAAGATCAGTC
Source organism: Choloepus didactylus (assembly GCF_015220235.1). Lineage (NCBI taxonomy): Eukaryota > Metazoa > Chordata > Mammalia > Pilosa > Megalonychidae > Choloepus > Choloepus didactylus. Next base: position 94,115,728 of record NC_051334.1, on the reverse strand, counting down.
GGCCATAGATCTGAGGGTCTATCTCTGAATTCTCAATTCGATTCCATTGATCTATATGTCTATCTTTGTGCCAGTACCATGCTGTTTTGGCAACTGTGGCTTTATAATAAGCTTCAAAGTCAGGGAGTGTAAGTCCTCCCACTTCGTTTTTCTTTTTTAAAGTGTCTTTAGCAATTCGAGGCATCTTCCCTTTCCAAATAAATTTGATAACTAGCTTTTCCAAGTCTGCAAAGTAGGTTGTTGGAATTTTGATTGGGATTGCATTGAATCTGTAGATGAGTTTGGGTAGAATTGACATCTTAATGACATTTAGCCTTCCTATCCATGAACATGGAATATTTTTCCATCTTTTAAGGTCCCCTTCTATTTCTTTTAGTAGAGTTATGTAGTTTTCTTTGTATAGGTCTTTTACATCTTTGGTTAAGTTTATTCCTAGGTACTTGATTTTTTTAGTTGCTATTGAAAATGGTATCTTTTTCTTGAGTGTCTCTTCAGTTTGTTCATTTCTAGCATATAGAAACATTACTGACTTATGTGCATTAATCTTGTATCCCGCTACGTTGCTAAATTTGTTTATTAGCTCTAGTAGGTGTATCGTTGATTTCTCAGGGTTTTCTAGATATAAGATCATATCATCTGCAAACAATGACAGTTTTACTTCTTCTTTTCCAATTTGGATGCCTTTTATTTCTTTGTCTTGCCGGATTGCCCTGGCTAGCACTTCCAGCACAATGTTGAATAACAGTGGTGACAGCGGGCATCCTTGTCTTGTTCCTGATCTTAGAGGGAAGGCTTTCAGTCTCTCACCATTGAGTACTATGCTGGCTGTGGGTTTTTCATATATGCTCTTTATCATGTTGAGGAAGTTTCCTTCAATTCCTACCTTTTGAAGTGTTTTTATCAAAAAGGGATGTTGGATTTTGTCAAATGCTTTTTCAGCATCTATTGAGATGATCAATTGATTTTTCCCTTTCGAGTTTTTAATGTGTTGTAATACATTGATTGTTTTTCTTATGTTGAACCATCCTTGCATACCTGGAATGAACCCCACTTGGTCATGGTGTATGATTTTTTTAATGTGTCTTTGGATTCGATTTGCAAGTATTTTGTTGAGGATTTTTGCATCTATATTCATTAGGGAGATTGGCCGGTAGTTTTCCTTTTTTGTAGCATCTTTGCCTGATTTTGGTATTAGATTGATGTTAGCTTCATAAAATGAGTTAGGTAGTGTTCCATTTTTTTCAATGTTTTGAAACAGTTTGAGTAAGATTGGTGTCAGTTCTTTCTGGAAAGTTTGGTAGAATTCCCCTGTGAAGCCATCTGGCCCTGGGCATTTATTTGTGGGAAGATTTTTGATGACTGATTGGATCTCTTTGCTTGTGATGGGTTGGTTGAGGTCTTCTATTTCTTCTCTGGTCAGTCTAGGTTGTTCATATGTTTCCAGGAAATTGTCCATTTCTTCTACATTATCCAGTTTGTTGCCATACAGTTGTTCATAATATCCTCTTATAATTTTTTTAATTTCTTCAGGATCTGCAGTTATGTCACCTTTTCCATTCATTATTTTGTTTATATGGGTCTTCTCTCTTTTTGATTTTGTCAGTCTAGCTAGGGGCTTGTCAATCTTGTTGATCTTCTCAAAGAACCAACTTTTGGTGATATTTATCCTTTCTATTGTTTTTTTGTTCTCTATGTCATTTATTTCTGCTTTAATCCTTGTTATTTCTTTTCTTGTACTTGGTTTAGGATTGGTTTGCTGTTCATTTTCTAGCTTCTTCAGTTGATCCATTAGTTCTTTGATTTTGGCTCTTTCTTCCTTTTTAATATATGCGTTTAGTGCTATAAATTTCCCCCTTAGCACTGCTTTTGCTGCATCCCATAGGTTTTGGTATGTTGTGTTCTCATTTTCATTCGTCTCTATATATTTAGCAATTTCTCTTGCTATTTCTTCTTTAACCCACTGATTGTTTAGGAGTGTGTTGTTTAACCTCCAGGTATTTGTGAATTTTCTAAGTCTCTGATGGTTATTGACTTCTAATTGTATTCCATTGTGGTCAGAGAATGTGCTTTGAATAATTTCAATCTTTTTAAATTTATTGAGGCTTGTTTTATGTCCCAGCATATGATCTATTCTGGAGAAAGTTCCGTGAGCACTAGAAAAGTATGTGTATCCTGTTGATTTGGGATGTAATGTCCTGTAGATGTCTGTTAAATCTAATTCATTTATCAGATTGTTTAGGTTTTCAATTTCCTTATTGGTCTTCTGTCTGGTTGATCTATCTATAGGAGAGAGTGATGTGTTGAAGTCTCCCACAATTATTGTGGAAACATCAATTGCTTCCTTTAGTTTTGCCAATGTTTCTCTCATGTATTTTGTGGCACCTTGATTGGGTGCATAGACATTTACGATTGTTATTTCTTCTTGCTGAATTGCCCCTTTTATTAGTATGTAGTGGCCTTCTTTGTCTCTCAAAACATCCCTGCATTTGAAGTCTATTTTATCTGAGATTAATATTGCTACACCTGCTTTCTTTTGGCTGTAGCTTGCATGAAATATTTTTTTCCATCCTTTCACTTTCAGTTTCTTTGTGTCCCTGTGTCTAAGATGAGTCTCTTGTATGCAACATATTGATGGTTCATTTTTTTTGATCCATTCTGCGAATCTATATCTTTTAATTGGGGAGTTTAATCCATTTACATTCAACGTTAAAACCGTGAAGGCATTTCTTGAATCGGCCATCTTATCCTTTGGATTATGTTTGCCATATTTTTCCCTCTCTCTATTAATATCCTTTATTGTACCCATACCGAATCTCTTTAGTACTGAACCTTTCTCCAAGTCTCTCTGTCCTGTCTTTGTTTCTCTGTCTGTAGGGCTCCCTTTAGTATCTCCAGTAGGGCAGGTCTCTTGTTAGCAAATTCTCTCAGCATTTCTTTGTCTGTGAAAAATTTAAGCTCTCCCTCAAATTTGAAGGAGAGCTTTGCTGGATAAAGTATTCTTGGCTGGAAATTCCTCTCACTCAGAATTTTAAATATATCGTGCCACTGCCTTCTTGCCTCCATGGTGGCTGCTGAGTAGTCACTACTTAGTCTTATGCTGTTTCCTTTGTATGTGGTGAATTGCTTTTCTCTTGCTGCTTTCAGAACTTGCTCCTTCTCTTCTATGTTTGACAGTGTGATCAGTATATGTCTCGGAGTGGGTTTTTTTGGATTTATTCTATTTGGAGTTCGCTGAGCATTTATGATTTGTGTATTTATGTTGTTTAGAAGATTTGGGAAGTTTTCCCCAACAATTTCTTTGAATACTCTTCCTAGACCTTTACCCTTTTCTTCCCCTTCTGGGACACCAATGAGTCTTATATTCGGACGTTTCATATTATCTATCATATCCCTGAGGTCCATTTCGAGTTTTTCAATTTTTTTCCCCATTCTTTCTTTTATGTTTTCATTTTCCATTCTGTCATCTTCCAGGTCACTGATTCGTTGTTCAACTTCCTCTAGTCTTGTACTATGAGTGTCCAGAATCTTTTTAATTTGGTCAACAGTTTCTTTAATTTCCATAAGATCATCCATTTTTTTATTTAGTCTTGCAATGTCTTCTTTATGCTCTTCTAGGGTCTTCTTGATTTCCTTCATATCCCGTACTAGGGTCTCATTGTTCATCTTTAGTTCTTTGAGTAGCTGCTCTAGGTGTGTCTCTTCTGGCCTTTTGATTTGGGTGCTTGGGCTTGGGTTATCCATATCGTCTGGTTTTTTCATATGCTTTATAATTTTCTGTTGTTTTTGGCCTCGTGGCATTTGCTGACCTTGATAGGGTTCTTTTAGGGTTTGTAGACCAGTTGAAGTCCTTATCTCTAATTTATCAGATCTACAGCTTCGTGGAGTACACTTTCTCTAACTAACCAGCAGGTGGCGTCCACGAGCCACCTGTTCTCCACAAGCCAGATCTCCCCTGCTTAGCCTTTTTGGTGAGTGGGGGAGTGAGTCTTGTGGGGCCCAATTGGTGTCCCAAGCTTGCGTGTGTAGTTGGTGTTGCCTGCCCTGTATGTGGGGCGTGTTTCTGGGCAGTCGGGGAGGGGGGGTGGCCCTAACAATCAAATCTCCCTGATGATCCTAGAGTTTTAAAGCTACTGCAATAGTCTAATCCTTCAGTTCAGTCCTGCCACAGTTTGTCTCTGCCACTGACCCACAAGTCTTTGGTATTGGCGTATGGCTCCTGAGACTTGCAAGTGGGCCCCTCTTCCAGGCTGTGCACCCCGGGTCCTCTGTTGAGGGATGACTGTGCTATGTCGCAGGTGAGTGCCGTCCCCCCAGGGCAGTTCTGGGCTGCTGGGCTGTGTTGGGAGGCTCCCAGTCTGCTCAAATGATGGCTGAATGGGGCTCTGTTAATTCACACTGCTCCCCCTTCCCAGCTCTGGGACATTCAGCTGAGGTTGCAGGGAAGGCTAATGTCCACGCCCAGTTTTGTGGTGTGTGCCTGTTATTTGAAGCACTTCCGTCACACTGGGTTGTCTGGGGTAGCTCTGGGCTATGGGGCTGGCGATGGGCAGGAGTGTTTCCTGTCCACCAGGATGGTGGCTGTGAGCGGACACCCCCCTTTTCTTGGGAAGTTGTGTTGTTTAGTGAATTTTCTCAGCCACTGGATTATTGCCTTTTGTCTCAGAGCTCTCTTAGTTCTGCTCTTGACTTGACGTGCCCAAATTTCAATTCTTTGAAGCTTTCTGTATTGAGCTTCTTAGAGTAATTGTTTTAGACAAAGCAAAAAGGATTTAAAAAAAAAAAAAAAAAAAAAAACGGCCCTCCTCAGAGATCTAATGGGTTATTGAAATGCTAATAGACAAAGCAACCAGGGCCATTAAGGAATGGTGCCCAGGGCAGAGAGATCAGCCTTGCTTCGGGATTTGCATATGCGCCTCAAGGCCTGATCTCATCTCCGCCCTTCCCCTTTCTGTGTTCACCAGAACTCCAAAAATCCTCTGCTTTTATTTTGGAGTTTTTCGTGTTGTTTTTTTTCTATGCCTGTCTCCTCTCTGCTGGGCTGGCTGCTCTCAGAGTCTCTGGTGTCTGGCCTCAGTCTATCTATGGTTGGAGTTTGAATCAGTAGAATGAGTTTCCGGTAAGAGCAGCCACTGCAATTCTCCCTTCTCCTTCCTGGAGCTGACAGCCCCTCCTCCCCCGGGACTGAGCCTGGCAGGGAGGGGCGCGGGTCCCCTGGCCGCAAAAACTTACAGATTTCGCTGATCTCAGCAGTTCCACGTTTTCATGAGTGTTGTATGAAGTATGCCCAAAGACAGATTGCTCTGTGGTGTCCAGTCCACGCAGTTCCTGGCTTTTTACCTACTTTCCTGGAGGAGTAACTAAAACATACAGCTCACCAGTCTGCCATCTTGCCCCGCCTCTCCCCACTGGTTTTTAGGGAGAATCAAATCATTGTTTCTTCTGAGGATAGGTGTTGATATTGAGATTGCAAAACCATAAGTTTACTAAGGATTTTAAAGTTTTGGTTCCCTGTGACAAGTGCTGCAGTTTTTACTGCGGCTGCTCCGGCTACTTTAAGCCCAAGGAGTACCGGCACTAATACTGGTCCTCCTTGCTTGACTCGACTAGTTGGAGGCTAGTTAGCCCGAGGTGCTTTCTACCTCCCTCGCCAGAGTAGTACAGAGGCACAAGAATTAGCATAAGGAGAAGTAGGTAGGGGGAATTGAGGGGACTGGAAACATGTTTTTTGTCTTTGAAAGTTACCTAAAGTCTTGATACATATAGGTGCAATTTCCACATTTTTTTTCCCCCAACCACTGGGAATTCTTCCAAAACTGCTGTGGTTTAAAAGTAACAGGGTTATAGCTTTTAATTGCACAATTTTTAGTAGGAGCTTTTGGCCTTTTATTCCCTGTGACCCTTAAGAGACAGTTTACATTTTTTTATGGGGCTATAGTTTTACAGCCCTAATTGTAACAGAAATAATTATTTTTTTCCCACATGCTGCTGAGGTACTTTCTTGTGGACGGATATAGTGCTGACTATTTTATAGTCCTTGTTCCAAGTTTAGGTTTCTACAGCTAAAGCCTTGCAATTTCACACGCCCCCCACCTAGGTACGTATTCACCACTTTCGGTAAGTTCCAGTTTACTCCAAAGAGTCAACCGTAGGGATTCCTGTTCTCACGGCGTTAGGTTTCAGGTGGTGGGCGCAGATGGTGCAGTGGTTGTTTCTGGAGTTATACTGCAAGGTCTGTAAGGACTTGAGAAGTTTAGAGTTAGTTAAAAGGGCGAGCTGTTCCTCCCCTATTTTGGGGAGAAGTGGGGGTGGCCTGCTGAACATGGCTTTATATGGGGTAATACCTTTTACATAAGGAGTGCATTTAGCTTTGAGCAAGGCAAACGGAAGGAGGCTCACCCAGTTTCCACCAGTCTCTATTTTTAGTTTGGTGAGGGTTTCTTTAAGCGTCCAATTCATTCTTTCTACCTGCCCTGAGCTTTGTGGTTTGTAAATGCAGTGTAACTTTCATTCAATTTCTAATGCTCTTGCCAAATTTTGAGTAATTTGGGCTATAAAAGCCGGACCATTGTCAGACCCCATTGCTATTGGTAGGCTAAACTGAGGGATAATTTCGGCTAATACTTTCTTAGCTACTACCTGAGCTGACTTTGACTGAGTTGGGTAGGTTTTAACCCATCCTGAGAAGGTGTCTACCAGCACAAGTAAGTACTCGTATTCCCCTGGTCCAGGAGGCAGTTCCGTGAAGTTTATTTCCCATTGCTCTCCTGGGAGTTGACCTCTTAGGCGGTGACCGGGGGCAGCAGGGGTACTTACATGACTTGAGTTGACTTGAGCGCAGACGTGACATTTTTTGCTTACCTTCTTTGCTACCTGAAAAAGCTTAGGTATGTAAAAGTCAGTTCTTAGCAGTTTAGCTAATTTTGTCCTTTCCAAGTGTGTACTTTGATGCATTTGGAAAATTAAGTCTTTTTCCAGTGCTTTTGGTAGGAGGATTCTGGAGTAGCTGAATATTAGAGTTTGAATAAGTTGGGGTAGTTTTTAGTACCCGGGGCAGTAGGAGGGGCAAAACTTGAAGAGGCCCCACTGGTTTTAGGGCTGCTTTTTTGGCTGTCTGGTTGGCGAAAGCATTTCTCTTGGCTTCGGGCGTTTTTTTTTTTTTTTTTTAGAGGTTAGGTGACCACGTTCTTGGTAGATGGCTTCATGCACATGTGCGGTGGCAAACGCATACCGGCTGTCTGTGTAGACAGTTAGGCCAGCCTGCCGCAACCGGATTGAGGCGCTTTGAAAGATAGGCTATGACCCGACCCATCTTCATGGCCCCAAGCGCTGTGTTAACACTCCTTTTGCTGCCCTTTGTGCCTCGGCTACATGCAGCTGGAACAGCTTTTTGAGATTTGGGAGTGTTAAGGCTGGGGCCTGAGTGAGTGCCTTTTTTAGAGTCTGAAAGGCTCCCTCCTCCTTACAGAGCACGCATTGGTTTTGGCCTAGAGGGGGCCCTCTTCATTCTTCTTTTTCCATTGGACAGTCTATTACCTCCTCCCGACTTTTTTTTGAATTTCTGGTTCCTTCCTCGGTTTTTATTCCGTGCCTGGTTTTCACTTATGGCAAGTAGGACCTTTGCCATTTTTGTTTAAGTTTTTGGAACTTTCCTTATTATTGAAGACTTGTTGAGCAACCCCCACCAACTCACTTAGTACTTTTCCCTCAAAGCCTTCTAACTTTTGTAACTTTTTCCTTATTTTGGGGGCTGACTGGGTGACAAAAGCAATATTAATTGCTCGCCTGTTTTCTGGCACCTCCGGATCTACAGGGGTATATAACCGGTAAGCTTCCTGGAGGTGCTCTAGAAAAGCAGCAGGGGACTCTGGTCCTCTGAATTACCTTAGTTACTTTGGACATATTTGTAGGCCTCCACGCTGCTGCACAGAGAGCCCCCATTAGAGTCTGGCGGTACTGTTTGAGAGCCTCCTTACCTTGATTAGTGTTAGGGTCCCACCGGGGTCGGGTGAAGGGAAAAAACAGCTTCGAGGCGGTCTACCTCCGTGGTTGGCAGACCGTCTGGCTCCACGACTAGTTTCCATTCTTGGGCACGGATTTTCTCTCTCTTCTGACGTGAAAAGGCTTTGCAGAAGTTGTTGACAGTTGTCCCATGTGGGCTGATGGGTAAAGAAAATGGACTCTAACAAAAAGATTAGTCCTTGGGGGTTTTGACCCTCTTGTAACCCCAGCACCTAAAACAGTAGGTGCTCAATAAATATAAATTGAAGCAATTAATATAAAGTATATTGTCTGGGTTTTTGTCCAGAATAAATACCAAAAGTTTTAGCTGGAGCAGGGTTGGATGGAGAGATCAGAAACTAAATTCTGGGTCCCTCCTTGAGGAGGGGGTTAGCAGAAGGGACCCCTGCCCAGCCCGGTGAGGTAGAGCAGCCGGGCCCCAGCATTAGGGGCCCGAACGAATAAAGGACTGAGTCTCTCCCTGAGGGGCATGGTGCCTCAGGCCTGGCTTCAGGTGGGCCACAGCACTGGGAGTTTGGAGGGGGGCACATGTAAAAAACAGTAAGAACACTGGGTCAGAGTTTTATTTAATTTTTCACTGGAAGGAGAGTACTTTTTTTCACACAAAGTCAAGGGATGAGGATCTGATTCAAATAGAATTTTGTTGGATTACTTATTCCAACATATTTGAATTTGAATGCAGCTTGCTAGGTTCACCATTAGTAACATTGCACAATTACTTTATGTCATTTAAGAACCATGGAAGAGCAATTTTATGGATTTCTAAACATGACAAAAACATGACTGCATACTTACTATTTATTGCACATCTCACTTCCTTGATAGAGTTAAAAAAATTCCAAGTTGATGGATTTCATAAAGTAGATGGCAACTTAACATTTTACTGTATTTTACATTCACTTTGCTAAACAAAAGCCTTTAAACAGGCCACAAAACACTGTAACAACACATTTACTTCCTAATAAAACAAACCTTTTTAATAACATTGAAGTAAAATGGTTTCATTTTTGCATTAAATGATATACCATGAACTTCTGCAATATAAAACCACTTTAAAAATGAGTATTAAAAGATATTTACAAACTTCGGAGTGGGAACAAGGGGTCCTCCTGAACTTAGGGTAGGGGGGGAACCTGAACTATTTCCGGAAAGGGCCCCGCGCTAGGGGCAGAGGGTCCTATGGAATAAGGTGGGGGCCGTGATAAGGGGGGGACTATCCTGTGGGGGGTCGAGGACTGGCGGCCTTTTGGGTGGCCCTTTAGAATGAGCACATCTTGCTTTTTGGACGGTTTAGGTGTTGAACAATTTTAGTCCCAGGGAGCCGAGTGGCAGCCTGTGCCTCCCTGCCCTCAGGTGGCCTGCCTCGTCCCCTGCCCAGGGAAGTGGCCTCTGGCCCCCAGCAGGGTTCCTGTGAGGACATGCAGCACTCGTACCATCATGGTGCCTCAGACATAGACAGGTGGGCTCCAGCGGGACAGCTGTCACCTGGCAGGTCAGCTCTAGCACAGCTAAGTCACAGGGATGAGCGTGAGGCTTACTGTGCCCCATGGGGAGCCTCTGCTCCCACCCCCACCTCCTGGCTGAATGCAGAGAAGCCACTTGTCTTCACTAACCTCCCCCCCCCCCGACCTCAGCCTTTCCATGTGGCTGTTTCTGATGCCCAAATATGCTGTTCAGTGGGGCTCTGGCCGACACTCCCCAACAGTGGTCTGCCATTTCTAGAAAGTACAAAAGGATTCTCTGAGGTCAGAGGCTGCAAGACGAAAAGCAAGTGGTATCACTAAGAAAAGATGAGCCACTTTTTAAGCACCAAGCCAGCAGTCAACACCACCTCCCAGGGGGCTGGCATGTCTCCAGGATCTGGGAACACACTGGCTCCTGGACACCCCTGGATGTACAAGCAGACAGATGTCCTGTGACCCATGATGGAACAGAAATACCAAAAACAAAGGATGTTGGGGACCACTCCCTGGCTCGCATACTTAGGGACCCGTCTCTGCTCTCTCCAGTCAGTGTCCAGCTGGTGACTGCTGATCATTGACAAATAATTTACTGGCGGCCCGTTGCACAGGGGAAAGCCTGCGCCCTGGCCAGAGGCAGGTCCTGGCACCTGCTCACCACTCCAGTGCTTGTTTACCAGCACTCAAACCATGGGGATAGGCTTGCCTGCCTGGACCAGCAGCAGGAAGGCAACACCCGAGTCTGTACCCACACGCCACTGCCTCCAGACAAAGGGCCTGTTTACCCCACCCCAGCCCTCCTGGAGCCTGTGGACAGCAATATGCAGAAAAATGATTAAGCCATTTGGGGCGGTCAGTGAGGATGCCGATCCAGGTTTCAATATAGGGAATCTGATCTGGGTGTCTTGCACTCCCGGAAATGACTCTTTGAACCTGAAAGGTAATTAGCAAATTTAGAGTGCCCTCGGGGGGGCCAATTAGAATCTGGAAAGGTTGGCCATTTGAATTTCTAAAGGGTCCAGAGAGTTCCTAGGTTAACAGTGGCTCCCAACCCTGCAGCTTGTTGCTGGATGTCCTGGAAATTTTTTAAGAAACACTGCAACGGAGAGCAAGCGGAAGCAGACAGAGACTGACCCATTGCGGGACTGACGGTTGACAAAACAGAAACAGAACAGAACAAAGACACTAACAACAAAACACAAAACAGAGACTAACCAAAACTTGAACCTGATGCCACCGGCCACCGTCGTGGTCCGAGGCCAGGTCTCGGAGTTATGGCTGCGTCCAGCCCTCCTAAAGACCCTAAAGGGGTACCCCACCAGACCAGATTAGAGATCTCTTACCGTTGTGGGCCCACGTCCAGACGGCTCCAGAGGCAGATTTTTGAATTTCGAGGCTTGACCACTTGGTTCTCCGCCGGGGCTGAGGAACGTCTCTCAGCACGTGCCCCGTGGGGGAGGGCCGGTAGTTAGACCTTTGTCTCGACCTATGAGCCTCAGCAAATGCTGAGATAATCTCACTGGGGCCTCCAAATGTTACGGTGCCCGTGAGTTAAAGTACGAGACAGCCAAACAGAATTTAAAGAGCCTTTTATTAGCCAGCTAGCAGGCGGCTGCCGTCTCTCACTCCGCGCAGGGAGTTCAGCAAGCAGCCCCCACCTGTGTGCGCTGGTGCCTTATATAGACAGAAACCGTATCCTAGAAACGCAAGCAAGCAAGCTATTCTAACAGAAGCAGAGTTGGCAGTTTAGCTCTTGATCACAAAAAACAATTACACAAAGAGTTTCACTTGGAACTGGAGCAGTACAAAACAATTTCACAAAAACAATTTCACAAAGAGTTTCACTTGGGACTGGAGCAGCTATTGATTATTAAAGGGTTACAGAAAGTTTCACTTGGACCTGGAGCAGTTATTGTTAAAAGGGTTATGCTTGGCTGATGCGTGCAACCACAGCTTTGCCTCCCCTAAATGGTAAAGTTTTGATTTCTTTCACTGGTACAGGCCCAGTCTCACTCCCCCCTCCTCATGGCCTAATGCTGTTTACACAACACTGTTGCTTTGCAGATGTTTTGGGATTAAGGGAAAGGGACCTCACTTCAGAATGGATATTGAGAGTGTGGAATAATGGTGGAAGGAATATAAGGTTGGATCAGGCTGAATTTACTGATATGGGCCCACTAAGCAGAGATTCTGCATTCAATGTTGTAGCTCGAGGGGTTAAAAAGGGTGTTAACAGTTTGTTTGGGTGGCTGGCTGAAACATGGATCAAAAGGTGGCCGGCATTACCAGAGGTTGAAATGCCAGAACTGCCCTGGTACAATGTGGAGGAGGGGATTCAAAGGCTTAGAGAGATTGGAATGTTAGAGTGGATTTATCATGGAAGACCTGCTCACACAGCCCTGGAATGTCCAGAGGACACACCTTTTACCAGGACTGTAAGGAATAAATTTGTGAAACTAGCTCCATCATCCCTGAAGAGCTCTGTAGTCACCCTTCTCTGTAGGTCAGATATTACTGTAGGAACTGCTGTCACTGAGCTGGAATCCTTAAACACAATGGGGATAATCGGGTCCCGAGTCAGCAGAAGCCAAGTGGCTTCAGTTAATCGCCACAGACAAGGTGGGCATGGCTACCATAACGGAAAACAGGCTCAAAGCAGTAATCAAAATAATATGACTCACAGAGACTTATGGCGTTGGCTAGTGGATCATAGAGTACCAAGTAGTAAAATAGATGGGCAATCGACTAAATTCTTGTTTGAACTATATAAGCAGAAGAATTCTAGGTCACGTGAACAAAAGTCTCCCTTGAATTACAAAAACAGAGAGTCATAGCCCCTTAATCAATTCCCAGACTTGAGACAGTTTACAGATCCAGAGCCCCTTGAATGAAGGGAAGGCCGGGTACCCTTGGAGAAGGACCCTGTCACATTACCAAAAATTTATACTGTTAATCTTCCTCCCAGCCTTCCCCAGGGGGACCTACGGCCTTTTACCAGGGTGACTGTGCATTGGGGAAAAGGAAATGATCAGATATTTCATGGATTATTAGACACTGGTTCAGAAGTGACATTAATTCCCGGAGACCCAAAACGTCACTCTGGTCCACCAGTCAGAGTTGGGGCTTATGGAGGTCAGGTGATTGATGGAGTGTTAGCCCAGGTCCATCTCACAGTGGGTCCAGTGGGTCCCCGGACCCATTCTGTGGTTATTTCCCCAGTGCCGGAATGCATAGTTGGAATAGACATACTCAGCAACTGGCAGAATTTTCACATTGGTTCCCTGACTCCTGGAGTGAGGGCTATTATTGTGGGAAAGGCCAAGTGGAAGCCACTAGAGCTGCCCCTGCCTAGCAAAGTAGTGATCCAGAAGCAATACCGGATTCCTGGAGGGATTGCAGAGATTAATGCCACTCTTAAGGACTTGAAGGATGCAGGGGTGGTGATTCCCACCACATCCCCATTCAACTCTCCTATTTGGCCTGTGCAGAAAACAGATGGGTTTTGGAGGATGACTGTGGATTATCGTAAGCTTAACCCGGTGGTGACTCCAATTGCAGCTGCTGTCCCAGATGCGGTATCATTGCTTGAGCAAATCAACACATCCCCTGGTACCTGGTATGCAGCTATTGATCTGGCAAATGCTTTTTTCTCAATTGCTGTCAGCAAGGACCACCAGAAACAGTTTGCATTCAGCTGTCAAGGCCAGCAGTTTACATTCACTGTGCTACCTCAGGGTTATATCAACTCTCCAGCCCTATGTCATAATATTGTCCACAGGGATCTTGATCATTTCTCTCTCCCACAAGACATCACACTGGTCCATTATATTGATATCATGTTGATTGGACCTAGTGAGCAAGAAGTAGCAACTACTCTAGATTTGTTGGTGAGGTATTTGCGTGGCAGAGGATGGGAGATAAATCCAACAAAAATACAGGGGCCTTCCACCTCAGTAAAATTTCTAGGTGTCCAGTGGTGTGGGGCCTGTCGAGATATTCCTTCTAAGGTGAAGGGTAAGCTGCTGCATCTGGCCCCACCTACAACCAAAAAGGAGGCACAACGCTTAGTTGGCCTCTTTGGATTTTGGAGACAACATATTCCTCATTTAGGTGTGCTACTCCGGCCCATTTACCGAGTGACTAGAAAAGCTTCTACTTTTGAGTGGGGACCGGAGCAAGATGAGGCTCTGCGACAGGTCCAGGCTGCTGTGCAAGCTGCTCTGCCGCTTGGACCATATGATCCAGCTGACCCAATGGTGCTGGAAGTGTCAGTGGCAAATAGAGATGCTGTTTGGAGTCTTTGGCAGTCTCCTATAGGAGAATCACAATGCAGGCCCTTAGGATTTTGGAGTAAAGTTTTACCATCCTCTGCAGATAACTACTCTCCATTTGAGAAACAGCTGTTGGCCTGCTACTGGGCCTTAGTAGAGACAGAACGCTTAACCATGGGCCACCAAGTTACCATGAGACCTGAGTTACCTATCATGAGCTGGGTGTTGTCTGACCCACCAAGCCATAAAGTTGGGCGTGCACAGAAGCACTCCATCATAAAATGGAAATGGTATATACGAGATAGAGCTCGAGCAGGTCCTGAAGGTACAAGTAAGTTACATGAGGAAGTGGCCCAAATGCCCATGGCCCCCACTCCTTCCACCTTACCTTCTCTTTCCCAGCCCACAGCTATGGCATCTTGGGGAGTTCCTTACAGTCAGTTGACTGAGGAAGAGAAGACTCGGGCCTGGTTTATAGATGGTTCTGCACGATATGCAGGCACCACCTGAAAGTGGACAGCTGCAGCACTGCAGCCCCTTTCTGGGATATCCCTGAAGGACAGTGGTGAGAGGAAATCCTCCCAGTGGGCAGAACTTCGAGCAGTGCACCTGGTTGTTCACTTTGCTTGGAAGGAGAACTGGCCAGAAGTGCGTCTGTATACTGATTCCTGGGCTGTTGCTAATGGTTTGGCTGGATGGTCAGGGACTTGGAAGGAACGTGATTGGAAGATTGGTGACAAAGAAGTCTGGGGAAGGGGTATGTGGATAGACCTTTCTGAGTGGGCAAACAACATGAAGATATTTGTGTCCCATGTGAATGCTCACCAGAGGGTGACTTCAGCAGAAGAAGATTTTAATAACCAAGTGGATAAAATGACCCGTTTGGTGGATACCAATCAGCCTCTTTCCCCAGCAACTCCTGTCATTGCCCAATGGGCTCATAAACAAAGTGGTCATGGTGGTAGGGATGGAGGTTATGCATGGGCTCAGCAACATGGACTTCCACTCACCAAGGCTGACCTGGCCACAGCCACTGCTGAGTGTCCAATTTGCCAGCAGCAGAGACCCACACTCAGTCCCCGATATGGCACCATTCCTCGGGGTGATCAGCCTGCTACCTGGTGGCAGGTTGATTACATTGGACCACTTCCATCATGGAAAGGGCAGCGATTTGTTCTTACTGGAATAGACACATACTCCGGATATGGGTTTGCCTTCCCTGCACGACATGCTTCTGCCAAAACTACGATACATGGACTTACAGAATGCCTCATCCACCATCATGGTATTCCACATAGCATTGCTTCGGA
The DNA here is from genome assembly GCF_015220235.1 of Choloepus didactylus. Lineage (NCBI taxonomy): Eukaryota > Metazoa > Chordata > Mammalia > Pilosa > Megalonychidae > Choloepus > Choloepus didactylus. The sequence continues at coordinate 94,100,668 of NC_051334.1, read as the reverse complement.
CCAAGGAACCCACTTCACAGCAAAAGAAATAAGGGGATGGGCACATGCTCATGGAATTCTGTGGTCTTACCATGTTCCCCATCATCCAGAAGCAGCTGGGTTGACAGAACAGTGGAATGGCCTATGGAAGACTCAATTATGGTGCCAACTAGGTGGCAATACCTTGCAGGGTTGGGGCAGTGTTCTCCAGGAGGCTGTATATGCTCTGAATCAGCGTCCATTCTATGGTGCTGTTTCTCCCATAGCCAGGATTCATGGGTCCAGGAATCAAGGGGTGGAAACAGGGGTAGCACCACTCACTATCACTCCTAGTGATCCACTAGGGAAATTTTTGCTTCCTGTCCCTGCAAGTTGAAGCTCTGCTGGTCTACAGGTCTTGGTTCCAAAAGGAGGAGTGCTTCCACCAGGAAACACAACAATAATCCCATTGAACTGGAAGTTAAGACTGCCACCTGGCCACTTTGGGCTTCTTATGCCTCTGAATCAACAGGCAAGGAAGGGGATTACTGTACTCGCTGGGGTGATTGATCCTGACTATCAAGGGGAAATAGCACTGCAACTACACAATGGAAGTAAAGAAGAGTTTTCCTGGAATACAGGAGATCCCCTAGGGCGTCTCTTAGTACTACCATGCCCCGTGATTCAAGTCAATGGAAAACTGCAACAACCCAATCCAGGCAGGACTACCAATGGCCAAGAAACTTCAGGAATGAAGGTTTGGGTCACCCCACCAGGCAAAGAACCATGGCCAGCTGAAGTGCTTGCTGAGGGTAAAGGGAACATGGAATGGGTAGTGGAAGAAGGTCGTGATAAATATGAACTACGGCCATGTGACCAGTTACAGAAATGAGGACTATGATGACATGAATATTTCCTCCTTGTTTTGTTATGATTATGTTTGTATTTGTCTGTAAAGCAAATATCTTTGCTTTCTTCTCTGTCTTATCCCCTTATCATATGGCATAAGCTGTAACATTCATTTTGAAGATATGGTTTTAGGTGATGTGTACAACTGCCAAGTTGACAAGGGGTGGACTGTGATGGTTGGGTTCATGTGTCATCTTGGCTAGGTGGCCTAGCTGTCTGGTCAAGCAGGCACTGGCCTGACGATTGCTGTGAGGATATTTGAGGCTGGTTAATAAACCAACGGGCTGGTTTGTCGGATCATCAGTCAATTGACTGCAGCTGACTGATGACTCATCAAGGGGCGTGCTTCCACAGTGAGAGAATGCAATTGGCTGGATTTGGTCCGGGTGATCAGCTGGTTTGTTGGATCATCAGTCAATTGACTGCGGCTGACTGATGACTCATCAAGGGGCGTGCCTTCCACAGTGAGAGAATGCAGTTGGCTGTATTTGGTCCGGGTGATCAGTTGGAGGCTTATAAGCCAGATGGTTAGAGAACCTTCACTTCTTCTTCGGCTGCTCAGTGAAGCATTTCCTGGGAAGCTCGTCGAAGTTGCCGGTTCGTTTCCTGAGGAGTTCGTCAAAGTTGTCGGTTCGTTTCCCAAGGAGTTCGTCGGATATCTTCCTTGGAGTTGACAGTTTGTTGACGGCTCTGCAGAATTTGGACTCGTGCGTGCCCACAGTTGCGTGAGTCACTTTTACAATTTGATAATCAGAGACATCTGTCATTGATTCTGTTTCCAAGGAGAACCCTAACTAATACAGCATGCTTGACAGCAGTCAATATAAAAAAAATACAATGCTCACCACTGTACCACCAACTTAGACAGTAATCTGGGTAATAAGTTAAAAATACAGACACCAAGGAAGATGAGGAGGTCAGCTCAGCAGCTTTGCAATGGTACCATATCATTCTTCTCCTGAGTCTTCAAGGACCCCAGGGATTTCTGGAGGATAGGGAGCCTAATCCAATGTGCCCAAGGGATCAGTGCTCAGAATGGCAGGCCAGCAACCTGGGTTGCAAGGCATCAATACTGATATCTGCCATTTTCATTTCTCTCTTCCTTAAAAATGGGTGGTGCTTTCAAATATTCCAGCCAAAAAAGCTTATTTTCTACACTACTGCCTGGCCATAATATCATGTAAAAGATGGCCAGGCAGTATTGCAGTAGAAAATAAAGAGAATTAAATCTATATTGTGAGAGGAAAAGTGGCATTCATTATGATATAGAGGGGGGGAAGCATAGCTTTCCAAATTAATTCTCAATTCCAATACCACATTGCAATTAAATTTTTTTTTGGAAAAATCACAATGAGAAGAGGTGCCTTATGTTCAAGCTTTTTAAAAGTTATATATTGATCATGAAACTTTGAAGAAGTGCAGTATTATTAAGGAACAAATGCAATATCAATATGTACCATTAATTCTTAAAAATAGGATATTACTGTATCAAAAATGCATTGACTCATACCTTGAAAATTATCACCTTTCTGTATATATGTTATGTTTCTCAATAAGGAAGTAACTGAAATTGTGAAACTGTAACCCATAACATTTTTTGAAATTTGCTCTCCAACTACTTGTTAAATCATATTTTGAAAGTTTTCACTGTTCTGTATATATATATATATATATATATATATATATACTTCATAATGAAAATGTAAAAAATCATTGACTAAAGTGTTTTAATTATCACTTTTCTAACAAGTTAATTTTGATGGTAATTGTATGCTGTAAGGTGTTTACTTGAAGATGGTTATGAAAATTATTTTGGTAACTTAAGTATGAACAGTATAAATGATGTGTTTTGATTAAAAGGAAAAAAAAGAGTATTTTCTTCCTAAATGAATGGCTGTTACAGAATGAGAAAGAAGAAAATGTAGAACAAATCCTGAGTGAATACAGTAAGTCCCAGACACTTCACAGTAAAGGAATGTATGGTCAAAGTTAGAAAAAAATTGACAAGTGTATCTATAAAATTTTTAAAACCTTTAGAATCAAATAATATATTGATGCTCAACTAAAATTTAGCATTCTCTATTAAAGTGACAATGTTTTCTTGAATTATTAGTCTGTTTTTATTAAAAAGCTATACATTTTTCTAAGTAATCAGTGTAAAAGGCAGAACATCTGTGTTTTATCAAAATAACTCCTTGTACTTTATGTTAATATTAACATATCCTTAGTTGTTTAAAAAAGCCTTCTCCCTTTTCAAAGAGCTATATTTTTCTTAACTTTGGTTCAGTAAAAACCAAGTATTGCTTCAAACCTGACAACTTTCAAAACATTTTATTTTCTCAAGGTCAAACTCTAAAAAATATCTCTTTATTCCAAACAGTTGCAAATGATTTGTTCATTCACCTTTTTAAAAATGTGCTAAAAGTGGTTAAGTGTTTTAATATATTTTAAATTGCATAAGTAATGTTTAAAAACTTAAAAAATTTCTAACCATATGTTATATACTAATGTGCATATTAGACAACAATATAGTACTGCTAGTCATATTTTTCTATTTCCTAGTAAAAATGTGAAAAAATCTTAAACTTCTGCTTTAGCTGAGGCATTTGCATGTTGAAAACAGGCTCATAGTGCCATACATGTTCTCTCCCCATTTGAGTTACTGGCTAAACCCATTTCTGCAGTCCCCAGAACTATAATAGTGTCAGCCACATACATGGACATACTCCAGAAGTAAAACAAACAAAAAAACCATGCTGTTACTGAAAACACCTTGCTGATACAGACACTGTAGCTCTGCCTGTCAGAAAAAAGCTCAGTCCCCTTGGCTCTTCAGTGAACACTTCCTCCAAACAGGCTCTGTTGTATACTGCCAGAGAGCCCAATGAAACAGGCTGATAAAACCCTGAATCCCACTGTCCTAATTCCAAAAATCCAGTGATACTGCACTAGAACAACTGTACAAAAACATACTTTCTGGAGACATAATTGCCAAAGTGATGTAGTTAGAAACTAAAAAGACACAATTGGCACTAAGTCCTGCTTCTATGGAAAAACAGCATGTATGATATTATAAGCTTAATACCCACTGTAGCTTAAGTAGAAACCTGTGCATTAGTTAGTATTAAGCACTGTATCTACATGTTCCAGTTTGCTAATGCTGCCAGAATGCAAAATACCAGAAATGTATTGGCTTTTACAAAGGGGTTCATTTGGTTGCAAAGTTACAGTCTTAAGGTCACAAAGTGTCTAAGGTAGGTCTTCAACAATGGGTACCTTCACTGGAGAAAGTCCATTGGCATACAGAAAATCCCTGCTTGCTGGGAAGGCACATGGCTTGTGTCTGCTTGCTCCCAGGTTGCATTTCAAAATGGCATTCTCCAAAATGTATCAGCTTCCAACAGCCATCTTCAAAATGTGTCTCTCAGCTGCAGCTCCTCTTCAAAATGTCACTCTCAGTTGCTCTCCAAAATGTCACTCACAGCTGCTCTGCATCTGGGCCCATGTGACTCTTTTTAAAATACTCCAGTGATCCAAAAAGACCCACCCTCTGTGGGTGGGGCAACACCTCCATAGAAATAATCCAATGAAGGTCTTGCCCACAGTTGATTGAGTCACATCTCCATGGAAACACTGAAATAATAGGTTCCAACCTAATCAACACTAATAAGTCTGCCCACACAAGATTGCATCAAAGATAATGGTGTTTTGGGAGACATAATACATCTAAACTGGCACACTACATACATGTTAAAAATCTTAGAAGACTTGACTTATTTTCTGGGTAGTTAATGAACTTGCCTAAAAAATTAAAAATAGCTTCCTTAAACACTGCCTTTATTTTGCTTGCTATATACATGTCTTGTTATTGTCTATATTGTCTTTATATGTTTATATCTAAACATCCTCCAAAAGAACATAAAGTTTTCTTCACCCATGATTAGCAGGAAATGACTACATAAAATGAAACCTTCACCCATTTTCCTTATATGAAGGATGCTCACAAAATATGTTTTCTTAAAAATAAGAAGAATATAAATAAAGGGGAAATTGACAGCTGGAAAATATGCTTACCCTATCTAAGTTTAGCAATCAACTCTTTATACTTAGTTCCAGAAGAACATTAAACAGGCCTTCTCAGTTCTGCTTACAATAATAAGATAAAATAGTTTCAAGAGCACCCTGTCACTCAGTAAATCAGTGACAACCTCCTCAAAAGACAAAAGTTTAACCTTCCTGGCAGTCAACTAAGAAAAAGTTATGAAGATGCTGCACATAAGAGCTTGCACATCAGTATCTAAATCTAATCACTGAAACTAAAACAACTAGATGTGCATGAAAAAAAGATTAAAAAATTACTCATGCCCTCCTCACAAAAATAGAATATCACCACTGACTTAGTATGCCAATTTCTCTAACTAAACCTCCCTTTGTTAAAACTAATTAAAACACCTGTGTCAAACAGCCTGGTGTGACTCTATCTTGAGCATGTATGCACTTACCTCTTGTTCTGGTTTGCTAATGCTGCCATTATGCTAAATACCAGAAACACATTGGCTTTCATAAAGGGGGATTATTTGGTCACAAATTTACCATCATAAGGCCTTAAAAGTGTCCAAACTAAGGCATCAACAAGAGGATATCTTCACTGAGGAACAGCCAATGGCATCTGGAAAACCTCTGTTAATTAGGAAGGCACATGGCTGGTGTCTGCTGATTCTTTCCTCCTGGGTTGTGTTTCAAAATGGCTTTCTCCAAAATGTCTCTCTCAGTTGCTCTTGGGGCTTTTTGTCCTCTCTTCATTTCTCTGGATCAAACTCTGGCCTAGCATCTCAAGATGACTGTAGGCATCTGGGCCTGGGCTGGTTCCTTAAAAGAACTCTAGTAAACTAATCCAGACCCATGCTGAATGGGTGGGGCTATACCTCCATGGAAATAATCTAATCAAAAGTATCACCTATAGTTAGGTAAATAACATCTCCATGGAAGCAACCTAATCCAAATATCCCACAAGATTGGATGAAAACATGGCTTTTAGGGGTGACATAATATATCCAAAGGCACACCCCTTAAGCATGTACTCTCTTTTCAATAAAATTTTCTCACTTGCTTATATCAGCTTCTCTCATCCTTGACTTCCTCCTCATGATGAGATGTCAAGCCTGAAATGGGGGATCCCATAACAAAGGAGCTCTGGTAACACTCTCACATGTGTACCTAATACATTCTCTGACTGCTTACTCTATGCTGTGCTCTGCCCTTGAATTCTTCCTCATGGCATGGTGAAGAACCTGGAAGCTGAATCTAGCAACAAACACAGACTCCCCTAGAGCTAGATGAGACTTCCATCCCTCCATCTTCTCAAAGATAGAAATTCCTTTTGTAGCATCCTTAACAGGTTTTATCTTCCTCAGGCAAAAAAATTCCCAGTTTTTCAGCAGTTCTTTGCATAGTATTGTTTTCTGAAACTCTAGATGCACTGTAATTTGGTAGAATCAATATTCTTGTAGTCAACTGTTACATGTTGGGTTAGTTGTCCTGAGTTTTTTCTCCTTTGTTAATAGTATTATACATCCACACTCTTTGCCTGTACATTTGTAGTGTCCTACCATGTGCGTAACTTTATGACTTGTTTTTGCCAATGAAAGATTAGTGGAAATTTGTGAGTAGATGTTTTAAGTGTGCATGCATGGGTTGGCTTGTACTCTTTCCCTCCTGTGGTCCATCATGAGAAGAATGTGCCCTAGGAGATGTTGGGCCAAGAAGAAAAATGGGGCCAATGAGGAAAAAAACAATATCTAATCCATGGAATACCAAAGTTCACTCAACTCAAAGCCTGAGTCAGAGCCTCACCAAATGATGCCCAAACCTGAGTGATAAATATAAATGTTTGTGCTGCAACTCACTGAATTTTGGGGTGGTTTATTATATAGCATAATTTCAATCATGGCTAACAAATACAGCAATCAAAGCATCTAGTGGCTGACAACTGAGCACAGCTGCAGAGTTGTTCAGAATCTATGGATGGCATAGGCTAGATATTTTCTTCATTCTTTTTACTGAAAGTTTTTACTTTTTCTTTTACTGAAAGAAAATTTTATTAACTTTTTTAAAAAAATATTTTATTGTGGATATATATATATATATATATATATATCACAAAATATCCTACTTTTACATTGTTAAGTGTACAATTCAATGGTATTTATTACATTCAAAATATTGTACTGTCACCACCATCCATTACCAAAACTTCTTTAATGTACCAATAGAAACTGTTCCTTTATGCATTGATTTCCCATTGCCTAACATCCCCAGCCACTGGTAACTTCTTATCAACTTTCCATCCCTATAAATTTGCTTATTCTAGAGATTTCATAGAGTGGAATCACACAATATTTGTCCTTTTGTGTTAGGCTTATTTCACTTGATGTGAGGTCTTCAGGGTTCATCTATGCTACAGCATGTATCAGAACTTCATTCCTTTTTATGGCTGAAAAATATTCCATTTTGTGTGTGTGTGTGTGTGTGTGTGTGTATTCCACACTTTGTTTATCCATTCATCTCGTGATGGATACTTGGTTGGTTTTCACATTTTGACTACTGTGTAATGCTGCTATGAAAATTGGTGTACAGGTATATGTCTGAGTCCCTGTTTACAATTCTTTGAAGTATATATCTAGAAGTGGAATTACCAAGTCATATGGTAATACTATGTTCAACATTATGCTTTCCACAGTGGATGCACCATGCTACATTCTCCCCCAAAATGTACTAGTGTTCCAATTTCTCCATATCCTTCCTGTGCCAGGTTAAGATGGTTTCATACCCCAGGAAAGACTATGTTCTTTAGAACCACTCTGGTGAGTGCAGACCTATTGTGGGTGGGATATTTTTTTAAATTTTATTGAAATTGTTCACATACCATACAATTATCCAAAAATCCATAGTGCACAATCGCCCACGGTACCATCATACAGCTGTGCATCCATCACCACCACTAATTTTTTTTCCAATTTTTAGAGCATTTTCATTACTCCAGGAAAGAAAGATAAAAATGAAAACTTAATTCCTCTCCTACCCCTAACCACCCCCCTCCATTATTGACTCATAGTATTGGTATGGTACATTTGTTACCCAGTGAAAGGATGTTAAGATACTGTTGGGGGCGGGGCAAGATGGCGGAGTGGTGAGGAGCAGAATTTCGTCTCTCCCCTAGAGCAGCTGGCAGTTACCCAAGAACTATATTAAACAGTGTTTTCGGGGTCTCCGGTGACCAGTCGCACATTGGACTCAAGTTTGGAATTGGAGGAAAACCTGAGATCGCAGCGAACATTGTAAGTTCCCCGGACCAGGGGTCTGGCGCCCCTCCCCACCCAGACCTCACAGACTGTCTTGCTGCCGGCTCGCTGAAAGGGGGGGAAAAAAAAACAAAAAACAGCAATCTGCTGAGGGCAAGAAGGGAGGCTCAACCCAGCCTCAACTGCAGAACTAATTAACAAATTAATTAACTAACTTTGGGAGCTGGGGTGCTAAAGAAGGGCTGGGCTCCGAGAAGTGGGGGCACGTAAAAGCCGGCACCCATTCCCAGACTCCAAAAAAGCCATTTTTTTTTCCCTTACATTTTGTCCCTTCTGGCTTCTCACTGATCCCTTATCTTTTTGCATTTCAATAACCCCTGGCAAGGGTGGAACTGAAGCAGTTGGAGAGTAATTATCAGACAATAGCCCAAAGCATATCTTTAAATGCTCTATTCTGACACTGACAAAACTTCCAGGCTGGGGAAAGACATTTAAAAGAGACTTTTTTTTTTTTTTTTTTTTTTTCTTTTTTCTTTTTCTTGATTTCTTTTCTATTTTTTTTTTTAATCTAAAAGTAATATATGTGGTTATTTTCTATCGGAAAGCCCAGGTTGAGGGACTAGGCTGGGCTTGGGGGAGACAGAGTACCCACAGAGTCTTTGAATTCCGTATTCACTACTGAAGGCCTCCAGCCCCGTCTTTAATTGGCAACTCAGGCTGACCAAGGAATCTACCTGGAGAGACCCCAAAGAGGAGAGAGGAGAAGGGAATAGTGCCCCTGAGAGACAACTGGAGGTCTGAGGATTGGGAGAGTGGAGGGAGGCCCAGCTCAACTGGCAGTCCTCCTTCTGGGAATTCAGACCCCAGGGGCTGGAATTCAGATTCCAGCTTCAGTCAGCCACGCCCCCGACAGGATCAGAGTCACCAGGAGAACTAAAGTCTCCACACCTCCTTACACTGGTGGGGGAGCTGCGGGCTGGCCAGCGCCACCTGCTGGACAGGAGAGGAAAAGCACCAATTCTAAAGGCCTCATAGGAGGCTCTCATTCTCAGGAAAACTCCATACCCTCCCAATGAGACCTGGGCTTCACTAGACTGGGAAAATCTGACCAGGGTCGACCATATCTGAGGAGACCCACTCACAAAAAGGTTACATAGAGGCAGAGCAAGAAAAAGAAAAAACAAGAGGGGAAAAATTCTGATCAACTAAATAGAACCTAAATTAGAGGTCTAGAATAAGTTGAACTGAATAACAGAGGCCAGAAAACAAAGCCAACCAACAAGAAAACCACTAGGTAAAAGACAGAAAGCAAGCTCCAAAATAAACTAATCAAGACAATCAGATGCCTAGACAACTTAAGATAACAAGCCATACCAGGAAACACGAAAACATGGACCAGCCAAAGGAACAAACTAATAGCTCAGCTGAGAAACAGGAGTGGAGGCAACTAATGCTAAATAAATTTGATGAAATGAAGGAAGATATAGCAAAAGAGCTGAAGGATATAAAGAAGACACTGGCTGACCATAAAGAAGAATTCATAAACTTAAAAAAACAAATGGCAGAACTCATGGGAATGAAGGCCACAATGGAGGAGATGAAAAACACAATGGAGGGACACAACAGTAGATTTGAACAGGCAGAAGAAAGGATCAGTGAACTGGAAGACAGGTCATTCGAATTCATACACACAAAAGAACAGATGGTGAAAAAAATGGAAAAATATGAGCAGGGTCTTAGGGAGCTGAGTGACAACATGAAACGCACTAATATACCTGTTATGGGTATCCCAGAAGGAGAAGAGAAGGGAAAAGGGGCAGAAAGAGTAATAGAAGATATATTCACTGAAAATTTCCCAACTCTTATAAAAGACAGAAAATTAGAAATTCAAGAAGTACAACGTACCCCAAATAGAATAGATCCCAATAGACCTACTCCAAGACACTTACTGGTCACATTGTCCAATGTCAAAGACAAAGAGAGGATTCTGAAAGCAGCAAGAGAAAAGCAATCCATCACATACAAGGGAAAGTCAATAAGACTATGTACAGATTTCTCTGCAGAAACCATGGAGGCAAGAAGACAGTGGCATGATATATTTAAGATACTGAAAGAGAAAAACTGCCAACCAAGAATTCTATATCCAGCAAAACTTTCCTTCAAAAATGAGGGAGAGATTAAAACATTTTCAGACAAACAGACACAGAGAGAGTTTGTGAATAAGAGACTGGCACTACAAGAAATACTAAAGGGAGTGCTACAGGCTGATAGGAAAAGACAGGAGAGAGAGAGTTGGAGAAGAGTGCAGAAATGAAGATTATCAGGAAAGGTAAAAGGAGAGGGAAAAAATAAGATATGACATATAAATTCCAAAAAACAAAATGGTAGTAGAAAGTACTGCCCTTACAGTAATAACACTAAATGTAAATGGATTAAACTCCCCAATAAAAAGACACAGACTGGCAGAATGGATTAAAAAACAGGATCCATCTATATGCTGTCTACAAGAAACTCACTTTAGACACAAGGACAAACATAGACTGAAAGTGAAAGGTTGGAAAAAGATATTTCATGCAAACAACAACCAGAAAAAAGCGGGAGTAGCTATATTAATATCAGACATGTTAGACTTCAAAAGGGAAACAATTAAAAGAGACAAAGAAGGACACTATATATTAATAAAAGGGTCAATTCATCAAGAAAACATAACAGTCATAAATATTTATGCACCAAACCAGAATGCCCCAAAATTCATGAGGCAAACATTGTGATCACTGAAAGGAGAAATAGATACCTCTACAATAATAGTTGGAGACTTCAATACACCACTCTCATCAATGGATAGAACATCTAGACAGAGGATCACTAAAGAAACAGAGATGTTGAATTGTATGATAAATGAACTAGACTTGACAGACATTTATAGAACACTACATCCAACAACAGCAGGATACACTTTTTTCTCAAGTGCTCATGGAACATTCTCTAGGATAGACCACATGTTGGGTCACAAAGCAAGTCTCAACAAATTTAAAAATATTGATATTATACAAAACACTTTCTCAGACCACAATGGAATGAAGTTGGAAATAAATAAAAGGCAGAAGGTCATAAAATTCACAAACATATGGAGGCTAAACAACACCCTCTTAGAAAACCAGTGGGTAAAGGAAGAAATTACAAGAGAAATTAGTAAATACCTCGAGGCAAATGACAATGAAAACACAACTTATCAAAACTTATGGGATGCAGCAAAGGCGGTGCTGAGAGGGAAATTTATTGCCCTAAATGCCTATATTAAAAGAGAAGAGAGGGCAAAAATTGAAGAGTTAACTGCTCACCTGGAGGAATTAGAGAAAGAACAGCAAACTAACCCCAAAGCAAGCAGAAGGGAAGAAATAACAAAGATTAGAGCAGAAATAAATGCAATTGAGAACAGGAAAACAATAGAGAGAATCAACAAAACCAGAAGTTGGTTCTTTGAGAAAATCAATAAAATCGATGGACCACTGGCTAGGCTAACAAAAAAAAAGAGAGAGCAGATGCAAATAAGTGCAGTCAGAAATGGGAAAGGAAATATAACTACCGACCCTGCAGAAATTAAGGAGATAATGAGAAGATACTATGAGCAACTATATGCTAATAAACTAGACAACTTAGATGAAATGAACAACTTCCTAGAAAAGCATAAACAACCAACATTAACTCAAGAAGAAATAGATGACCTCAACAAACCAATCACAAGTAAAGAGATTGAGTCAGTCATCAAAAAGCTCCCAAAAAGGAAAAGCCCAGGACCAGATGGTTTCACATGTGAATTCTACCAAGCATTCAAGAACGAATTAGCACCAATCCTGCTCAATCTCTTCAAAAAAATTGAAGAAGAGGGAAAGCTACCTAACTCTTTCTATGAAGCCAACATCACCCTAATACCAAAACCAGGCAAAGATACTACAAAAAAAGAAAATTATAGACCAATTTCTTTAATGAATATAGACGCAAAAATCCTCAACAAAATACTCGCAAATCGAATCCAGCAGCACATTAAAAGAATTATACACCACGACCAGGTAGGATTTATTCCAGGTGTGCAAGGCTGGCTCAACACAAGAAAATCAATTAATGTAATACACCACATCAATAAATCAAAGCAGAAGAACCACATGATCATCTCGGTTGATGCAGAAAAGGCATTTGACAAAATTCAACATCCTTTCCTGATGAAAACACTTCAAAGGATAGGAATAGAAGGGAACTTTTTCAATATGATAAAGGCAATATATGAAAAACCCACAGCTAACATCGCACTCAATGGGGAGAGACTGAAAGCTTTTCCTCTAAGATCAGGAACAAGACAGGGATGCCCACTATCACCATTGCTATTCAACATTGTGCTGGAAGTTCTAGCTAGAGCAATTAGGCAAGAAAAAGAAATAAAAGGCATCCAAATTGGAGAGGAAGAAGTAAAACTTTCACTATTTGCAGATGACATGATTCTATATGTAGGAAATCCAGAAAAATCTACAGCAAAGCTACTAGAACTAGTCAGTGAATACAGCAAAGTAGCAGGCTACAAGATCAACACGCAAAAATCTGTAGTGTTCCTATACACAAGTAATGTGCAACAAGAGGAGGAAATCAAGAAAAAAATCCCATTTACAATAGCAACCGAAAGAATCAAGTATTTAGGAATAAACTTAACCAAGGACACAAAAGACCTTTACATAGAAAACTATAAGAAACTGCTAAAAGAAATTGAACAAGACCTGAAAAAATGGAAGAACATACCATGTTCATGGATTGGAAGACTAAATATAGTTAAGATGGCAATTTTACCTAAACTGATTTACAGATTCAATGCAATACCAATTCAAATACCAACAACTTACTTACAGAAATAGAAAAACCAATAACTAAATTTATTTGGAAGGGTAAGTTGCCCCGAAGAGCCAAAAATGTCTTGAGAAAGAGGAGTGAAGTGGGAGGTCTCACACTACCTGACTTTGAAGCATATTACAAAGCTACAGTGCTCAAAACAGCATGGTACTGGCATAAGGACAGATATACTGATCAATGGAATCGAATTGAGTGTTCAGAAGTAGACCCTCACATCTATGGACAACTGATCTTTGATAAGGCAGTGAATCCGAAGCAACTGGGAAAGAGCAGCCTGTTCAATAAATGGTGTTTGGAGAACTGGATATCCATTTCCAAAAGAATGAAAGAGGATGTCCATCTCACACCTTATTCCAAAATTAACTCAATGTGGATCAAAGATCTCAACATTAGCACCAAGACCATAAAACTCTTAGAAGAAAATGTAGGGCAGTATCTTAGAGATCTTCTGATAGGAGGTGGTTTCTTAGACCTCACACCCAAGGCACGAGCAACCAAAGAACAAATAGACAAATAGGATCTCCTCAAAATTAAACACTTTTGTACATCAAAGGACTTTGTCAGAAAAGTCAAAAGGCAACCTACACAATGGGAGATGATATTTGGAAACCACATATCAGATAAGGGTTTAATATCCCGAATATATAAAGCAATCCTGCATCTGAAGATACTGTTAACTGTAGTACATAGTTTTCAATAGGTATGTTTTTTCCCTATATATCCCTCTATTATTGGCTTCTAGTTAAAGTGTCATACATTTGTTCTAATTCATGAAGGAGATTTGTAATATTTGTACAGTAAATCACAGACATTGTCCAATACATGATTCACTGTTTTATGCATTCCCAACTTTTAACCTCCAACTTTCCTTCTGGTGACATATGTGACTCAAAGCTTCCCATTTTCCCCACATTTACACACCATTCAGCACTGTTATTTATTCTCACAATAACATGCTACCATCAGTTCTGTCCACTTCAAACCACTTAGGTTCAACCTAGTTGAACATTCTGTTCATAATAAGAATTGCTTCCCATTCTTTAGCCTCATTATATATCCTGTTAACTTATATTTCATGTCTATGTGTTTACATATTATAATTATTTCATATCAGTGACATCATGAAATATTTGTCCTTATATGTCTGACTTATTTCACTCAATGTACTGCCCTGAAGGTTTCTTCATCAACCCATTTCTTTTTAAGACACTTGTGTTCACCCACCATACTTTCCATCCTAGGTAAACAATCAAGGTTCCCTGTATAGTTACATATTTATGTATTCATCACCATCACCACTATCTGTATAGGGACATCTCCATTGCTTCCACAAAGTAGGAGGAAGAGTCAAAGAAGGTAGAGAGACAAAAGAAAAAGAAAAAGAAAGAAAGAAAAACATGACAGCTATAAAGCAATGAAAGAAAAGATAGAATTAAACTAAAGTAGAATAAAAGAGTAACACAACATCACCAATGCCAAGAGTCCCATACCCTTCCCTTATGGCCCGCTCATATGCATTTAGCCTTGGAATATTGCTTTTATTATATTAAAGGAAGCATAATACAAAGTTTCTGTTAATAAACAGAATACCACCCTATTTTTAATACCTTGCAAGGTTGACATTCATTTGTTCTACCTCATGTAAAAACATATTTGTACCTTTTATTGCAATTGAGCACTCTAGGTTTCACTGAGTTATACAGTCTCAGTCTTTATCTTTACTCTTTCCCTCTGGTGTCCCACATAATCCTAACCTTTCTCTTTCAACCATGCTCACAGTCATCTTTGTTCAGTGTAATTATACTGCTGTGCTGCCATCACCCAAAATTGTGTTTCAAACCTCTCACTCCTGTATTTTCCTTTCTACTGTAGTGCTCCCTTTAGTATTTCATGTAGCCCAAGTATCTCATTTACAAATTCCCTCATTGTCTGTTTTTCAGAGAATATTTTAAACTCACCCTCATATTTGAAGGACATTTTTGCTGGATATAGGATCCTTGGCTGGCTTTTTTTCTTTCAGTATCTTAAATATATCACACCACTTCCTTCTTGCCCCCATGGTTTCTACTGAGAAATCCACACAGAGTCTTATCAAGCTTCCTTTGTATGTGATGGATCACTTTTCTCTTGCTGCTTTCAAGACTATCTTTGTGTTTGGCATTTGATAATCTGACTGTTAAATGTCTTGGCATAGGTCTCTTCAGATCTATTCTTTTTGGGGCATGCTGTGCTTCTTGGATCTGTAATATGTCTTTCATAAGAAATGGCAAATTTTAATTGATTATTTCCTCTATTATTGCTTCTGCCCCTTTTCCCATCTCTTCTCCTCCTGGGACACAAACGACATGTACATTCATGCATTTCATGTTGTCATTCAATTCCCTGAGATGTTGCTCATATTTGTTCATTCTTTTCCCTATCTGTTCTTTTGCATGTAGGAGTTCATGTGTCCTGTTCTCCTGTTCCTGAGTGTTTTCTTCTGCCTCTTGAGATCTGCTGTTGTATGTCTCCATTGTGTTTTCCATCTCTTGTGTTGTGCCTTTCATTTCCTTAGATTATGCCACTTGTTTTTTCAAACTTTAGATTTCTAACTTATGTTCACCCAGTGTTTTCTTTATAGCCTTCATGTCTTTTCTTATATCTTCCCTGAACTCACTGATTTGTTTTTTTTATCTCATTTAGCACATTTCTTTGAAAACCTTTAATACATTGTTTCATTAAAGTGAAACAATATCTCAACTGTATCTTAATTGAAGTGTAAGTTTGTTCCTTTGACTGGGCCATACCTCCATTTTTCCTAGTATAGGTTGTAGTTTTCTGTTGTCTAGGCATCTGATTTCCTTGGTTACCCCTGTCAGATTTTCCCAGACCAAAATTGGTTCAGGTCTCAGAATGGGGTTATATTCAGGGTGTATCTTAGAAGAATAACAGACTTTCCTGTGAGGTTTCCAGTCACCGTGCTTTTCCTAACCTGCCCAGCAGCTGGTGTGTGTCAGCCTGTTGCTCCCAACTGGTGTAAGTAGATGTGTTTTGACTTCAGTTTCTGTTTTGGCTCTTTTCCCCAGGCTCTGGGATCTGGTTCTGAAGGGAAAGCTGGGCCCTACCTTCTTGCTCTTAGGGAATATACACCCCCTAGAGATTTATCATTTGCATTTGAATTGTCTCTCTGTCTCTGTTATCTCCACCTCTGTCTGGTTTAGTGTGATGTGAGCTGAAGATGGCTGCTGGTCTCTCTTCTGAGCCCTTGAGGTAGAGAGAGAGAAAAAGGGACAGAAAGCCCCCTTTTGGAGCTAGTACACTGCCCTGCAGTTTCACTCATCAACCAGAGATAACACCCAGTCTTCTGGGTTCCCCTCCCAGTACAGATGCATCTTCTGGGTTCTTTAAGTCAGTCATCACTAAAAGCCTCTGTCTGCTTGTTGGGGGTTTGTAGCTTGCATTCAGCAGTCCACATTTATTAATTAAAACCCCAGTTTGAGCTCAGTTGAGCTATATTTGCTTGCTTGGAGAGTGCTGCTAGATTCTATTACAGTGAGGTTTTGCAGGAAAGCCTGCCATGGGGGAGGCAGCTCCCAGCATGGTTCTTCAGCTTTTACTTAAAGATTCTGTGCTCCAATCTCAGGCATTACTCCAAATCCAGGTTGGTGTATGAAGTGTGGACAGTTACAGCTGTTCCCCAGCAGTTATTCCAGATTGTTTACTATTTGTTCCTGGTTGTTTGTTAGTTGTTCCAGGGGACTGACTAAATTCCACTCCTCTCTATGCTGCCATCTTGCCACTCTCTGGGCAGGATCTTTTGATTAGGTTGTTTCCATGGATATGTGGCCCACCCAGCTGTGAGTGAAACCTTTTGATTACATTATTTCCATGGATGTGTGACCCCACCCTTCAAATGTGGGTAATGATTAGTTTGCTGGAGTACTTAAGGGAGCTCAGGAGCTTACCCAGGCCCAGATGCTTGCAGATGCATACAGGAATATGGGTGAAGATGCTAGGCTAAAAGATGAAGCCCAGAGTTTGCTCCAGAGAAGCTAAGAGAGGACACCCAGATACTTATAAAGAAATGCCCTGGGAGAACAAACAAGGATGCACAGGAGCTGAGAGAGAGAAGCTAAGAGAGACATAAGCCAGAGACATTTTGGAGAAAGCCACTTTGAAACCAGAACCCAGGAGCAAAGGGCCAGCAGATGCCAACTGCATGCCTTCCCAGCTGTTCCAGACACCATCAGCCTTCCTTCAATGAAGGTATCCTCTTGTTGATGCCTTAGTTTGGATACTTTCATGGCCTTAGAACTGTACATTTGTAACCTCATAAATCCCCTTTATAAAAGTCAATCCCTTTCTGGTATTTTGCATAATGGCAGCTTTGGCAAACCAGAACAGTTGCCAATACTTTTTATTTTTGGTTTTTCTTTTTTAAATAATAGCCATCCTTGCCAGTGTGAAATGGTATTTCAGTTGGTTTTGCATTTCCATATTAACTGATGATTTTGAGCATTTTTTTCATGTGCCTTTTAGTCATTTGTATACCTTCTTTGGAGAAATGACTATTCAAGTCCTTTGCCCATAAATTAACTTTACTTTCCTTTTTTGTTGACTTTTGGGAATTCTTTATATATTCTGGATATTAAATATTGATCAGATATATAATTTAAACTATTTTCTCTCATTATATAGATTGACTTTTCACATTTTTGATGTCCTTTGGCATGCAAAAGTTTTAACTTTGATGAAGCCTATTTGATCCCATTTTTCCTTTTTTTGTTTGTGATTTTTGTGATATCTAAGAATCCAGCAATTGCTTTTGATATGTGACAGCCTTTATTTTACCTCTTTCCCTTTGGCAACTCTTCATAATGTGAAATTTTAGATGGGGTGAAAAAAATCCCACACTGAGTTCCTGAATTCTGAATTTTACACAACTTGTCCTACATAATAGTGTATAAGATGATAATTCACTCAAAAAGGAATTTTCTGCAGAAAAGGAAGGTGTTGATAAAATAGACACTTTCTTCAAATCTGTTTTGAGTCTTGCAATACTCCTTGACAGTTCCTGCATACATTGGTTTAAAGATTTCTTTCTCTTTGTTTTCTTTTTCACTTGCATGCTACCAACACATGTTAGAACAAGATATCTTTCACAAATCATGAAATTTATAACAATGGATTTTTGTGATATTTTTCAGTCATGTTTGATGGTTGTGGGGGTTAGTACACCAAGAGCCAAATTGTTAAAAGATCACAATTGGACTTCTGTTTTTCACATTTATTTTTCAGCTGCAACTAGTTATGGGTCCCAAAAGTGCACTTGCACTTTGCCACTGAGTTTTCCTAAACAAAAGGCATGTGACCAATTATGTTGGCAAATAGCTAATTATGCACACCAGGAACCAATTGCAGAAACAAAAATGTACAGCCCAAAACAAGAAGTCCTCTTTATCACATTGAATCTTAGGATAGCTTAAACACACCATGTATTTTTCATTTAATAAGGGAAGCAACAATCAAAACAAAATATCAATAAACCTTTATGCATGTATTTATATATATCCATATTTGTTTATGACTTTCTGAGTTGATCTCTGTGTTAGGAGTTGTGGAAGATTCCAAGATGAAATATATTGTTTCTACCCCTAAGAATCTTCATTTTGTTGAGAAAAGACTTGAATGCATGAAACAAAGCCAATTATTAAGGACAGTATATTAGAGGTTGGTTCCTTTATATATATATACATGTTTAAAATGAAATACAATATACTGTTATGTCCTATATTGGCAGTTTCAATGTCCATTGCTAATTTAAGGACAATGCACCATCCAAACTCTTGCATAGGTTTCCTTGAGTAGGCTGAAAGCAGTATATATAACATGATTTGAAAAGTTCAAGAGGATTTCACAGGAGAAAGAATGAAATGGAGTGGTCTTATTGACACAGGATAGAATAGGGCATCAAGGATATGGTTCCTGGTCTTCTGTTCAGCTTTGAAGGAGTTAATGCAGAGCTGTGAAATTCAGCTGCAAACCTCATGGACAAAATTTCCCCTAAAGCTCTGAAGCTTCCCCATACCATAAAAGAATGTAAAATAATAGGTCTAAAGCAAATTCTTAGTTAATGACAGAAAGAACAGGTTCAAAAAGGTTGTTAAACATCTGCCCAAAGACAAATTTTCAATA
Organism: Choloepus didactylus; assembly: GCF_015220235.1. Classification (NCBI taxonomy): domain Eukaryota; kingdom Metazoa; phylum Chordata; class Mammalia; order Pilosa; family Megalonychidae; genus Choloepus; species Choloepus didactylus. The sequence continues at coordinate 94,081,430 of NC_051334.1, read as the reverse complement.
ATGATGGCAGGCCACAAGTTCCAATAAGCTGTCTCCTCCTAGACAAAAAACACCTGTTGTTCAAAGGTTGAGATAAGGAAATCACTGTATCAGTGCATGATTCTCCCTTTTATACATTCACATTACCTCTTTAATGTGTACTTTTTCTCTCTTTCTTCAACAAAGTTTACTACTTATTCCTACTGGCCCCTCTCATCTCTGAATTCTTTTCATGATGAGAATTCCAAACCTGGAACAAGGTTCTGCCTAGCACTGTTGCCAGCAGATCGCTGGTTACATATTCTGGTGAGCTGAGCAAGGAGAAGATTGCTGCAAGAGCTTCCAGGAATCCATCTTCACTGATTTCAAGTGAGAAGACATCCTGAGGCATGTCTCTTTACCCTAATGTTTGCAGCACCACTTGGCCATACCTCCTGATCTTTCTCCTCCTTGGAACCATACCCTTCTTAATTCTTGCTTTTCTTGTGCATGCTTGCTACCCACCTGACCTTTGGGTCACTCGAAACTGCAGGTATTTGCCTCCCTATTCTCCCTAATTTATGAACAGACATTATGAACCCCAGGCAGAGAAAGTTTCCCTTGTTACTTATCAACTCCCTCCTCTCCTGAACCAAAATCAGAGATTTTTGCATATTCTTAGATATTTATGCCCTACTACACTTCTGCCACTCATAGTGGACATGTTTCCCAATATTTCCTTAAAGTCCTCAGCTGCAACACACCATCACTGCCTTCCCCTTACTACCTAAACTCTGACAAACCTGAAAGGTTTTCATACCCTCTATTCTCCTACTCTGACTTCACACACACACACACACACTAACTTTTTCTTAGACTCCAGTATGCTTACACAATCTGTCTCTTTTTCTGACCCCATGTGGGAAGGCAAGCTCCAGACTTTTGAACTATGGGTCTTTCCATCTCTTTGCTCCCTTCTTTACTCCAAGTGTCAATGGCTCTTTTTGTTGGCACTCATCTTTGAACCTCCCCACACTGGCTAGGAAGGAGTAATTGTTAGGTTTGTGTTCAATTCATGGACAGGGAACTATGTTGTAAGGGGTGTCAAGAGCTCCACATTTGGCCCTGCACAACTATTTGCCTTCTCCAAGGACATGAATAATGTTTGAGGAGCCTCCTCCATCACCTTTTATTTTGCTACTGGCTTTTTCCAGGGAATTGTTCCTCTGGAGATCAAGATACCTTTGAAAAAACATTTCTCTCCTCATGGACAACTCAGGCAATTAGAAGAGAAGTCCCATCTCTTGAGTTTTTTGTCTCTGGCAAGTCCTCTCCACTTTTGTCAGTTACTCATCCCAAAGGGTCCCTTCTCACACTCTGTTCTCTATGAAGGAATTAAAGAGGTCAGTTCAACTCCCTGTGCTTTGGGCAGAGAGTTCCCACTCCATTTATTACTATTTCAGGCACATTCCCTCCTCTTTCTGCCACTCTCTCCTCCATTGCTGATATTCTTGCTCATCTTCTCCTTTGTCTATGGCCTATGAATCATTCCCATAAGCAACACTTAACCTTTCTTGATAACAGCCTTCTCCTCCCAAAGGAGAACACAGGCCTTAGCCAAGTGGGACCTCCATCTCTTTGCATTCTCTGCTTGTGATGGTTTGTAGATCAGGTCATACATGAAGCTTACAGAACGATTTTCTTCCCTCAGAGTAGGGGAAAGAGCAGAGGTTTGGCTTAGAGCTGCCAGGGTGAGAAGTCTGGCTCACCAGCCCTCTGGATCCAGCTTGGGAGTCAAGGGGTGAAAGCATACAGCCCATCTTCTAAGTCTAAGGTTTTCTCCCCTGCTGGGATGCCCAGGGGCGAGAAGGTGTTGCAAGGGTACTAGTCAGCTGCAAGATATGGGACACCAAGCCTCAGTGAGTGGGTATCCCTCTATCTCTCTCCATTCAGAATACAGGCAGTGTATCCAGCATCCTGATTAATAGCCCTCTGGGCTGCATCCTGAAAAAAAATGGAATAACTTATCAACCAGTGAACTGAAAATGTAAAAGTTTATTTCTTATTGTAATGTTGCATGGCCTCAATATAAATTGGTAGGTGGAGAAGCATGGCCACCAAATGCATCTTAGTTTTAATGCCATTCTCCAATTAGATCTTTTTTGAAAAATATAGGGGAAGCCATCTGAGATCTCTTATGTCCATATTTTCATGGCTTTTTATCAGGACAAAGCCATTGGGGGCTTTTAAAATGTGTTATCTTAAAGGACAATTAAAAGATGTATCCTTTCCATCTCAGGAAGAAAAGGAGGGAGACATTTTAAATGATTCATTGTTAGCCAGACCTCCAAAACTTGAAATCTCAAAAAGACTCAGGAATAATTCTCCCCCAAACACAGACCTTTAGCCCACCAGAGCTGAGGCTCACATGGACCCTTCTCCTTTAAAGGAAAAGGCTTCTAAGCCCACTTCAGCCCCTTTTATTCAAGTCCAGTCAGACACACTCACAGTGGAACCCCTTACAACCTCCTGGAGAAAGAGAAAAGGAGCTCAGAAGGAAATGGAATGTATCCTCTCTGGGAAGTAGCCAATGGGGTTATAGGAACCATAAGGGTTAACATACCTTTTTCTATGACCAACTTAGCACAGTGTAAGAAGTAATTGGGAAATTTTTCTGAGGATCCTTCCATGTTTCTGGAGAAATTTATAAAATTGGTCCCCACCTATGAGTTCATCTGGGGAGACATTCAAGTTATTTTCTCCTCCTTTTGCATTCCTGAGGAGAAATGAAGGGTCTTGTTAGAAGCCCAAGGATATGCAGACAAGCTGCATAGGGAACAGCCAGCACAATATACATCAGGGACTGTAGCTGTCCCAAATTCAGACCCTAACTGGAATTATCAGAAAGGGCAGAAAGATCTTAAGTGGGAAATATAATTACTTGCTTATTAGAAGGTATGAAAAAATGCATTATCAAACCTGTAATTTACAACAGACTTCAGAGCATAACTTGGAAGACAAGGAAAATCCTGCTTTCCTCAGGGGAGTCTAATGGAAGGTATGAAAAAGTATACCAATATAGACCAAGATTCTGGGGAAGGACAAATTATGTTAAAGACCTACTTTATAGTCCAGTCAGCTTCAGACATAAGGAGAAAACTGCAGAAGATATCCTCAGGGCCCCAAACACCTATGAATGACTTTATGAGTACTGCCTTTTCTGTCTTTAATAACAGAGACAGAACAAGCAAACTGAAAATGAAAAAGTTGATTTCTTATTGTAATGTTGCATGGCCTCAATATAAATTTGGAGTTGGAGAAGCATGACCAAGAAATGGGAGCTTCAGTTTCAATACCATCTCCAATTAGATCTTTTATGCAAAAGAGGGGGGAATTTCAGAGGAAGAGAAAGCAAGGAGATACCAGAATAGGCAAGGCTTTAGCTATAGATTGTAAGCAACCACCTCAGGGCCACTCAGGGCAGAAGACACTGGGAAACTTTCATCAATGTGGAGAGTCAGGGCATAGGAGATAAGAGTGCATCCAAGGATAAAAGAAGCCCTGAGGAGAGAGAAAGCTTCCAGAGCCCTGTACCTAATGTAGGAAGGCAAGACACTGGGCCTGAATGTGCATCAAGCCCACAAGAGGGAGCAAAGCCTCTCCAAAAACCCTATTGTTTGCCCAGAGAAGGACTGAAGGTGCCCCAGGCCAATGGCTTCCTGGATCTCACCAAAGAACATCAAAATTATTGAGCCCCAGGTGTCTCTTTATGTGGCAAGTAAGACCATTAATTTTTAAATTGGAATGGGATCCATATATTCTGTCTTAACCTCTCACTCTGGCCCTCTCTCCTCTAAAACCTGTCCCATTGTGGGAGTAGATTTGAAGTCTCAGTCTTGAGCTGTCATCCCAGCTCTCCCCTGCCAAATTTATAATACTATTTTGAATCAGTTTTTAATGCAATTTTATTGAGACTTATTGACATACCAAATAATCATCCAAAGTGTACAATCAATGGTTCACTGTATCATCATATATTTGTGCATTCATCACAATCAGTTTTTGAACATTTTCATTACTCCAAAAAATAAGAAAAAAATAAAATGGTACACACAAAATATCCCATAACCCTTATCCACCCTATTATTTGTTTATTTATTGTCTTTATTTTCTTACTTACATGTCCATACACTGGACAAAGGGAATATCAGTTCCAAGGTTTTCACAATTACACACTCTATAAAAGCTATGTAGATATATAATCATCTTCATGAATCAAGCCTCCTGTATTACAGTTCAACTGTTTCAGGTATTTCATTTTAGTGATTCTAATCCACTAAAAACTAAAAATGGATATCTATACAATGCATATGAATAACCTCCAGAATGACCTCTCCACTCTATTTGATATCTCTCAGCCACTGAAACTTTATTTCATTTCAAATCTCTTCCCCCTTTTGGTTTAAGAAGCTTACTAAATCCCACAATACCAGGGCCAGGCTCACCCCCAGGAGTCATGTCCAACATTGACAGGTAGATTTAAACCCCTGGGATTCACTTCCTATATATGGGTGAGGGAAGTGAGTTTACATGCAGAGTAGGCTTAGAGAGAAAGGCCATATTTGAGCAATGAAAGAGGTTCTCTGGGGATGTCTCTTAGGGAATATTATAAGTAGGCTTAGCATCTCCTTTGCAGGAATAAGTTTCATAATGGCCATCCCCAAGATAGGCCAATAGGCTTGGCCTATTAAATTTGGAGTCCCTAATGCTTGTGAGAATATCAGGAATTCCCTAGTTGGGGAAGGTTAATACTTCCACATGTTTACCCAGTCCATCAAGGGGGATTTGCAAATAATTTTTGATTCTCTACCCAAATTACTCTGGGATGGATTAGGACATCACACTAACCTGTACAAATCAACAAGTTTCCATGTAATTATGGTTTTTGAATAAACTGAACATGCAAGTTAAATTAGTGTGCTACAGAAAATATAAATTTTGAACCAAGTAAACATCACTTCCTTTGATCTCACACAGAAGGTGAAGTTGTAAAACACACTCAGTATCATCCATTACCCTTTAGTCTGATTTGCCTAAGTCCTGTCAAGATCAGCTTCAATCATATCTCTAATCAAAGTCTGATCTCTTTTTCAGCTTTCTTAGCAGTTGCTGATTGGAGTAATGCTGACTTTCATAGCTTCAGGACTCCAGCTCTGAGTCTCAGGTATAACACAAATATTCAAAGTTTCAGGGAAAGACAAAGAGTTCAGAAGCTCATAATTTAGAAATAACCATAACAACTCAGGAAAAGAGAAATTGCATGGCCTCTATATAATGCTCTCTGGGGACTACATAATGCTCCCTTAGAGTGGGGAGCAGAGCATTCACCACCCTCAAGAGTGCTCTTACCAGCCTGCCTACCCTGGGCCTGCCAAACTTGGTTAAGCCCTTTTAGCTATATGTAACTGAAAAGAAAGGAATAGAATTGGGAGTCTGAGTACTAAAGCTGGGAAACATTACCCTATCTGTTGTATACTTTTCAAAGCCATTAGGTGCCACTGCCCAGGGACGGCCACCCTGCCTCACAGCAGTAGGGGTCACTGCCTTACTTATAGGACAAACCACCAAGTTAACTTGGGGACAAAGTTTAACAGCATATATCCCCCCACCTAGTCAGAGTCATTTTAGAAGCAAGAGGACATCAGTGGCTTTCAAACAATAGACTCCTGAAATACCAAGCCCAGCTCCTAGACATACCAGAGGTTCAAATCCAAGTCTGTAACACACTGAACCCTGCTACTCAATTGCCTATAAATCCAGACCAAGACAATGCACCCCTCAAGCACTCCTGTAAATAAACAATAGCCCAAAATTATTCTAGCAGGCCAGACCTGCAAGACCAGCCCCTAGATAACCCAGAGTTAGAATCATTTACAGATGGAAGCAGTTTGGTAAAAGAAGGAATTAGGAAGGTAGGACATACTATTGCTTCCCTGCAAAAAGTCACAGAGGCACTTTGTTGCTCAGATGTGGCCCTTTGTCTCTACATCACCTTGGTGGGTGCTCTCGCTGCCCTCCCCTCTACATGGGAACTGACTGCTAGGGGTGTAAATCTCCCTGGCAACACAGGATATGACTCCTGGGGATGAATCAGGACCCAGCATTGTGGGATTGAGAACATCTTGACCAAAAGGGGGATGTGAAATGAATAAAATATAGCTTCAGTAGCTGAGGGATTTCAAATGGAGTTGAGAGGTCACTCTGGTGGACATTCTTACACACTATATAGATAACACATTTTATATTTTAATATATTGGAAGAGCAAGAAATAAATACCTGAAGCTACCAAACTCCAAACCAGTAGCCTTGACTCTTGAAGATGATTATAAAACAATGTAGCTTACAAGGGGTGACAGTACAATTGTGAAAACCTTGTGGATTGCACTCCCTTTATCTAGTATATGAATGGATGAGAAGAAAAAATGGGGACAAAACCTAAATGAAAAATAGTGTGGGATGGGGGGTGATTTGGGTGTTCTTTTTTATTTTTATTTTCTATCATTATTCTGATTATTTCTGGTGTAAAGAAAATGTTCAAAAGTAGATTTGGGTGATGAATGCCCAGCTATATGATGGTACTCTGAACAGTTGTGCTCTAGTTTTCTAATGCTGCCAGAATGCAAAACACAAGAAATGGATTGGATTTTATAAAAGGGGGTTTCTTTGGTTATGAAGTTACAGTCTTAAGGCCATAAAGTGTCCAAGGTAAGTCATCAGCAGTCAGGTACCTTCACTGGAGGATGGCCAATGGTGTCCGGAAAACCTCTGTTATCTAGGAAGGCTTGTGGCCTGCATCTGCTCCAAAGTTCTGGTTTCAAAATGGCTTTCTCCCAGGTTGTTCCTCTCTAGGCTGCAGTTCCTCAAAATTGTCACTCTTAGTTGCTCTTTGGTTGTTTGTCCTCTCTTACCTTCTTTGGAGCAAGAGTCTGCTTTCAATGGCCATCTTCAAACTGTCTCTCATCTGCAGCTACTCTCAGCTTCTGTGCATTCTTTTTTTTTTTTTTTAATTCAGTTTTATTGAAATATATTCACAAACCATACAGTCATCCATGGTATACAATCAACTGTTCACAGTATGATCATATAGTTATGCGTTCATCACCACAATCTATTTCTGAACATTTTCCTTACATCAGAAAGAATCAGAATAAGAATAAAAAATAAAAGTGAAAAGAGAATACCCAAACCATCCCCCCATCCCACCCTATTTGTCATTTAGTTTTTACTCCCATTTTTCTACTGATTTTTTTTCAATTTTTTAACTTTGTTTATCAAAAAGTTAAAAACAAACAGGCAAACAACAACCAAAAAAACCCCACAACATTTCAAACAAAGCAATGGATTAAGGAAAACAAATAACCTAAAATAACTACTTTGCTTCCAATATGTTCCTACCATACCCCAAGAAAATTAATAAACCATGTCCAAACAGAGGAGTAAGAAAAACAAATAATCTAAAATAACTACATTGCTTCCAACATGTTCCTACCATACCCCAAGAAAATTAACAACCCCTAAGAAAACAAAGGAATAAGAGAAAAAAAAACCTAAAATAACTCTATTGCTTCCAACATGATCTTACTGTATCCAAGAGAGTTTACAACCCATAATCATTCCTGAGCATTCCCATAACATTGAGATTACCCTCCATAGTTTATCTGTTCTTATTAGATTATCATTCCCCCTCCACTAATTGGTATCTCTAGGTCCCCTACATTCTACAGTATAAAACATTGTACATTTTTCACAGAATTCACATTAGTGGTAACATACAATATCTTTCTTTTTGTGCCTGGCTTATTTTGCTCAGCATTATGTCTTTTTTTTTTTTTAATCTTCATTTTATTGAGATATATTCATATACCATGCAGTCATACAAAACAAATCGTACTTTCGATTGTTCACAGTACCATTACATAGTTGTACATTCATCACCCAAATCAATCCCTGACACCTTCATTAGCACACACACAAGAATAGCAAGAATAATAATTAGAGTGAAAAAGAGCAATTGAAGTAAAAAAGAACACTGGGTACCTTTGTCTGTTTGTTTCCTTCCCCTATTTTTCTACTCATCCATCCATAAACTAGACGAAGTGGAGTGTGGTCCTTATGGCTTTCCCAATCCCCTTGTCACCCCTCATAAGCTACATTTTTATACAACTGTCTTCGAGATTCATGGGTTCTGGGTTGTAGTTTGATAGTTTCAGGTATCCACCACCAGCTACCCCAATTCTTTGGAACCTAAAAAGGGTTGTCTAAAGTGTGCGTAAGAGTGCCCACCAGAGTGACCTCTCAGCTCCTTTTGGATTCTCTCTGCCACTGAAGCTTATTTCATTTCCTTTCACATCCCCCTTTTGGTCAAGAAGATGTTCTCCGTCCCACGATGCCAGGTCTACATTCCTCCCCGGGAGTCATATTCCACGTTGCCAGGGAGATTCACTCCCCTGGGTGTCTGATCCCACGTAGGGGGGAGGGCAGTGATTTCACCTTTCAAGTTGGCTTAGCTAGAGAGACAGGGCCACATCTGAGCAACAAAGAGGCATTCGGGAGGAGGCTCTTAGGCACAACCATAGGGAGGCCTAGCCTCTCCTTTACAGCAACCGTCTTCCCAAGGGTAAAATCTGTGGTAGAGGGCCCAACCCATCAAACCACCAGTCCCCTATGTCTGTGGTCATGTTAGCAACCATGGAGGTGGGGTAGGCGAATACCCCTGCATTCTCCACAGGCTCCTCAAGGGGGCACTACATCTTTTTTTTTTTTTCCTTGTTTTTTTTTTTTTTAACTTTCCCTTCTTTTTTAACTCAACTGTATGAAAAAAAAGTTAAAAAGAAAACAAACATACAATAAAAGAACATTTCAAAGAGACCATAACAAGGGAGTAAGAAAAAGACAACTAACCTAAGATAACTGCTTAACTTCCAACATGTTCCTACTTTACCCCAAGAAAGTTACCTAATATAGCAACATTTCTGTGAACTTGCTCCTACTATATCCATCAGAAATTAACAGACCATAGTCATTCCTGGGCATCCCCAGAACGTTAAATAGCTTATCTGTTCTTCTTGGATTATTGTTCCCCCTTCCTTAATTGCTCTCTACTGCTAGTTCCCCTACATTCTACATTATAAGCCATTTGTTTTACATTTTTCAAAGTTCACATTAGTGGTAGCATATAATATTTCTCTTTTTGTGCCTGGCTTATTTCGCTTAGCATTATGTCCTCAAGGTTCATCCATGTTGTCATATGTTTCACGAGATCGTTCCTTCTTACTGCCACATAGTATTCCATCGTGTGTATATACCACATTTTATTTATCCACTCATCTGTTGAAGGACATTTGGGTTGTTTCCATCTTTTGGCAATTGTGAATAATGCTGCTATGAACATTGGCGTGCAGATATCTGTTCGTGTCACTGCTTTCCGATCTTCCGGGTATATACCGAGAAGTGCAATCGCTGGATCGAATGGTAACTCTATATCTAGTTTTCTAAGGAGCTGCCAGACTGACTTCCAGAGTGGCTGAACCATTATACAGTCCCACCAACAGTGAATAAGAGTTCCAATTTCTCCACATCCCCTCCAGCATTTGTAGTTTCCTGTTTGTTTAATGGCAGCCATTCTAACCGGTGTTAGATGGTATCTCATTGTGGTCTTAATTTGCATCTCTCTAATAGCTAGTGAAGCTGAACTTTTTTTCATGTGTTTCTTGGCCATTTGTATTTCCTCTTCAGAGAACTGTCTTTTCATATCTTTTGCCCATTTTATAATTGGGCCGACTGTACTATTGTCATTGAGTTGTAGGATTTCTTTATATATGCAAGATATCAGTCTTTTGTCAGATACATGGTTTCCAAAAATTTTTTCCCATTGAGTTGGCTGCCTCTTTACCTTTTTGAGAAATTCCTTTGAGGTGCAGAAACTTCTAAGCTTGAGGAGTTCCCATTTATCTATTTTCTCTTTTGTTGCTTGTGCTTTCGGTGTAAAGTCTAGGAAGTGGCCGCCTAATACAAGGTCTTGAAGATGTTTTCCTACATTATCTTCTAGGAGTTTTATGGTACTTTCTTTTATATTGAGATCTTTGGTCCATTTTGAGTTAATTTTTGTGTAGGGGGTGAGGTAGGGGTCCTCTTTCATTCTTTTGGATATGGATATCCAACTCTCCCAGCCCCATTTGTTGAAAAGACCATTATGACTCAGTTCAGTGACTTTGGGGGCCTTATCAAAGATCAGTCGGCCATAGATCTGAGGGTCTGTCTCCGAATTCTCAATTCGATTCCATTGATCAATATGTCTATCTTTGTGCCAGTACCATGCTGTTTTGGCAACTGTGGCTTTATAATAAGCTTCAAAGTCAGGGAGTGTAAGTCCTCCCACATCGTTTTTCTTTTTTAGAGTGTCTTTAGCAATTCGAGGCATCTTCCCTTCCCAAATAAATTTGATAACTATCTTTTCCAAGTCTGCAAAGTAGGTTGTTGGAATTTTGATTGGGATTGCATTGAATCTGTAGATGAGTTTGGGTAGAATTGACATCGTAATGACATTTAGTCTTCCTATCCATGAACATGGAATATTTTTCCATCTTTTAAGGTCCCCTTCTATTTCTTTTAGTAGAGTTATGTAGTTTTCTTTGTATAGGTCTTTTAAATCTTTGGTTAAGTTTATTCCTAGGTACTTGATTTTTTTAGTTGCTATTGAAAATGGTATCTTTTTCTTGAGTGTCTCTTCAGTTTGTTCATTTCTAGCATATAGAAACATTACTGACTTATGTGCATTAAGCTTGTATCCCGCTACTTTGCTAAATTTGTTTATTAGCTCTAGTAGCTGTATCGTCGATTTCTCAGGGTTTTCTAGATATAAGATCATATCATCTGCAAACAATGACAGTTTTACTTCTTCTTTTCCAATTTGGATGCCTTTTATTTCTTTGTCTTGCCGGATTGCCCTGGCTAGCACTTCCAGCACAATGTTGAATAGCAGTGGTGATAGCGGGCATCCTTGTCTTGTTCCTGATCTTAGAGGGAAGTCTTTCAGTCTCTCACCATTGACTACTATGCTGGCTGTGGGTTTTTCATATATGCTCTTTATCATGTTGAGGAAGTTTCCTTCAATTCCTACCTTTTGAAGTGTTTTTATCAAAAAGGGATGTTGGATTTTGTCAAATGCTTTTTCAGCATCTATTGAGATGATCAATTGATTTTTCCCTTTTGACTTGTTAATGTGTTGTAATACATTGATTGTTTTTCTTATGTTGAACCATCCTTGCATGCCTGGGATGAACCCCACTTGGTCATGGTGTATGATTTTTTTAATGTGTCTTTGGATTCGATTTGCAAGTATTTTGTTGAGGATTTTTGCATCTATATTCATTAGGGAGATTGGCCGGTAGTTTTCCTTTTTTGTAGCATCTTTGCCTGGTTTTGGTATTAGATTGATGTTAGCTTCATAAAATGAGTTAGGTAGTGTTCCCTTTTCTTCAATGTTTTGAAAGAGTTTGAGTAAGATTGGTGTCAGTTCTTTCTGGAAAGTTTGGTAGAATTCCCCTGTGAAGCCATCTGGCCCTGGGCATTTATTTGTGGGAAGATTTTTGATGACTGATTGGATCTCTTTGCTTGTGATGGGTTGGTTGAGGTCTTCTATTTCTTCTCTGGTCAGTCTAGGTTGTTCATATGTTTCCAGGAAATTGTCCATTTCCTCTACATTATCCAGTTTGTTGCCATACAGTTGTTCATAATATCCTCTTATAATTTTTTTAATTTCTTCAGGATCTGCAGTTATGTCACCTTTTTCATTCATTATTTTGTTTATATGGGTCTTCTCTCTTTTTGATTTTGTCAGTCTAGCTAGGGGCTTGTCAATCTTGTTGATCTTCTCAAAGAACCAACTTTTGGTGATATTTATCCTCTCTATTGTTTTTTTGTTCTCTATGTCATTTATTTCTTCTTTAATCCTTGTTATTTCTTTTCTTGTACTTGGTTTAGGATTGGTTTGCTGTTCATTTTCTAGCTTCTTCAGTTGATCCATTAGTTCTTTGATTTTGGCTCTTTCTTCCTTTTTAATATATGCGTTTAGTGCTATAAATTTCCCCCTTAGCACTGCTTTTGCTGCATCCCATAGGTTTTGGTATGTTGTGTTCTCATTTTCATTCGTCTCTATATATTTAGCAATTTCTCTTGCTATTTCTTCTTTAACCCACTGATTGTTTAGGAGTGTGTTGTTTAACCTCCAGGTATTTGTGAATTTTCTAAGTCTCTGATGGTTATTGACTTCTAATTGTATTCCATTGTGGTCAGAGAATGTGCTTTGAATAATTTCAATCTTTTTAAATTTATTGAGGCTTGTTTTATGTCCCAGCATATGATCTATTCTGGAGAAAGTTCCATGAGCCCTAGAGAAGTATGTGTATCCTGGTGATTTGGGATGTAATGTCCTGTATATGTCTGTTAAATCTAATTCATTTATCATATTGTTTAGGTTTTCAATTTCCTTATTGGTCTTCTGTCTGGTTGATCTATCTATAGGAGAGAGTGATGTGTTGAAGTCTCCCACAATTATTGTGGAAACATCAATTGCTTCCTTTAGTTTTGCCAGTGTTTCTCTCATGTATTTTGTGGCACCTTGATTGGGTGCATAGACATTTACGATTGTTATTTCTTCTTGCTGAATTGCCCCTTTTATTAGTATGTAGTGGCCTTCTTTGTCTCTCAAAACATCCCTGCATTTAAAGTCTATTTTATCTGAGATTAATATTGCTACACCTGCTTTCTTTTGGCTGTAGCTTGCATGAAATATTTTTTCCATCCTTTCACTTTCAGTTTCTTTGTGTCCCTGTGTCTAAGATGAGTCTCTTGTATGCAACATATTGATGGTTCATTTTTTTGATCCATTCTGCGAATCTATATCTTTTAATTGGGGAGTTTAATCCATTTACATTCAACGTTATAACCGTGAAGGCATTTCTTGAATCAGCCATCTTATCCTTTGGTTTATGTTTGTCATATTTTTCCCCTCTGTCTATTAATATCCTTTATTGTACCCATACTGAATCTCTTTAGTACTGAACCTTTCTCCAAGTCTCTCTGTCCTTTCTTTGTTTCTCTGTATGTAGGGCTCCCTTTAGTATCTCCAGTAGGGCAGGTCTCTTGTTAGCAAATTCTCTCAGCGTTTGTTTGTCTGTGAAAAATTTAAGCTCTCCCTCAAATTTGAAGGAGAGTTTTGCTGGATAAAGTATTCTTGGCTGGAAATTTTTTTCACTCAGAATTTTAAATATATCGTGCCACTGCCTTCTTGCCTCCATGGTGGCTGCTGAGTAGTCACTACTTAGTCTTATGCTGTTTCCTTTGTATGTGGTGAATTGCTTTTCTCTTGCTGCTTTCAGAACTTGCTCCTTCTCTTCTGTGTTTGACAGTGTGATCAGTATATGTCTCGGAGTGGGTTTATTTGGATTTATTCTATTTGGAGTTCGCTGAGCATTTATGATTTGTGTATTTATGTTGTTTAAAAGATTTGGGAAGTTTTCCCCAACAATTTCTTTGAATACTCTTCCTAGACCTTTACCCTTTTCTTCCCCTTCTGGGACACCAATGATTCTTATATTTGGACGTTTCATATTATCTATCATATCCCTGAGGTCCATTTCGATTTTTTCAATTTTTTTCCCCATTCTTTCTTTTATGCTTTCATTTTCCATTCTGTCATCTTCGAGGTCACTGATTCGTTGTTCAACTTCCTCTAGTCTTGTACTATGAGTGTCCAGAATCTTTTTAATTTGGTCAACAGTTTCTTTAATTTCCATAAGATCATCCATTTTTTTATTTAGTCTTGCAATGTCTTCTTTATGCTCTTCTAGGGTCTTCTTGATTTCCTTTATCTCCCGTACTATGGTTTCATTGTTCATCTTTAGTTCTTTGAGTAGCTGCTCTAGGTGCTGTGTCACTTCTGGTCTTTTGATTTGGGTGCTTGGGCTTGGGCTATCCATATCGTCTGGTTTTTTCATATGCTTTATGATTTTCTGTTGTTTTTGGCCTCGTGGCATTTGCTGAACTTGATAGGGTTCTTTTAGGATTTGTAGACCAGTTGAAGTCCTTATCTCTAATTTATCAGATCTACAGCTTCATGGAGTACACTTTCTCTAACTAACCAGCAGGTGGCGTCCACGAGCCACCTGTTCTCCACAAGCCAGTTCTCCCCTGCTTAGCCTTTTTGGTGAGTGGGGGAGTGAGTCTTGTGGGGTCCAACTGGTGTACCAAGCTTGCGTGTGTAGTTGGTGTTGCCTGCCCTGTATATGGGGCGTGTTTCTGGGCAGTCAGGGAGGGGGGGGTTGGCTCTAACAATCAAATCTCCCTGGTGATCCTAGAGTTTTAAAGCTGCTGCAATAGTCTAATCCTTCAGTTCAGTCCTGCCACAGTTTGTCTCTGCCACTGACCCACAAGTCCTTGGTATTGGCGTATGGCTCCTGAGACTTGCAAGTGGGCCCCTCTTCCAGGCCGTGCACCCCGGGTCCTCTGTTGAGGGATGACTGTGCTATGTCACAGGTGAGTGCCATCCCCCCAGGGCAGTTCTGGGCTGCTGGGCTGTGTAGGGAGGCTCCCAGTCTGCTGAAATGATGGCTGAATGGGGCTTTGTTAATTCACGCTGCTCTACCTTCCCAACTCTGGGACAATCAGCTGAGGTTGCAGGGAAGGCTAATGTCCACGCCCAGTTTTGTGGTGTGTGCCTGTTATTTGAAGCACTTCTGTCACACTGGGTTGTCTGGGGCAGTTCTGGGCTATGGGGCTGGCGATGGGCAGGAGTGTTTCCTGTCCACCAGGATGATGGCTGTGAGCGGACACCCCCCTTTTCTTGGGAAGTTGTGGTGTTTAGTGAATTTTCTCAGCCACTGTATTATTGCGTTTTGTCTCAGAGCTCTCCTAGTTCTGCTCTTGACTTGACCTGCCCAAATAGCAAGTCTTTGAAGCTTTCTGTATTGGGCTTCTTAGAGTAATTGTTTTAGAAAAAGAAAAAAGGATTAAAAAAAAAAAAAAAAAAACGGGCCCTCCTCAGAGATCTAATGGGTTATTGAAATGCTAAGAGACAAAGCAACCAGGGCCTTTAAGGAAAGGTCCACAGGGCAGAGAGATCAGCTTTTCTTCAGGATTTGCATATGCGCCTCAGGGCCCTTCCCCTTTCTATGTTCACCAGAACTCCAAAAATCCTCCGCTTTTATTTTGGAGTTTTTCGTGTTGTTTTTTTTCTATGCCTGTCTCCTCTCTGCTGGGCTGGCTGCTCTCAGATTCTCTGGTGTCTGGTCTCAGTCTATCTATGGTTGGAGTTTGAATCAGTAGAATGAGTTTCTGATAAGGGCTGCCACTGCAGTTCTCCCTTCTCCTTCCCGGAGCTGACAGCCCCTCCTCCCCCGGGACTGAGCCTGGCAGGGAGGGGCGCGGGTCCCCTGGCCGCAAAAACTTACAGATTTCGCTGATCTCAGCAGTTCCACGTTTTCATGAGTGTTGTATGAAGTATGCCCAAAGTCAGATTGCTCTGTGGTGTCCAGTCCACGCAGTTCCTGGCTTTCTACCTACTTTCCTGGAGGAGTAACTAAAACATACAGCTCACCAGTCTGCCATCTTGCCCCGCCTCCGACCTCTGTGCATTCTTCAAAGTGTCCCTCTTGGCTGTAGCTCCTCTTCAAGATGTCACTCTCAACTGCACTGAGTTCCTTCTGTTTGTCAGCTCATTTATATGGCTCCAATGTTTTAATTTAGACCCACCCTGAGTGGTTGGGGTAACACCTCCATGGAAATTATCCAGAGTCATCACTCACAGTTGGGCAGGGCACATCTCCATAGAAATACTCAAAAGAATTACAATCTAATCAACACTGATACATCTGCCCACACAAGATTACATCAAAGATAATGGTGTTTTGGGGGACAAAATACATTCAAACTGGCACAAGTTGATTGTACACCATGTGTGTTTGTATGGTATATGAATATATCTCAATAAAATGGAATTAAGAAAAAGTCACAGAGGCAAAGCCTCTAAGCTCTGGGACCTCAGCCCAAAAGGCCAGGCTCATAGCCCTCATGAGTGGCTTAACAATAGCAGCTAGGAAAAAAGTCAATCTTTAAATGGACTCTAAGTAAACCTTTCTTTTACTGAGATACCCAATGTTCCAGAGACAAATCAGGTTATACTCTAAGGGATCAGCATATGATAGACTTTTGAATATTATTTTAGCAAGACTTCTTTCCCTTCTAGACTATAAAATGTACAATAGATTACAAGAGCAGAGATTACCATTTTATCTCTAGGACCTAGCCCAATATCTGACATATACTAGACACTCAAAAAACATTTGTTGAGTGGAAGAAATTACAGAAGTCTGTTCAATTATAGATAACTCCTGCTTTGCATCCATTTTTAATTACATTTCAGTTTTGGGGGACAGTCTTAAATTCTCCCTCCCCCAATAAAATCCAGGTGATAAACACATTTATTTAGCCAACATCTAGTTTTAATTTTCTCTTTTTCTTAAGTGCCTTGAGGAGAAGCATTCACTCTTCATTTCACCTGAGTCATTGCTTCTCCCTACTGTCTAATGCCCAGTCTCCTTCACTCCCTTAAATTAAAAGCTTGAACCTTAAGTGTTACCAGACCAAATCAGTGGTTTCTTTGCCCAGTGTACTCAAATGACCAATTCCTGAGACACCAGGGTTTCAAAGAGAGAAAGAGTTTATTGCCAGGTGTGAAGCAGGTGTGCAAATGGCCTATCAGCCTAAAAATCTGTCTCCCTGAACTGCCATAATTCTGATAGTTTTATAGTATTAAAAGGTGGGCAAGTTTTAGTATAATCAGCACAATGGCTCCAGATGATGTAATTAGAGGTGATCTAAATATTGAGCATGTGCAGCATGATTACATGCTTAGTCACAGAATGCATGTAAGAAAATGGCAGCCTTAATATGACGATGGGCACAATTTTCAGTATTTTAATGAGGTATAGGTGACTTATAGGTTAAAGTCTAAGCTACTGCACATGTCAAAAAGGGCCCATTTTTGTTAGTTCCAGCTTTGGTTATCAAGATAACTTTGGACTTATGGTGGATTAGTTCTGGGCTGACCCAATACCCTTCATTAATAAATGTTAGGGACTATCTTTAGTGATCATAAGACTCTAAAGTTAAGAAAAGCCATATAAAATGGATACAAGTGAAGGTCAGTCACAAGGTTTTACAAATGCAAGCAACCAAGATAAAGGCTATACAGTCATTATCAGAGATCAAGGCAGCTGGATTATAGTCCAGAGATTTCAATAATTTCCCTCTGTCTACTTGAATACACCAGAAAGTAAAAAGGAATATCTATACAATGATTTAGTAATCATAATCATCCCCTAAATCCTAACTTCTTGGCTGCAGAAGCATTTCCATTTGTGAGCCTTGCAAGTACACTTTTCTCCTCATTTCAGCTCTTTGTTCCAGAATTGTTCTTATTTGGCTTACCTTCTCTTCTCTCCTTTTTGCTTTCTAATTCCCTCCTCTCATTTATTCCACAGATAACATTTACTATATACCACACCCTGTGATAGGCAAAACTGAGAAGAATAAAGGACACATTCCCTGTTCTGGAGAAACTTGCTGTCTAGCTGGGGAGACAAATAAATACCCCACAAATTATTAGAATTTGTATTCCTACAGAATGATTAGAATTATGGATAACATGCTATAGACATATATTGATACTCATTCCCTTTATTTATCAATTTTCTTCTTTTACCATCTCTTTTATTTCTCCTTTATTCTTTCTTATTTCTTTAGAGCTAAGAACTAAGCAGGGTCAAAATTTCTGCTCCACCAGAATGGAAGAAATTGACCATTTAGCAATTCACCCTTTTTTGCAAAATAATGTCATGAGAAGCACATAGACTTTGGAATATAACATAGGTTTGAAATATTATTTTGTTGGTTAATAATTTGTACAAATGACAAATTCTCTGAACTTCCCTTTTCTAATTTGTAAAACCAGGATATGGGACATATCTCATATTTAGGTTGTCAATGGATTCACTATAATACATGTAAATCATGTTGTATAGTGCCTGATACTTAGTAGGTAATCATAATTAGTAGTTCTTATTATTCACTTGTTCAGTGTACTGAGTTTCTATTATGTGGCAGGCATGCTTCTAGGTTCTGAGGAAA